>NC_064418.1:11842500-12580000 GCF_023375975.1 Astyanax mexicanus | reverse complement strand
CTCTAACTCATCCCAAATATATTCTATCAGGTTGAGGTCGGGACTCTGTGCAGGCCAGTCAAGTTCTGGACCTTGCTTTGTGCAAACGTTAAATAAAATTGTCCAATTGTCTCCTGGTACACTGAAATTGGAACCAAATGGAATACCCCAACTCCTGAAAAACAACCACAGCCCATAATCCCCCCCTCCACCAAACTTAGCATGCACTAGACACAGTGCATTCAGTCAAGTACGTTTGGTCTTCTTGTTTTTCTTCTCGTCGCTCTTCCATACAGGCCTAATTTGTGGAGTGCACAACGTATAGTTGTCTTGTGGGCAGATTCTCCCACAAGACAACTATGGTACAAGTGGATCAGGCACAGCAGTGCTGCTGGAGTTTTAAACACTTCAGTGTCACTGCTGGACTGGGAGTAGTATAAAAAACAGCATGCTGTGGGCAGTGTTATGTTACTACTGTTATTACTGATAAAGGCCTAAAGTTTGACTAACATAAACATGATACATTTGAAATGACATATACTGTGTGTCTATATGTGAAATATCGTCACTGTCTAATAAAAAAAAACATGTATTTTTAAAACAGCAACTTTACTGGAGAGAGATAAAACCATAACTTTCAATGGAAGTCAATAAAAAAGGTAATTTCAGGCAATTTTGGAGAATTTCTTTTGGTCCATTCATCTAGAAATTTTGACACTAAAAGAAACTAAAAATCAACAAAAATGAGATGCTTGGTTTTCATTGGACAGTGATGATATACTCTAATATATGACAGTATATGGATATATGGAAGGGTTTTTGTAAAAAAAAACACACACTCACACACACACTGAATGAACATGCAATCACATGCATATCAGCACAGTTTGATAACACACACACACACAAATGTAGCGGAGCTTGTACTTTCCACATATTCACATATACACAACACACACACACACACACATGCACTTCCAGGCGAAGGCAACAGCCCTGTGGAGGATAGAGAAAGCTTGACCTTTCCTCTTTTCTTTCTGTCTCTCCGTCCACTCTCTCGCTCTCGTACAGACTTCACAGACAAAAGCAGGAGGCACTTTAGGCTAACAGTGCTCAACGCGCACCGACAGCTCCTGCATTATGATAAATTATTCCCCTCAAGAGAAAGGCCGATGAGGAATAAAAGAAGGGCGCGCAGGGAGGAAAAAAAGAAAGAAAGAAAGAAAGGTACGAGGGACTGAAATCAACTTTGACAATCTCTGTCTCTGCAATTGAATAAAAAGATTGCGAGCGTTATTACAGAAGTGGGATAAACCTCGTAGCCAGTGCCTTTATTCTTCTTTTCTTTTCCTTTCTTTCCTTTCTTTTGCTTTAAAAGGGTTTTAAAAGGTGAGAAAAGTGTGTTGAGCTGTAGTTTTTTTATTGAAAATGACGGGAGCCGATTTGTCAGCATATGGCGTTCCTCGGAACGGATGAAAGGATGCGTGGCGCAGACTAATTGAGGCTATTCGCTCCCATTTCCAATGTACTTAACCGCTGTTAGTCACTTAACAAGAAGATTTCACTCCGAATAGACCCGAGTGAACGTCACACTCCTTACCAGATTGATTTAGCACAGGGTGTCATCACGTGCTGTGACGTTCAGGACTTTTGAGTGGTGTTACTGCAGCAACCACAGCCCATAAGTCATCACTTTAGGCTAATTACAACAATCAGCCATAACATTAAAACATGAATAACACTGATGATTAGGTACCTGTCAAATGGTGGGATCTACATATTGGGCGGTAAGTGAATCATCAGTTAGTTAAGTTGTTGTGTTAAAGCAGGAAAAATGAATAAGCCTACAAATCTGAGACACTTTGCAAGAGCCAAACATTGATTGCTGGACCACTTGGTCAGAACAACAAAGGACGGACAATGGACAGTGAAGCTGTATCGGGTCAAGGGCACCTAAGGTTCAGTGAGTACGTCCATTGAAGAGGGTCTCACATCACAACAAACTGGACTAAAAGAGGGATCTAGTGATTATTCTGTACATTGGGGCTAGATTGTACAGAGCACCTTCAGAGGTATGAATGCATAAATGAGTTTTACATCAAAATCTTGGATATTAAAAACATTTGAAGCCAAATCTTTACATTGAATGAATGTCTGCATTCATTTTTTTAGATTTGGGTTTTGCTTGTGCAGACTGAGCATTTATACTGTAGTTAGAGCACTAAAGATGATACAGTTACAGTTAATAGCAGGTTTCTCATGCACATTACCACTTTAAATAAAGGGTATGGTGAATGACTGGTGGAGAGCCTAGTTTGCATGCAATTTGTCATAAAGCCCATCTTGCTTCTACTTTCAAAGTCTGTCAATTGGGTAAAATGTCTTTGAGTGTGTTGTAGAACCATCTCTCACTCAACAATCTCTCACCAAGAGGTACACTTCCCAAAGGAAGTATCTGACAGCATTTTTATAGGTCTTTTTATATTAAGTTTATGGTAAGACTCCAGTGAACGTCGCCTCGCTTTGCCAAACATTCACACAAAGCAATCCAGACTGTTCTCATACAGAGTTCCCCAATGGTGGAACAAACTACCCTCCACTACCAGATCAGGAGAATCTCTCGCTACCTTTAAGAAACTCCTGAAGACAGAGCTCTTCAAAGAGCACTTACTCTCTTAACACCTCTAACACACTAACTACTTCTAACCTCATTTCCTTCTTCCTCTCCTTCACTACTCTATCCTATTATTCCCCTTTGTCCTCCTTTATCCCTATCCAAAGATGTTTTTCCTTTAAACTTATTTTACATTGTACTTGACTATTGTAAGTCGCTTTGGACAAAAGCGTCTGCCAAATGTAATGTAATGTAATGTAATGTAATTATCACTACTGTTATAACTTTCAATAAGGGAGCTTTTAAAAGTTATAGAGGACATCTCTTCTCCACCACTGTGAACAAATCTAACACACCAAACCACACCAAATAGTGCTTTAACATCACGTAGTGACCCCCAATCATGTGACCACTGCCCAGTGCCCTGTGCTCTAATCTAACCACAGAGCCACCATTGCCCCACAGCACTGTAGGAACAGATTGTGGCTCTTCAGTTGTGCTGCAGCTTCTCACAATCATCTGGCCTGCTGTGTGTACATGTGTGAGTGTATGTGTGTGTGTGTGTGTGTGTGTGTGTGTGCACATACATAGTTCACACATTCATGCTCCTGGATGACAGACTGTGCCGTTGTGTCCAGACCCCCACTTCCCTGGGGGTTCCAGGTGCAGGGAGAGAGGCAGTAGGTCTTTCCGAGTTCAGCCCACAGATGGTGCTTCTCTCTGGGGCTGCACTCGCCTCTGGACTGCCCTCTGGTAGATCCATGTCAGCCCCTCTTGGCAAACCCCCCCCCCACAACCCCCTTCTGCTCTCTCCACCTAGAGGACTGCACTCGTGATTAACAGCTCAGGCTCTCTCCCTCTATCATTCCCCCTCCTTCTTTTTCCACTTGTTCTTCTCTTTCTCTGCCCTGTGTGTCAGTATTTCCTGTCTTTCACCTGGAGACCTCATTCAGTTCCTGAGAAAATACAAGTAGAGCTTTCACCTCCATCACTGACACCAGTCACAGCACCTCCACTCTACACTATAATACAGGTTTTATTTGAAGGGATTTATACAAAAATACAGCATTTAACAAATGAAAATATTGCAATTGTCAATAATTTTTTAATGATATATATAGCATTATTATATATATATATATATATATATATATATATATATATATATATATATATATATATATATATATATATATAGCTATATCTATATATGCTATATAGATATAGCAGTGCTTTTTTATTTTCCTCATCTTAGCATTGACTCTCTTCACTGCTGAAACTGAGACTAAGCTAAACCAGTTCCTGTACCAGTTTTCTCCAGTTTCCAAGAGTATTTTGAAGGTATGCTCTCCGGCTTCATCTGCAATTTCTCTAAATAAAGACTAGTAAATCAATAGTTACAGAGTTCTCTGTTTTTCTGTATCTTTTTCTAGTTATTATAATGATTATGTGTGAATGTGCTGTATGTAAATGTGTAAATGCTGCAGTAGAAAGTGCAGAAACACAATCTGTTCCAGTGCTGCTTTACTACAGACAAAGGCTTAGTAAATTGACATTTTCTGAATCAATTCCCAAAGCTCAGTTCAATTTCTCCTGCTGCTATCAACCAATAAACTGCTTGCAAAAATCACCCTCTCTTTTGTTAATCAATATATTATTTTTTCATTCTGTTGCATTTTGCATCTTTTGCAACATACCATATACAACTCTCAATCAGTTTCTCTGATTTTGCTATTTATAGGTATATGTTTGAGTAAAATGAACATTGCTGTTTTATTCTATAAGCTACAGACAACATTTCTCTCAAATGTCAAATAAAATATTGTCTTTTAGAGCATTTATTTACAGAAAATGAAAAATGGCTGAAATAACAAAAAAGATGCAGAGCTTTCAGACCTCAAATAATGCAAAGAAAACAAGGTCATATTGATAAAGTGTCATTAAGAGTTCAGAAATCATTTGGTTAAATAACCCTGGTTTTTAATCACAGTTTTCTTTCATCCTGGCATGTTCTTCTCCGCCAGTCTTACACACTGCTTTTGGATAACTTTATGTCACTCCTGGTGCCAAAATTCAAGCAGTTCAGCTTAGTTTGATGGCTTCTGATTATCTATCTTCCTCTTGATTATATTTCATAGGTTTTCAATTTGGTAAAATCAAATAATCTTATCATTTGGTTTATATATTATTTACAATCATAAAATAACTTTTTTTCAGTTCATATGTTTTACTTGAAGGCTTTGGCAGTTTACTGGAAAACCACTAGAAGTAGCCTACTCAAACTTTGTAGAATAAGAACTTGGTTTGAAGGTTGTGTTCCTGTAAAGCTAACAAGACCTAATAAGATGCATTCAGCTCAAGTCCAGAAAGATCTCCTTACTGCAGGCTTCACCTCCAGGCTCGAGTTTCACACACCTGACTCAGCTAATCAAGCACATCCACGACTTCTGAATAAAGGCATTAGCTGGATCTCCTCTGGTGGATCAGGATTTTGGATCAGCTCTGGGGGCCGGGGGTGTGGTTGGTGACCCCTGGTGTAGCGCAGAATGGCGTGATCATAAAGAAAATTGCGTCTCGTGTATAACAAACAGATGTTGTTCCGTAAACACGGTTGAGAGCCTAATCAGTGTGGAGTGACCTTGAAGAGCACTTCAGAAACAATACTTTTTTGAATCAGCCAGTAAGATTTCATTACCCGTTCTTTGTGCCTGGGAGCGGGGTTCTGGAGAGTGCTCACCATTAATTTTAAAATCAGAACGTAACGTCGTTCCGTCGTAGTGCTTACCTGCGAGCCGTACCGCAAGAAAATCAAATAAACCTGTCAGCAAATGCTAATTAAATCAGGAACATTTCAGATTGTAATCGCATACCCGGAAGAGAAGCAGATGAGAGGGAGCAAAACAAGTGTGTGGGTAGACAGAGAGAGAGAGAGAGAGAGAGAGAGCGAAAGAGAGAGAGAGAGCAAAAGAGAGAGAACTCATGTGCCTAATTTCCTGGAAAGGTCTCCAAAAGCGAGCTCAAACGAGAAGCAGAAGCAGTTCTAATTAAAGGTCTTAACTAATTCATCCTGGAATTTTTTTTAAACATTCATTTAATTCCGCTCTCTCTCTCTCTCTCGCTGTCTGTCCTCCTGTCCTTCTGCTCAGTCAAAACAAATGTGTCACAGAGCTAAACGTAATTGGACTAATCTCAGACACCAAACATCCCCGACTCGGCACGTCTTTACTTGGCTCTCAAACGTATAAAACCTCCTTTTTTATCTCTTCCTCCTTCTGCGACTGTGTTAATTAGCTGGTAATAGGAACTGCGCTGACTGCTTACATCCACACACACACAGTCACAATCTGATGTAAGTATTTTTAACCCCCCGTCTCGCCATTCAAACCACCCACCTACTGTCTGAAGATGCATCTAGAAGTTATAGCGAGATGGGCGAAAACTTGCCCTAGTGAAAAAAAAGTAGATTAAAGTATACTAAGCATTATTATAGTGCATTATTACTATAGTGCACTAAGTATAGTGTATATGTAGTCACAGGATTAATCAGTATATATTTAAAGAGTAAAAAAAGCTAAAATGGAATATGGAATTATACTTTAATAGTATAAAAATAGTACAAAAGTCTTACTTGAAAAGTGTACCGAACTGTACTAAAATGGAACTATTTTAAGTATACTTAAGTAAACTTCATTTAAACATACTACTTAATTTAAATGTATGTAACCCCATAATTTAAATATCTGATAGTTCTGGTGGAAACAGGAGAGTTGAGGTGCACATTGATTTCTGCCGTGATTTGGGCAGCCGTGGTTTATGTTTTTTTGTGTAAAATCCGGGTTAGCACCTGAACATTCCTTTCAGACAGCTTCCTCTTACAGCATCCACAGTTAATCCTGTTGGATGTGGTTGGTCCTTCTTGGTGGTATGTTGACATTACCCTGGATATCGTAGCTCTTGATACATCACAAATACTTGCTGGCTTGGTCACAGATGTGCCAGCAAGACGTGCACCAACAATTTGTCCTCCTTTGAACTCCTGTTTCCACCAGTCTGTCGGGACAATAAATTCTTAATGTAGATCTTCCATAAATGAACTGATTAGTATCCAAACCTAGTTCAGATCTACCTCTGTTCTACAGTATCAACATTAGTTCACAATTCTACTGGAGATCAGCAGGTGTTGTTCGCCTGGCATCTCCAGCAGGTGTTGGGCAGTGTGTGAAGGTAAGACGAGAAGTCTCACACATGTAAACACACACAGGGCATGTTCAGCCTTGCGCGGCCATCGATAATGTTTTGGGCAGCATCGTTTCCATGGCAATCCTGCCAAAACATGCTCTCTGCGAGGAGTCCTGGGCAGAGTGGAGCTTTTTGGAGCTTTTTCCTGCTTCAAAGATCTGCTCGTTCTGCCCTCTATCCCTGCCTCCCCTCTCTTTCTTATTCTGCTGGAAGAAAAAGGTTATTACCACCGCTGAAACACACCCTGACAAACACACACATACACACATTTACACACCTATCCACACACTCTACAGTTCTAGCTCTTCTTATGGACTCTTTTTATGTATTATTTATAAACATTAATCATAATCAACATAATAAACACCATTATCCTCTCCATATCATCTCCACTGATCATATAGGAGCACCCTGTTGTTCTAAACAGGACTGTAGTCCTGTTATTCTTTCTATGCATATTTTATTATTATCCTCCGTTCACTCTGTTCTTTAATGATCAGGACCCCACAGGATAGACCACCACAGAGCAGCTATTATTTGGGTGGTGGATCATTATTCTCAGCACTGCAGTGACACTGACTGATGACGATGATGGTAGAGCTTCGATTGGGCCCAAAAAATCCAAACCAACCCCGAAAAACCCAACGCGATCCACCCCATAAACTGTCATTATGAGCCCGAGCCCGTTTTAAACCCACATTTTCTTTGTAAGTAATAAGTTAAAACTGAGCTTTTTAAAACATTTTCGAGCTGTTTAAATATTAACATTGCAACACTGAAGAAGCATAGACCTATCATTTAAGAACAATGTTTATTAAGAACAGCTACATACAGCGCTGCAAGTCAGGTGCGGAATGCGGACAAGTGGGGGAACATCACACCACCATTTAGCTTTAAATGAATGCTTAACAGTGTTAGGTAAATTAGGTGAGATGGTAATGGAATTAAGCACATCCACTAAGGTGCTAGTTTTTTAATCAATTTAAAAAAATATTGTGTGACTTTCTAAAGTGTTTATTTTTAAATGCATCTGTTTTTATTTGCTCTGTAAAGTTTTTAAATAATTTTTAATCCTTAATTCCTGAGAGAAATCATTTCTTATAATGTGTTTAAAATTGCCAAAAAGCTCAGTACAATACCACACCAACTCAGCCTTGAAGTGTCCAACCACATAAAGCTACAGATCGGGTCTTAATCCTTGTGTGGTGTTCGGGTCTGTGGGACCCGTTTTCATTTTTCATCAAATGATACTAAAAAAATATTTTTTCTAACTCAAACTCATTGGCATTGGCTCATTTTTTTGTGGAAAACATATATCAAAACACATTTTCGATAAACACACACTGTACACCCCCCCCCCCCACACACACACACATTTATATTACATACAGTATGTTTGGCCAAGGGCTAATAAACATTGCTTCATTTGTAAATTTGAAACTAAACAAATTTTCTACTCATATCTTGAGTTTAATTCATTTTCTTTTACATTTTATTAAAAAACTAATAAAAAAAAGAGTAGCACTTTTTAAAAGAATTGTAACATAAGAAAGGTAAAGGGCAAATACTAACCATGTAAGCTGTTTATATTGCTTGCAATTTATGTGAAGCAAGCATGTGTAAAGCATTTTAATGTAAAATTGCTTAATTTTGCTGAATTAAATAAAGTAACAAAGTAAACGAGTAACAAAAATATGAACACCACACAATGGTTAAACACTCTTCAGGTCCACACCTGCTGTTGGAGCTGCAAAGGGTGACTGACTCCACACTAATGACTATGGGTTTAGAATGGGATATTTTAAAAGCTCCTGTAGATGTAATATGTTGGTATCAGTATTTACCAATACACATTTGTCTGTACACACTGACATAATACATGTCGTCTGATAGCAATACATAAAATGCATAAAAGCATTCATCATGGAGTATTAATTCAAGGGGGAATGCTCACACTTGTGTTAATTGTGAGGTGGTATCTTTTGAGTGTGGTTAAACACTGGCCAACATGCTCATGGCAAGGTGAAGTGAATTATCGGATTAAATTCAGACAATCACACTGTCACTGCCCACTGTGGGTGGTAATGATCGTGACCAGCAGCATCTGGCTCTAACCGTCCTTTTAAAGAGACTTCCAGTGACTTCACACTAAATAAAGGAGACCCCACACATATATCCCACAGGTCATTGCACTGCAGTGTGTGTGCACATAAGGCCTTATATAAGATTTCCCATGAGACCCACAGCTTTCACTCACACAACATAAATAAAAAGACAAAAGAAGAAGAAGCGAGGGATCAGAAGAAAGGCAGGGAGGCCGAAATGAAAGTTTCACGTTTAAGAAAGCGTCCTTTAATTTCACTGCATGCTTTATTAAACAGCATCTTTCATCTGTTGAACGCAGAGCTATAAAAAAGGAGGGGGGGTTATCTTGCACTTTGCATTAGCAATTAATTAGTAGAGAGGAGCACAACATGAGAGAGACAGAGAGAAAGAGAGAGTGAGAGAGAGAGTGTGGAAGCTAATTCTGCGTAGTTTCCTAAGAGCCCAAAGCTCAAAGAAGCTTTTAAATTTCTTTTTATCTCCTGTGCGGAGCGAGCGTGACATCACTCTGGTTCCCCTCGGTTCTTTCTGCCGTGGTTTAAAGGCGAAAGCGTCTGAAAGAAGAAAGAAATACAAAAAAAACATCTT
Organism: Astyanax mexicanus; assembly: GCF_023375975.1. Lineage (NCBI taxonomy): Eukaryota > Metazoa > Chordata > Actinopteri > Characiformes > Acestrorhamphidae > Astyanax > Astyanax mexicanus. Next base: position 12,570,477 of record NC_064418.1, on the reverse strand, counting down.
TAATGACAGCAATTCCTTCATTTGTATGCAGCACCTCCTGCACCTTCCGTTTGTGTGATTTTCTGTTCAACACGCATTTCCAATTTTCCTAAAACATTCCTGACAAAACAAACAAGGTGGAAATAAAGCAATTTGCAGCCTTTAAAATTACAGATAACAATCAGGGTTCTCATTGCTCTGTGTGATGTTAAAGGGGACATATTATACCTCGTTTTACAGGAGTTAGATTAGAATAGGTCTATGAGCTATTCAAAACATGTTCATGAAGTTCTTGGCACAAAATCGCTCTCACATAAAAAGATCTCACCAGCTCTATTCTTATCAGTTTCAGTCCCTTTCAGAATGAGACGTTTAAAGGCTCAGCCACTTTTATGCACTATAACATGTTATTGTAGTGGTATTGTATTGTACTTGCATCTCTCTCATCTGCTGACTTGGCACAAACAGTAGGTACAGATTCCTCAGTCAGACAAAGTCTAACTCTAATTCTGCTGTGTATTGTCTGGGGTTCTCAAACTAAATGACATAAATGGCAGATCTTCAACTGATCTAGTTTAAGGGAGCTCCTGCGGAGGTTGATGGGTGAGGGGTAATGTCAGGGTGGTCCGATGCAGGTTTTTTTATTAAGACCTCACAAAAAGGGAGCCATCCAAACTGCTCATAGGAGCACATTATTCGTGACACACCACTCTTTTAACTGATTCACAAAAAACAGATGGGTGAATTTTTGTTGCTTCTTGGAGTGTTTAAAGGGCTGGTCAAGACACAATTAAAAATACAAAAGCATGCAAAAAAGTGAGTTTACATCACAATAAGGAATCCTGCATAGAACCACCCTGGCAACGACCCGGTAGAAGATGACTTTAGGAAGATGACCCCATAACAATAAACCATTGCATGATGTTGCAAGAATGATGACCCCAGGATGATGACCCCATAACAATAGCCCTAGCATGATGACTCCATATTGATGACTTCATAACCAAAATCCTAGCAAAATGACTCTGGAATGATAACCCAGAATTTATAACCTCAGAATGATGGCCCCACAACAATAACCCCTGCATGATGGCGCAAGGATGATGACCCCATAATAATAGCCCCAGCACAATGACTCCAGGATGATGACCCCAGAATGATAACCCCAGGATGATGACCACATAACATTAACTCCTGTATGTTGGTTTAAGAATGATGACCTCAGGATGATGACCACATAACAATAACCCCAGCATGATGACTCCAGGATAACGACCACAGAATGATGACCTCAGTATGATGATCCCATAATAATAACCCCAGCATTATGACCACAGAATGATGACCCCATACCAATAATGGCAGCATGATGACAATCCTAGAATGTTGAACTCAGGAAGATGAGCCCTTGATGACCCCAGAACGGTGACTCCAGCACAAGGAATAATGATCATACAGTAACAGTGGTGTTCTCTGATGGAAATGCTCTGCTGATCTAATGCTGTACACGTGATTGACCAATCAGGTCCACATCATTTGCATCACGCAGTGAAACCAGAATCACACTCATAATTACAGTAATTAGTAGTTTGTAATGGAATACTGTTTTTAAGCTTCAACCCCAGCATTGTTCCCTGCAGCATTGTTCCCTGCTCTTTCAGAAAGCTGATCAGAGATAAATAAAAAATACAATGTAAATGTGAACGGTCACCCGCGGCCAGAGGGAGGACAGGTAATTTCGGGCTGGTGATTACTGCGGCCCATGTGCGATAAGCCTCTGTTGTTTTTACGCCTACCCTTATCACAGGGCCTGGGCTCAATCTGCCACGGCACTAAATTACTGTGGCCCCATATCGGACCCCTAATCTGCGTCCAGGAAAACGAGATGCAAACATGGAGGACGCAACAGCGCAGTGGCAGCCCAGTACCAAGTTCATTTACACACAGAGGATGCTCAAATAGCCCAAAAGATAACTGCAGCGGGAGAGAGTGCACTGAATTAAAACAGCCAGAATAACAGGGCAGGCGACACAGTTCTGATACACCAGCTCACAGACGCCTTGTGCTAATCAACATCACCCTAGGACAGATGAGGAAAGAGTGCCATCTACCCACCCGGACACAGCAAGGTCAGTGGTGCTCTCTCTGGACTCCGGCAGCTAATTTCAAGCTGCATAGACAGGATTCAAACCAGCAATCTCTCACTCATAGTGGCAGAAATTTAGAAATTTGATTCATAGAAAAGTGTATTGGCTGTAAGAGACACAGGTCACTATGTTGGACTGTATATATGGGTGTATGGGTGTATGCATTTACCAATATAAGACTTTATTTGTACGTGGGCAGGATTTTGAGTGTGCATATCTGTGTTCAAGTGTGTTTAGTAGTGCAAAAAGCAGAGTTTAGGTTTTTTTTTTTACCTCTGATAAGATTAAACAGCCTGGAGGCTCCACTGACTGCAGCTTATGCATGTCACACCACAGTGTAAACAGCCGCCATATCTCTGTGCAACATATTTATGCTTCAGAACATAAAATTCTGCACATTTTTTCAAATAAATAATTAAATAAAAATATATAATAATAAATGAAAGCACAGATGCATCACTTATAACAGCACTTACAGCCAAGGGAACACAGCTTTTTCTCTGTCCTGCACTTTCTTTTTTCTTTACCTCTCCATTAACGCCTGTTCACCAGCCCAGCCTCGCATTACAAGGACATGAACATGTTGTTTTATTTATTTATTGCTGCTGATCATTAAGAAACTTTCAGAAATGAACCCCTTTAAACTCGAAGGACCTCGCTCTTATAATTACACTCTCGGGAACATGGGTTTTATAAATGATGGATGTAAAAACGTATATTAGCTGCATGTTTAACAGTATATAACTTTATTTAGTACTAGTGAAAAGTTTGGATGCATCTTCTTATTCAATATTTTTATTTTTATATTTACATTGTAAATTAATCCTAAAGTCATCCAAACTATGAAGGAACACAAACAGAATTATACATGTAGTAACTTGAAAATGTTAAACAAACCAAAAAATACTCTTTGAAGCATTTAGACCTGCTCTTATATGGGGTGCTGTTAACTTGTGATTTCTCTGAGGCTGGTAACTCTGATGAACTTATCCTGTGCAAAAGAGATAACTATTACTCTTCCTTTCCTTGGCTGGTCCTGATGAGAGCCAGTTTCATCATAATATTTTGGATGGACTTTACGACTATACTTGAGGATAATTTCAAAGTTCTTGAAAGTTTTCGTATTGACTGACCTTCATTTCTTAAAGTACTTTTTTCGTTGACTTAGTTAAATACATTTTGCCATAATATGGATTATAGCATTACTCAAATAGGGCTATTCACTGTATACCTCTAACTCTACCTCTTCACACACATTAATTAAGAGGCAAGACATTTAAGTAATTGACTGCTTGCTAACAAGTTCAGCACAGCTGTTAACTGAAAGTCATTCCATGTGACTCTACCATATAAAAAATAGAAAATTGAAATTCTAGCCTAGATGTGCAAAACTGCCATCTATACAAGAGGTGCTATTTTGAAGATTTTAAATACAGCCCTGGAAAAATAAAAATACGAGACCACTTACAAATGATGAGTTTCTTTGATTTTACCAAATTGAAAACCTCTGGAAGATGGATTACCACAAGCCATCAAACCAAGCTGAATTGCTTGAATTTTTGCACCAGGAGTGACATAAAGTTATCTAAAAGCAGTGTGTAAGACTTGTGGAGGAGAACATGCCAGGGTGCATGACAACTGTCATTAAAATCCAGGGTTATTCCAATAAAGATTAATTGCTGAACTCTGAACTTTATGAATATGAACTTGTTTTCTTTGCATTATTTGAGGTCTGAAAGCTCTGCATCTTTTTTGTTGTTTTTCAGCCATTTCTCATTTTCTGCAAATAAATGCTCTAAATGACAATATTTTTATTTGGAATTTAGGAGAAATGTTGTCTGTAGTTGTCAGAGAAACTGATTCAGAAACCGAAGTGGTATCTTATCCTTTCCAGAGCTGTATAAAACATTTTACTAATTAATTGAATATGTTTTTTTTTCATAGATTGGATAACTTTAGTATTAATCTACAACTAGAATTTAAGGTGTGTCCGAACATTTGACTGGTACTGTATACTATACATTTATACAGTATATATACACATTTAAAACACATTATTATTTTGAAGACATGCTGTAAATATTAAAAATAAACCTGTAAAACTGTTATGAAAAATGAAGCTACAGAGCTACATAGCTAAACAACACCCTCAAATTAGCATAAATGTGTAAATAGGCCATCACATCTTAATTTGGGGGTTTTACTTGGCACTGGACGCACAGGTGTGTGTCCCCCATGCTAATCCGCTGTGCTAACGGACGAGACAGCATTTCAGCTGAGGCATTAGCGAAGCCTCGGGGGCCGGCTCGTCAGACACAACACGGGAGAGCTCTGAAAGGCCTGAGCTTTCTTCAAAGCCACCAGAGCCCATTAGAATAGCGCTGGCTGCCAATCAAGATGACCTATTTAGCATGTCCAGTTTATAATGAGGCTTTGATGAATGCCGCTTATTACGGCCCACCGATGGGACCGGCGCTCGGTCCTGGACTTCTCCTCGCAGGTGGAGCGACGGAGGGTAAACTGTAACACAGCTGCCGGTGGGCTGCGGTGATGATAGTTCGCAGCTCTGTTGCTGACACATGCATGCTAACGGTTCGCTAACACCCCGTCATGCACACACACACATATACATACACATAAACACACACACACTTCTGTAAGATGAGACCAACCGCTAGGCCTTGAGCCCTAAAACTGCCTCCCCCAAGATTTTAGCTGACCTAGTTTACATCTACACCCACACACACATCGAGTCTTCCAGCATGGTGTTGGGTTGAGATGGTGGTGGGTTTCATTTTGACTTGTTTTTTTTTTCAGATTTTTTCAGAAGAATCTATTTTAGAAGGCTTTACTCTTCTGAAACAAGTGTTAAAAGGTATGGAAATTGTATAAACCACTCCATTACATTACATTATATTACATTACATTAAGCGAATGCTTTCATTTAAAGCGACTTACAAATAATTGTGTACATTAGCAATAGAGGACATAAAAATCAATGGCAAAAATATTTTGACAGGGCCTAAAAGACTCCAAGGGGTAAAAGTGGAATAGAGGAGAAAAGGAGATGGGGATTAGGAAATAAGTTTAGAAATAGTTAGTTTAGTTTGTTAGAGGTGTTCTTTAACCTCCTAATATCAGAACTCTTGTATGGCGTGCATTTTTTATTTCTTATTGCTATTTGGGCTAATAGGCACATGATTAGTGTAGTTTCTAAGAAACATGATGTCCACATATGAGGACTTTAGTTTTATATAAAATATTAAACATTTACTGTATTTACTAATTTCGTTTAATTTTCTGAACAAAATTGTTACATTTTTCCTCCACCACTAGGTAATAGTATAATGGCCTCATAAAAGGACCCCAGGCCCTTCTAGAGCAAAATTTTGTGTTGTGGTCTAGGCAACCCAAAATGTGATGTCAACACATGTGGACGCCAGGTACTAGAAGGTTAAAGAGCTCTGTCTTCAGAAGTTTCTTTAAGGTAATGAAAGACACTCCTGCTCTGGTTAGTAAGTTGCTGGAAGTTAGTTTGTTCCACTATTAGGGAATTATGTATTCACACTTGTACTTGTAAACCTTGGATGTTGGCTTACATTTTAATGTCTACATTACTGTCATAATAAACAATTTTATAGGCCCTAAAACAGAGCCCAGTGGGACTCCACAAGATGCACTTTAACTTTAACTGTTTACAAATAGTTTACAGAAATTTCGGCACTATAAGTAACATCGGAAAAATAAATTTAGAGTTTAATGGTTTAAACAAGCCATGATTTAAGTGTGAATGAATAAGTAGCTTCAGCTAACTGTCTAGTTTTTGTCTAGTCACCCAGCACAGATGGAATAAAATCAGAGGAAAACTCTTTTTTGTTTAGGATAAAAATCCATATATGTGCCTTAATAGTTTTCATGTCTTTAATATTAATCTACAATGTAGAAAATGTACATACACTATACGTTTTGAAAGTATTGGGACACCTGCTCATTTATTGGTCTTCTTTAAATCCTAAAGCAGCTGATTGCATCCATGTGGTGTCCACAAACATTTGGACATATATATATATATTGTGACTTGAAAGCTGTTCAGAACACAACATTTCTGATTTATTGGCTAATTGGTTCCTCAAACTAGGCTTACCCACTGTAATTCTGCACTTATAAAGTTCTATAAGATCTATAACTTAAACTGCCGTTAATTGAAACTCACAGTCACAGCTTAAAAACTATTCCACTTAATTACACGATGGTCAGACAAGCTGATTAGAGCTTGGCTCCAAAAATTGACAGCATCAGTAAAACCACACTCTTTAAAGATCTGATAATCTCCTCACTTTTCCTGTGAAGGGAAAACAACAAGCCATATCCATTAGCAGCAGCTTTAACTGCAGCAGAAATGGCTTTTCTGTGATCCTTTTTTGGGGGGTTTGACACAAATTGCTGAAACTCTCCTGCATTAGCCATGATTTGTGTGGAGAAAGGTTTGAAAAGTTTTACATGACTTTTTACATCATTCTTGAGACTACTTTGAACAATTTGTCCTCACCCCCTTTCTTCTACTACCATGAGAAAATCGAATAAATTGTCATACATCCAATGAAAAACTTTTTCCATTTTTGTCGATTTTTAGTTTACTACATAATTTGAACAGATAAACTGTCCTTTACACTGTTCCAAAATGTCTTGATAAACAGACCAATAGAAATACTTCAACATGACCTGGAATAAACTATTTTTACATTGACTTCCACTGAAAGTTTACAAGGTTTTTCTCTCTTCTATAAAGTTGCTGTTTTGGAGATAAGTGTTTTTCATTGGACAGCAGCGATATGCACATTTACAATGACAAAGTATAGCCTGGATACAAGATGAGATACTGTTGGGAATGGAGGGTTAAGCCATTGTGTGTGTGGGTGGGTAGCCTACTATCATATGCGATGACTTCCCGGATAATAATACCAACAGTTGGGACACTGTCGCTCACCATCCAATCCTGATGATGGTAGCTGGCTGGTGGATGGCCTAGATGAAGCAATTGCTCAAAATGACCATCCTGCTTCTCTCAGTCCAATGACGCACATACTTTCAAAATCTGTCAACTGGGCAAAATGTCTTTGAGTGCAATATCTCACCAGGAGGTGCACTACCCAACAGTAGCCTCTAAAGCCTCTGAGAGCCTTTTTTGTAGAAGCAATTATTGAAGCAATTATTGTTGGTTACTTGTGACACGACCCATAGCAATGGCAATGAGCTTTTTACATCTTTGTGGATGAATTTTGGTTTACTCTTCTTTGCAGAATTGTTTTTATTCAGCCACACTGGAGGGTTTTCGAGCATGAACCACCCGTTTAAGAGCATGCCACAGGTGGACCTGCTGGTGTGCTTCAGATCATTGTCCTGCTGCAGAACCCAAGTACTGTATATCTGAGATTAAGGTCGCAATTCTTCTTCAGAATTTTCTGGTAGAGAGCAGAATTCATGATTTCATCAATTACAGCAAGTTGTCCAGGCCTTAAAGCAGCAAAGCAGACTCAGGCCATCGCACTACCACCACCACGTTTGACTTGAGTATGATGTTCTTTTTCTAAAATTATGTGTTAATTGTATGCCAGATGTATGAGACACACATCTTCCAAAGAAAAATACAGACTAATTGCCCAAAGGCATGTGGTATATTGTTTGAAAAGCAACTATGCTAAACACTTTTTTAATTATGGACTCTTATGATCTGATGCCCGTCTCTCAAACAAAACTGATCACAAGATCACAAGCACAACAGTGATCTGACTTATTTATGTTAACAAGAGAAAGTCCACCACTGCTGAGACATGGGAACGATTAATAGAAGGCCATCCTGGCCTCGCCGTCAACAGAGCTGATCAAAGTCAAAACAAAACTCTAAAGGTTCCCCCTTTTAACAGGAACAAAAAGGTACAAAAAAATAACAGGACTTGAACCCGACACTGGTGGAACAAGAGCGCATTTCATTTAGTTGTTAATTACTCTAATGGAGGCTTCTTTGTTGGTCCTGCTGATAGCAGCATGTGGAACTAAAGAGGGAGAGACTTGGGGAAGCTGAAGGCTCCATTGTGCCCTGTAAGCTGCAGGCTTAGAGAAGCGAGGCCAGTAATTAGTTTAGCCCACTCCGCTTCACCTCACGCCAGGAGAAGAGCTTTAGCAGGAGAAAAGGAGGCCGTTTTTACACGGTTCTCATGTCAGAGAAAAGGGCAGAATGGATTGGGAGGGGCTCGTACAACACCCCCTGGAGGAATAAACCTGGGAATCTGTTCCAAGAAGCCATCAGGAGAGGTTAAGAAGCACAGACCTATCCAGAATTCTGCAAAAAGGAAGTTTATGCAAGCTTCTCAGCTTTATTTAAACAAATTAGACCTCAGTTTATTTTAAAGGTGCAGAACAGTTAAGTACAAATATATTAAAAGGTCACACACTTTAATACTTTTGAAAGCTTTGATTACAGCATGCATTTGATGTTGCATCATTTCTACAAGCTTCTGCAATGTCACAACATTTACTTCTGTCCAGAGTTGCAGTCATTTCTCCCTAAGATATTGTATTGATGATGGAAGATTTGAACCACTGCACAAAGCCTTCTCCAGCACATCCCAAAGATTCCCAATGGAATACAGGTCTGGATTCTGTGGTGGACAATCCATGTGTGAAAATGATGAACCCTGGCATTGTCATCATATTGTCACCATATTACCGTGCCATTGATGGAATTACGTGGTCCTTAAGTATATTCAGGTAGTCAGCTGACCTCATTCTTTGGGCACATAACATTGCTGAACCTAGACCTGACCACCTGCAGCAACTGCATCACTTCAGCCTCCTCTCTTCTTATCTTGATGCTTCCATCACTCTGGAACAGGTTAAATCTGGACTCATCAGACCACATGACCTTCTGTCATTGCTCCATAGTCCAATCTTTATTCTCTCCAGCAAATTGAAGCTATTTTTGATGGTTAGCCTCACTGATATGTGGACTTCTTGAGGCACAGAGCTGTTTAGTCCCAATCCTTTGAGATCACTTCAAATTGTGGGTGTGTTACTTTTACTATTAAACATATTGCTCAGTTCTTGTGTTGTTTTTCTTTTATTTGATTTAACCAAATGTTTAAATTATCACTAATCCTGATAATTCCTTCTTTGAAGATGATGTTTCTCCACTGTCCTTGCACTTTTTAATAATGCGTTGGACGGTAGTTCTTAACCCGATTTTAGTTATTTCAGAGATGGAAGGGTTTTACCAGAACAATTCCAAAGACAATAATAAAAGAAGAATGAATATTTTAATCTCTACAGAATTGTGGTGGGGAGAAAGGCGGGAAGAATGAAGTGTCTGAGTCTAAAAGTTGCAAGCAGAGTGTGTAGGTCATGTTAGTTTAAAGCATAGACTGTATATAGCTGGACAGAGTCTCTCAAAAGGGAAGCCACCACAGGTCGGGCGCCCCCTTAGGTTTCAATGGCAAAACAGACAACTTTCAATCACGTTTTTTTCCAATATACTGTAATTCTACCTCCATTATTTAAATGCAACAGCTAGAGTAACCTCTGCTTATATTGACAATTTTTTTTTCCCACAGAATTCTATTTTAAAACTTTATTCAACTCTATTCAAAAAAGGTGTGGTTATTGTAAAAGGGCTGGGATACACCTAGCCGGGGTGGGACCAATGTGGGGTAGAACCATAGACTGTGTGAGCTCTGTGGAGGCAGCCCTCAGGGGCGGGGTTATTTTAATGAGTAGGCGGTCTCTCCACAGTCTTTCTCCCTCCTCTGGTCTCTACTGCGCAGACTCGGGTTTCAGGATCGCCAACATGGCGGAATATTTTGGCTTCATTTTCATTGAATGAATGGGAACGGCGACATGGCGTCCATCTTTTTTACAGTCTCTGGTTTAAAGTCATATAAAGTTGGTGATTTGTCATGAAATGAGTCTCTTATTAGAACTTTCACTACAGCTTTCCCTTCAACGATCATCTAAAAGAGAGTGCATATCTGAAAGAACATAGCACTGTGGTCATCCACCTCCACCATCTACAGTATCCATCTCTTAGGCCTCGTCCGAATTCTTTCTTGTGTAAAAAGGAACATCCAGAGCCTCTCGGTACTGAGTGGCACTAACCACTCTTTCTTCCATCCCTCTTCTCTTAATCCATGACAAAGTTCATCAAAGGTCCTTCTCAGTCTCCACTTGTTCTTTATTTTTCTCTTTTTTTGAGAGGTGGTCGTTTACACCTCCCTGAACAAGCTCAATGACCTAAAGCCCCCAGTGGAGGCCAGTTTTGTTTTGAGATCCATAGACCTGTGTGAATGAAGTCTCCTCTCCTCCTCTTTTTTTCTTTCCTCGCGGGTGAAAAGCGAGCGCTAAATCTTTCCCGGGCTAATCAGGGCACCGCAGAGAGGATAGAAAAGGACTGGGGGGCTGTCCCGGGCCTTTGTTTGTGGCCTTGACCATCTTGATACGGCTGGCATTTTCTGGCATGCCGCAAAGCCCGAGGGCTTTTTAATTTGCTCTCCATTGACTCCTGGGTAATTGGGTTGGTTTTTCTGCAGCACCCAGGATCCGCTCCCAAGTTCAGAGATGTTAAACCCATATTGTAGTCGCTGACACGTACAAAAGTGTTCCGCCACCCCTCCTCAGACCGCCTGAAAGACCCTTGGAAGAAATACTAACGGAAAACTAAGGAAGGAGAGGAGGAGTGGTGATGAAAGAGGGGTCAGGATCCAGGGATATTGGGGGGAAGAGACGTTGGTCTTAAAGCAATTAATTGACTCTTGTAGATATTGATTTTCTTTCCGTCCTTGAATGTCTTTTGCCTCCGGTGTTTCTATATACCATCGTCAGTTATTCAGCACTCAGTGGTGAATAGGGGAGTTCATGTGTAGAGTTGATTGAGAAAGACACTACACTTCTTTTAGAGTTTACCCACTTTCTGTTCATCAATAGAGCAGGAGTATTGGCAAGTCCTGACTGGCTAAATTATTTAAATTAAGCTGCTTTACTATTACTATTAGTAATATTTTTTAAATTGCTGATGTCATAACACACTCCTTACTTCCTATTTAGTGAATTACAAGTCATAAAACTACACTGTCATTGTTTTCTACATTCCACCTTAATGGTTTGTTGATAGCCTCTCTCTGCATGGAAAGAAATATTGTAGCATCACCACAGGTAAAGTAATAAGACTAGGACATAGTCCCATTCAGCAACTTTGCGTACTAGCAACAGGGAGAGAGTCAGGAATGACCGCCCACCAAGAGCAGTGGTTCTCTCTCAATAGGTGGCTCCACTGGCGAAGCCCTTAGCCATCTTCCAACCCAACACCAGGAGAATAAACACCCTTAATATCTAAAACAATGAAACTAACAAACACACATATACAACAGAAAACTGTAGAGCATGTTGGGAACTTCCATTTTTGATCCTAAGCCACTGCACAACACCCATGAGCTGGAGCAGCCAAGCTTCCACATGAGGCCCATTGTTCCCAAAAAGTTTCTTTTCCCTTTTTTTAAAGTTCAAAATTCACCTAGAGTACTATTTCAAACTGTGGTCCAGCTCATGCAAGTCACCCATGTCAGTTCGGTATAGGTTGTTTTATGTTTTTTTTTTCCCATATGTGTCCCTTAATTGTTTAATTGTGTTTCCTATTATTATACACTGTAGAAAAAAAAAGAAATAAAGAAAAACATTGAATGAGAAGTTGAGAGTTATCCAAACTTTTGACTGGTACTGTATGTCCACAGGGCCCAAAAAAAGGCCCTCAGGCTGATTGGCACTGCCCTACACAGACTCCTGGGTACCAACAGCTGCCAAATCATTTTAAAAGACACAATGACTTTCCAGTGCAGTCTTTGCCCACATAGCACAGTTCCATTTTGAATGTGCAGTGTGAGGTATATAAAATATTTAAGTGAATTCAAAGTGAATCAGTTAATGAAGAAAAAAATCAAAGAGTCAAAAGTCACAGGACACCCTTTTATTTACAGAACAAAATATGGTGGCCATGTTCTGGACATAGCCTAAAAGATAGACCTCATTACCCATTACTTGCTGTGGTATTCAGATATTTAGCTAATCCCTTTCATTTTATTTTCCTTAGGATTCTGCAATAAAACCCTGTATTATTCCATGATAATCCTATAATTCCTGTATTTCTTCCTTTCTAATCCCAATGTGATCAGGTCTTGCTCTGGGTTAATGAAAGGACGGATGCTTGGTGATGAAGCTGAAGGTTGTTTGGAGCTGCTGGATAGAGTGTGGTCAGAACTGGATTTCAGAAGATGACCTAGAAGAGGGAAATCCTCCCAGAGACAATTGCCAATTTGTGGTGCTTTCAAATGTTCCTTGAAACAGGTACACACATGGCCCAAGGAGGGGCTCATTCACTCAGTGATTGTGTGTGTGTGTGTGGTGAGATTGTTGGTGAGTGTGTGATACAATGCTCCTGTGAAACAATGGTGACCTTGCTGCTCTTCAAGTATATGGAGTACATCACTCTTCATCTCCTACGGGGAGATGTTCCACACAGTTGCTTGCTTGCTTGTGGTTGTCCATTGAAGTCCAATGGTGACATCAACTTCTGTCTTTTAACTGTGAGTTTTCTGGTGGCTGAAAAAGCCAATCCTTGATCCACAGGTTCTATTGCAGGTAGGGCTAGTCTCTTCTGAGCCCTCTTTGTCCTTTGTTTTCTCCTGGCTATCCTTTCCTCCTTCACTTTATGGATCCCATTAGGTACAGCTGCCGCCAGGCAAAGTTCTCCAGATTCCTAAATTTGATTTTGCACCTTTTAAGCCCTGTTTTCAGCTGATTTTAAAGAACTTCTTCTGGCCTCTGGCCTTATTGGAGCTGACCGTACAACACCCTCCGGGGCAGCCAGTTGTAGGGCATCCTTATAACTTGTCACAGTCACTGTAGATAGCAGATGTGAATGTATTCCAGGGTTTTGTGTTCCAGGTCCCATCAACACACACAAACGTACACACATGCCGGCCATATAGGGTCCAGGAACACTGACCAAGGGTTGGCAGATTTAGGAAACCAAGATGATGCAGAAGGTGTGTTAAGAATCTCATTAAATGGTGCTTTGCATCAATGCTACTACCTCTCTGAGTATGAGTGTATGTGTGTGTGTATGTGTATGTGTGTGTATTGCCAGACCTGCTTGGATAACAGTATTGGTTTCACCTCAGCACAAGAGCAGGAGGAGAACACTGGATTAGCTCACAAAGCCACCATTTCCCTGTCCTTCCCTCCCTCTCTCTCTCTCCCTCCCTCTCTCTCTCTCTCTCTCGTTTCTGGCTCAGTAATTATGCCCTAAGCTCTTGCCTCACCCGAGCAGAGAGAGTGAAATTGATTTGCCATTATGTGAGTTCAGGCTCCTCGGGCAGGCCTGCGGTGTAGCCGTGGTGGCTAAGCGCAGATCAGGGAAGGTGGCAGGAGGCTGGGCGAGTGCGGAGAAGCGGGCATAAAACCTCTCCCAAAATTCAACTGGCCACACAGAGACTTTTTGGACTTATTGGAACTTAACTTGGAAAATTGACAGCATTAAAATAACTTAAAACTACAATAAACACATCGTTTAGCATTTTGAAAGTCGCAGGGTGAAAGTCGCACTATACCCTTTTTTTTTACATTTATTTTATTTAAGTTACATATCAGGAAGTGAATAGTGAAGAGGCTGCCATCTTGAAAGCTGTCATATTTACAGTGATTTTAAAAACGTTAATATCAGACAAAGATAACCTGAGTTTTGAAATTATGTTTTCATTTATTAAGGGAAAAATCTATCCAAACAAACCACTAGCCACAACCAGACCTGATTCTTGCCAGACCTGTAGAATCAAGGAATCACTTAAATATAACCTGTCTGACAACATGAAGCAGCATAAAAGGGTCCCACTTTATAAAGTGTCCCTATGTACTATGTAGTTACATGGTAACAATCCATGTAACTACAGTGTAACTACTGATGAAGTACACATTGTTACAGATTAACTACAGCGGTACAGTTTATGTAATTACACATGTGTACCAGGGTGAGTGTACTTACACAAGTAATAGAGCAAGTGTACTTACACATGTGTAACAGTGTGTGTAGTAGACAATAGCTGTTGGATAAGTTTATACTCAACTTATCAACTTATCACACACACTATTACACATGTGTAAGTACATGGATTGTTACCGTGTAACTACATAGTACTTCCCAGTAGTGAACTGCCTTAACTTCAAAAGGGCATGGACAACTCATCCAGGAGGTCTCAAAAAAACCCAGAACAACATATAAAGAACTGTAGGTCTTGCCTCAGTTAAGGTCAGTGTTAATGATTTATAATAAAAAAAAGACTGGGGGAAAGTGATATCAATGGGAGAGTTCCATAGCAAAACACTGCAGACCAAAAAAAAAAAACAAAGAACACAAGGCATACAATTAAAACATAATTTTAGAAAAAGAACAATATAGTGAACATTCTAAAACATGGTGGTGGTAGTGGGGTGGTCTGGGGCTGCTTGCTGCTTTAAGACCTGGACAACTTGCTGTAATTGATGGAACCATGATCTTTTATGAGAATGTCTGTCCATCAGTTCATGACTTTAAGCTCAGGTGTACTTGGGTTCTGCAGCAGGACAATGATCCAAAGCACATCAGTCATCTTCGGAATGGCTCAAAAAAAATACTAAATGTTTTGAAGTGGCCTAAACAAAGTCTGATTGAGATGCTGTGGCTAGTGGGTGGGGCTCTGGTGGGGGTTGACGAGTGAGGGATGGAGCCAGGGTGGTCCTATAAAGATTTATTTTTTGTGATTTCACATTAAGGGAGAAGCAATCCAAATGTCTCAAAAAATCATATGTAATTCCTGACACCACATTTTTTTTACATTTTAAATGTTTATAGGAGCAGTATGCCACTGTGATTGACAGACAGGCAGCATTATAGACCTTCTGTTGTCTCCGTGTGGAGGTGAGTGTAAAACAATTGTAAGTAGAGGTTACAGATAAGAGGTCAGATAGCTTCTGGTGGTGAGCGCATGCAGAACACTGAATTAATGCAAGTCTGGGAACACAAAAAAAATGAGGAGGAGGGGATGTGAGAAACAAAAAACATTGACCTTTTTGCATCCCTTCTTTCTTTCTCTCTCTTTCTATCTCTCTCTCTTCCTCCCTCTCGCTCTGTTTTTCTCTTTCTCTTGTTCTTCTCTAGTCTCGTCTTGTTGCTTGTTGCTTGTGTCAGCACAGCTTGTGTTTTGTTTTGTCTGCTGAGCGTCTGAACAACAGAACTAGCATACGTTCTAGACAAGGTCAAGTACTGCCTTCAGGCCAGGAAAACAGGAAGAAGAAATCAAAGCTTAGTGTCCATCAAACCAGTTTGTTCAGGCAGAATGACAGAAAATGCCAGTGGTGGACAACATCTTCTCTTGTACACAAAACAACCCAACATTCTGCTTACATTATTGAGAGTCTGAACACCATCATATGTTCTAGACAAGGTCAAGTATTATCATACAGAGGCTATAAAAAGGAAGAAGAACTCAAAGAAGAATATTAAGAACCATCATCTGAGCTTGTTCCAAAGAAATGAAAACAGAATGGGTGTTCACAGTAGACAAAAAGTACAATACGTAGTCAATATCTTTTTTCAAGTTTTCATAATAATAACTCATTCTAGGGAGTGCCTGAAAAAAAAAACGCATGCATTCTAGACAAGGTCAAGTACCACAATCAGGCCATGAAGGCCAGAATTGCTGGCCTCCAGCATCTTTTTTATTTCAGAAACAAAATTCGGTGGCTTTTAAGATGGCGGGCATGTTCCTGAGATATCCTAAAAGACAGACCCCCTCACCCACACTGGGGAATAAAGATAATCAGCTATTACCTTTTATTTTTTCCCTTTCGTTTCTGCAATAAAAGGGTGTCCTCTACATAAAAGTGTTGATCTTCATCCTCTACTGTTCATTCACAACTGCAAACTGGATTTGCACTTGGAATTGCTGTGTTACTGTAACTCCATGGTAATCGAAAGTAGATCAGATTTTGCTGTATGGAAGTGAGTGGACCAATGCTTGTCATGAAGCTGAAGTTGGTCTGGAGCTCATGTTTAGGCAGAATGAATGAAAAAAAAAAACAGTGGTGGACAGGAACTCCAGCATCTCCAATGATTGCCCATCTTATCTTGTTCCCAAAACAACAATTCCAAAAAAGTTGATTAATTGAGCATTAATGTGTTATAAAGCTCCTATGTAGGTGCCTTTCATACAGCTCTGTAAAAAAAAGATACCACTTAAAAATGATGAGTTTCTTTGATTTTACCAAATCATAAACCTTTGGAATATAATCAAGAGGAAGATGGATGATCACAAGCCATCAAACCAAACTAAACTGCTTGAATTTTTGCACCATAAAGTTATCCAAAAGCAGTGTGTAAGACTTGTGGAGGAGAACATGCCAAGATGTATGAAAACCGAGATTATTTCAGCAAATATGGATTTCTGAACTCATAAATCTTATTTGAGGTCTGAAAGTATACGCTTTAAATGGCAATATTTTTATTTGGAATTTGGGAGAAATGTTGTTTGTAGTTTATAGAATAAAAAAAAACAAGGTTCATTTTACTCAAACATATACATATAAATAGCAAAATCAGAAAAACTAATTCAGAAACTGAAGTGGTTTCTTATTTTGTCCAGTGCTGTATAAAGAGTTACAACATTACAACTCTTACATAAAGATATCTCATCTGTTTTACTCTTGCCAGTTTAAGTCCCTTTTCGAATGAGCTGTTTAAGGGCTTGGTCACTTTTATGCAAATAAACTGTTGCTGGCCACTTCATGTACACGCTGTCCAAGAGAAGAAAAAATAGGTAAAGAATAGAAAGGACTATTATGCAGTTAGTATCATCCATCAGACAAGAACAAGACAAGATTCTTCTTCCAAAATTCCAGCAACAGCTCTCCTTACTTCCCAGATGTTTACAGACTGTTGTTAAAAGCAGGTGATATGTTACACAATAGTAGATGTGGCCTTGTCTCAATAACAATGTGAGTGCTTCAGTGCCTGGTTAAATGGTTCATATATAGAAAAGAAATAGTTTAATCTGATATTTCAGAGAGCTTCAGATGATAATACATTCTACAGAAGGTACTACAGTGACTTTAAAGTGTAGTGGAATGAAAAAAAACTGCATGCCATGCACACACACAAACACACATGCCTTCCCTTTAAAACTACCCTCATCCGTCACAGTAAACACTCTGTCAGGTGTTATCGAGTGATTTTCCGAGCTCATTAAAAGTCAGGTTGCGTTCCTGTGTTCTCCAGACCAGAGATGTTCCTGGAGGCAGATTAAGTGTAATCAGTGAGGTGAACACTCAGCGTTTACTCGATTACTCTACAGGGTAGACCAGATGTACCGCGGTGATCAGAGGTTTACGTACACTTATCACAGACTGTCATGACTTTAAATCATTAGTTTGAACTGTTCTTTCGCTGGGACTGGAAATGAGAATCTTCATAAAAAATCTTCATAAAAAAATGAATTTGGACACAAGTTCATTTTACTTTTTGCATATTATGGAGTCACATAAAACACTCCTAAATGTCTACAACCCAGCCATGTGGGGCTCACATGCACATGGGTAGAACATTGGAAGGTGGATTCCAGGTGGGCATGGGCTTTGAGTGGGTTTGTGTTTTTTACGTACTGTATGTTGTTACTGGGAACTAGTTGGGTTTTCCAAATAGGCCCCATCATTATAGCCCACCCTAATGTCAGATGGGTCCCTTCTATCCCCTATTTGCAGTGTACAACCCAGATAAGGCACTTGTTTAACCCATCATGGGCTCATCACTAGCCTTGATGTGACCCATCACTGACATCTAAATGTGAGACCAGCATGGAAACCATGGACAAAACTTTCTGTTTTCCAGTTGGGCTTTCAAGTCCCAACAACGTTACCCTGGCAAGCCCAAGCCATGACACTACCTTCACTTTGTTTCACTCTTGAGCTTTTTTGTTTGGGATGGTGAGCAGAGCATGAGCTTTTTTTCTTTAAACTTTAGCCTTTTCATCATGTGGACATAACTTTTTTTTTTCCAGTTGGACTTTCTGGTTCCCATGTCAAGTACAAAGTCTTAAAGAGTTCAAGTCTCAAGTCCTGATACTCCCAAGTTAAATCTCTCGAAGTCTTGAACCTCAAGTCCAAGTCAAGTCCCAAAATGTAATGGCATTTCAATATTTAGTACCAACAAGATGGTTGATTAGTAGCATAATAAATTGACATTGATCATACATTCATACCTGTCAAGTTATGGATTTAATAATAAGGGAGATTTTACGGCATCTGCTTTGAGCCATCCCACCAGCCCAACCAATGTTTAGCATCCCTTTCATTTTAAAACAGGTCTAAAATAACCACCTTTGAACCACTTACATACTACAATTAGATTAATCGAATCTGAAAGGCCTACCTTTGTTGACACTGAAATGATGTGGACATTCCTACATATGTAATTCTAATAATAATACAGTCTAAACAAAAACACTCTTCTATGTATTTACATGAAATCTTTACGTTTTTGGCAGGAATGCCCTCTCTCTTCTTGCATCCATCCATCTTTCTAATTTGTTGTTCCAGGTTTGTTCCCGCTGACGGCACTAAAATGGGGAGAATTATTATTTTATTATTGTGTTTATGTTCTATTTTTTTTATTGCTCTTAAGTGTAAACTAGACCTCATGTACCACACATGATGTGAATGACAATAAAGTCTCCTTGAATCCTTAAGAATTGTCACTTACAGCAGCCTGGGTGGCAGTTCTCGCAAGGCTAGTGACATTTAATGTTTATTTATTTATTTAAACAGTCTTAAGTTGACTTGAGTGTCAAGACTTATGAGTTGACTTGAGACTTGCCTGTATTGGCTTGGGACTTGGCTCAGGAACTGAATGTGACAAAATTTGAGACTTACTTGTTACTTGCATAAAAGCTACAGCAGCTCGTCTCAGCTCAGTTCAGCTCAGCACCTCTTTAGCATTCATTGATGCCGTGACTGCTGTCCCCCAGCATGAGCTGAGAGTTTCAGAGAAATGACCTGTATAAATCCTTTCCTCCTTACCAAAATCTCTTTTCTTTTCACTCCATCCATCCGTCTTTTCCTGTGTGCTCACACTTATCTTCTTCCCTTGCCCTCCACCGAAGCTGTCATTAAAGGTAACAGTGGACGTTCGGAAGGTTTGAAGCCCGGATCCCCCCCTGCTTCTCCTGCACGGGGTGCCGAGTGGTAATGGTATGAAACATGTGCCTGGAATACAAGGCTGCCTTTTTGACGGGAGCACCAATCAATATACCTCCGTCGACCCAGACAGAAGAGGAGAGCATAGAGAGAGGAAAAGGACAGAGACGGGAGGACAGATGGATGTTTTAAATGGCTTTAAGTTTTTGAGGGTTCTCTGTTTCCATCCACTTATGCCACCACTTCACTATCTTGATGCCCTGTGATCAAACTGGTAAAACCTTAAGGTGGTTGATGAGTTCAGAGAGGTGAAGGATTCAGAGAGTAACAGCTACACCTACTTGTTTTTTAAAAGTGATAAAATGACAAATGTAAGCATTGCTACATCTGTTGTAAACATTTATATGATTTTAGATAGTTTAGAACATGTTAATTTTGCATAGAATAGTGCCACAATATGATGTTTTATTTTTGTTGGTTTTAACTCTTAATGTTAAGAAACCAAAGTATCAAATGTCTCCAAATGTTCAGATGTCACATGGCTTATCCTACCAATGGATTATAAGATCTTTTAGTTTTGAGACATGGTAGGTAGGTACAATTCAACGTCTGGTGAACTTCATAAGGTTAACGTCCACACAACAAGAAATTCTAATGTTGTCAGATACTGAAATGTTATTGGTTTTCAGTCATGGTGTCAAGTGACTGTAATTCAATGTCTAATCTAATTTCGATCCAATGTCTAAAGCATAACGGATAAAGTACTAGTCAAACTGTTGGACACACTTTCTCATTAAATGCTTTTTTTTACTACATTGTAAATGAATACTGAAGTCATCCAGATTATGAAGGAATACATAAGGAATCATGTAGTAACTTAAAAGTGTTAAACAAACCAATTTTTTTGCATTTTGGTGGGCTGTTAACTTGTGGTGTCATGGTGTGCACAGAATACAGACACTCGCAGATGCAGTAAAACGGGTTGTTTATTAAAATAGCAGGCAGAAAAAAGGGTAGTCGTACAAACAGAGTTAGAGCACCGAAAAACAGAAGCAACGTAGGAATAACCATACCATGAGTGAGAGACAGTCCAGAGTTCAAACACAAGCAGGCCAACATCAGAGGTAATCCAAAATCGAACAAACGTGAAACAGTCCAGGTCATACACAAAAAATCCACAATCAGAGATAATCCAAAAATCGGCGTCGAGAAAAACAAAACAAGGTCATACACGAAGATAACAGAGACAAAAGATAGTAACGCTTAGTAATGAGGAAAATCCAACAATACCCGGCACAGAAGTGTGTGAGAGGTGTCCTTAAATAGTGCCAGACTAATATTCGGGGCTTCCTGGTTGGAGCAGGTGAGGTGACGTGTGACTAGGTGTGTGCGTGTCAGCGGGTGGTGCGTTCTGGGTAATGTAGTTGTTAGACTGAGAACCTCTGTCAGAGCTGGGTGCGTGAGAAACAGAGGAGCTAACAGCACCAGATGTGACAGTACCTCCCCCCGAGGGAGTCGGAACGGGAACGAGGACGACCACGACGACGCCCACCCGACGGACAGGGAGTACCGGCGGGAGGAACAGGAGTAGCCACAGAGGTGCCGGACAGGCGGGGGTTGCGGAGCTGGGAACCCCGACGAACCGGAACCGACGAGGAAAGTGAGCGCTTGGGACGCCCACGGGGTCTAGGAGCAGGTTTGCCCGGATGACGAGCATGAAATTCAGCCAAAAGAGCCGGATCCAGCACATCACTGGCAGCAACCCAAGAGCGCTCCTCGGGGCCGTAGCCCTCCCACTCAATGAGATACTGGAGCCCACCGCCGCGCCTGCGAGAATCCAGCACCTCTTTCACCGCGTAGGTGGATGAAGCCTCCCCCTCCATAGCCGCGGGCGGTACGTCATCCGGAAGACCCTCTGCGAGTGGACCTGGGACAAGAGGTTTCAGGAGAGAAACATGGAATGAATTATGGACTCTATACTGGGCTGGAAGTTCAATCTTATAAGTAACTTCGTTAATTTGAGACAAAACCTTGAAAGGCCCAATATACTTAGGCAGGAGTTTCCTGCACTCCCCCTCGAACCTCAAGTCCCGGGTGGACAACCATACTCGATCCCCGGGCTGATACTGGGGGGTACTGCCTCGGTGTCTGTCGGACTGCTCCTTGTATTTGCGTAACGCCTCCGAAACCTGCTGGTGAGTTTCCTCCCACACCTGCTCGCTCCGCTTCATCCAGTCGTCCACCGCAGGAACCTCAGAGGACACGGCTGTCCACGGAGCTAACGGAGGTTGGAAACCCAGAACGCACTGAAACGGTGTGAGACCAGAAGTGGAGTTAGTGAGAGAATTCTGCGCAATCTCAGCCCATATAAGGAACTGGGACCAGTCAGAGGGGTGTTTATAACAGTACAGACGGAGAAACTTGCCCAATTCTTGATTAACACGTTCACATTGACCGTTACTAGTGGGATGGAACCCTGAGGTTAAACTAACATGAACACCCAAATGTTCAAAAAATGCTTTCCAAACCCTGGAAGTAAACTGAGGACCCCGATCAGAGAGAATATCCTCTGGAATACCATAATGTCTAAACACGTGTGTGTAAATGGCTTGTGCAGTTTGAAGTGCAGTGGGCAAGGCAGAGAAAGGAATAAACTTAACCCCCCTGGAAAATCTATCCACAACAGTGAGTACTGTGGTGTAACCCTCGGAGACAGGTAAATCGGTGACGAAATCTACAGCTATGTGAGACCAGGGTCTCTCTGGTACAGGTAGAGGAACAAGCTTACCGGCTGGAAGGGTTTTTGGGGTTTTGCATTGAGCACAAACGGAACAGGAGGAGACGAAAGCGTGTATGTCAGCTCGCATGGTTTCCCACCAATAGCGAGCTGATACTAGCTGCAGAGTGCGCGTAACGCCGGGATGGCCCGAGGTGAGAGCAGAGTGAGCCCAGCTAATAAGACGATCTCTAAATTGTTCAGGAACGAAAGTTTTGTGAGAGGGACACCCCTCAGGAGGCGGTGAGTGCGCTACACTCTGTTGAATGAGATCATCTAATTCCCAGCGAATAGCTGCAATTTTGACGGCCGGAGGAAGAATGCGTTCAGGTTCGGAAGACTGAGATGCGCTATCCGGAGCAGTATAGACTCGGGATAGTGCGTCTGCCTTAGTGTTACGGTTGCTAGGGCGGAACGAAATAGAGAAATCGAATCTAGAGAAAAATAATGACCAACGAGCTTGGCGAGGATTAAGACGTTTGGCAGAGCGTAAATACTCGAGATTCTTGTGATCAGTGATAACAGTAAATGGGTGCGCGGCCCCCTCCAGCCAGTGACGCCATTCTTCGACAGCCAGTTTGACAGCAAGAAGCTCTCTATCCCCTATGCCGTAGTTGCGCTCCGCAGGAGACATTTTTCGTGAAAAGAAGGCTATGGGATGCATTTTAGGCGGAGACCCACTACGCTGTGACAAAACAGCCCCTACCCCAGTATCAGAAGCGTCGACCTCGACAACGAACGGGAGTTCGGGCTTAGGGTGTGCTATTATAGGCGCGGACACAAATGCAGTTTTAAGCTTATTAAAAGCTTGCTCAGCTTCGGGGGACCAATTCAGGATCTTAGTGGCTTTCTTGGTCAGAGCAGTAAGAGGGGCAGCTATACCACTGAAATTGCGGATAAATCGCCTATAGAAATTTGCAAAACCTAAAAAGCGCTGGAGATCCTTAATAGACTGCGGAACGGGCCAGTCAGTGACAGCTGAAACTTTTGTGTCGTCCATCAGGACGCCTTGGGAGCTAATAACATAGCCGAGAAAGGAGACTTGCTGACGGTGAAATTCGCATTTCTCCGCTTTGGCATAAAGGCTATTCTCCAGTAAGCGTTGGAGAACGGAACGTACGTGGATCACGTGAGACTCAAAATCAGCCGAATAAATCAAAATGTCGTCTATAAATAGGACGACGTACTTTCCAATCATATCCCTAAATATGTCATTCATGAATGACTGGAAGACTGCCGGGGCGTTAGCGAGACCGAAACTCATCACCAAATATTCGTAGTGCCCATTAGTAGTGGTAAAGGCAGTCTTCCACTCATCACCCTCACGGATACGAATTAAATTATACGCGCTGCGCAAGTCTAATTTCGTAAAAAAGGAAGCTTCACGAAGTTGCTCGAGAGCGCTGGGTATGAGGGGTAACGGATACGCAAATTTCTTAGTTATGTCATTAAGCCCACGGTAGTCTATACAGGGTCTCAACCCCCCGTCTTTCTTCTTGACAAAGAAGAACCCTGAACCAACCGGAGATTTAGACGGGCGGATGAAACCCTGAGCGAGTGCCTCCTCAACATAGTCTGCCATAGCCTTCTCTTCATCGAGGGTGAGGGGATAGACTCTAGCTTTGGGCAGCGTAGCTCCCTCCACTAGATCTATAGCACAGTCATAAGGACGGTGTGGAGGCAATTTAGTGGCATTGGTTTTGCTAAAGACATCAAGAAAATCAGAGTATTCAGAGGGGATAACAGGAGTATCTACTGCGTCAGGACTTTCTACCGAGGTAGACTGTAAAGCTAACTCATTAAGAGCTAAACAATGTTCATAACAAGAGGGAGACCAAACCGTAATATCACCATCAGTCCAGGAAACCACAGGATCATGAAATTTGAGCCATGGCATGCCCAAAATCACCGGGTGTTCAGAGCAGGGAAGCACAAACAGGGGCAGTTCCTCGTGATGCAGAGCACTGGCTTGAAGAGCGACGGGAAGTGTCTGACGAGTGATAGCCTTGGAGCGTACAGTTTTCCCATCCACAGCGTGTATAGAAATGGGACGGCGCAGGTCACGGGTAGGGATGCCATGTTCCTTGACCAGGTCCCAGCTGATGAAGTTCCCCTCCGACCCGGAATCTACAAGCGCTGGGACACAGAACATACCAGTGGGTGAAGAAATAATAACAGGTAACGTAAAACATTTAGCTTTGTGATTAGAGATAGAATTACGTACCACGTTAGCGCGTGGAGAGCACCCCACGCGCTTTCCCAGGGCTGGAGCCTTCACGGATCGGGTCAGGAGACCACATGCAGCTTTGCGATGCCCAGCCTCTCCACAGTAGAGGCAAAGATGGAACCGAATGCGGCGTTGGCGTTCCGCTGGAGATAATCTGGACTTTTGAACATCCATGGGTTCCACTGTGGAGTCTGATGAAGCGTGAGGTAGCTCTGCTGGAGTGGGTTGTACGTGGAGGTTGGTCTTGGTTTGGCGAGAGAGCAGCTGGTCTAACCGAATGGAGAGGGAAATCAGTTGATCCAAGGTAAGGGATTCATCCTTGCATGCTAACTCCTTCAAAACTTCAGGGTTAAGTCCATTCTTGAACACAGAGATAAGTGCAGCGTTGTTCCAGCCACTGCCAGCTGCCAGAGTGCGAAACTCCATGGCATATGAAGCAACAGTTTTCTGACCTTGTTTTAATGCCAGTAGAAGCTCTCCAGAGGATTGTCCGTAGCGTGAGTGATCAAAAACTGCTCGAAACAAAGTCAAAAACTCCGAATAGCTGGTTTCAGAAATGGTGTCCCAAACCGCCGTAGCCCAGTCGAGTGCTTTACCAGACAGCCTTGAAATAATAACGCCGATCTTAGCTTTGTCTGTGGCGGGAGAAGCGTTACTAAAAAATACGGAGCATTGTAAGAGAAATCCGCTGCATTTCTCCGGGGAACCATCAAAATACTCCGGCTTGCACACCTGAAAGCCGGAGACAGGAGAGCTAATGGTGCTAGTGTTAGCTACAGGGCTAGCGTTAGCTACAGCTAAGCCCTTAAGGTGCTCGAGAATGCTAGAGAGCTGCTGCTGCTGGTTAGCTTGCTGGCTAGCTAACTCAGTAACGGCGTGGGTCACACCGGCGAGTGTTTGCTGGTGCTGACCGAGCAATCTGCCTTGATTAAACAACCCTGATCTTATCATATCCGCATCTGCTGTCTGATCGAGAGAGGCCGGGTATTCTGTCATGGTGTGCACAGAATACAGACACTCGCAGATGCAGTAAAACGGGTTGTTTATTAAAATAGCAGGCAGAAAAAAGGGTAGTCGTACAAACAGAGTTAGAGCACCGAAAAACAGAAGCAACGTAGGAATAACCATACCATGAGTGAGAGACAGTCCAGAGTTCAAACACAAGCAGGCCAACATCAGAGGTAATCCAAAATCGAACAAACGTGAAACAGTCCAGGTCATACACAAAAAATCCACAATCAGAGATAATCCAAAAATCGGCGTCGAGAAAAACAAAACAAGGTCATACACGAAGATAACAGAGACAAAAGATAGTAACGCTTAGTAATGAGGAAAATCCAACAATACCCGGCACAGAAGTGTGTGAGAGGTGTCCTTAAATAGTGCCAGACTAATATTCGGGGCTTCCTGGTTGGAGCAGGTGAGGTGACGTGTGACTAGGTGTGTGCGTGTCAGCGGGTGGTGCGTTCTGGGTAATGTAGTTGTTAGACTGAGAACCTCTGTCAGAGCTGGGTGCATGAGAAACAGAGGAGCTAACAGCACCAGATGTGACATGTGGTTTCTGAGGCTGGTTACTCTGATGAATGTAACTCTTGTAAGTAGCAATTTTTTGTATAATGAATAATTCCCTATGTTTTCCTTTAAAGTTTGAATGATATTAGTATTAAAAAAAGAACAAATAGTCAATTTAAGCATTTGACCTGTACTGTATGTGACTTTAATTTCCAACCAAAATTACACATCTGTTGAATGTTGGATTTTGACACCACTCTAATGTTCATTCTGGTTTAGAAGAAGTGAATCTAAGGATTTTTTTCCTAGTTTCAAGGGAAATAAGTGTGAAGAACCTTTAAATTGGTGAAAAACATATTTAAACCTTTAAAAGGTTCTAGATTCATCACACTCATTCAGAAATTGGAAAGTACACATATATTAACAAATGTATATTAATGGTGGCTTTTACAATTATTCTAAACTATAAGAACAGGTAATCACTAAGCGTCAGTGAGGGTGCTAACCATAACGGGGCAATTTACCACCATCACTAGCTTAGTTGTAGAGATGGGCATTTTGGAGAATAAAATGTAAAAGTTGAACATATAAATTAACTGATCACCTACAGAGTAAGACTTGATGTTGCTTACCACTGTACTGTATGTCAATCTGGCAACCCATGTGAGCTTGGCATCTGGGTCATTTGGAAATTGGATACTTGCCCTGATTTAGTACTGATTGTTACTTTAACTGTAATTTTCAGGGAATTTCTACTAACCAAAAATTCTTAGCTGAGGAACAGCTTATATAAACACTAAAATGAGGATAGAAAGTGTTTAAGACCTATCCTGTGATACTATCAACATTAGTAAAAGGATAATAAAGGCAAACACAGTTTTGTATGAAAGACAGAAAAGATTTTTCATAGAGTTTACAATCCCCTCTAATCTGCCTTTATACTGAACCCCGCTGACGCCTTCTATAGTTTTTTCGATTGGTTTGCAGATAGAAGCTTTTTCTGTCATTTCTCTTGCTGAGCAGAAAAGGTCCAAATGGGGACTGTAATAGGACATGACGTAGGAGGCCACTAAGGCCCACCTAAAACCACTAATGGGCCTGGTTAAGGCAGAATAAGCCCAGGCCAATAATGGCCCTGTAGAAAGCACCAGTAGGGGCTAACTTGTGGTGGGTCTGCGCCTGCAGCGCTGGGCAGAAATGTTCTTATGAAAGTGACCATATTTCCCAGTTTCCAAGCTAAAAATGGGTTTGTGACACTCTGGGGGCTCAGCAGGATGCCATCGAACTGCCTCACTCTAATAGCATGTTAGTAATTTGCCCTGGCATTTGCATCTAGCAGCTGGCTCTCATGGGTCGATTTTACTTCCTTTAGTTAGAACATGCATTTGTATTTATTCAACTTTTATTCAAGTTTATTACTATTATTGTTAAAAGTCGTTCATATAGTACCAAAAACTGTAATAAATGGATATAGTGATCAACATGATATCTAAGTATAAACACAACATCAAATCAAAAAGGTTTAGGTTAATATGGAAAATGTAGCAAATGATAATAATTTAAAAATACAGTGTTTTTTTTTTTTTTTTTTTTTTTTGGTTTATTTTTGGTTAAAATGAAAATGTAAAGCACGTTATTAGATATAAGCAATACAAAAGTAACATATTTGCTAGAGAAAAAGATCAATCTGTGTGAAAGTTCGGGGAGAAGCTGCTTGTGTTTCTCATGCAGAGACTGCAAATGGAAAACAAACCAGTTTTTCAGCTAAATCAATATAATTTAACCTGTAGTTAACAGTGTAACATTTTGGAAATGCAGACCTTTCTCTTATTAAAAATAAAATATATCTGTTTTCGGGTTAAATCCACTATATTTTAAACATTATGTTATGTATAGATCATAATTTGAAGTCTTATTAGAGAAAGTTTTAAATGTTTTTAATTGAAATCACTGCTGTCTTGTTAAATACTTTTTTCCTAGTATTAATCGTAAAAGTTTCAAAAGAAATTACTGTAGGAATTTGAAGTAATGGGATGGCAAAATTTGACAATTGCCTTTTTGGTCGTATATAGACCAGAATTTAGACTTTATTAATATAGAGCAGTGGTTGTACTCAAAGCATCCCAAGGTGGTACACTAGATGACCTCAGAAAAACATCTGCTTGCATTGAAATATCAAGAACTGAAATCTATTAGGTTCCACCTGTAACATTACATTAGTTAGTGCTTTACCCTTTAGAACCTGTATGTAAGCTACACTTCAGTCCTTCACTATCTGAATTACAGTTTTATAATTATTAACAGCAGTTTCATTGGTCCTACAGTAAAACCTTGTGGAATGCCATAATAACATACATCAATCAGTCAGTCACCAACAGTTCATTACAGTTTCTGCATTACAGTTAATAGCTTAATAAAGTAAAAAAAAACACTGTAGTTCACTGCTTGGCTGTCGTATTGTTTATTTTCCTCTGTCTAAATCCTTCTGAGAATCTTAGTAGGGATACTGCATGAAACAGAAACAATAACTAATCAAATAACTTACCTAATTATACTAACTTACAAACTACAAAAGCAAGCAAGTTCCAGGCAACAGGTGAAGAACAACTACCTAAAGATATGATGGTGTGTATATGTGTGGATTACATGTCTAGATTATTGTGTATACATAACTAAGTGTGTGGTAACTACACGTGTTTCAGTGAAATGGCTTGTAGGTGGTACTTGGAGGTTTTAGTTTGGTCATTGGTGGTACATGGCCTAAAAAGTTTGAGAACTACTAGTATAGAGGAAGCCTTTCTATGCTATTAATTATATTAGGGTAACACTTTACTTGGATGGTCCATTTTATGGTCTTGTTGATGCTCAACTGACATTCAACTAACACTGAATTGAATGTCCATTAAATTTAACTTAACCCTATGTTGAATGTAAATGATTCAAAATAGAACCTAACTTAACACTTAACCTTAACCCTTAATCAACCATAAAATCAAACCCTACACCTAACCCTAACCCTAACCTTAACCTAAGCTTAAAATCTAACCCAAAACCCAAACCTAAAATATTAAGATAAGAGTTTGGGTTAGAGTTGAATGTAGGGTTATATTCAATAAAGAATGATTTATTTTCACATTTTAGTTTATTTACATTTAATAGACATGTAGATGAATGTTAGTTAAATGTAAGTTGAGCATCAAAGAGGCCATCAAATGGACCATCCAAGTAAAGTGTTACCTATATTAGTATCAATTGATATAATAGTATAGCTGAACCCCTCTGAATACGATCCATCAGATGGTACAGCATCATTCAACAATAGTTGATAGAACCACATGGACAATTGATAGAAGAGACTCAGAGGCATCTGGGATGGGTCATCATACAGTGGAAATGTGTATTGTGGCAGAATAATCAATTTTCCAGGTGTTTTTTGGAAGACATGGATAGTGTATTACAAAAAGAAATGGACAGAAGACAAAAAGTACCAAAAGCTGAGGTCTGACATACCATGGTGTTTTGTTTCAGTACCATGCTAGCATTGTGGGTGCACTGTTCCTTTAAGCTGAGATTATTTGTGTTTGAAAATGACAGTGTATGATGGGCCAGGTCTGGAGGACCAGCCTGGTCTCTTCTGGCACCGTTATCTGTGTGTGTGTCCTCCCTCTCTCCTTCACACAGCCAGATTCCTCTCGCAAGAGCCGCTTCTTGGCATCTCCTCTTGTTTCCCCACAGAAATGACCTTGTTAATTTTGTTTTTGCACATTATCATTGTGGAATTTGTTCACTACAAATGTTTGGATGATTAGCAGGGATCCATTGCGGTCCTTTTTCCCTCTGTCTCATCAGACACAAGCAAATCTTCAGCAGATAAACTATCGTGATGGAGTCACCTCAAGCCTGTTTGTCATCTTCCGTCTGTATAACTCAATCTGTGATTATAATACCCACTCTGTTATGCTGCACAGAGACTCACGATCTCACGATTATCACATTTTAGGGAGTTTTTCCAATCTCTCTCAAACTGCAGCTTCAGAGAAGTGGATAAACATTGCTAAACATGTTTAATCATTATGCTACATTCATGTAGCATGAGCTTGCTGGTTGGCTGAAGCTCATGAGTAGCAGATGGGAAATGAGGTACTTGAGAACTGAAGGAATTGAGATGGTTTATTAGCTTTACTAACGGCCAATCTCATCAACAGTACTTTCCCAGCAAACATATGACGTCCAAAAGATGTTCAAATATGTCTGTAACATGATGGATAGTCCACACCCACTTTTGCCTGTCTTTTGTATGTACACTGGTGTCCATTACCTAAGAGAATCATTAAAGTGTTTCATAAAATCCCTTAGATGATTCACCTAAATAAATAGAAACGATAAGAGATTTAGTGCAGTGACTGAGGCTCACACTCTCTCACTCACTCAGATGTGAACATATATAAACACAGTTCTTTTCTCCAAATTTACATTTAGTTTATTCACATTATTGAACATATTTCTTCTTGAAAGCATTTCAAGAAGCATTTCTGCTTGATTAATAAATAACTGTAGGCTATATAGATCATCAGTCTCAAAAACTCATCCATATTCTCAGTGTTTTGGGAGTTAAGGGGATGTTTTGGGTCCCTTAAGTAATTTTAAGGAAATTATGGAGCAATAAGTGACTTTATGAAACACTTAAGGAATTACCTATGGGAACATTTAAGGGTTTATGATGATTTCCATTAAGAAAGTCCTTAGGTTATACTAAAGGTGTTTAATGCATCAGGGCAATGACTTGAACCACTGTTGGACCTCTGTTGGACCTCTGTTGGACCTCTGTTGGACCTTTGTTGGACCTCTGTGGATGTGCATTAATTGTTCACAAGCTGAATGTCTGACTTAGACCTCTTTTAAACATCTGTGGACATGCAAGATGGGTTCACTATCTGACTGCATCTGTGAGAGGTTAACATAATAAAATGATAAAAAATTAAGGCAATCCAATAATAGAATCCCAATCAATTTCTGCTTGTAGCAGTTTTCAAAATGGGTTAATTTTTATATAATGTGCCTATTGTGTTTTCTTCTGAATTGACATGTAAAAATTCATTTTAAATTACTTTTTTTTAGGACATTTTTATACAGTTTCTTCTGATGTAGGGTTTTTTTCATGTCTACAGTGCTGTCTACTTATGTTGATTTATTCTTTTTAAGGGTTAAATAACACAAAATTAAAATATATTTTCCCTGTGTACCCTGTTATCTTGGGATAACCCCACCACTTTAAGCAACCTTTGACATCAGTGACATCACAAATTCACACTGTTTTATTTTTAAGGAACTGAAGACACTTACTGAATTTTTAGCAATTAATAATATTAATATAACCAAATATTTATCATATATATTATATTAATTATATTGTCAATTGACATTGTAAAATTCACTATATTGGCAAAAATATCTGCTCACTCATCCAAATCACTGTATTCAGGTTCCAATCACTTCCATGGTCACAGGTGTATAATAAAACCAAGCATCTATAGATGTTCAGACTGCTTCTACAACCATTAGATCCTTTCAGGATCTCAGTGAACTCCCGCATGGTGCCATGATAGGATGCAGCACCTATGCAACAAGTCCAGTCGTGAACTTTAACTACTTACTACTAAATATACCACAGCCAACTGTCAGTGTCAGCAACTCACTGTCAACATAAAAAACAGTGCGGGGTCAGCAGATGCTAAGGAGCAAAGTATGTAGAGGTTGCCAACTTTCTGCAGCAGAGTCCATCATTACAGATCTCCAAAATGTATGTGTACTTCAGATTAGTTCAAGAACAGAAGAGCACAGAGAGCTTCATGGAATTGGTTTCCATGGCTAAGCAGCTCCATCCTAGCCTTACATCACCAAGCACAAGGCAGGCGATACAAATGTATCTTTGAAAGATGTACAAGGTCACCATTATCAATTCAAAAAGTTTAGGCCAACTCTAGGTCAACCACGTTTTCATTAAATGTCAGTTATTTCTACAAGTAAGTGCATGCAAAGTAAAAATAAGTGTAGTCTAAAGTCATCTTGTACATCTGAAACTGAATAGTCAAAAGAATTTAAAATCTTTTTTGAAGGTTTTGAGGACCAAAAGATGCAGTATTTTCTATATAATGAAAACTGTGAAAATATACAGTAAATGCTTCATTATATGACGCCATTGAAGACCCACTTTTGATTCCATAAAGAATCATAATTGTCTATTACAAACATGGTTTACAAAAGTGGTTTCTTTCCAGTTCAAAGGACCATTTCTAGGGTGTGATGCTGTGGGGCGCTTGGCACGGTTGCCACAGACAGAGCCCTGAAATCCCCTCATTTCTTTAAATAAAGAGATGAAAACAGGGCCATGTCAGCCAATGGGTAGATGAGCAGTGCTTCAGCTTCTGTCAACTGTCAAGCCTGACAGCCTCCCTGAGACGAAGGCCTGCTCTTTGAGTGAGCGCATTTCACCTTGCTTGGCTTCTCCTCCTGCAGGCAAGGCTCTCCGACAGCTGGCCAGGCCCTCCTCTCAGCTCCGAGTACATCACCGTGAGGAGCTAACTACCTGACACGAAGAAGCCAGACACCGATAGAGCCGACTGACTCGCGAGTCCGCCCGCGGCGTCGCCTGCCGCCCGCTGCACCGGTAAGCTTGGGCTCAGGCCAGACGCTCAAGCTGTGAGCAGGTCCTGCTCAGACAATATTACATTTGTTCCAGCTCCTCTTTTCCATCCCACCCCTCCACCACCAGCACCCCCCACCATCTGCGCTCCTAATGGAGCTGTCCAGGCCCTGTCATTCACTCATGACTAAGCATACCCTGGAGTGCACCACTCAAAGTCCCGCCACAGGGGGAGGATGGCGGTGGTTCCGTAAAGTTTCAGAGAACTTCGTCTGAGGAAGCCTTTTTCTTCCTCGGTCTTCCACGTCTCCTCGAGGCGCAGCGTATAGATGTGTCAGCGTCTGGGACTCACTGTGAATTGTGTACTTCGAGATGAAGCTATATAAACAGAGATGAGTCTGCAGGGATCCTGGCAGATCATTTATTTTAGGGGGGAAACGTGAACCTGTCAGAAACGTGTCACGGATAATATTAACAGTGGTGGGAGTGTTGACAGACTCCACCCTCATTATCAACACGGTGGAACTGAGCCACACAGAGGATAGAGGATGCTCCCCTGATGATGTCATCTACACAGCCGTATGATCGAATGGGTGAAGGATGAGGGGCTTTGGAAGGTCCAGGGCTTTGGTTTCTCAAGGCTCTCCAGCTGAAAGACCAGCAAAAAACAGGAGGTACAGTATAACATGTATGTAGTTGATTTGGATGATTTCCAGACTAAAACACTTTGAAACGTTACAAATCGAGTTGGCTGGCATTTTAAATCATCGCTGTCTGCAGCTCCACAAAGAGGACAAGCACAGAGGAGCTTGAAGAAGGCTTTAGCTTTTTTCCACTGGATGGCTTTTGGAGAATTCTGATTCAGGAGAAGCACAGCCGTGGGCCCAGCAGCCACTCCTCCACAGCTCCGAGAACAGCCAAGCCTGGCTTCAACAACCCTCACACACACTCATAACCATCCTTCAACTATTCCCAGTGATTCTGAGCAGCGTGTAAATGCTGGTGGTGCTCGTGGAACATGCCATCATTGGCATATTTTAGTCCAGATTTGCACAGACAGACAGATAGATAAGACAGACACATAGTCTGCTGGAGGAACTATATCTACTGTCTAGTAAAGACAGACTATCTGCAAGCAATTCATTAACAAGAGCGTTAATGAGGTCTAGATGCTGACAGGATGACCACCACCCCACCTCCTCATCAGAAACCCAACTCATCCTTTTCAAAAGTATTGGATGGAGCTTCATCATTGCAGAGAACACAGTTCTACTGCTCAACAGCTCATAGCTTTAGAGCCTACAGCTGCCATTATGCATCATGGTGCCAATTGCTTCATGTTTATCTGCTTCACTGAGTCTTATTCTATTGGCTACTTCTATAAGGACTTCTTTACAGAAACAGAGACAAGCTGTGTATGTGTATTTGCACATCTACTGTATATTAGCACTGGGTGCAATCTAAATTATCTGAATGTATTCATTAGAAAAGGTGTCCACAAACATTTGAACATAGAGTGTATGCAGTGTATCATCGTTTTTAATATGCTGGAAGGTTTAATAGAGTTAGAAGGTACAGTATCTGCTACCCTCTGCTTGGCTGTTCTCTGGGGAACGTTTTAAACAGTCGCTTCGGGTGCGTGATTGGTGATTATAGGAAGTGTTTAATTAGGAGAGCAATTATTCTGTAATAAGTTCATTAGAAATTATTCCAGGCATAAATTATGATTTTCCTAAAGATTGCTGCTTAGAATTTGCAGGGCCTACAAACCTAAAGTGTGTGTGTGTGTGTGTGTGTGTGTGTGTGTGTGTGTGTGTGTGTGTGGAAGGGTACACAGTCAGTATAGTACTGTGCACCATCAGCTCAGCCTCATGTTCAGTGTTCTCATGTTGTCTGGGCAACGCCTTTCCCAGCATCATCCCAATTCACCACTAAACACCACTCTATTTTTCTTCCTTCCTCTTCCCTCTTTCTCAAGAATAGGATCAGATTAATTTTGAAAGCTAACTGGGTGTACTAGGCCTGTCATAATGATTGGATTGCAAATGATACATGGTTTTCAAGCCCATGGTCACTCTGGAGCAGCTGCAGAAATCCACAGCTCTGGTGGGAAAATCTGTCCACAGGAAAAATATGGTCTTCATAGTGTACTCCACAAATCTGAATCAGAAAGACATGAGAAGTCTTGTTCGCCACAAGCCATGTAGGAGATTTCTATCCTGAACACTATTTATTTGGGTGAGTAAAGTCCTTCTGTTTATTTACAGTAAGCTTAGATTTCCAATATTTTGTCTAAGTGTGAGTTTTCAGTTTCAAGTTTCTCCAGCACTAAGGCTGGGTGCAGCAGCATTAGCATGAGGCGCTAACAGCAGCACTAGCGGGATATAAATGCCACCCAATACCGCTAGACTGAGGAACACTGAGTGTATACATACCTTGTTTTAACACAGCAAACATGCAGACTACAGTCCAATATTCTCGCCTCTGAACGGGAAAAGAGCTAGCGCTGCAGTTAGCAGTTAATGCTAATGCAAAAATGTGTAACTGCAACCATTTTCTGGGCGAAATAATTAATTTTCTAAAAAAAAAAAAAAAAAAACAGGGGTGCCAACATGTTAAACCATTACTGAAGCTATCCATCCTTCATCTCTCTTTTTTTTCTCTTTTACTCACATTCTTGCTCTCTCTATCTCTTTTTTTACCCTGCCTGTCTCCCGCCTATTCCTCCATCCTCTATAATGCTTTCCTCTTTTTTGGACAGTGTCCCTCCCAACCTCTTCCTCTTTTCTCTCCAAATATCCATTCATCCCCTACAGCTCTTCTCTCTCTCTCTCTCTCTCTCTCTCTTATTCTCTCTCATTTTTTTGGCATCTCTCTTCATCCCTCAGCCTTTTTTGCAGCATTCTCTCCATCCATCTATCCATCCTTTCTCACTATTCTCTCTCTCCCTCTCTTTCACTCACATTCTCTCTTTTTTTTTTCATTTTTCCCTCCCTGTCTCTCGCCTTTCCCCCTCCCTGTCTTGGCCCGTGTCCCTCAGCCTCTCAGCTTCTTCCTCTTTTCTTTCCATATATCCATCCATCCAGTATATCACACACACACACACACATGCGCTTGCTCTCTCTCGCTCGCTCTCTCTCTCTCTGGACACGACTCAAGAGATAATGGTTGTAGATACACGGCCGGCGGATCAGGACAGATTTACTCCGCTGCTGCTGTGCATGTCCTGGGCCAAAGCCTCACCCACACACTCCCCTCCCCCTCCCAGCAACACCCCACCACCCCCCCACCCTCCAGCAGGCTGCCGGATCTTCCAGCCCAGTGGTGCGATGTAGTCTGGAGTAGATGGTATAGTGTGAATAGCTGACCTACCTCCCTGCACTACACACAATCAGTACACACAAACATACACAGACTCGCCCAGCCAGTACCCAGCACTAAACTACACTACAAACTAAAATAATCTATAGAAACAGATACAAATTACAACACATTAACCCCTAGCATATCTTGCAATATCCCACATTGTTCAATTTTGGGTTTTCTAATTGTCATAATGCGAAGTTCTGGCTTACATACAGGGTTTAAGGGTCCATCCCATACAATCCCATACAGTCCATGTATGGGATTGTTTCATATCAGAAGTAATGATTTGTTGCTCTGTTGTTCAGTATTTAAAGGTATGATAATAATATAATAAACGTATCACAATAATATAAGATCAATACTTAGCAGGTAAACATCAATACACAGTGTACAGCTCTGGAAAAAAAATAAGACTACTCAAAAATTATGAGGTTCCTTGATTTCACCAAATTAAAAATCTCTGGAATATAATCAAGAGGAAGATGGATGATCACAAGTCATCAAATCAAGCTAAACTGCTTAAATCCTTGCGCAAGGTGTGGCATAAAGTTATCCAAAAGCAGTGTGTAAGACTGGTGGAGGAGAGCATGCCAAGATGCATGAAAACTGTAATTAAAAAACAGGGTTATTTCACCAAATATTGATTTCTGAAAAATGAACTTATTTTGCCTTATTTGAGGTCTGAAAGCTATGCATATTTTTTTTTGTTATTTCAGCCATTTCTTATTTTCTGCAAATAAATGCTCTAAATAACAATATTTTTATTTGGAATTTGGGAGAAATGTTATCTGTAGTTTATAGAATAATGATTCCCATTCCCATTATCATGAGTAGCTCAAGCTGTTCTAGCTGGTTAAGTTGATTGACCAGCATAGGATATATTTTTATTTGAGTTTGATGGTTCAACTGGTCTACAAGCCTGATCAACCTGACCAGGCTTGACCAAATTGGTTGACCAACAAGACCACCATGCCCAAGCATGGCCATGCATCAAATGTAACATACACTAAACTGGTCAAGAATTGGTCAACCAGCTAAATCACATCTGAAACCATCTACCATTAAAAGCTGGTCTTGAGTTGAGCTTTTTTCTTAGCAGGGTAAATTCTATAGATTTAGTATTTTTTTTGCTTCAACTAGCAAGAGCCAGAGAAAAATTCTTTATTAACTAATATTATTCATTTAAACATGTAGTGTTTTAAATGAAAAGTAAGTAAAGTAAATCTGTATATAAGATATAACACACACTAGATAAGAAACACAAGGGAGTAATAATGAGAGGGCGGGGCTACAGCCTAACCACAGGCAGGCAGTACAGTGAAGGCCTCACACCAGTATATGTTGTGAGGTGTTATCTTGTGAGTGAGGCTGGGTAATGGGTGGTAATCTGGCTAGAATTTTTTTTGTTTGTACACACAGACAAGCGAATGGCAAAAGTCATATCCATATTTAATGAAGGTGACCCCAAACACATTTCCCACAGGTCATTCTTTAGCTTCCAAAAGTCTGAATTTAGAAATAACTGAATAATTAATAGATATGGATGATTTATGAATATTAATTAAAACTCAACTGCATTTGATGCGATCCCAACGTGGTCAAAAGCACTAGTTATAAATGATCCGTATATTTTTCCTATCAGATGTATGGCCAATAAATAATTTAGAGCCTTTATAAACCTTTAAAACTGCTACTAACCCCCCAGTGTGGAGGCTGTGCTTAAGTTTAGCTAGCTCCTACTCCTGTATGACGCTCTGTTTGAGTCACCAGTTGCTATAACTGCATCATTACAACGGATACTCAATTTCTATTCTATTGGGATACAAAGATGTAAAGCAGTTTATACCTACAAAAGTTCACATTTGGTCAAAGCACACTTCATATGTTGTCATATATTTAAAAAATATATTTGTCATATATTTTGGATGCCTGTATATTGAATCAATTTAAGCTTAAAATGAAAGTTAGTTTTTAAAACTTTCTTACGCTGCCCTGTAGTGAGTAGCATAGGAGGCACTTAATGAGACCATTTTCTGTTTGAAGAGCTGAAGGGCACTCATTGGTGGGAACTTATGTAGACAATTATTCATGATCATAATTATTCATAATTATTAGTGGGCATTCTATCAGGTTTTTTTTTCCTATAAGAAGGTAACTCCTATAAGTAGGGTACTTTGCCTTTTTTTTTTTACCACCTAAGAGCGCACTTAATCATTAGTGCAGGGCAAGTTACCCCCCCTGCCTCCGCCTTGAGTCTGCCAGTGTCTGTTACAGCTATTAAGATGAATATTCACAAAATACCGGAGTATATTTTAGAACTTCTTCACAAACTCAGGATTAAAATACATTTTAACCTTGAATAAGAATGAGTATACAACAGGATAAAACATATACTCAATTTTTTACTGATATATAATAATGTAAAGCAAGTTTTGCACACAAAAATGCACGTTGGTTGAGTCATACCCTGTCATATACAGTACAGTACATTCTATCTCTACCTGGATTTCACCTTTGTGAGAAAGCGCCTCCCACTTCCTCCCTCAGTTGGCTCCCCACCAGTCCCAGAACAGTGATGATCCTCAATGATCGTCAATCCTCCAGTGCAGGATAGCCCATTTAACATCCCTCTGCCACAGGCCAAGCACCGGCCTCCCCCCTCCACAATTACATCGCCCTGACCTGAATCTCTTTTCAGCACTGCTCAGTCTCTCTCTCTCTTTCTCTTTCTCTCTTTCTCTCTCTCTCTCTAGAGGCTGGTGACTCCTCATCTTTACACACCCAGTGTTTAATAGCCCACTCATCCATTCTCATGGCCGGTCTTTCAGCGTTTTGCGCTGGATCTCATTAATCAAAACTCGCCGCTTCATTCTCAAAGCTTCTGCGTTCCCCGTTCCCAGAGCTCCCGCTTAAAGATTCCTCCGTATCCCGTCGAGGTCACTCGCTCGTTTGTGGCCTGCTTTGGGCTGAGGACGGGTGGACACGGACATTTAGTCACTCTCTGAAACAAGAGCCGCCGTCTGATACCCCAAGAGTCCTCGTAAATGACACTCCACCACCCAAACGATTAGTCTCACACTTTCCCCACTAGTCCAAACACTCTCGCTCATCCGGCTCCTCACAGACCTTGTCCGCGACCACACTCGGTTTTTGGCCGCCAGCCATTCTGTGACATTCTCCTTTTTCATTGTTGCTCGGCAATACGTCTCGTCTGTCCCTGCTTTGCCCTCCTGACATTCAAACCAACTCATCCCAATGCTTTTGTTCCTAGCCCTCTCAGCACAAGCTAGCACTAAAGTTCAGCCTGCCGCTAAAACTCCCCATTCAGCTCTGTGATTTGTGCGTCCTCTTCTCTGGGTATAAAGCAGGAAGAACACAGGAAGCCGCAGAAGCGCGATTTAGACCCGAGCTTGGGAGGCCAGAGTCTCTCAGGACCACATGCAGAGCAGCAGGCGCTAAACTCAGAAGGACCCGACGAACAGAACAACAGAAGGCACTCAGATCTGGAGATGTGCGTGGAGCTCTACTGCCCCCTGCAGTCGATGCAGGGCTTGACACGACTGGGGATGTGAGGTAAGTGTCTGCTTGGGAAATGTCTTAACAATCTACACCAATGACCTAAACACAGGGGGGTAAAGCGGCTTAGCTGGGAGCATTTGTGGAGTTCTACCACCTCCTAGTGGCAGACTGGAGAACTACCACTACTATATCTGCTCACAGTGCAGCAGTTGAAAGCACAGAAATATGGATGTGTTTTATTTTCCATCCAGTATTTAAATAACGAAATAACGAAAAGTAAACCCAACAGTCTGATCCATTTATTATAACAAGCTCACACAATGTAAAGTGTAGCTGATATGTTCAAATAAAACAAATAAATAAATAGAGTCTTTAAAAACAGAGGTAACCACTGCAATTCCGTTGAATTTCTGCAAAAAAAATAAAATAAATAACGTTAAAAAAATACATAAAAAAATAAACAGACACAAGTGCTGTTTTTTTTAAAGCATTCCATTGTCGTGCCAAAGGTCATGGAACAGCAGTATGTGAATTTATCATGAAGTAGCTATTTGTCTACATTTTGGGCATGCGTTTTCACGGAGATCCGCGTAAACACAACAGGGAGTGGACATGGAGGAGCTACTGAACGTGATGCCATGTGACCAAGACGTCCCCCTGAGTGGATTCAGTCTCCTCCTCTTACCCATCTAGTGGCATAAACAAATTATTTTTAAAAAGCTTTTGACACATATCTGTTTTAAAGCACATGTATAGGGTATTGATGCTAGGAGGGAGACATATAATCCCCAAAGTCCCCAAAAGAAAACTTATTTTATTTTTTACTCACAAATCAATAGAAAATAAATAAAATGGCTATATTTGTCTTGCAGTCACAACAATTTATCGATTCCTATCTCCACCATGGAATCGACTGAGGCATCAACATTCATCCCCACACATCTCATTAGAGCATCCATCTCCAGAGAGGTGGACATTCCTCGTCTGGCTGGGTGTGCAGATGGAAGGCACTCCAAAAATCCCCACAAATCACTCTTCAAAACTTCTGCTTCTGCTGAAACCTCAGGGGGCAAGGAGGACAAAACTATCCATCATAAACCCTGAGATGAATGATCCGTCTACGTGCTGGAGAGAAAGAGCGAGAGAGAGTGGGAGCGGGCGAGAGAGAGAGAAATAATGGCTGAAAGGAGAGGACAGTGGTGGGCAGATGGGTTATAAGGTGAGAATGTGTGAAGAATGGTGTGAGCAGGGGGGCATGAGAGGCCTGCCAGACCTCCTTAATCAATCAGGCTTCCTAACAAGACAGCAGCCACGGGGAGCGTCTCGTCACGTCTGGGACAGCGGAGGGACAGGAGGGGACGGGTTCGCTGTCCTGGAGAGGAGAGGTAGCAAAGTGCAGGACCAGTTCTGACAGTGCACGTCAGAATGCAGGCCCCGCTCACACTCAGCCAATGGGGCAAGATAATGGAGGATGAGTTTACATGGTAAAACCTTCATACAGCTTGTTGGTTTTAATGGCTAAACTGGAGCAGCCTGGTGGCCAATCTTCAGTAATTGCACATTGTACCAGTAAGAGCAGAGTGTGAAGGTTCAATTAGCAGGGTAAGAGCACAGTTTTACTCAAAATATTGCAATGCACAAAACATTATGGGTGACATACCAGAGTTCAAAAGAGGACAAATTGTTGGTGCACGTCTTGCTGGCGCATCTGTGACCAAAACAGCAAGTCATTGTGATGTATCAAGAGCCACGGTATCCAGGGTAATGTCAGCATACCACCAAGAAGGACGAACCACATCCAACAGGATTAACTGTGGACGCGAGAGGAAGCTGTCTGAAAGGGATGTTCAGGTGCTAACCCGGATTGTATTAAAAAATACATAAAACCACAGCTGCAGAATCACGGCAGAATTCAATGTGTACCTCAACTCTCCTGTTTCCACCAGAACTGTCCGTCGGGACAATAAATTATTGTGGTCTAAAACCAGGTGTTTCAGTTTCATTGTCCAACCCCTGTAGGTTAGTTATACTTTTTAACCCTTTCAGACTCTGCATCCATTACAATGGACATCATGTATTTTCTTTATTTAAAATTTTTTGTTGCAAGTTTATAAACCAATAAAACAGTAGCTTGGCAACACCCACTGCACTGGAAAAACAGTAGTACTAGAGCCATTAAGGGAAAGTAACAGCTAATTCTCACTAATTTAATGTGATTTAGAACACTTTTTAATCATGCTTTTTTACTGTTTAGGGATGTTTATGAAATAAAAAGGTCAATATGGAATAGAAAATATTACACACAGGCTTCCAAAGCAAAAATGGAATACAAAAACTTAAATATTTTACTTAAATGGATTTTTGTGCTATATAGATTTTAGAGTAGAATATTAGAGTGTACTTTTATGTGCATTACAGACAGAAAACAGCATTCTTACATTTTTTCCACACTGGAGATAATTCAGGTCTGAAAGGGTTAAAATTCGGAGAGACACCAGCTCACAACCTCCAGCTCACAATAGTGGCATCGGACATTCATGCAGACTACACTGTAGACTTTGCCCTGAGCATGAAGACAAGCTTGTTTGTCTCAGTAACTTTTTTTTTAAGAGTGGCATAAGAAGTGAGATAAATGGGTCCTCTTGTTGTAAATACCACAAAACTGAGGAACTGTTGCATGTCTGACTTGTTAATGTTTTTTGCACATGTTGCTAATAACATTATTTTGGCTGACTGTTTTGAGAAGTAGTAGTTTTGGTAGCGGAAAGGATTGTTACTGTATTTTTATTCCATTCAGGTTGTAATTTTGGTCTAAAAATGTGAATTGTACACTTTAGCATGTAATTAAATACGTATTGTGTTGACAGCAATCATATGTTTCAACAATACTTTTATATATTATATACACTATATTTTGTGAGGTAGAGACCAGTATTAAACGACTATAAACAAGTGGTCTTAGTCTGGTCTTGACCATAACCTCATTGGGAATCAGTCTTGGTTTCAAAACAAATGAATAAATGTTTTTCTCAAGTGCAGTCGCAAAGACCATCAAAAACTTTATGAAGAAACTGGCCCTCATCAGGAACGCTCGGGGAAAAGAAGACTTGTTCTAAACAAGTCAACAACATTACACTGAAGTTGGAACTCAGAGCTGTGGTGTAGATTTAGGAGCATTAAATAAAGACTGTCTCTGTTTTCTCTCTTCCCCATATCAACAGAGTGTTTTTCCTGTTGTTTTACAGCCTCAATAAAGGCGACTCAATAAAAGGCCTTAAGAGACTCTCCATCACTTGCTTCAGTATTTTTAGAACAAAGATACCTTCCGACACACCCACACACTCACACACACACATACATAGACACACACTAGCCCACTCCAGATGACTTCACATTCCTCTGTCTTGCTGCTCCCCCCCTCAACTCCCCTCACCGTTTTTTTTTTCTTTTCGTAAAACCCACACAAAAAAACACACATCGTCTTTTCACTTTTGTCCAGATGACTTACCACCCTTAATCTTTCCCCCCCGTTCTTCCTCCTCCACACACACACACACACACACACACTTACACACAGGCACACACACACACACACACACACACACACACTTGACACCTGCGGCAGGGTTCCTACCAGCGGGTGTCTATTAAACACATTGTTAGTATTCCTCATGTTGTCAGGGTCCACAAAGGGGCAGCAGTGTGTGAGCTTGCACTGATGCTGTGCACTGCCTGGGAAATACGTGGATGTGTTACAATCCGGCAGTTTCAGGCCGGCTCAGTGTGTGTGTGTGTGTGTGTTTGTGTTTAGGTGTTTTCAAGGCAAAAAAGTCTACATTTTAAAGGAAAAATAGTGATCTCTGTTGTTTTCTTTTAAAAATCACAAAAAAATCACATATTTTATTATTTAAGCCAATGGATGTGTGGCCTAAAGTAAGTTCTGCTGATTAATGTTGAAGTTATAAGTGGTGTTTCAGCAGTTTTATTAGAGACCATACAGCACAGCCAATCAGAAAAGAGCTCATGTACATATTTCAGTATAAATGGGACAAGAGGTTGTAAGAGATAAAGAGAAATTGGAAAACGTAATTAACTTAATTACAGTTTTTGAGTATATTATGACTTATGGCTAGTTATGATCTACATATATAGGCTACAATAATTAAAAATATATATACATATGTAATTGGATCTTAAAAAAGCTTGCAGAAGCTACTTTTGGATAGTGTCCCTCTTGGTGAGAGATCATTGTCTCTTGACACACTCATAGAGAGTGTGTCAGTTGAAAGACTTTTAATTTCGACTTATTGTGCACCATCTAGGCCATCAATAAGCCAGCCAGTAATAACTTCATTAAAATCTGGACTGCTATGGACTGAAACTGTATATTCTTAAATGACAAATCCAGTCTCAGTTTGGGATCCTATGATTGTTAGGACTGTTTGAGGGTTGTGGTGAGCGCTTCAATTCTGCCTTTGCTGTGGAGTGATCTGGTCAGTCAACCCTAGTAGAGATAAAATATGAGGGACACTGACAGCTCAGCAAATATGTGCAAGACTTCCTGTGGTCACATGTGTTGCCTTTTATGATATGGCTTCCAACTGACATTTTCCAACAGGATAATCCTCACCCACACACAGCAATGACTTTACAGCACTGTATCTCCATGGTTGTAAGATTTCCAGAACTGCCTGGTCATCAGATTTATCGCCAATGAAGCATTTTTGAGACCAGCTATAGGGGTAGCTTTAGCTAAATCTACAGGCCCAGCTGCAAAATCTGTGGGCAAATGTGCTCCAGGATACCATGTGGAATCTGTAGACATCCATGTCCAACCGTATCTCATCCTGTATCCAGGCTAGAGGTGTCCCAGCAGGGTACCAGAGACTCCTTACAGTTCAAAGACATTCCTCACTACATTTAATGTA
The DNA here is from genome assembly GCF_023375975.1 of Astyanax mexicanus. Classification (NCBI taxonomy): domain Eukaryota; kingdom Metazoa; phylum Chordata; class Actinopteri; order Characiformes; family Acestrorhamphidae; genus Astyanax; species Astyanax mexicanus. The sequence continues at coordinate 12,526,118 of NC_064418.1, read as the reverse complement.
TCCATTTACTCTCATATTGTAATATAAATATATAATTAATGATGATATATATATATATATATATATATATATATATATATATATATATATATATATATATCATCATTAATCACGTCACGTCCACACATAAAAAAACATCACTCTATTCCAGTTACTCTTTATTGGCAGATTACTTTGTTTTGGGCTCCATCCAATACTTTCAGGATACTAATCATCCAGCTTCAGGACCTTGCCTCACCAGGTGATTGTGTGTGTGGTGTGTGTGAGAGAAAGAGGGAGAGAGAGAGACGGAGAGAGACAGAGAATGCTGTGTGAGTGTATGGTTATGGCTGTTATTCCCTGATTCAGCCTTTTTATCCCCCCTTGTGTGTGTGTGTGTGTGTGTGTGTGTGTGTGTACGCATGCAGGGTGACTTTGGTGCGATCAGTGCTTTGCGTCTGAAGGCATTCTTTTCTCTGACAGCAGTAATTACACCCTCCAACTCAAATCCCTCTCCTCACTCTCATCATTATCTCTCTACCTCGATCTTGCTCTTTCTCTCTCTCTTTCTCTCTGTCTTTCTCTCTCTCTCTGTCTCTAACTCTCTCTCTCTTATTACCTCGATCTCATTAACTCTCTCTCTCTTTCCTTGTCTCTCTCTTTTACACTCTTCCCATGTTTCATTCTACTTCTATCTATTTCATTCTACTTCTCTCCAATTGTCTCTGTACCTCTACTCTCTCTCTCTCTCTCTCTCTCTCTCTCTCGCTTGCCCTCTCCCACATACCTCCAACTTTCTGTCCCCCCACAGTTCTAATTACTGACACTCCAGAGGTCTGTGTTGTCCACTTTTTTCCTGGAAAGTTTTTTTTCTGAATGTGTGTGTGTGTTTTGGAAGCCTCTGAAGACACAGGGAAGCTTTTATTAGTGGTGGATTATTGTTTTGTGTTGTGTGTGGATTAGAGATCTAGACATCGATACCATTTCTCACACACCCTGGGGGGCACACCGACAGGCCTGAGCCATAAAGCATTTCAGTGTGTGTGTGTGTGTGTGTGTGTGTGTCAGAAACAGAGAGAGAGATAGATTAGAGAGCAGAAAATTGCCCAGCTCGCTCTATATAGATCCCAGTTTTACAGTAGCTCAGTATGAGGTCGTTGACCCTGAACTCGCCCAGAATCAAAATCCTTTGTTTTTCCAGGACTACAAAACTGCTGCCCAGTTCACTCCAAACCACTGACCACTTCAACCAACTGACCGCTCCATCCCACTCACCACTACAACTTACTCACCACTCCAACTTACTAATGACTGCATTATAACCCACTGACCACTTCAACCCACTGACCATTACAAAACACTGACCATTCCAACACACTGACCACTGCAACGCACTAATAACCCACTACAAACCATTGACCATTCCAACCCACTGAACACTCCAACGAACTGAACACATCTTCTTACTAATGACTGCGTTATAACCAACTGATCACTTCAACGCACGGAGCAGTACAAAACATAGACCACTTCAACCCACTAACCACTCCATTCCACTGACCACTGCAATTCACTGACTACTACACTACAACCTACTGTCCACTCCAACTTACTGACAACTCCAACTTACTGACCACTTCAACCAACTGACCGCTCCATTCCACTTACCACTCCAACTTACTGACCACTCCAACTTACTAATAACTGCATTATAACCCACTGACCACTTCAACCCACTGACCATTACAAAACACAGACCACTGCAACACACTGAATAACCCACTACAAACCATTGACCATTCCATCCCACTGAACTCTCCCAACCACTGACCACACCAACCTACTAATGACTGCATTGCAATCCACTGCCCACTCCAACCCGTTGGTCACTACAACACACTGACCACTGCAACACACTAAATAATCCACTACAAACCATTGACCACTCCAATCTACTAATGACTGCATTATAACACATAGACCACTTCAACCCACTGACTACTGCAACTTTCTGAATACCACACTTCAAACTACTGACCACTCCAACCCACTGAACACTCCAACCTGCTAATGGATACATTATAACACTCAGACCACTTCAACCAACTAACCACTTGAACCAACTAACCACTCCAACACACTGACCACTAAAACTTGCTGACTTCTAAACTACAAAACACTGATCACCCCATCCCCCTGAACACTCCAACACACTAATGACTACATTATAACTCAATGACCACTTTAACCCACTGACCACTCCAACCTACTCTCATGTTCCCAGTAGTGTGTTCAGTGCAGTTTGGTCCTCCAGGGTTCCTCAAGGGTTTTTCTCCTTCTACATTTCTTACTGAGGATTATTTATCACATCTCCCTTCTGGCTCAAGGTCACTTATTCACTCACTCTCTCTCCCAAACACTCTCTCACTCGGCCTGCGTCTGGCTCCTGGCACTCAGATTCAGATCAATGTTCCGAACAGTAAGCAAACAGCACCTGCCAAGATACATCCTGTCCTAGAGACGGAGAGATTATAGCTTTTCTGTAGTTCATGATTTATCCATTTAGTGGGTGTTTTGGATCAAGTGCTGCAGTTTTAGGCTGTGTTTAAGAATGCACAACAAACAGCAGATGTGAAAAGGGCATTTCCAGGTGAATTTTTTATTTATCACTGAAACATTTATGCTGAACCGCCTATCGGGATGGATAAGAAGAGGCAGTTTTGCTGGCTGTCTTATAGTGAACAAGTATCTAATGAACTTTTGATGAACATTGAATAATTTGTTAATGTGGAGTTGTTTCATATGTGTTTCTGTCTTTGCAAGAAATTTTGTAAAGAGAAGCAGAGAGAAGGTGTTACAGTGATATGAGTGTATCTGTTAAAATTTTGTCTTGGTACAAAAACAGAAGCTGAGACTTTTTTCAGATTCAAAACAAACAAAATTGCTAACAAAATTAAGCCCTTCCACCTTAAATGGACCTAGAGGTACTAACATGCCATTAGCATCTCAACTGCACTGGCCACTAACCTCAACTAGCATTGCTAGTGTGGCATTCACATCATTTTCACAGTGTTAGCCTCAGCCAGCATCACTCACCCAGCATCACTACCCCAGCGTTAGTCACAAGCTATATTCTGTCTTCACAGAACTCAGTGTGTAAGCAGTTAACACTGCACAGAGTTGTGTGTTTAACTCCTTTAATTGTTAAGCATACACTGAAAAGCGGTAAAAAGTAAATTAGAAGATTAGCCCCTTAATATGACTAACCATCTCAACAAAAGATAAGGAAATTTTGCCAGGCTATTTTCTCATTATATGGGCAATTCAGCCCAGAGTTACTACAGTTCTCACCCAGCATGAAAACTGTAACTTGCTCTTACAGCTTACAACACTGTGACCAGGCAGTTAACCATAATGTAAAACAATAGTTGACTACCCAAGTGAAGGTTGTCCTGTTGGGCAATACAACACACTGATGGTGAATAGGATTAGTTTTTTTTTATGTGTCTCAGCTGTTCTGTTTAGCTAATGCTACTCAAAATAAGCACATTTGTTCGTTTAAAATGTATTAAGTAGATTCTAAAGGTTATTTTTCACAGTCTCTAATTGGGTAAAGTTTTGTGAACTTCAGAAGAAGTGGGAGAAATTGTGCTGACATCTGTTGAGTGAATGGAGTTCCAGCAACACTGTCCAGAGAAAATAACATCTGTAGCTGCTGTCAAAAGAAGGAGGACAGGAGAAGGTTAACGACCCAGCAGCATCTGTGAGTGAGAGAGCAAGGACATTATTGTTCCAATGACTTCAGGCCTTGTATCGTTTTGGCCTTGCGTCCTTTTATGTCTTTTTTGATTATGTCTGTGTGGTTGAGAGTGGGTTTCCTGTGAATGTCCATGTGTTCGTCCCTGACATCTGCTCCAGTGTCCCTCTATCCCACCCCTCAAGCGATTGAACAATTGACCTTTTGATTTGTAACGTCACTTCCAGACAAATGACTTAGCACCTCATTATTGCCAACCTTAAACACACACGCACATATTCATACACACACAGTGAGTAGGGTGTGGCGGGACAACGTTGGCATGTGCCTGATTGTGTGAGTCACAAAGCTCCGGTGGCGGCGGGAGGGAGTCGGGATGGTTTACATGCAAATGAGTGCAGTTATGAGGCCTGTGAGCCAGTGGAGGTCAGGGTGGCTATAACTCAATGTCACATTATGTGCCATTAAAGCCCTGAGGGGGTTGCTATACTAGTGTGAGAGTGTGTGTTTTTTTTTATTTTAGGACATTTTGGTGACTGTGGTAGTATTATATACTTTATATAAATTAATTGACAACAAAATTATAACACACAAATAAGGAGTTGTTGGAATGGAAAAAATTAAAGATGTGAATATAAAAATTATAAATCTGACGACATGGCAGGTCAAAAAAAAAATGTGGAAAACAGGGGCACAAAATATCGCTCTCAAGCTTCATATTTCTCCTCTCCGATGTTTTTTGTTTTTGTTTTGACAGTTTGGGGGGCGGGGTCAGGGTCGCCTCCCTCAGCGAATGTTATTGGCTGATATCTCCTGGGTTTGTGACGGACCGCCCACCTCCAAGAAGGAAAACTGTAAATTAGAGAGGAAAAAATACACCCAAGAAAAGAAAAATTAAGCTTGAGAGAGATATTCTGTTTAGCGCGCACACAAATCCCCTTTTTTGCTCGCAAGTTTCACATTTATGTTCACGAGAATTTAATTTACACACTCAAAATGTTAAAACACGCCCCCAACTTTTGACATTGATGTGACGCCATACAATTCAGTAAAAACTGTTTGAATTTATGATTTGCAATTTCAACTTGAAAAAGTTCTAAATATTCTTTAACAAAGTAGCAGTTTTCTGTAATTTTACACAAATTACTTAGCATGTGCATCATAGAGGCATGTCTAGCAGTCAGCAATCTCTCACTTTTTCTATATAATATTGTAACAAACCCCAGTGTTTAATCTATAATTAATACAAATGGAATATGTTGTAATTATGAATATTGTTATCTATATATGTTTACAATAGAATAGAATAGAATAGAATACAACAGAATAATACAGAGTATATATACACTCTAATATTTCTTAACATATGTGCAGGATAATTATAATTACTACATGTAGGCATTCCAGGTTGCAACAAGGTATAAGAACATATGTGTTTATCATTGACATTTAGGTTAACAAACATCCTAAATAATCCTAATTTCTATTTTAAATTATTCTAATCCGGACCCCCTGATTTACATCTTAATGATTTAATAAGCAGAGAATTGTGGATTTATTTTAGTATGTTTCCAAACGAATAAGGATCATTTCACACATTTTACCGAACCTCAAAAAAAGGATGAGCCACTGCTGCTCTCTGGTGGTGAAGATCAAGCTTTACAGTTGGGCTAAACTGCACTGTAGATGCTGAGACATAAATCCTGAGACATTTAAAACACAGCTAGATTGTTTGATCCCTTAGGTGTTACATGAAGAAGGTTTTATTGGTAATAAGTTAACTATAAAACATTAGTAATGCATTATTAAATCATGTTGTTTATTAATAAACATGTAATGTAATTAACAGCTTGCTAAAAACATTCTCTCTGAGTGTGCTCTGAGGCATGTATACAAGTAATCTCTCACCAATAAGTACATTACCCAAAAGTAGCCACCCAAAAGTGATGTATTATAATTTTAAAATTACAAGGATGCACTGCCATAATTTTATGAGAAAATTAATAAAAAAACAGAATGCAGTATCTATTTTAACAGCTTTATAATAGATCAACTCAAAAAAGGTAAAAAAAAAAAAAAAAAAAAAAAAAAAAGAAGTATTATTTAAACAAAAAAGTAGCAATTTATGGTAATTTTAATTAGGTTCCTTATCATATGTATTGTAAAGACATCTCTAGCAGTCAGCAATCTCTAATCAAGTATGGGCATTTGATTTTCATTTGAACAAAACTGAAAGATCAGAGTAGTATCAATTTTATAAAAAAAAATGCTCCAGTAGGAAATGTGAAAAAATTATTAAACATTTGGGTAACGGGTAATATTTACTGAGCAACACATATCAAAGCAATGTGTAATGCATGTGTAATCCTTCAATGGAAGTCAGTGTAATAAGATGATATATAAAGCAATTCTCGGACATTTCAGCTGCCAGATTCCAATTATATTTAAAGGATGAAAAATGGTAAATATGAAAATGCAATTTTTTTATGCAAATATTTTATTTAGTAAGTTTAATTAGATACATACAGTACCGGTAAAACCTCTTCTCATTCAATGTGTTTTTTTATGTTTTTTTTGTTACATTGTAAATTTAATATAGTAGACATTAAAGCTATACAAAAAAAGTGTTAAACAAATCAGAATGATTTTAAATCTTCCTCTTCTCATGCTATGTGTTTTCACTTTTATCATTTTTTTAACATTGAAAATGTAGTTATGTAGACTATACTAAAGCTATACAGAAGCACATGTGGAATTACTTCGTAAACTAAAAGTGTTAAACAAACCAGAATATGCTTTATACTTTAGTTTTTTTTTGCTTTTTAATTTAATCGTCCTCTTCTTATTGTGTGATTTTTCTTTTCACACCGTAAATTTAATACAAGGAGTCATTAAAGCTGTACAGGCACACATGCGGCATTATTTCTTAAACAAAAACATGTTAAACAAAGCAGAATATGTTTTACACTTCAGATTATTTTTTTGTTAATTTTTATTCTTCCTTTTCTTATTGTATGTGTTTTCTTTTTTTTTACACTGTAAATTTAATACAATATACATTAAAGCTTATATAAAGAATTATTTTGTAAACAAAAAGTGTTAAACTAACTTTTTTTTTTTACAAAAAAAACATTACAGCTATACAGAAACACGTGTAGAATGATTTAGTAATTATTTGGTTGTTAAACAAACCAGAATATGTTTAATACTTTAGTTTAGTTTTTTTTTTATTTAATAACCTGTTTAATTTAAGTGTTCATATAATAATATTTGTCAAAAAAAAACAGAATAAAAGTCTCGATACTGACGGACTTTTATTATTAAATCCTGCGCAAATAACCGACCCTGAAGTAAGTAGATCACCGCGGGGCACTGTAGTGGGTTGGTTTAATCTGGATATCGATATAACTTTATAATAAGGCAGTTAATGAGGATATATTGAGTTATTGTAGAATGTTTAGACGTGTAGGACTATGTAACGATAGGTTAGCGAATGATGTATAGGTTATAGGTTATGTTATGTATGTTAGCGAGTGTAGCATCTGCTGTAATTATTTATTAACTGTTAATAAACTTCTTGAAGAGTCAGGAACTCAGGTAACGTTAGTTAATTTACTCCTCCTGCTTCTTTTTTTCAGTGTAGACGCCAGAAAGTGCGTGTGAGAGATTTATCAGCGTTGAGGGAGAAACGAAACCGAAACTGCTCCTGAACGAGCTAAGCTCTGGGCTCTAGAAGGAATAGTCCGTGAAGCAGAGGCATGGCTGAGGAGGACTCGGACAGCTCTCTCCAGGGTGTGTGCTGTATTCTCTGTAAAACTGATGATGAGAATAGAATTACAGGACCTCTGCTGTCTAAAGAGGACATCTCAGCACATGAGAATTGTATGGTAAGTTCAGAATTTAGAGTGTTTTATATTTCCGTATAAATATCACCTAAAAAATTATCCGATTTTCACACAAGATCTAAAAGTAGATAAATAGAACACAGTTAAACAAATTAAACAACAATATTATACTTAAGCTAATAATATTATACACCTCTTGTCCTGCAGTTTTCTGAGATATCTATACCGTTCAAACTCCAGATTGTGTGGTCTGATTCGATAACTGCTTGTATACAGCTTTTTGATTGGATGTACGTTTTTTTCCATTTAGAATGAATGTAGAGAAAACTTGCACGCCCATGTATGTCAGGTTTTAGCAACAAATAACAAATTTGGAAGGCCTATAGAACTTATATTTTTTTCAAAAAAATATGCTGCATGAAACAATAGGATGCAGACATCCTATATTGCAAAAAATAATTTTAGGAAGGTAACCCGGACCTGGCCTTAGAACCCCCACCTCAACATACCTTTTACAATCATCTAGTCCCTCGTGGGCAATGCTAAAATCACTATTACAAACTGTAGAGTGGGCAAGACTTTCATTGTTTTTTTTTACTTTTACCAAACATAGATAAATGAGTTTTCATGGGAGCCATGAAGTTCCTGAACGTATCCCATTCATCTGTCCATGAACTGAATCTCAAGAGTAGATTGGTTTTGCAGCAAGACATTGACCCTAGCGCACAGGTCATTCTACCAAAGAATGGTTAAAGAAGAGTAAAGTTCAGTCCTGATCTTAATCTAATGGAAATGTTGTGGATGGATCTGAAGTGAGCAGTTCATTTGAGGAAACACATCAACATCCCAGAGTTGAAGCTGTGGAAAAGCTGAGGAAAGGGCCAGCGCAGGACTGATCAACTGTAACAGGAAACAACTAATTCTAAAAGATTCACAAACTTTCACGCACCAATCTATTGTATATTAGTTACTGAATACTAAAATAATAAGGAGTGAATATGGAATAATTCATATTGGATTCTAAATAATTTATAGTATATTCTGAATTATTTGTTGTAATGACTGAATATTTAGTTGATGATGGTGAATCATTATAGTAGATACTAAATAAATATAAAGTAGATACCGAATTCAACCAGGGCAGGGATTGATAAAATTTATGGCCCCACCCCTCTATGAACTATCAGTGTTTTGTAAAACATAAAATTAACGTGAGCTTCTCTTTCAGGTCTTTTCATCAGGAATCTACTGCAAGAACTCTCCGTCCTTTGATGACTTGTGTGGCTTTGATGTGGAAGATGTGAAAGCTGAATGCAGTCGTGGAAAGAAATTAGTATGTCTCTATGTCTTTCACTTTTTGCCTCTCTCACATACACAAACATACACGCACAGCTATATTTAGACATAATTGAATCAATTGTCCAAATGTATCAAAGTTCAATTTCAGTATCAATTTGCCAGGTTGTCGCTATATATAAGGGCTGGGTTTCTGAAAAGCGTTTTAGTACAAAGATCATTCTTAGATGGTCGAGCGAGAATCACACTGAACACTCTCTCTAATAGATGAGATGAGATGAGATCTTAATGCTAGGACACATTTGAGAAATTGAGACATTATTCATAGACCATCAGTGATTGTTTTTGGTATGTTATTTATTATGTATTTACACAAGCAAGAATATTATGACCTCCTTGTTTCTACACTCACTGAGCATATAGAAACACTTTGTAGTTCTATAATTGCAGACTGTAGTTCTGTATCTATTTCTCTGCATACTTTATTATTCTCCTTTCACCCTGTTCTTCGATGATCAGGACCCTACAGGATAGACCAACACAAAGCAACAGCAATAGATTGAGAGCTTTTGTCTCTGACTTTCCATCTACTATGGAGCAGCAGGTTGGGAGTGTGTAATAGAGTGGACAGAAATTGAACACAGTGTTTAAAAACTCCAGCAGCACTGCTGCATCTGATACACTCATAACATCATAAAACACTTAGGGCTGGACCCGAATATTCGGGTATTCGGATATTCGTTCGTTGAGTAGGTATTCGGTTTTTAATTTTGGTATTCGGATATTCGTTTTTTTTCTCCTTTCCAGAGTTCCACCTCACTCTAACCACTTCTGTTCTCGCGGGTCCCGTCAGAATATCTTGCGCGCGGGAGAGAACTGAACTGTTATTGGCTGGAGCGGGAGTTTAATCCAGACGATGCGGGAGCAAATTAATAAATAGTTAAGAAAACTGTAATAATTGTAAAAAAAAAAAAAACCTAAAGAAAACTCTCAACGCGCAGGATGGACCGACACACACACACACACACCGATGGTGTTTGGACTGGGGTAAGGAACGGGACCGCACTATTCAGCGCTGCTGTTTTAATAAATATATAAGTAAATTTGAAGCATTAAATGTAGTTTATTTAATTTATATTAGGAACGTGGGGCGGGAGCGGCAGAAATGTGTATGTGGCGGGCGGGCGCGGGATTAAAAGAAGCAATTTTTTTGCGGAGCGGTAACGAGACAGAAACGCGGGAGCGTGGAAGAGTGGGTTTAAAAATCAGTCTCGCGCAGACCTCTATTATACATGAAAAAAAAATGCAGGCTCTTCGAAACTGATTTATATAATAAAACGTAAGGGGTAATGTGGCAACAGTAGGGGCTAAATCGGTTACAAAAGCCTGGCCTACAAAAATGATGTCTGAACGAATTTCCTCTTATCTAATATAATTTAAAATGGTTTAAAAATATAAAATAATTTCTAAGCAAACGAAATATTTAATATTGAGCTTATAGCCCAAGTGCAAAAATACAAAATCAGTAATACGGCTATGCCCTGCACAATCCTTAAACCGAAATAGACCAAGTACAATAACGTCATTAACAATGACTTTCCTCTACTCTAATATAATTTAACATGGTTTAAAAATATAAAATAATTTCTAAACAAACGAAATATTTAATATTGAGCTTAAAGCCCAAGTGCAAAAATACAAAATCAGTAATATGCCCTGCACAATCCTTTAACCGAAATAGACCAAGTACAGTTTACAATGACTGTCCTCTAATATAATTAACAATGTTTAAGAATATAAAATACTTCCTGAACAAACGTTTTTTTTTGTTTGTTTTTTTTAAGCAAATAGCCTAAGTGTGAAAACACAAACAGCAATTTACTGGGCTGGCTTGCGCAGCGGAGAAACCGTGCAGCAGCAGCCTCCTAGCCTGCTTACGCAGCGGATAAGCCGCGCTGTGGGGCAGCAGAAATTCCGGGGTGAAAACACAAAAATCCGGGATAAAAACACCAAAAATCCGGGGTGAATATGTCTCGTCGGTCAGAGCAAATTGAACATTTTTCAGTGGATTAAAGGGGCCGTGATTTGCTTTTTTTTATTATTATTTTTTTTTTACCTCTTTTTTTAAAAACGAATATTCGAATATTCGCTTCGAATCAGTGCCGAATATCCGGAGCTCAAAAAACGCTATTCGGGCCAGCCCTAAAAACACTCCACTAACACACCACCATGTCAGTCAGGGTCACTTCAGTGCTAAGAATGACCCACCAACCCAAACAACATCTGCTTTGTGATGGCCTATCCTTTTGGGGTTCTGACCATAGAAGTACAGGGTAAAAATGGATTATAGTGTAGGCAGAGGAACATATACATGACTACAGTCTGTAATTAAATAACTACAAAGTGTCCTCTACAAATAGTGGAGCTGAGATGAGAGTCAGTCTTATTATTCTTATTTGACTGTGTATAATTGTAACTTACCTTATAAATGAATGTCTATTTCTTTTAGAAATGCCACTACTGTAAGAAGAATGGAGCTACTGTGGGGTGTGAGGAAAAAAAGTGTAAGCGTTCTTACCATTACCCGTGTGCCATAGCGGACCGTGCAAGATGTGTGGAGGAAAAGTCTAAAGGCCTTTATATGTAGGAACCTTTCAATCACTCCTATAAATGACACAGTTGCCACATAACGAGACAGAATGATGTGTTTTAATATGTTGAAATCATCATATGTTTCAGGCTCTACTGTCCAAAACATGACCCAAAGCGTCCTAAAAATTTTGGTAAGTGTTGTAAGCCCACCCTCTGTGATGTCTGAAAATGTCTGGGTTCAATATGGATGTTAATGAGTGTGTTTATTGTGTCTCTTTTCATCAGATTTGGCAAATGAATCAGATTGTTCTGATGCTGGCTCTAACACATCAAAGACACCAAAACTAGACAACAGTCATCAAGAAGCATCATCAGGGGTCAGTAAACACACCCACGCTTAGTTGCGTATTGTAGTCCCAAGACTAGGCTTAATCCCTGTCCAAGAAAACAGCTTAATAGGAATTAGATCAGGACTTTGATTGGGCCATTCTAACACATGAATATTATAAGATCTAAATCATTCCACTGTAGCTCTGGCTGTACGTTTAGGGTCATCGTCTTGCTGGAAGGAGAATTTCCTCCAAAAGGTTTTTTTTTTCAGGGTTGCCGTGCATTTAGCTCCATACAGTGCCCATTGGGATGCTCAAAGCTTGGGATATGTTTTTATAATATATGTAATCAAAAATGTATCGTTTTCGTTCCACTTTACAATTATGTGCTACTTTGTTTTTGCCTGTCAGTTAAAATCTCAATAAAAATACATTTAAGTTTGACAAAATGTGTAAAGGTTCAAGAGGTATGAATATTTTTGCAAGCCTCAGTAAGTCTTGATTTCGAGATAACAGGAAGCTAGTAAAGAGACTTACTCAAGCTGATTTTTGTTCAGTGGTGGTACATGGTACATGTTGTACTAGCAGACAAGTATTTTTAGTCTGGTAGGAAAGTTTAAAATGTACCACTAATGCTCTTTTGGGCAGACTGCTGTTTGTTGTTTCTTCATGTTCATAATAAATGAGCAGGAGAGTTTTGGCTTTACAGCAGAAGGTCAGGGGTCAGAGGACCACCATGTCAATCAGGGTCACTTCAGTGCTAAGAATGACCCACCAACCCAAACAACATCTGCTTTGTGATGGCCTATCCTTTTGGGGTTCTGACCATAGAAGTACAGGGTAAAAATGGATTATAGTGTAGGCAGAGGAACATATACATGACTACAGTCTGTAATTAAATAACTACAAAGTGTCCTCTACAAATAGTGGAGCTGAGATGAGAGTCAGTCTTATTATTCTTATTTGACTGTGTATAATTGTAACTTACCTTATAAATGAATGTCTATTTCTTTTAGAAATGCCACTACTGTAAGAAGAGTGGAGCTACTGTGGAGTGTGAGGAAAAAAAGTGTAAGCGTTCTTACCATTACCCGTGTGCCATAGCGGACCGTGCAAGATGTGTGGAGAAAAAGTCTAAAGGCCTTTATATGTAGGAACCTTTCAATCACTCCTATAAATGACACAGTTGCCACATAACGAGACAGAATGATGTGTTTTAATATGTTGAAATCATCATATGTTTCAGGCTCTACTGTCCAAAACATGACCCAAAGCGTCCTAAAAATTTTGGTAAGTGTTGTAAGCCCACCCTCTGTGATGTCTGAAAATGTCTGGGTTCAATATGGATGTTAATGAGTGTGTTTATTGTGTCTCTTTTCATCAGATTTGCCAAATGAATCAGATTGTTCTGATGCTGGCTCTAACACATCAAAGAGACCAAAACTAGACAACAGTCATCAAGAAGCATCATCAGGGGTCAGTAAACACACCCACGCTTAGTTGCGTATTGTAGTCCCAAGACTAGGCTTAATCCCTGTCCAAGAAAACAGCTTAATAGGAATTAGATCAGGACTTTGATTGGGCCATTCTAACACATGAATATTATAAGATCTAAATCATTCCACTGTAGCTCTGGCTGTACGTTTAGGGTCATCGTCTTGCTGGAAGGAGAATTTCCTCCAAAAGGTTTTTTTTTTCAGGGTTGCATTGCATTTAGCTCCATACAGTGCCCGTTGGGATGCTCAAAGCTTGGGATATGTTTTTATAATATATGTAATCAAAAATGTATCGTTTTCGTTCCACTTTACAATTATGTGCTACTTTGTTTTTGCCTGTCAGTTAAAATCTCAATAAAAATACATTTAAGTTTGACAAAATGTGTAAAGGTTCAAGAGGTATGAATATTTTTGCAAGCCTCAGTAAGTCTTGATTTCGAGATAACAGGAAGCTAGTAAAGAGACTTACTCAAGCTGATTTTTGTTCAGTGGTGGGAACCTGTTTTGAACCGGTTTTGTGTGGGTCCAGTAGGAAGCAAACTACATGTTGTACTAGCAGACAAGTATTTTTAGTCTGGTAGGAAAGTTTAAAATGTACCACTAATGCTCTTTTGGGCAGACTGCTGTTTGTTGTTTCTTCATGTTCATAATAAATGAGCAGGAGAGTTTTGGCTTTACAGCAGAAGGTCAGGGGTCAGAGGACAGTCACCCCAGTAAGAAAGAGCAGTAGAACAGGGTTGAACAAAGTAAACAGCGGGCAGCCATTATCTCAGGTAAGCCTGTCATATCAGCACCAGAGTCTGGAAAACCACAGTAAAACAATTCTTTATTTATTAAGTTTTCAATCAAAATGGTCCTAAGGTACAAGTTTATTATTATTATTATTATTATTATGATTATTATTATTATTATTTTCTCCATTGAAACTCTTAGTTACACTCCAGAATTCTAATTTAAAAAGATAAAAGATAGTGGGCCTGCAGAATAAGAGCTGCCACTATGCCTGGAGATGGCTGGTTGTTTGAATCCCAGTCATGCAGCTTGTCATCAGACTGCCAGAGCCCTGAGAGAGCACAATTGGCTTTGTTCTTTATCACTCCAAAGGGTGATGTCAATCAGCATGATTCTGTGAGCTGATGTATCGGAACCTCGTTTCTGTGTTTTCCTCCGAGTGCGCTGTGATGCTACTCGGCAATGCTGCATCAGCAGCAGTTCAAAAAGAGGTGGTGGCTGACTTCACATGTATCGGAGGAGGCATGTGCTAGTCTTCACCCTCCTTATGTTGTGGCATCACTAGTGATAAGGGAAAATACAGCTGACTTGCAGCTAAATGGTTGGGACAATTGCCGCAGCTAAATTAGGAAAATAAAATGTGAGAGAAAATGTTGAAATACGTCTGAAAAAAGCATCAAAGCTTTTTGTCATGATTTTATCCATAATTTAGTCACAGAATATTGTTGTGATTAATATAATACTTTTTTAAGGGATTGGCAACAGTAATACAAATCTAAGTGTTTCTGACGCTGATTCTTTTATTCACAACTAAATATACCATATATATGTATGGTTCTTTTTATTAAAAATTACAGTACATTCATCTGTAATTTTGAATGAACAATATGTGCTTTGTAGGGTAGACAGGGATTCAGGGCAAAACCCAGACCAGATACACTGTACATTGGAGCGTTTTTAATATTTTTACTCTTTACTCCATTGTAGCTTTTTAGTAATTTTGCTCTTTATGTTTTTTCTGTTTATACAGAGCGATTCAGTTAGTGCGCCTTCAAGGTAAGTAAGGGTGTACAGAATGTGTGTGTATGTTTATTTGTTTGTTTATATATATATATATTAATATTTAAATCTCAGCCTCATATTCCTCTGTTCTGTGTCTTTAAGGCCCCGAAACAAGAAGAGGCAGTTCGAAATTATTTTATCTGATTCGGGTAATTTGTCTTTTAGTAAGGGGGGATATGGGAATGATGCTATGCTGGGTATTTTTGGGTATTGAAAACAAACGCAACAAAAAAGAGCACTTTAAGTAATAAATTGATTTTGCAGGATGAACAAGATTTCTGGTAAGGTTAATTATTGTGCTTGTTTACAGATACAGAAGTCACGCCCTTGAACAAAAAAAAGCCAGTCCGCCAGCTGGTTCTGCACACAGAGGAGGCAGGTCAGTGTGTTGGTTGGGAAGCCCCTCCCACAATGTAGAGATGTGTGCAGGTGCAGTAGTCACAAAAAGACAAAAAAGCATGTTTTTTATGCATTATTTAGTCTTTATTAGATTTTATCAGTACTTCAAACTACAGTATGCATTTGAAACGGTAATCTAACCTATAGTTTTCAGGATTTCAGTCTCTCACAATTTAACAATAGAAATTATTAGAAATAACTGGCTGCCCGCATTGCAAATATACAAATTTTGTTTCCATCTGTCCAAAGAACAGCTTACAGGCAGCAGACTCTCGTGCACTCAGCATATCAAATAATTGTACAACTGTATGTGAGCCTCTAAAAGTGGAGGAAGAAGATATAAAAAAGCATGTTATATACATTATTTACTATAATTTATAAAAATGCACTATATTAAACTGAACAGATGAGCTACCTTTTTAAAGCTCCACTAGGTAGGATTGAGATTTTGTGCTCGTGGGCTCCCCCTACAGTTGCAGAGTGTAATAAATGTTTCGCTTTCTTGTTTTCTGGCTTTCACAGACATATTCAGTCTCTTTCCAGCTTCTGCCAGAGTGTCTGTATGTTAGTTTGTAAAGAATGAACCAGCAGGTCGCAGTTCTCGCGAGCGTGGCCGCGGCTGCCTCAGAAAACTTACAGAGTCTGGTTTGAGCTCAGAGGAGCTCCGGCACAGACACGAGAGCACCGCTATTCCTCCTATTACACCTCAATGCAGCGCTGCAGTGAGTTTTAAGCTGAAATTTTACTTCTTTAAAAAGATCAAAAATCAAGGAAATCCTACCTAGTGCTGCTTTAAAATAAAAAAGGGCACATATATACTGGAAACTCTGAGCAAGGAAATGGCTTCCTTTATAACTCTAATTCCAAAGTAGCACATTAAAACTAATTATCTGTAGAAATCTAAATAAAATATAAAAAAATATATTTTTCTCTGCCTCTGAAGGTCCTTGTGATGATAACCAGATGATTGCACCACTAGATGATTCAGATTTGGAAATCATACCAGAAAAACAGCAAAGGGTAAGTCCCACCACTCACAATTCATCTTTTAATTAGGAAATAACTTCTGCCTATTTTTATTTATGTATATTGATAAAGAGAATTGCATTCTCAGTCGGTTTAATAACTGACTTGACATTTAAAAAACATTTAACACAGCAAATTTACAGTAAAATAAATTATCACAATAATTCCTGAAACAATATATTATTTTGTTCAGGACAAAAAAATATATAATTAACTGTGCCCTGTGAAAGTACACAGATGTGCTACTTTGTGCAAGTGGTCCATACAGGCAAAATAGGTCAGAAAAATCGATTAATACTACCCTGTAAAATTTCTGAATTGCTATATGACTATTTAATTCAGCCACACAAAGATCTCATGTTTGTAACTTTGCTCAGTCATTTGGTTTGGAGTTTCTAAATCCACAGGCTAACACCACCCCACCATCCGGGGGATGATAAAAAATAGCACACAAGATGGGATTAAAGCTCTTTTGAGATGCTTTTGCGACAAAGAATTTGAGTAATATAACAAGTTATAAGATTTTTTTTGAGGAGATCACCTGCTGGTTAAAATATGACTGGCGGTTGTCCTGTTTCTTAGCATATATAGTCTGTTTACAAATAAAGTCCCACCTTTCATCGTAGAGCCAATCAGGTTGCTGATAACGTCACAGGAGGAAGAGGAGGGTCATTGTGGCGGTAGTAGGGAAAGGCCCTAAAGGAAAAAAATTTAGTTGGTGGATTGCCATGTCAGTCAACTGGGGAGCTTTAAAAGTGGTGACAGTAAAAAGGGGAACTGGGAAGCTTGCTGGCTATTGGCAGAACTGAGCTTTTAGGATGATTTAATGGACTTCAACATGCCAGCAGGTGAAAAAAGAATAAGACGCTTAAAGAAAATAAATTATAATACAAAAAGAATAATTGTTTCAGTGTCATCAGTGCTTGTCACAGTCACAATAATATAAAATGCACAAATAAATACAATAGTATTGGTAAAAAAAAAAAGTGACTGACGGTTTTCAGTTTGGTACGCCTGATTTTCAGCTTTGGGATGGCTCTGAGATGGTTGTGAAAGTTATTCTGAAGCCTTTAATCTATTGTGTTTGCATTATTTTTCCTCAGGAATCAACTCCAATCCCTGAAGATCAAAGGTAGGTACATAGATTCTAATTCATTAGTAACATTTTCATTTCACTTTTCATGAATTGTGTAACACTGTGCCATCTTTATCTCACATAGAAACAAGACAAGGGAGGAGCCCATCTCCTCTCCCATAAATAATAATGATGATAATGATGATACAGACATTGAAGAAATTCAAGAAACTTACAAAGAGCCGGCCACAGCAGAAGTAAGTAAATGGCTATACTTCCAAAGCTGTTGAGTTAAACATTAAACATTTGTCTGGTTACCAAAAAACGTTATATTTTTTTACAGGTTTCCATAAATGTTCCGATTTCATTGTTGTTTTATTCTATAAACTACAAAAATATTTCTCCTAAATTCCAAATACAAATATTGTCATTTACAGCATTTATTTGCAGAAAATGAGAAATGGATGAAATAACAAAAAGAGGCAGAGCTTTCAGACCTCAAATAATGCAAAAAAAAAAATGTTCAATATGTTCAGAAATCAATATTTGGTGGAATTACCCCTTTTTTTTTAATCACAGTTGTCATGTATCTTGGCATGTTCTCCTCCACCAGTCTTACACACTGCTTTTGGATAACTTTATGCCACACCTGGTGCACAAATTCAAGCAGTTTAGCTTGGTTTGAAGGCTTGTGATCATACATCTTCCTCTGGATTGTATTCCAGAGGTTTTCAATTTGGTAAAATCAAAGAGCTGTATATAAAGTGTATATCGAATTAGTTTTGGGGAATGAGCAGATTTCTGTGGTGTACCACACAGTTCTAGTTAGAAAATGCTGCTTGAAACTCTGATAACAAGAGATGACAGTGCTTGAACTTTGCATCTTTCCTTAATATCTGATGACACATCCTGATTCTGATTTACTACTGAAAATAAAATCTTTATTGTTTCTATAGGTACATTTGCAGTATTATGTACATTATTTTTAACCATTCAGTATCTATTTTTATGTTAACATGGCCTAATGTTACTGTGACTCACTCTTATTGTCTCTCAGTCCCAGAGTATGATGGAGTCAGAGTTCCGGCATGAGAGTGTACCACTCACCATCATTTCTGACTCAGGACCATTTTCTATTGATTCAGGTTCGTCAGCTTCATACACAGACACGCTTACATATGAGCCTGTGAATGTTGTTATGGGTTTGTTTTATAACCACAGTTCTAGAAAAGTTGGGACATTGAGTAAAATTTAGTTGAATTAAATTAAAGCAGAATGTGATGATTTTCATAGAACATTTCATAGACCCATATTTTATTTACAATAGAATATAGAACACATTTTAAATGTTGAAAGTGAGATTTTATAATTTCATTAAAACATTTGGCTATACTTTCAAAGCTGTTGAGTTAAACATTAAACATTTGTCTGATTACCGAAAAACGGTACATTACATTTATTGTTTTATCTTATTTGTGATCTATGTGCATATTTAAAAAAAACATTTGACCTATTTTGCCTCAGTCCATTTTAAATGATACAATATTTGTGAGCGGCAACAGTATGTGAACCTCTTGGATTAGCAGTTCATTTGAAGGTGAAATTAGATGTTACTTTTGGAGAAAGGAAAATACTGCATTCCAGCTTATGAATCTTATCCAATCTGTGAAACATGGTGGTGCTAGTACCAATGTTGGGTCTTTTTTGCTGCATCTGAGCCAGGACTGCTTTCCTTCATTGATGAAACAATGAATTCTGAATTTTATCAGAGCATTCTAAAAATACATTTTCAGGACATTAGTCTATTACCTGAATCTCAAGAGAAGGTAGGTCATGCAGCACGACAATGACCCAAAGCACACAAGCTGTTCTACCAAACAATCGTTCAAGAATAATAAAGGTCATGTTTTGGAATGGCTGACCTTAATCAAATCAAAATGTTGCGGATGGACCTTAATTTAAAGGTTCACACACTTTTTACACTCACAAATACGTAATTATCTTGGATAATTTTCCTCAATAAGTAAATGACCAAGTATAATATTTAAATGTTTTAACTTTTTAACTCTTTATCTACTTGTAGGACTTGTGTAAAAAGCTGATGATGTTTTAGGTCATATTTATGCAGAAATATAAAACATTCTTTAGGGTTCACAAGCTTTCAAGCACACCTGTGTGTTCAATTGTGAATAAATTATGGGGCTCTGAGACTTACAAATCGTTGCATTCTGGATGTATTTTCATTCATTTACATGTTACACAGCATTCCAAGTTTTTTGGACTTGGGACTGTCGAGTTGTACTAGTTAAATCCTTGAAAAGAATTGAGAAAACAATGAAATCTCTCTGTTCTTTACCCCAGAAAACAGCATTGGCACCACTTCACCCTCTTTTGTGCCGGGACAGGCCGCTCCTCCTCCTATGAGTAGCTCTCATGGATCTCTCTCAGCCCCTGAACCAGCAGCTACCGTCCCCACGCCCACCATCACCACCTCAGTAATAAACCCCCCTGAGCCTGACTGCCCCTCTGTTGACTCCCCGCCACTGGAGGGAGCCAGTGCTGCAGAGCCTGCTGACGTACCCAACCACGCTATTCCTACAGTGCCCTCTCGTGGAGAGTCAGATTTCAAGGAGGAACGTGAACAACCTGCCTGTACAGCATCCAGGAACACACTCGCATTAAACATGTCACATGACCTGCCAGAAAGCCATGCCCCACCCATAGATCATCCACTAATCCGTGCTGCATCACCAGGGTGCTCGACATCATCCACTCAAACCGCTAAAGGCAAGGAGGAAAGCCTAAGTGGATCTGGTGCTGCCCTCTTCTGGAGGAGGTGTAATGAGATGGGCTGTACAAAGGCCATATTCTCAGAGCTCACCAATCAAATCAGCAGCCTGGCAGGGCGGGTGCAGTCCCAGCATGCCACACAGCAGGGTAAGCTTACAAGCACACAGTGTATACATCATAACAGATCGTCAGTTTAGTTCAAAATTACTCGTACACTGATATGGGATGTATGTTAATTGTATTAGTATGTAAATTGATCATGAACCCTGATCATTAGCACTCTCAAGCTTGATTTAGGGCTGTCATTATGTCTTTTTTATCATAATCATAATAGCCATTTCCTTTAAGAGCCAGGTGTGCTCTGACTTTGGCGGATTGGTGTTTTAATGGCAGTGCTTCTGCGTTTCTCAGCAGAGGAAACTGACCTGCACATTAAAACTATGAAGGTTCATGAGCAGATCATTTACAGGAACAGCAATGTTATTTTATTTTGTATTCTGTTTATTGTTGTTATAAAAGTTGGGTTTGCATGCTGCTGCACATCCGTGTGCGTGTAATGAGTTGGGATGAACATGCATTGGACATGGGCAGCACGCCTGCGTTGTCAAGATAGCAATGAATGTGTGATGGTTGATGTCTGTCTAAGTTGTTTTCAGTCAGTGGTGCACTTGTGTTTTCTCTTGCCAAGATAGCAATACACCAGAAATTTATTGGTACAGCTCTGAAAAAAATAAGAGATCACTTAAAAATTATGAGTTTCTTTGATTTTACCAAATTGAAAACCTCTGGAATATAATCAAGAGCAAGATGGATGATCACAAGCCATCAAACCAAGCTGAACTGCATGAAGTTTTGCACCAGGAGTGGCATAAAGTTATCCAGAACAAGCCAAGATGTTGTAAAACTGTGATTTAAAACCAGGGTAATTCACCAAATAAGGATTTCTGAACTCTTAAAACTTTATGAATATGAACTTTCTAGAAGCTAAAAGCTCTGTATTGTATTTGTTTCAGCCGTTTCTCATTTTCTGCAAGTAAATACTCTAAATGACAATATGTTTATTTGGAATTTGGGAGAAATGTTGTCTGTAGTTTTTAGAATAAAACAACAATGTTTATTTTACTCAACATATACCTATGAATAGCAAAAAAATTGAAGCAGTCTCTTAATTTTTTCCGGAGCTGGATATTCACAAGCACCGTTGCTATGTAAACATCTTTGGTGCAAAGGGTGAAAGTTACGCCCCCAAGAGTTTTAGAAATTATATAAAACCAGGTTTTGGTGTAACAGTGGCAATATGATTTATGTATGAATATGTAGTGGTAAAAAAAGTTAAAGCACTAATAATAAATATTGATATCAGCCACAATAAAAGTATATGTGGCTTAAAAGTATAATTATGTTAGGGATCTATTTATCCATACATAACATGAGTTTTAAGTTTAAACATTCCATATCAGTATATGTCTTCCATTTATTATTTGTGCCACAGCTAATCTTTTTGTTTAATTATTTTGTCATATTATTATTGTATTATTGTCAACTCCACAGATTATGCTGTATCTCTTCGAATCCTGAAAGCATCAGGGAAGCTCCCAGCATTATTCCAACAACTAGACCAAGGTTCAGCATCACATCCTGCATCACATATGTTTATACAGTTTGTCATTAAATTAGCATATCACCTATCTCCACCTTTATACTCACAGATTTTGAGGAACAAGAGAGGGAGCTGAAGAGGAAGAGAGAGGCACTGAAGGAAGCCAGAGACCTGCTGAAGAATCATCCAATTGATGTTAAAAATTATACGTTGAAAAATCAAAAACAAGATGATTAATGTTTTTTTCCAAATAATGTCTTCAGTAAATGGCATATGTTGTTTACTGCTTCTCATTATCTTGTTATAATCTACAGGTTTTTGATACAATCTTTTAATTTCAGATACCCCTAGACTAGGCTAAGACTAGGCTTAATTCAAGTTAGCCGTGGGCTCTGAATAGATTTGTGTATGTGTTGATACTTGTAATTTCCCAAAAGAGCACATTATTATAGACCACCTTTGTCCCACATTGATCCCATTTAGGCCCCATGTTCAGTGTACATCCAAAAAGGGGCTCATGTTTACCCCCTCCTAGTCACATTACTTACAGTACCTCCATATGTGGGTCAGCATGGAGCCCATGAACAAAATTCTCTGGTTCTCAGTTGGGCTGCAGACACCCCCCACCCCCACCACAGGCCCCACATGGGCATGTTATCTGGGATGCTCTTAATATGAAGCTAAATCTGGTCTTTAAGCTAAAATCATGCTTGTGCATTTTGCACACATTATGCTTTATCATTCATGCAGTAGATGGTACTTCAACACTTGTCACTTTCCTGTAATTTTTCTACCATTTTCTATTAAAAACATTTTAATTTGTTTAGAATATGTATTTGTATTTAACAGAGTGATATATTTTTCTTTGTAGAAACACCTGGTCTGTCATCTTGCTTATACAAGCGGTCATGTTTTTAGCTGCAGCATTTTTAACAGATAGTTGGATGTTTGCATACAGGATTTGCTGATATATCAAGTGCAATATTACTCATGCCACTGGCAACAGCACAACCCCAAAACATGGTAGATCCAGCCCCATGCATCACAGTTGGCAATGTGTTATTTTCATGAAATATAGTTTTTTTTTTTTTTTTTTACAAATTACAACTAATATTTTTAACTAACTGCAATCATGCTGGTTATACTGTTTAATTGGCTCGGTGACATTGGTCATACTGGTTGTTAAGCTTATAAAAGATGATCCAATCATAGTCTGGAGCTGATATACTGTATTACACTGTACAGGCTTTCGTAGATTAAAAAAAATATGACAATTGAGAATAAGAGCTAGAGAGTTAATGCAGGCTTGGATTCTTAGTAGGGGTGTCAATGCAAAAATAAAATAATAATAAAAACTATTACAATTGAATTCTAGGATTAATCGTGAGAGTGTGAGAACCTGCATTAGATTGGCAACATTGTGTTATATTTATATTTGTGGTGGCAACTGCTTTAAAAAAATAATATTATTGAATTCAATTGTATTAACCACAACACTTTTTTGTGTTTAATCATAATTTAAAATGGTTTAAAAAATATATGTATTTTTTACCATCTTTAATGGTAAAAATAACTCCATATTCCACCTTCAACGAAAAGAAAAGGAAAAATGCCGGAAGCGGCAAAGAGAGGGAGATCTAATCTATATTATTATAAATCTACTCTCTAAACTTGGTGCCATGGTGATGCTGTGTTATTAAACATACAGTATTTAGGTTGCTAAATGAAACCGCCAATATGTCACATAGGCTCTGTAAAAGGAGTGAATGTCAGGAGGAGGTTGTGTCTTGTGAATATTCTGTGTTTTAAAAAAAATGCATGTTACGGTTTTCATATTAATTGCATGCATTAACATGTTAACATTGACAGCACTAATTATTAGCTATTATACAGTAATAAGTACTGTAGTTGATAAATGCTTGAAAAAGATGAACAGAATCCATGTTTTGGATTTTATATATACTTTAAATACACATATAAACAACATACAACCAACAGCTGTAGACAAATAACAGACTTTACAAACAGTGAACCAGTGCAGTCACAGTTCTAACAATAATATCTGCATATATGATATGCTAAATTTCCACAGAGGTTAAGACTGTACTCATGCAAACGGAACGCTGACTTTTGTTCACTATGGAGAGCACTAGACTTAACCACTATAAACAGTTTAACACTGGAAGTTCACACAGTTTTAAAGGGATATGAACCTTGTAGCACGTGAAGGTGTGTACAATTGTTGGCTCAGGTTGCTAATATGAAGTGATTAACATTTGTGCTGTACGACCAATGAGTGAGGAAAACTCGAGAAATGGCAGGGGCTTCCATTCTAAGATTGTGGTAGCTTTGGGACACAGGGCTCCTGGGACCACGATATTCTAAAAAAAGGAGAAATAAACACTATTTTAGAGGTTTAAAATAATATAGAAAATATTTTAACTTATTTATATTTATAAATTAAGGGGTAAACCTAATATAAACAGTACATGTCCTACCAAGGTCTTCTCACTGGTGTCCATCTTCAGCTTCTTCAGGCAGTTTGGGTTCTTCCTCTACAGTCGTCACATTCTCATGTCTTTCTACAGGCTGAAGATAAAAGAGTTTAATTACCCTTTTGCTTTGTGAATTAATCTAACTTAACACTTTGTTAATTATGTTACATACAGTCATGGCCAGAAGTGTTGGCACCCCAAATTCTTGCAATAATACATGTTTATTTCCATGTTGTTTTTTTTTGTGTGTAATGGAACACAAAAAACAGTACACAATTATTCATCCTCTACTTGATATTTGTATGTGCAATCTTTGAAAAAAAAGCAACTGAGATCAATCACTTCCTTTAACCATCAACAAGCTTCTTTCACATTTCAACTGGAATTCTGGAACACACTTCTTTTGCAAAGTGCTCCATGTCTCTCATGTTTAAAGGGTGCCTTCTCCCAACAGTAATTTTTAGATCTCTCCACAGGTGTTCAATAGGATTTAGATCTGGACTTATTGTTAGCCACTTCAGAACTCTCCAGCACTTTGTTTCCATCCATCTCTAGGTGCTTTTTAAAATATGTTTGGGGTCATTGTCCTTCTGGAAGACCCATGACCTAGGGCACAAACCTAGCTTTCTGACACTTAGGTCTACATTGCGATCCTGCTTTACAACCTTACAATTTTCTCCTTCTCAATTTTCCTTACCACTTTCTTTTCCCGCTCTTCCTCAGGATCGGAAGTCACCTGATCCTCTGCGCTGAAATAGCCGTCATTCTCCATAGATGCGTCCAGTGAAAGAGAGCCTTTGATCCATCCTGAGAGAAGACCCCATAATTAGAGAAAGTGAGAGTCTGTATAGAGAATACAGTGTGATGCTGAATCAAAACATAAATAAGAGAACATTTACCAACAGGGGTTAAACTGCGAGGGTCTTTCAGCTAGATTAGCATTTCTGTCAATGAGTCAAATGGGTTGGGATGGCCGGATTACTTTTATGTACTTTGTCAGTTAGAAGGAATAACATAGGAAACCAAACATTTTCACTTTTGCAGCAACTACTGTTCAGCACCCCCAGGAACTCCTTCAGGGTGCTAAGAAAACTATTCCAGATTACTCTACCTCAATAATTCCAATAGTTCCTGTATATTTTAAAATTAAATATCTTCAGTATTAAATTTTATAATGCAAAAACACATTGAATGAGAATGTTTGACTGGTCCTGTAAAATATATTCCATAAGTCCCTTTCAAGCCCTACTCAATGAAAAATCTGACTAAATACACATGAAAAAAGTCTAAACTATACTATGAAAATAACTAAATATAGTGTATAAAAAGCCATATTTAGATGTCATTATTAACTGTAACTGTTACTGCAGCTCAAACTATATCCAGTAGAGGGCAGTGATGCATTATCACTGTAAATGAACTGAAATCAGCCATGAACATATTTATACACTGAAGTGTCAAAAGACATTGGATACCAGAATGTTCCTCCATTATGAGGTGTTACATTAGGGGTGTGGTTCGGGAAGTTGTGAGGTGTTATCTTGTGAGTAAAGCTGAACACTTGTCATTATTAAACAGCTGGTCTGGTTAATTAGGGCTTAATAATGTTAGTAATGGAATTGAACACTTAATCCCAGTTTAAACCCTGCGCACCACCAAGCTCTTACCATAACAGCCAGAGACAGGACAGTAACAGTGACCATGTGGTTTCCAGTGTATTAAACACAGCATGCTAACAGTGGTAGCGTGCTACATCAGCGAGGACCACAGAGTGGAGAAAAGCACTGAGTTAGACTCACACAGAACCACAAGAACATGCCACTCTAGTACCACAGTACCATCCGAAAGCATGTGAGCGTGCACGTGTCTGTGTGTGTGCGCACGAGTGTGTGGCTATCTAATTGTATGAATACCTCTCCTACGGTTCGGAAAGAGGCTTGATGTACTTAACCACCTGACTCCGCCCAAATGGGGGTGTGCGCCTGTTTCTGAGAGGAGAATGACCAATCAGAGTGCCATCCTGACTATAGCATAGCATAGTACATTTGTTTCAATAAGTACTACAGATGATGTACACTTTCAATGTGTAGGGTTCACTTTAGTATTCACTTAGTATGTTGACTTCTCAGTAGGAATGCACCGAAACCAAGATAAGACACGATAAGAAACCACCGAAACCAAGATAAGAGACAAACTAGATCCTGGCAGACAAATAAACAAGAAAAATGGCATTCTAGTCACATTTTTTACTACACTGTATAAAGAGTACCGTATTTTTTTAACTATAAGGAGCACCATATTATAAGGTGTACTATCAGTGAATGTCTATTTTCTGGTCTATTTTCATACATTAGGAGCACCGGATTATAAGGCACAATTAGCAATACTAGTAAGGAGGCCTACATTGAAGTGAGCAAGGGTGTCGCCATGTTTCCTTTCTTATGAGGAAGATGGGAGAAGTGCCTAAATAAATCTAAAAAAAAAATCATAAAAAACACATTAAAAAAGGACTGGATGTTAATGTACACAGATTACTCTCCTGAAAACCGTTTATTTTGGTAAAGCGCTTTCATTTATTTACACCAAGCTTAGATATTTAATATTTTGTCTAAGGGTGAGTTTTCAGTGAAGTTTCACCAGCGCTAAACTGGGTGCAATGCTAGCACACTGTCAATTTTTGTGGAAAATTAAAGGATTTTAAGTGCGCCTTATAATCTGATTTTTTTTCCTAAACTATTGTTTTACAACTGTTATAAATAAAACGCCTCAGGAATGTTCTTGTATTATGTGTAATAAGCAACAACCAATCTGGTACCATGAGAATGTAGTTTCTTTTATGTTTTTAATGTTTATCATTAAAAAAGTTTTTTTGTTTTGCTTTTTAACAATAAAATGATAAGACTGGTGTGGGCATAGGTCATCCAAAGGTCCATTAACCTCATCAGATCTGACTTACTTAAACCTAAAAAAGCAAATTACAGTAGATCAGACACAGACATTTAATGAGCATTAGTCAGTTACAGATTCAATACCTAGTGGAGTTGGGTCACTTCTGATCTCCTGCCGTTTGGCTTTGGCCTCAGTTCCAAGCAACGAACCTGCAGTACACAGAACAGAAACAGATAAAATCCACCTAACAATGACTATCTACCTTCTATAATGTATGTTCTTATGTAGTGGGCAGTGATGCATTAACACTGTATGGTGGTGCTAGTGCAAATTAACTGGAATCAGACATGAACAGAATAGGGGTGGACTATATTATCTGTCTGTTGCCAACAGGCTAGACAGAATGCATACAAACTGTATCCCACTCTCTGGGATCCTTCTCTGATAATGATCTTTATGTATTTACATATCTGTGATGATTAAACACTCACCCACTGCTTGCTCTGCTTTAGAGCCCTCAGGGCTGCTGGGTTCATTCCCATTTTCTTCTTCTGTTCTCTGTTTCTCCATCCCTCCATCCCTCCTCAGAAAGCTGTGCCCATCTCTGACAAGTCTATTAACCAAAAAAGCACTGAAATCAGTCTCTTGCATACACTGCTACTATTTATATATACATATATCAGCCATAACATTAGCACCACTGGCAGGTAATGTGAAAACTTAAAAATTCTTCATCTACACTGGCATCTGTCAAGAGATTTTATGATATATCAGGCAGCAAGTGAACAGTCAGTTCTAAAAATTACTGTGTTAAAGCAGAAACAATTGTCAAGTGTAACAACTACAAAACATTATTTGCCAGATCTTGGGGGGATTTCCTGGAATTAGATAATTTTTTTACATTATTTAAAATTTTCTCCCATTTTTATTCCCTTCTTAGCTAAGCCAATTGTCCCAGGCGCCGAGACTCAGATCCGATACATCAGCTCACAGACGTCTTGTGATGATACACATCATCCTAGAAGTGATGAGGGGAAAGAGCACCATCTACCCACTCAAAGAGAGAGCAAGGCCAATTGTGCTCTCTCTGGGCTTTGGCAGCTGATGGCAAGCTGCATGATCAGGATTCAAACTGAACTAGTTCATTTTAAATGTAAATGTGCACAAAACTGGTTATAAGCATGCAGTGTTCAACAGCACTGACAAAATAACACTAAACAAATCCTCCCGCTTCATAATTAAATCAAATACTGCCATCCTTTTTTGTCATTTCAGTACGTATAAACATACAAAATAACAAAATATAACACATATATTATTGTAAGGGTTCATTGTTATTATATAGTTATAAATATAGTTATATCAACTGTGCAGATGTGTGTTCACCTGTCAATTGAATTGTTCTCTGAAGGTATCTGATCAGTAGTCCTCTGCTGGCTGGCTTCTGTAGGATATATTAAAGCGTAAAGAGCTCACTTAGCTTTTTGTATATACTGTTAATACTGAAAAAAGCTAGTAATTTTAAAATAGCAACTTTATAGACTAAGCAAAATATAATTTCAATTCAATAAAAGTAAATGTAAAAAGATTTTTTTTTAAGTTATTTTGAAGAATTTCTTTTCATCCATTATGAATAAATATGTGGAATAAGGGACCACCAAGCCACCCTGGGGCCATGAAAATTTAGATTTTGGGGTGTTTTCTTTTTTAACATAAAATGATTTATTATTAAAATTGTTACAAACAAAATTATATTACTGGAGTGGACATTTGGACTTTCAAAACAAAAATAGAAATTTTACACAACCCTGATAATATACTGAATCTAGTCTGATCTAGGTTAGTAGCATTATCACTACCACATCCCCAAAACCTGTGAAATAAAATTAACCCATTAAGTCTCTCCCTGCTTACCTCTGCACGCCTCCAGCTGTCCGGTTAGAAGTTTTCGGATTTCTCTTACCCACACAGTCTTAACCTCCTCAGACGCCGCCTACAGAGTGTAACAACAAACACCGATTTAAGCCTGCAAGTTTAATCTCCTGTACTGCCAAACTCAGGTTGGTATGATCACATCCAGCAGAAGTCACACTCACACATACACACCTGCACAGTGTAAACCTCGTCCCTGGAGCTGGACCAGATTTCAAACTTCTTATTATCTCCCTTGGCATGCTCTGTGATTCCAATGGCACTCATCTAAAAGAGAGAGAATAAAGAACAGAGTTTCAACTGAAGGTCTTCTTTAAGGCCTTCAAAAACTATATGGACACTTTTGCCATAACAGAAAATGTATAGAGCTGTTTAAATCAAGTTTGGAAACACAATTTAAGACAATTTGATGTTTCTATTTATTTATAACAAGACTTCTTTTCTATTCAATTTCAACAAAACAAAACAAAATCTTTAACAACAGAATTGTTGTTTTTTATCTTTTATGTTTGCAAAATATATTGGCTTTGACAAGTTTTTATCTTATAAATATATACTGATTTCAGTGAAGCACTATATTTACAAAAGCTACAATAAAGTTACAGAGCAAAGAGCAGAAAAGTGTTCAACACTCTGCTGATCAATAACTGCAAAACTCATATCCTGCTCTTATAACTGCAAAGGTTTATTTGATTTTGTTTTTAAAAATAAAATCAAAACAATATATTTTTATATTATTTGTGTCATTAAAAACTGAAATGTAAACGTTTATCTGTATTTTGTATCTGAACGTACAAAATAATTATATATATATTTTTTATATTATTTGTTTCATTAAAATAATTATCTAAACGTATTTATGTGTTATATTAATTTTACTAGTAATACTAATACTTAAACCTTAAACTGAAATTTAAGCAAGGAAACCTTTGCAATTATCTGAATGTACCAAATAATTAATGCAAAGCTGCATTTAAATCATACCTTGCACAATACATAAATAAAGCAATATTTCTTTGAACTGAAAATTCTTTGAATTTTGCGCCAACATTGCTTGCAATTCACTCACAGTCCACTAGGGGGGGCACTGCCACAACTGATAAAAGGGGGTGTTGGCATTTCTCAGCATTAGATGATGAATCTGACAGGTCCCTAAGGCCTGTATCATGTTTATAAATAAGTATGGCGTTTTAGATTTAAATATCTACATTAAAGCTTTAACTGGGGAAAGGGATCTGAATCTGTTCTGAAACGATTGTTCACCCATGCACACACACTTACGCTGAGCTCCTGCTTGAAGCTGTAGGAGGGGGCCTTCTCGTAGCCCTCGCCGCTCTCCTCACGTCGCTTGCAGAAGAGCAGCGCTCTCTCGTGGAGGAACAGGTGCCTCTGCATGGGTTTAAAGCGTGCCAGCTCCATCATCTTCACATGACCACGCTTATGCTCCGCCCACACGCTGAACGAGCCCTGCATCAGCAGCCGGCCGAGGACACCCAGGTTACCCTGTCAAGGGGTAAAGGTCTGTGAGTCTGGGAGGAGATATCTGTATCTGTGGTGTATTCTATTATATTCAGTGACAGGAACCAAGATTTTAAATAATAATAAACCTCATTAAGAGATTATTTATTATCATGCGTCAAACAATAACAATAACATTTAACGGTCTAAGAAATAGAAGTAATTTTTGTATGCGGTCACCTCGTATCCTGTGATGGCGATGAGGTGCATTGAGTCGTTTACAGCCTTCAGAATTCCCAACAAGGAGGATAGAGCCGCCTGCAGCTCCACCAAACCCTCACAGGTTTTGCTGTACTTAATCATCTCCTGTAACACACACATACACATATACAGAATTAGCTTTAAAACTTTTAAACATTTTTTGGAAGATGAGTTCAATCTCACCAATGACAACAGCCAGGACTGATTACTGCCAGACCTGTAGAATCATAAAATCACTAACAAAAAGTCTGTCTGACAACATGAAGCAGGATAAAAGATCTCAAAATGCAGCACATAATGCAATACATCTATAAGCCTGAAAAAGGTTACAAAGTAACCTAGTAGCCTTTCTAAGGCTTTAGGACTCCAGTGGATCACAGTGAACCACAGTTATTTTCAAAGAAATAACATGGAACACTGGTGCACCTTCCCAGGAGTGACCAGCCTACCAAAATTACCCCAAAAGGGCATGGGCAGCTCACCCAGGAGGTCAAAAAAGAACCCAGAACAACATCTAAAGAGTCAGTATTAATCCTTTAATAATAAGAAATAGTCTCTCACACACAAACACACATACACATATTACAGTACCTTCAGCAAGAGCTGGTATTTAGTAATTCTCTGAACCGGCTTTAGGAGGTAAGAGTCCAAACCCAGTTTGTGTTCCAGTTTCTTCTGACATTCCTGTACACACACAAATTACGGTCAGTATTTTATCTTTACTTATTTCCATTTTAATTTTAGAGCTCTATATGATTATGAAAATATTTTTTTTATGATTTGACTTACTTTTATTGCTACTTTTATAAGTTATTAAATTGTTTTATTATTATATTGTCATGTCCTTTTATGACTAAACTTTCCTGAGCAGCATGGTGACTCAGTGGTTAGCACGTTTGCCTCCCAGCACTGGGGCCTTGGGTCCCTATATCTGGGTGGTGTTTCCATGCCTCCCTGTCCAATGCAGTCCTCCAGGTGGACAGATGTTTCCGGTTAAGAGTATGCTGTGCGTGATTGGCTGCCGCTTTTCACCAGCATGTGTGGATGAGTGCTGAATGTAATTGACTATGTGTAAAACTGGACTGTAAAGTGTCCTTGGGTGTCTATATGTAACTCAATTCATTCATTTGGTATTTTTGTTCATTTGTCTTCATTTTCAGCTTCTTTAAGTTGTGTTCTGCCAGTTAAATGCTTAAATCTACAGTCATGTATAAAACATGCTTTACAAATTAAATAAAAAAACATTTTTTTTTTTCAAAAATGCTGAGCTACTGTG
Organism: Astyanax mexicanus; assembly: GCF_023375975.1. Lineage (NCBI taxonomy): Eukaryota > Metazoa > Chordata > Actinopteri > Characiformes > Acestrorhamphidae > Astyanax > Astyanax mexicanus. The sequence goes on along the minus strand of NC_064418.1, from coordinate 12,493,829 downwards.
TGTGTAGGTGTGTTTTACCTGGAAGAATGCACAGTCTGAGCACTGTCTCCAGAGGCTCTCAGATCGAGGTTTATTGTGGCAGTATTTCTCATAAATCTGCAGATCTCCCATCTAACAAACACAGATAAGCAGCAAAGCTGTATTACCAAACTGCTAATGCACCACCCAGCCTGTTATCAGCTTTACTCCATCTGCACCAAACTCACCCTCTCCAGAAAACAGCGTCCCACAAGCTCCGGACAGTCAGTGTACGTCTCCAGCTCTCTCAGAAATGTCCTAAAACAGAGAGAGAAGTCCAGATGGTGGGTTGTGCTGTATTTTAAATGAAAACACCCTTATACTCCCTGGTTTATTTTAGAGTGGTGGACCATAGAAAATCCTGAAAGCAGAACTGAAGATAAAGCTGTTGCTTATGATAATGGACTACCATGATATAGCACAACACTGCCTCAATGTGCCTGAGACCTGGAGAATAATACATCATGTTTTGTGAACTGTCCCTGTGAACATGGCAAAAGTCAGGGGACGCAATACTAGTAACCATTAATGTCGAAACCACAGACAACAAAAGTGAATACACCACAATTAGTCCAATTAGCCATTTTTCCTCACACTGGACAGCAGGGCAGTTACATTTGGTGTTTTGGGTAAAAGTTTCTCTCATACTGGGCACTGGATATTCAACATGGCACTTCATGGCAAAGAACTCTCTGAGTGGTGTATTCACTTTGGTGAGATACTTTAAATTAATTGCTTTGATATCTTATGTCATAGAAATAATAATACTAATTTTAAAATGTTACCTTTATCCTGTAATATCACATTTTCAAAAAGTTTTCCAAAGGTTCCCATCTACACTAAAACCGAACCACTTAGTCATGTATCATGGGAGAGGCAGTGTTCCAGTAACTATCTTGGTGGGGTGTAAAATAAAACCTCTACTCCAGCAGGTGGCGCTCACGTTTTGTGAAAGTGGTAGATCTCCTGCATGTTACCAAACAGAACATCCTTCTTGTTTTGCAGGACGTTAGGGATGAGAGGAGCCATGGCTGGGTTTTCCATCTCGGCGGCATAACCCTGTAACACATAATAACACAAGATAAATTTTATCCTTTAGAGCAGAAATGTCAAATCTGTTCCCAATGGTCCAGTGTGGCTACAAGCATTTATTCTAAACAATTAGCAACACACCCAATAACGTTGGCTTAATCAGTCATTTGGTCTTTAAACATAAGCTTCTGCTGGACCGATTTTTGCATTAATGAGAACGGAAAAAGACTCTAAATGGTAAAATTGATGTGATTAGACAGAAAAAATGGACGAAAGCAGTGAGTGAGGGTTTCAGTAGTTTGATAAAGAGGTAACAGACCTCATACATATTTGGGATGTCTTTATTTTAATAATATTAGAAGTGGTAATTGTTTCTAATGAAATGGTTGAACATGGAAAAGGAAACTAGAAAAATAAAAAAAAGTTAAGGATGCAAAACAAAGCAGTATCCATGGCTAAATAACATGCTCTTTTTATAGAAAGCTGGAATGCTGTATAGCTCCTTTGATTCAAGGATGAAACCAAAACTTCACAGTATGAACCGTTCACATAAATGCCAGATATAAATTATACTAAAGAGACAGTGTAACCAGCCCAAAATAAATATGAGATTTGATGGGAAAATCAGATTTGAGTCTGAACAGTTTAATTGAAATAAGTATGAGGAATGAGGGCTTTTGTACCTGTAATACGCAGAGCAGCTCCTCCACATACGCTCTTTCTGTTTCCAGCAGCTCATTCATTACATGCCTGAAATCACACAGACAACAACTCAGCAAATATGGTTTTAATTCAGTTAAAATATAACTCTAGTTACATATATTTCTTGATCCTTGACTCACCTGCGAAGGACGGTCAGGTTTTCCTCTTCATCGGACACAGAGGCTGTACGGCTGTTACCTCCGTTCTGTTCAGAGGACTCCTACACACACACACACACAGTGTGTAACACTGTTAAACCTACAATACTTCATATAAGGTTTACCCCGGTTCTCAGCCAGCCTGTATATGTGCTGCAGGGGGCCTTCCAGCCATGTCTGATTTATGTCCCACACTGAGATCTGTATGTAATTTTAGTCATGTATGCTGGTGCATTTGATTCCATCAAATTTAGTTTAATAGAAAGTAAAGAAAAGAAAAAGGGCTTTACTCTGGCTTAAATAAAAAAAATAAAGTCTTACTTCATCATGGGTGCTGTTTCTCTCTGCATCTTTAGTAGCGCAGCTCTTTTCACGAACTCTAAGAGCTGGGAGACGAAGAGAAAGAGAGTGAGACAGAAATAAGAAAATCAAGAAAGTTATTTGTGAAGAAACAAAGCTACTGTCTGCTCCTTAAAGAGCGTAGATATACAGCTTGATACCTGTTTAGATTGAAAGACAAATAGATGGATGGAGGGATAGACAGATAGACAGACAGACACAGTTGGGTGGATATATAAACAGATGGACAGATAGCCAGCTACCTATATACATAGACAGACAGACAGACGGATGTGTGGATAAATGGATAGAAAAATGGGACTGACAGATATGAACAAATAGCTGAATAGGCAGATAGACAGACAGTTTGATGGGTAGATGGATGGATGGATAGACAGACAAACAGATAGCTATCTACCAATACACATACAGACATTCAGACGGATGGATAAATGGATAGAGAGACGAGACTAGGCAGATAGGCAGACAGACATTTGGGTGGATAAATAGACAGACAGATGAATAGATAGATAGACAGACAGTCAGTTAAACGGTAGCAGAGAAAGTGATGGATGGACAGACACAGACCTGGGGAGGAGGGAGGTGATTTGATGGCCTCTGGTGTGGGGGCCACAGGTTGGACTGGGCGTGTCTGTTTGGCTGCAAGCTTCGTCAGACTGACTCTCCTCTTCTCAAACATCTCCAGCAGCAGAGTCCTCTTCTCAAACACTCGCTTTACCTGTTCCTACAGCACACCATTCAGACACAACACATCAAACAGTGCGATTCAGATTCACTGAACTTATTATCATGCTTACATTTGTGTTATGGTGCATCATCATGTCTGAAGTATCCGTTATCCATTACTCAAAGCATGTGAAGAAAAAACTCCCCACACCATTATAACCATTAGATAATCTTCACCAGCATGGACTGTTGACACAAGGCAGGTTTGGTAGTTGTTGGCATCAAATTCAGACCGTCCCATGTGTGTGTGTGTGTGTGTGTGTGTGTGTGTGTTTGTGTGTACTGTATATGGCTTTGCTTTGTAAAGGTTCCTCACCTTCAGCTCTTCGTTCAACACACTCTCATACTCTGTCCAAACCGCATCCATGTCCCACTCCTGCCTCTCACTGGCCGTCTCTAGAAACCCCTCCAGCTCCTGCAGTGCAGACTCCGCCCCCTCCTGTGACTGACATCTGTCAAGTGGCTGAGAGGCCAGCATGTAAATTCCATCCTCACACCATTTAGACACCTGAGAGAGAAAGAAGGACAGAGATGAAAATACAGAATAATTAACATTAAGAACTGGTAAAATGCATATTCTAAAGAAAATGCAGAACAAATGCGCAGCGTGGTGGGTGTGGTGTTGTGCCGAATTCATCATCCCCACCAGGAAAAGGGGGGGGAAAGTGGGGGCTTAATTCCCCCATTTTGCCCACATTTGTGTTTTGTTTTTATTATTTGATGAAAAGTGTAATAAATTTCGTCATAGTTTTCGTTTTCAAATACAATTTTTTATTTCTTTTTTGTCTCGTTTTCGTCATGAAAAATAGGTTGTTATAGTTTTTCGTTAACGAAATTAACACTGGTTGGTAGTGGGTTGTTAGAGTGTTGCTAAGTGATTTCTTGTTGGTTGTTACGGTGTTGCAAGGTAGTTGCTATGGTTTGCTAGATGGTAGATAAGGTGTTGCAATGATATGTTTTGCTAGGGGATTGACTTTGTGTCTACAGTGTTTGCTATAGTGCTGCTAAGTGGTTGCTTAAGAGTTGCTAGCTGATTGCTGTGGTATTCCAGGTTGCTATGGTGTTGCAAGGTGGTTGCTACAATGTTTCTATGCAGCTGCTATGGTAACAGAGTGTTTTATATATAAAGTGTTTCTAGTTGTTTGTTATGGTATCTACAGTGTTTGCTATGGTGTTGCTAGCTGGTTGCTATTGTGTTTATAGGTGGTTGCCATGGGGTTTACAGGTTCATATATTCGCCCTCATTCTTCCAGTTCCCGTCTGAGTGTGTGTGGTGTGCCTACTCACACTCTGCAGTCTCTGGTGGAGCTCCATGGCCTGCATCAGTAGAGCTCTCTTGTTCTGGAGCTGCTGTGGGAGTTTCTCTCCTGCTCTCTGAAGCTCACCACATTTCACCCTCACACCATCGTCAGCAAACTCACAGCTGTCAATCAGACCTTCACCCTCAGCAACCAGAGCCCTCGACCTGTCCAGAAGATCCTACAGGAGAAAATGAAGATGGGAGAGACTTCAGTTAATGGAAGTGACAAACCATGAACTTTAAAGTGTGGTTAATCCTTTATAAAGAAAGCAGAACCGAAGTAGTAAAATAGGCTAATTCCAAACTTCCAAAACTAGTAGTAGTCCTCATTTATGTTTATGCCTAGACTTACCCTGTCCACTTTTCCTAGTAAAAGACAATTTGAAACAGCAAAAGAAAGCAAGAATTTCAAAAGAACTTGTTGTTGATACTGGAGAACAGTAGTACAACTTAAGAAAATGGAAAAGCAGGCTAAAAGATAACTAGGTACAATCTCTTATTGCTCATCACGCTAAGATGACACAAACTGCATATATCATGTTCAGTGAGAAAACTGTTTAGCATGGAGTGTGGAGCATGGAGACAGTGTTCATAGCTACGGTAATAATCTGGTTAATATATCAGGTTAAACTGCACCTGTACAGCTGTTTTGCTCAAACCTGAGTGCATTTGAGGCGCAACATTCTTATTACAAGCAAATAGCTCCGGAGTATGTTTTGGAGCTGATCTGAGACCACCTCCTCTCGTGGGTCTTGGTGCGGTTGTTTTTGTGGGCACTCAAGTGCGATTACTGTTTTCACACCTGCTTAAACAAACCGCACCAGAACCAGTCCATTTTAACCAGGCCAAATAGTGCTAGTGTCAGAACACACCAAGGCTCAGTAGTGATTGCAAGTGTTTGTGGTGGGAAAAGACCTACACATGCTCTCTCTTCCTGGCTGGTCAGCTCTCTGAGAAGATGTTCTGTGTGATTGGGGCTCATTCCTACATGCGAGGAAGCCGACACTCTATTCGTTGCTTGCTCGAGCTCCTCCCACACCTGTAAACAAAAAAGAATACTTCATATATTTCACATGTAAGCTTCTTCTTAAGTTCTTGTTTTGATAGTTAAGCCTGTTTGTGTATGACTGTGAGTGTGTATGTATGTAAGACCTGCTGAAAGTTGTGCTCAAATTGCCGCAGTTTCAGACACATTTCCAGTTTGTTCTGATGCTGCAGCCAGAAATCATCAAATGCCGACGAGCTCTCGTTTAACTGAGACAATAACCTAAGAGACGAGGAAAGAGAGAAAGAGCAGGAAAGAAAATAGAAGCAAAGCTGAATGAGTAGTCTTAGTTTACACTATAAGTCTAAAGCAGCATTCCATTTTCTTCCTGCAACATGGATGTTGAAGCTGGGAATGACATTGTTCCAGTTAAACATTTAACCTAGCTAAAGACTTTCCACAACTAGTTTGACAATACATTTAAAATACTATATGTTCTCCATGCCTTTCAGTGTTAGAATTGTCCCAGGATATTAGTGTTAGCACTGAACCAGGTTACCATTGTTCGCATTTTCACAGGGTATCAGTGTTAGCACTGAATCAGGTTATCATTGTTAGCACTGTGCCAGGCTATCAGTGTTAGCATTGAACCAGGTTATCATCGTTAGCATTGTATCAGGCTATCACAGGTTATCTTTTTTAGCACTGTCACAATCTATTACTGTTAGCATTGTCCCAGGTCAGCAATGTTAGTGATACCAGTTACACATCCAAACACCACAGAGAGAACCTTGGCAATATTGATATATTTGAGACACAAATAGATGGAAGTGATAATAAACTGTGTAATAGTACTGACCTGTGAACAGTAGCCAGGTTCTCCAGCTGGTCTGGGTTCAAGCTGCTGTCTGGATCCCTGCGCACTGGCTCCCGAATATTCTCCAAGATCTTACGCCCCTGACTGAGAGCTCCTGCCATCTCCTCCTGGAACATGGAGACACAAATTGAGATTTTTTTATTTCAATGAAAACATGATAAAAACACAAAGTCTTTATAATGAAAGCCATCATTAAGCTGTTTTCTGTATGTATTTGAGCGTGTCGTAGAGTTATGTCTAGCACAGAGGCAGATCTAGGACTTTTCTGAGTAAGGAGCCATCAAGGGGCCACAACATTCACACAGGGGCCAAGTATGATTATACTCCAGTGTATGTTGCACCAAAATTTTACACAAAAAAAAATCTGTAATCAAAATTCCCTGCTAAAAAAAATCCAACTCAAGATCGACTGGTCATCAAGAAAAAAACAAGACAACGCTTATATTAGTAGACTAGCCTTCTTACTAGCTCTTGACCAATTTAAATGTTAGGAAAAGCAGGAATTTTATTTAATTTTTAAAATGTTTTTTTACTAAATGTTTGTTATTGCCACTTGTGTGTGGGCATGGAATTGCATCCACCTATAATCTAATCATCACTCTTGGGCACAGGACAGATGAATGATAGGACAGGAGCATGTCAGGGGGCCAATCAGACTTTAGATGGGTCCAATGCCCCTGTGGCCTGGCCCCTAGAACCACCAATGGTCTACCAGTCTTACATCAAGGTGTACACCACCCAAAAGTAGTCTCTAAGAGCATTTTTATAGGCTAACAGAAGAAGGTTTTTTTATGCCCTTGTGTCTAATTAGACCAACCAGTTATTATTTACTGAGCTGCCTGTGACGTTAATGAGTTAATGAGTCCCTTTTATAGAATACTAAATTTATAGAATAAAAACACTTAAAAGGACTACATATCATCTATCCCAGTGCTTTGTCTTCACTCAACAAGCTCAACGAATGATTAATCAATCTTTGACAATGAACATAACACTGTAAATGTTAGTGAAGAATAAGTTTGGATTTGGAGAAGGAAAGAAGGAGAAGGAAAAGGGGAAAAATACTAAATTTAGGGCTGGATCCCTTTATTTGGTTTTGTACATTTGGTTTATCTGCTATCTTTTTGCTTTTATACTGGATATTGTCAACGCTTTCTTTTCTCATTCATTGTATTTGTCTTGTTTCTCTACCTTCCTGTTTTAATATTGTTTTGTACTCTTCTCTCACTCCTTCAATAAAATATATATTAAAAGAAAAAACACTGTACATGTTGGGTGCAGCTGTTTTTCACTGATCAGAGACTGAATGATTGAATTAATGTTAATAGGTTTCTTGCAGGTGTTCTGTAAAATTCGACTGTCCATGGTCTGAAATAACCCTTAATTGTAGGTTAGGAGTGCAGAAGGGTCTGCAGTATCTCCGATGATGAAAAGTGATGGAAAGTGGTAAATCCTGAAGCTGAATGACTCCACACTGTTATTATTAGAGTTCATACCTTCATGCTCTCTCTCTTGCTGCAGTGTGTGTTGAGCAGATTGCTGGTTGCTAGGGGGGAGTTAGGCAGATCCGTCTCCGCCAGTTCCCTGCCAAAAGCCTGCAGCCTGTGTGCCATCCTCTTCACCAGCAAAGCAAAGCCCTCTATGTCCTACACACATACACACACAAAATAGCATTAATAATATCAGCAATGACCAAGGTTTACATGTAAAAACACAAAATCTGTATCTGTAATAAACTGGTCCCTTCAGTAAGTCTAGCTTTCTGTATATACCTCACTGTCATAATGAAAAATTCCAAAAGATTATGGTGAATTACTCTGTTTTAGTGTAAGCGTGATGTTCCTCTGTTATAGCTGTGCTGTGTTACAGTTTTGGCTATGTTATGTTCCTGTTTGATGTTGTGTTACGGTTGAATTGTGGCTAGGTTGTGCTGTGTTCCTGTCTTACTCTTGTGTTTCTGTATTGTAGCTGTGTTACTGTTTTTTAGCTGTGCTGTGTCTTGTGTAACAGTTTTGTTGTTGTTATAATTTATCTTTGTTTTGGCTGTGTTATACCTTTGTTGCCTTGTCTCTGTGTTGTGGCTGTGTCACTCTGTTGTGTAACTGTAGTTGCTATGTATTACTGTTGTGTATGTGTTCTGTATATGGCTGTATATAGCTGTAGTGTGTGGCTGTTTAAATAACTGTGTTATACCTGTTTTGTGTTAGTGTGTAGAAGATGTGTTGTATACCTGTTTTGTGTGTGTGTTACAGTTGTGCCATACTGTCATATTATGGCTGTGCTATAGGTTTGTTGTGTCACTGTGGTGTTCCTCTGTGTTACGACTGTATTATCTTTGTGATAGCTGTGTTTTGTGGATGTGTTATAGCTGTATAACAGTTGTATTGTGTAATACAGTTGTATTGTGTCACTGTGTTGGGTTATTGTGTTGCACATCTGTAATAGTTGTTTTGTGTTAAGGTTTTTGTGTTGCTTTGTCACATATTTTTGCAGCTGTGTCGTGTGACGATATTATAACCATGTTTAAGTGTTGTGTTTGTACTGTGTCTGTGTTGCTGTGTTGTTAATATGTTGAGTCTTATATGTTGAGTGTTGAGTATTATAGCTGTGTTTTGTTACTGTGTTATGCCTGTGGTATGTTTTTGTTGCTGTGTTTTATGTCTGTGTTATGTTTGTCTTGCTGTGTTTCATGACTGTGTTGTGTCTGTGTTATGTTGATGTGTCACACCATGGTAAAGCTGTGTTGTGTTACTGTGTAGTATTTGTGTTGTGTTATTGTCTTGTGTTGCTGTTGTATTACAGTACTATGTGGTACTGTGTTTTATCTGTGCTGTGGTTGTGTTGTAAATATGCTGTGTTTTAATATATATGTTACAGGTGTGTAGGTTCTCACTGTGCGGTGGGAGATCCAGGTTTGATGGCAGTATTGCTGAGTGCCACCCAGCTCCAGAGTCAGCTGACTCCTCTCTATATAAGTGTGCAGCTCAGCCACTGAGCTCAACACGATGACCTAGAGCACAAACACACACACACACACACACAAACACACACACACACAAACACACAAACACACCACATCAATGGCACATCAAAGGCACATCAAAGGCAGCTTCGTCCCATTCACAAACTGCAGTGTGAAATGTAATATTGTGGGAAAAGCAATATCTTTCATTTGTTTAAAATGTAGAGACTGAAGACATATAAACACACTTACCGGCACCTTCATCTTGAAGTCGTCTCTGTGGAGTTTGAAGAGGACGTCTGAGAGAGTGCGCTGGATGAGAGTGCTGGGCCGCAGCACCAGAACCAGTCGCAGGTTCCCTGGAAAGTGGCCCTATACACACACAGACACACACACACACACACTCTTAAAACTGCCATAAAGACATACAGTACCAGACATATTTTAAATTCAGTTGTTTCTCATTATGTTTATTCTTTTTGCACTTTAAATCAACTCTTAGGTCATCCAATCTATGAAAAAAACATATGGAATCATTTAGTACACAAAAGTGTTAAATATAAACCAGAATATGTTTTATATTTTAGATTATTCAAAGTAGTTTAAATGACAGCTTTTCACAGCTTTGCATTTTCTCAGTCAGCTTTATGAGGTAGAGTCACCGGGAATGGCTTTCAGTTAACAGCTGTGCTGAACTTGTCAAGAGTTAATTACTGTTTAAAGGAGAACTCCAGTGTGAAATTGACTTTGGGTGTAGTTAAAAATAATAAAGAGGCTCATTATTCAGGCTCAGTAGTAGCTTTACACCTCATTGGCAGAAACCGAAGAGATGGATTAAAGAGAACGGAATAAAATTACTGGATCTTAGAGAGCTGCTGGAGAGCTGAAGTGGGCTATTCAACAAAGGTTAGTATACTTTATCTTGTTTTACTACACTCCTTGGAATTCTCCTTTAATTACTGTTTAAGATGGTTATGGTGGTTAACCTGCTCGCCTCCTGACCAACACAGGTTATGATTTTGTTTCAGTTGATGGTTTAGCTGGTCTACAAGCACGATCACCAAGCTAGACCACCAATATGACCAATTAACGCTTTACAATATAATACAGTACTCAACTCTCACTGGTGATGGTCAGAGACTCACCGAGATACGGAGTAACGTTCCCTTCATGCAGGCCCATCTGTCCTGGCGCCTGTCAATCACCAATATAAAGCCCACCCCTGATGCACTCAAACTGGAGAAAACATAGAAAACATTAAATATATACACACATGAATAATTAACACCAGCATTATTTGGTAAAAGGGACTTCTGTACTCAGAAAAGTGTCATGAAGGAGGAAACTTCCAAAAAGTCCAAGGTTTAAAGTAACTTTAGGAACTTAATTTGAGAATGGGAGTCTGTTTTACAAGATTATTTTAATCCAGTAAAGTTTGCCCTTCCAAACCTGGGGATATGCTGCTAAAAATATGCAGCACATAAAAATCTATCGGAGTAAAAGTTATAATCAAACTCATGGAAAATATGTAGTGAAGTAAAAGTGGAAGTAGGAGAAAAAAAAGGAATACTCCAGTTGATACAGGTACATCATTTTAATACTTTAGTAATGTAGTGAAGTAGTTCAACTTTATAACCACACATCTCTGTAATTGAGTCACTATTACATTTCTTTTACCAATAAAGTATAGTGACAAATAATTAACGTCATTCGTCAAAAAACTTTAAAGAGCAGACAGGATTAGGCTGACTGACTACTCATGAGACAAGATTGTAAAGTGGGTATATATGTAGGTATGTGTGTATATGTGCTTACCTGGGAACACTCGTCAGGTAGGTCAGAACATTGTGGAACTCCTGGTCTCCAATCTCACCAAATGAAGTGAATTCTGGGAAAATAATGATTGGGCTGCCATCTTGACCTCTGCCCCCTACAGTTCAGGACAAACAGAGGCTGAAATGTGTTTGAAAAGTAAGAAATAGTGCCTACTCAGACAGGATTCTGAGGCTAGAAAGCATTCAGTCAGGTCTGATCAGAAATGTAGTCAAGATTTCTATTTTACTGGGCTAAAATATGGTAATAGCGAATGACAACCCAGCTAAACACTCATATATCTGACAGTGAGATGCTCATACAGGATGTGTAGTTCCTTTTAAATTCAGACACAAAAGGCAGTGTAATTATGAAGGTCTCTAAGTGAGATAGTGAGGGCAGCAATTCTGCAAGTGTCAGACACAGAGATGGAGAGGGTTTCTCCACTGTCAGTCTGATTCTGAACTGCAGGGGGCCACGCTCCAGAGACACTGCTGCTCCTGATCCTGCTTACACTGCAGCCATTTATAAGATCAACAGCAGAATACAGGAGATACTGTGTCTGAGCATGAGAGACATGAGAGAGAGTGACACAAGGGAGAGAGGGAGAGAGAGAGAGGGACAGATAGAGAGAAAGAGGGACAGAGAGAGGAAAGAGTAGCTGGGGAATAGTGCTTCACGTGATCAAACTATAAATGTGTGTTGTCATGTCTGTTCTTCCTGTCTCCATGACAACAGGACTGAGACAGTTTAGAAAACGCTTAGATTGGTCTGCTCCATTTATCTCTCTCTCTCTCTCTCTCTCTCTCTCTCTCTCTCTCTCTCTCTGAAAAACACTCAACAGCAATATAGTTACTTAATATTCATCTTTATTTATTTAATAACTATGAATTATTTAGCACATATTGTAAAATATTCAATATATATAATGAATTATTCAGCATTGACTAATTCAGTATAGACTATTTATTATTCAGTATCTACTACACATTTCACAGCATCTACTATGAATTATTCAGTATTCACTATTAATTATTAAGTATCTTATGTAAGTTATTCGTTATCCACTATTAATTATTAAGTATTCATCTAATAACATCCAATGTGAATTATTCAGTATCCGTCATAAATTATTCAGTATCTAAGGTAAATTATTCAGCACTGAACATATAAAACTTTTAGCACCTGTTGTGAATTATTCAGTATCCACTATGAATTACCCAGCATTTACTGCAAGCTATTTATCATCTAATGTGAACTATTCAGTGCTAAATAAGAATTATTCAGCATCCACTGTGAATTATTCAGCATCTGTTATGAATTATTTAGCATCTGACGTGAATTATTCAGTTTCTACTATAACGCTTCTGTATCCCCTATACATTTCTAATTAACTACTATAAATTATTCAGTGTCTACTATAAAGGATTCAACATCCACTATGAATTATTCAGCATCTACTATGCATTATTCCTGTAAATTATTCAGTAAGTACTATGGGTTATTCAGTGACCTCTCTAACATGTTCTAACATGTTCTTCATCCACCAAAGTATTTAATTTGAATTATTCCGTATCTAAATGTGAATTATTTCATTTCTATGCTCACATATCCTGCATTTACTACCCGTTACTCAGTAGGTACTATATTATTTTTTAGTGTCTACCACAAATTATTCAGTATCTACAATTAAATATTCAGTAACTACTAAACTGTTTACAACTACTGTTTATTCAGTATATATGAAAGTGAACTGAGGTGTTGGTGCAGCTCTCGGTTGATCTTATCATCTAGTCAGATTTGTATAAATGGTTCTGTGGAGGTTGTAACTCAGCTCAGATGAGATAAGGTAAAGTTACCTGACAGGAAGGCAAACTTCCTCTTCAGCTCGGCAATGATGTCCGCAGCACAGAGTGGACTCGTCTCCTTCTCCATAATTTCATCTGTGCGCACACACACACACACACACACACAAAGTAAGATATGATTTTTATACTGAACTCACAGTGGTGAGAAATGCAGTTCAGCCCACAGCATTTATATACAGCTACACTCAGTGGCCACTTTATCAGAAACACTCACCAATAAAAGACTGTGCCTTATCATAAAGGTGGGAAATCAGAGGTTTCCAGACAGTAATTGTTATATAAATCCATACAACAGAGTTGTAAAAATATCAGGATCTATATGAATTACTTTTCTTACTTTTCTTGGTGGGAAACCTTATTCTAAAATCTGTCTAAAATGATTTATAAATGTGTTTATTATATCATATATGTTTGCATTAACACACCACTGGCAAGTGCTACATCCAATAACATCAGAGATGAGACTAAGTAAAGACCAAGACCAATTTAAGATAAAATCAATCCACATTTATTATGTGAAGCTTGTATATGTACAGTACAGGCCAAAAGTTTGAACACACCTTCTCATTCAACACAATGTGCATTTACATTGTAGATTCTCACTGAAGGCATTATAACTATTAATGAACACATGTGGAGTTTTATGTACTAAACAAAAAAAGACCTGGCCTTCACAGTCAGCGGACCTGAACCCAATCCAGATGGTTTGGGGTGAGCTGGAGCACAGAGTGAAGAAGGCAAAGGGGCAACAAGTGCTAATAAACACCTCTGGGAACTCCTTCCTTCAAGACTGTTGGAAAACCATTTCAGGTGACCACCTCTTGAAGCTCATTGAGAGAATGATGCCAAGAGTGTGCAAAGCAGTAATCAGAGCAAAGGGTGGCTATTTTTAAGAAACTAGACTATAAAAAAAAAAAACTTTTTTTGTTAAGTACATAAAACTCCACATGTGTTTATTCATAGTTTTGATGCCTTCAGTGAGAATCTACAATGTAAATAGTCATGAAAATAAAGAAAACGCATTGGAAAAGAGAAGGTGTGTCCAAACTTTTGGCCTGTACTGTAAGTATATACTCTATCTGGATAATTTTGCTATGTACCTCTTATACCAGTAGTAACATCTATTTTTTATGCTTTAGTGATATACTTGTTTTATATCAGAAGACAGAATAAGCCTTCTGATTCTGTATCCATTACTGGCTGTGAATGGATTTCTGTAGGTGGGACAGATGGGAGTGGGTTTTGCCTAGAGGTGCTCTCACACTTCCTTTTATCTCCAACCAGCACCCCACCCTCACCCCAGGACGGTCACACACAGAGTGTATTGTATGCACGTGATTGTATGTAAATATTAATTCTGCTGAAGTCCACCTGACCAAGCCATAACGCTATCCCTGAGCCTACTTGTCATGTACCATTACGACAAATAGGAAACGGATAGATGTTTAACTTCAAAATTAATACTTAACAAGTTCTACTAAAGTTTTTTAATTAGACCACAGGACAATTCATTTGCATATATTGCATTCATTCATTTGCATTCATTGCTTGTAATTGACGCTCTTATCCAGAGTGATTTTAATATTTAAGAGTTATCCAACGTTATTCCTATTACAGAGGTGGGTCAATGTAGTGTTAGGAGTCTTGCCCAAGGACTCATATTGGTCACCAGATGAGGAACTGTCTCCCATATGATGTGGTAGCTCACTAGCAGGTAGTGATGTTATTCACTATGCCAAACCATCCACCTTCAAGAATTATTAACTTAAAGCTCCACTAGGTAGGATTGAGATTTTGTGCTCGTGGGCTCCCCCTACAGTTGTAAAGTGTAATAAATGTTTCAGGCGGATTAGTTTCTCTTTCTCGTTTTCTGGCTTTCACAGACATATTCAGTCTCTTTCCAGCTTCTGCCACAGTGTCTGTATGTTAGTTTGTAAAGAATGAACCAGTAGTCCTTGTAGAACAGTTAGAACTAAAGGTCGGAAAGCAGGTCGCAGTTCTCGCGAGCGTTGGTCGCGGCCGCCTCGGAAAACTTACAGAGTCTGGTTTGAGCTCAGAGGAGCTCCGGCACAGACATGAGAGCACCGCTATTCCTCCTATTAAACCTCAATGGAGCGCTGCAGTGAGTTTCAAGCTGTAATATTACTTCTTTGAAAAGATCAAAACTCAAGGGAATCCTACCTAGTGCCTGGATCTACCATGATTAAGAACTATGAATATTAATTGTATTTATTCTACTATTAACGTTTTATGGCATAATTAAACATTTACTGCCCAGATATGTTTTATCATTTAGAGGTAAGTAATAATTTTGCAAAGTTCTGTATATATAAATAGGTTCATGGCTGATTTCAATTAATTTGCGCTTGCACCCCTTTACAGTGTAGTAACAGTAATGATTATAAGTGACATGTAAAATGGTTTAATATTCTATTCTATTAGTCATTTGACAATATTTTAATACACAGGCAACTAAAATATTTAAAGAAAAAAGAAAATATTTTCTTAACATTAAACGTAAGTCAATGTAAAGAGAGATTTTATTATTTCATGTAAGTAATTGTTAATTCCATATGTTAAATATACTGTAATTGTTTAAATCATGCTTGTGGAGGAGTTACTGTATAAATGCACATATACACCCTAAAAAGCATCGTAAACACACAAGCACTGCACACAACTAACACTATACATGGTATTAAACTGGACTGACTCCACAGTGGCTGTATTGTGTTCAGTAGGATCTCAGGATCAGTGATGAGTTAGCAGACGGCCGTGAGTAAAAGGGACACTGTTAGCCTTCAGGAGTCAGGTTCAGACCCTCAGGGTATCACCCGCGCTCTCTCTCTCTTACACACACTCACACTCAGACAGAGGCAGAAACTTCAAGTGGCTACTATTACAGCTGTGGTGGCTTTCTTACACACACACCTGTATGTCCAAAAGTCTAAAGATGCGCTTCTGTACACCTTGCAAAACCACCATTGGAAAACCAAGACCAACAGAATGAGACACTCTGATTTCTGTTCTAAAAATTGATCATCTAACACCAGTAGTGAAATTTAATGAACTTTATTGCAGAATTCAATTGAATTCTCCTCACAGCAATGTACCAATATTAAGTGTGAAGGCTACAGCAAAGAGGGAATACATTTAAGTGTTTTACTGGTACATAATGCAATAACTATTAATAATAATTTAAAAGGATTTGTCCATTAAGCTACTAGCACAAACGTTTTTTTAAAGGTTCGGGTTTGTATAAAATAAATAGAAATGTGTGAGACTGTGCCAAAGAGCCAGTGCTATACAATATAGTGTTATTCTTTTTTTTAAATATCAGATTTGTTGTCCCATATAAAGGGTTGGTGGACAATACACCATTTGCTGATTTCATCCTTAGCGCAATATGACATTATGATTTAATTTGCAAGACGTCAGATATAAACCAATATAAGCCATTCTGACAAAGTTGGGGATTTAACAGAAACCCACTTAGATGCAGCTACTTAGTTCTTGATCTAATCTGAAGACTACATAAAGTTTGGAGGTCTGTAGTAAAGTTGGTTTCTCTGTGCACTCTGGGTTCTCTCTGTTTCTCTGTGCACTCTGTGCATCCGCTGACGTGCCTCTGTTATTTTGCATTGACAGAGCAAGTTGCTTTCTTTCACAGTTTTAAAAGCACTGACAGTTGGCTGTGGAAAATTTAGTAGTGAGGAAATTTCACAATTGGTCTTGCACAGGTTGCACAGGTGCTGCATACTATCACTGTACCACACTGGAATTCACTGAGCTCCTGAGAGTGAACCATTCTTTCACTAATGTTTGTAGAAGCAGACTGCATGCCTAGGTGCTTGAATGTGTACACCTGTGGCCATGAACTAGTGATGGGACGATACACTTTTTTCAGCTCTGATCCGATACCGATATAAAACTGATATAAGATTGCCGATACCGATACAAATACCGATACTTTTAGTTTATTAATAGTACTATGATTAAGGTTAAATAATGAGGCTGAAACAGACCACACAGCCCTTTTAAGAGTATCCACAGGTGCATTTAATGTAAATGCATTCAAAAGTCATTTATTTGACACACTTCATATGCAATTACACAATAGTTTCCTTTCAAATAAACTGTTTGAATTTTTATTAAATATAAAAAAAGTAAAATATTAAATACGTTAAATATTAAATTCAGGGCATTTTTTGCAACGGTTGTGCAGGAGACTTTTATTTTGACAGGTAGCGTAGAGGATTAGCTGCAATAGCTAACGGCTAACTGGCGATGCTAACTGTATTTCCGAGCTAAATTAACCACTGTTTTTTAATAACAGATTGATTTCTTAGTGCTGGTTAGGGTTGGTAGGATCTGTGGTTTGATATTAGATGTGGATTATGGCTGTAGTTCACTTAAGATAGTTATTTATTACATTCACAATGCCGGAATGATTTTGCTAGCTAGGCTAACAGACTGCAGATCTTAATGGAGATGGCTAACGGCTAAGTGGCAATGCTAACTGTATTTCCGAACTAAATTAATGACTGTTTTTAATAACAGATGGGTGTGTTTGTGCTGGTTAGTGTTTGTAGATGCTGTGGTTTAATAGGATATGTGGATTATGAATATAGTTTACTCCAGTCTGTAGTTCATACCTTCACAACACCGGAATGCAGCTGCTCTCAGTTCAGTGCTAGCTAGGCTAACAGACTGCTGGTGTTAATCTGTTTACCTCTCAGACGCTGACTTTACATGTACCGTTCTGCTGTACAGCGTTTCCAAAGTGAAAACTCTCCAGATAATGGACTTTTTTTGTAGATAAACAGCTAAAGTTACTCAGTCAGCCGCAGACTGAAGCTGCTGGGGGTTCAGGGTAAACTGTTAAACTGGAATCCTGATCAGGGATGCGTTTTGTGTTAACGTTATGGCGGATTTATTGTTCAGCTCAAGCTTTGGACTGGAATATGGATCGGTAAGTGGATCGGCAGCGCCCGACCGATATCCGATTCGTCGGATTATGTCAATATCGGCCCCGATACCGATATTGTATCGGATCGGTCCCATCTCTACCATGAACGTGATTGGAACCTGAATTCAATTATATTTTGGGTGGTATAACATATTAAGGGTCCAAATCATGTAAGAAATCTGTGGCAAACCTTGTTGTTTCCATGTGGAAAAGACAGTTACAACAGTTACAATCCATGCTCAAAACCTTTTGGCTCTACAGTGGTAAAAGGCCACTGAATTGAGCTAAAATGTAGGTAAATCCCTTCAAAGTGGAGAAATGCATTCAGAAAAAAATAGTAGCCAAAGAAAAACAATTTTATCATCAAAAGCATTTTGTATAACAGTGGCCGTCAAACCTTTTTAGACCACACCTTACCCACAATCAAACAAAAGTCATTTAACAGGAACACATGTGCCCCACACAACGTAACACATGATTCTAGATTTGCCATCCACACATCCTTTGGCCATCCTCTTGCCAATGATAGTGTGGAGATGCAACAACTATTGGGAATTAGTTGGTAACTGGCTAGTATAATATATATATCTCAACAGGCATCCACACTGGTTTCACTTAAAGGCCTATTAAACTGATGGTCACAATGACAGCACTGAATCGATAATGTATCACATATGTTTTCACAACTCTTGTGGTATGTTCACTGTTGGTTTAAGACAGTAAATAGCTATGTATTTGTTGCTGTCCTAATGTTTATTTTGATAATTGAGTTGATATCTCTCAACCACTAAAATAAACTGGGATTCTGAAACTGAATCCTGCTGTTAATTATTAGTCACTACTTATTCTCTCTTACACACACACACACACACACACACACACACACACAAACACTCACAGCAGTCTGTGTAATATAACTTACGGTGGAGTGTTTTGCAGCAGCGGGTAAAGCGGGAGTATTTCTCTGCTTCTGTCAGCGGAATCCGAACAGATCCTCCTCTGCTCTGTCCATCCATCTCTCACTCTCTCACACTCACTCTCTACTGATCTGACCTGTGTGAGAACTGACTACCTGAGACAGGTGCACTGATCACTGACACCATACTCTCTCTCTCTCCCCCTCCCTCTCTCTACTGAGCTTGCTCACCCTTTGTACTTTGTCTCTCTTGCTCTACAGCTCTCTCAACCCAGCTCTCTACCTCTCTCTCACTCTCTCTCTCTTTAGCTTCCTCATTGTTTCTCTATAGCTCTCTCCCCATCCGAGCTTACTCTTGCTCTATAGCTTCCTCAACCAAGCTTTCTCTCTCTCCTTCTCCCAATCGCCCCTCTCCCTTCTACCTGGCTTGCACCCTTTCAAATTTGTGTGTTTTCTTTACATGTCCCTCGACCAAACCCTCACTTTTTTGCTTGCATTCTCTTTCTCCCTAGAAAGAAATCTCACAGCCAAGCTCTCTTTCTCTCATTTGCTTGCTCTTTTCCATAGTTCTCTCCACCAAGCTCTCTCTCTCTCTCTCTAGTTTCCTCTTTCATTTCTACAGCTCGCTCTCCATCTAGCTCTCTCTCTCAGCTTAGCTTGCTCTTGCTCTATAGGTCTCTTGACCAAGCTCTCTCTGTAGTTTCCTCACTTTTCTCTATAGTTCTCTCTCTGTTATCCTCAATGTTTCTCTAAAGCCCTCTCAACCAAGCTCTCTCTCTCTCTCTCTCTCTCTCTCTTGCTCTTTAGCTCTCTCAGCCCAGACCTACCTATCTCTCTCTCTCTCTCTCTCTCTCTCTCTCTCTAGTTTTCTTACTTTTTTCTACAGCTTCCTTCCCATCTCATTCTCTACTTAGCTTTCTCTTGCTCTCTGAACCAGACTCTCTCCATGGTTTTCTCACTTTTCCTCTATAGGTCTCTCTGTCTTCTTGGCTTGCTCAACCTTTCAAATTTGCTTGTTTTTACTACAGTGCCCTTGACCAACTCTCTCTTTCTCACGCCTTTACTCACAACCAATTTTTCTATCTTTCTCTAGTTTCCTCACTTTTCGCTATAGCTCTCTCCCCATCTCTCTCTCTCTCTCTCTCTCTCTCTCTCATTCTACAGCTCTCTAGTTTCCTCACTTTTAACCTTCTCTCTTCAGCTTACTTGCTCTTTTCTCTATAACACTCTTAACCAAGCCCCCCCCCCTCAATTTTCTACCTGACTTTACTTGATTTTACAGTATCTCCCATTCTCTCTCCCTACCTCAGTACACCCTCAGTAAGAAACTCCTTCTCTTATGCAGCTTTCATTAATGAATGGGTATCTGTTTGGAGTGTGTGTGTGTGTGTGTGTGTGTGTGTGTGTGTGTTTGATCTGATAGGGCTGATCCCTGATAACAAAGGCTGAATTCAGACCTGGACATTTAGAGCTCATTCAAATTATCCAACAGACAGTATTTAGATAAAGTATCTCAACACTTCCTCTCTCTGTCTTTCTTTCTCTCTCTGTCTTTCTTTCTCTCTCTGTCTCTCTGTCTCTCTGTCTCTCTCTCTCTCTCTCTCTCTCTCTCTCTCTCTCTCAGTAAAGTGGACGTCTTTAGTTTCCTCTAAGAAAAGCAGTCTTTCCGCCAAAAACAGTCTGCTATTGTTGTCCAAAAGCATGAAAAACATATAGATCAGAAGCTAGTAAACCTAAAGTATCAGTTTCTACTTAATGTCTCTTATTTATTTTCCTCTCTAATCCAGTCATCTCCACATCCCACACACCAGCTCAGAAAGCTAGGTCTCCAAGCTGGAAAGGTGTAAGACAGCATTTGCTTCCTGTCAGACGTGTGAAACATTATAGAACATCTCAAAATGCTTTTCTTGGGCTAGCCTCAGACTGAGTTCTGGGGAAGGCCTTTCCAGAAAGACAGTCAGTTTCATTTTCCAGGACTCCCAGGCTTGGATGTCTGTGCCATCACCAGGAATCAACGTTCTTCTGAGATTTACACTTAGAATATTACACCACTTGGGAGCTTCTCTTTGCTCTAGCTGCAGTCATGACCTGAAGGTTAGAGTGGCCGATTTGTGACCACAAGGTTATTGGTTTTGTCTCTTTAACCAACAGGACATGAATGAAGTGCCCTTAAGCAAGGCACCTAAACCCTAAGTGCTTCCCAAGAGCTGCAGCCAATGCTACCCTCTGCTTGAGATACATTCTCACATGGTCTTCACCCATTGAAACATATGGAAGGCGGGTTTTGCATGAATGGAAATGGAAGTATCTGGATGAGTTGCAAAGCGAACTGACTTGCTTATAAGGACTTTACTGTCTTTATGTTCCTCATGTATCTACCTGCATCTATTTCATTGATTAAGCATACTGTTTCCCACCATAGCCGATTAATCATAGCCTTAAAATTTCCTAAAAGCTCATTTAAATTAACACAATCAGTTTGATAGTTTTTTAAAGTATAATGTAAAATTGGTTAAGGTTTGTTTTTTGTTGCTTTCATCTAATTTAAAACACTTACCATGAAATAAAAGGTGATGGTACAGCAATTCAGGCTTTTAAGGCTCATTTTAAAGTGTTGGTAAATGAGTACATTAGGCAATATTATTAACATGCATGTTAGCTTCAAAGCTACTGCAGAAGCGCCCTCTAGCGGGCCCGCCGGCGGGCCCGTTCTGACTATGTAAATTAGAATGCTTAAAAGCGTCAAATATTCTAAACACACCGACCAACTAACCGACTCATATTCATTAGTACTACTACCTGCATGCAGCCATCTACATGAAACCAGTCGCCAGAAATCTCCAACTGAAAACAGCCTGTTTTTTCACATTGTTTACATGAGGAACACGCCTCCCCAACAAAATAGCCTTATAAAATCTTATTATTATATAAAATAACATCAGATTATATTATAGAAAATTCACTTACTATCACAGCATCCACAATACAGCACTGAACCGCAGATAAAATATCCATTAAGTCCTGTAATAGCCTGCTCACTGCTCCTCAAAAACATGCGTTTAGTTTCAGCGCAGCCGCAACGTCATATTCTTAAGCTCCTAGCGACCACAAAACGGAATGTTTTCACGTAAAGTTGTACATGAATACAAAGCTAAGGGTGTCTTCTTCTAGATTCTGTGGTTTTTATTGGTCTACAATCCAATACTTTTCTTGAGTGATCGTCTTTTGATCCAATGGTGTGAGCGCTCGATCGCGCTGGTGTTCAGGGCTGTCCAATCAAATCAGGTCATAGCCTTTCTCCAGCGTCACAAAAGTGATTGACACCCATTTCAACCAATAGTCCACCCTTAGACGAAAATACTGATACGTAATTTGCCCTGATTGGTCTCCTAATGGCTGGGGGAGGGGCACCGTCACCACGTGTTGCGCTGTCACCAAAAAAAAAACACCACTCCAAACGCCAAACTCTATAGCGCACACAGCGCGCAAACATGTGATTTTATGTGTCATTTCATCAAAAAAATATTAATATTACTCTGAGATGGGCTTACATTAATTTATTTTATCACAAAGAAACAAAAAAATATTAAAATGTTGTTTTATAGAGACAGATTTATCTCTGAATTATATTGGGGGCGCTCTGGAGAGGTTTTGAAGCTTTTGGAGACGCCTGGTGGACACCTTATATAATGCAGTGTAACTAATCAGTACTTCAATATAATGTTTTCAAATTTGTTTGACAAGACCCTAATAAACCAGGAAATGTAGAGAATGATTGGCTATTCATCACCAACATCCATACACACACTATAAACTCCAAATATAACAGGCGCTTTTTTTTTTTTTTTTACATTTTCCTCTGCATTTAATGTTCTCAAATAGAACCTAAATAATGAAAATTCCCTCTTGAAAAGGAATTACTGTTTTGTCCCAAGTGTCTACTTCAGTTTAAGCCCTGACTGGTCATTGTGCTTTAAGTAAAACTTAAGATATCCTTTGTGATAGCATAGTACATACCTGTCAAGTCTCCCGTTTTGGCCGGGAAACTACCGTATTTTACTCCTCTTTCCCGCCGTCCTCCCGTATTAGTATTTTCCCGTAAATTTCCCGTATTATATTAAAATAAAAATATATATATTATTGAGGAGACATGGCACTGACCGCTCTGTGTCTCTTAACCAATCGTGGAGCCGGTTCAAGGAGAAAGTCCCGCCTTTCAGGAGAAACAGCCAATCAGCTTGCAAAGGAGGGTCAGTGTGGGGAAGCCCCCCGTCGCTGTGAGTTCAGGCAGCTAGTTGGAGCTGCTGATGTTACAACAGATCTGGATATACAGCGATTTTTTTTTTTTTAAAGAAAAGGATTTTTAATTTGGCTGTATTAAAAGAATGACATATGTAGGAATGTCCACAACATTTCAGATTCTTATAATCTAACTGTAGTGTGTAAGTGGTTCACTTGTGGTTATTTTAGATTTTTTGTAAACCTGTCTTAAAATGTAAAGGATACTGAACCTTCGTTGGGCTGGTGGGACGGCTTTAAGCGTACAGAGGAAAATATCCCTTATTTTTAAATCTAAAACTTGACAGGTATGGCATAGTAGTGCAAATCGCATGAAAATGAGCAAAAAAAATGGATCTGCAGTAAAGGGTTAACTAAATAAGCTAAACTGCTGATCTTCTGCTTCTGGACAAACCAAACAAGCACAACAAGGCAGGAAGAGACAGAAATAAGAATTTGATTTGTTAACACGGAGGCTAACGCAACAGAAGCTACACTAAATGACTTCAGCTCCTTCTACACACCACCACAGCGTGATGAACAGCTTTACAGTTTATAATGGACCTAATAATAATCACTGAGATCGCCTGAAGACTTTCATCCATCCAGGGAACATGTCATCAGTTTCATTATGTGTGTGTGCATTCTGCGGGTCCATTGTAATGCAACCATTTATTCCACTGTGGTTACCCTGCTGAACAGTCCAGCCCAGTAGCAGGATTTTATGTAGTCTAAGCTGGTCTTTCATGGTCAAGGTGGCTGAAAATCTGGCCATGCATTCAAAAGCATTGGCTACCCTACACTTGTAAACTAGCTTGTTAGCCAGCTCCTGACAAGCGTATAGATATCTTACATCTCACATTAGTCACATTTTTTAATGCATATTGATAGCAACTCCCTTACAAGTCATATACAATATCCAGAAAATTCTGACATTTTACATCAGTCACACACATTTCTAGGATCGATTGAAGTAAGACAGAGCTAGTGAGGATGGATACAAAAACTAGCAATGCCATACCAGAAAATCTCTAGAGGGGAGAATACCCACTTGAAGTGAGTTCAAAATTAATAGGTTTATTTGGAGTTTATAAATGTCTGATCATTTGTATACTGAAATATGTACTTATGTCCTCAACACTATCAACAATATCAAATGTCTCCGTACAGCAGCCTTTTAAGGCTTTTAAAATCCAGTTACAAGCCTTTTAAACACATTCCTGCTCCATTAACTTCAGCATCAGCTCTCCAATCAGTCAGCTCATAGTAGCAGTAATGCTAGTGTCTTTACTGTGTAAAACCTATTTAATGTAGTAAATGTGAATTTTTCTTTGTTTTTTAAGTAACATACATTATTCTCATTACTCATCGTCAACCGCTTTATCCGTTAAGGGTCGCGGGGGTGCTGGAGCCTATCCCTGCCAGCATCGGGCGGAAAGCAGGATACACCCTGGACAGGCCGCCAATCCATATAGCAGGGCAGACAGACACAGACAGAAAAAACAGACACATTCACTCACACACTCGTACCTAAGGGGCAATTTCAATCAAGTTTCAATTAGCCTGAACTGTCTTCGGACTGTGGGAGGAAACCGGAGAACCCGAAGGAAACCCATGCAGACACGGGGAGCACGTGCAAACTCCACACGCCCCAGCCGGGAATCGAACCCAGGCCGTCTATGAGGCGGAAGTGCTACCCACTGCGCCACCGTGCCGCCCATACATCATTCTACTATCTAAAATTAAAGGAATAAATAAAACAAGTTGTTATTACTATAGCACTATACAACTCTCCATAAATGGCTCTAGTGTCTAATTTTGTAGTGTGAACCATGCATTATTTGTGCTGCTCTATGGGGTCAAGACTCCCTGTGGACTTTTTTTAAAGCATATAGCATATATAGCATATCATTTAACACTGACAAAATGTAAGTAAATTGAGATGTTATGGTAAGCAAATTGTTCTTAGTAAAATATCGTATAAGTTGTCATTTGAGTTTAAATGACTTAGTAAGACTGATTAAGATCATTATTCCTAATATAAACAAAATAAACTTACAGCACAAATTCTAATCAGAGAAAAAAAAGGGATAATTTCACTAGCTAAGATTTTGTGTTTTTTAATGGTCATGTTTGACAATCAGCATAGTCAAGCTCGGCCAGTTATCTAGCTTGGTAACATTCATTATTTTGGTAAAAAAAAAAAAAAAAAAAAATCAAACAAAAGCATAGCCTATGCTGGTCAAAATCTAAATTGGTCAACAAATTTAGCCAGCTGGACCAGCTTAAGCTAGACATGCGTTTTTTTTTTCAGCAGAGTAAAAATGACGTCAACAGTGTTGGGCATGTTACTTTGAAAAAGTAATTAGTTATAGTTACTCCTTACTTCTCCAAAAAAGTAACTGAGTTACTAGGAGTTACTACACTATAAAAGTAATTAGTTACCAGTAAAAGTATCTATCGCGTTACTTTTTATTATTCACACATAAAAAAAGGAAAACAATTATGCATTTACTATTATTATTAGAAAAATAACAAACGAAAATAAACCCAAAATGTTGACACAAATATAATCTAACGAATTTCAAAAAATAAAACGAAATTCTCCACACAACCAAAGAAAATTACTAAAACTTGTAATACTGAAAAAAACGGAAAAACGCGTCTGGGGATGAAATTAAACAAACCAAGCCACACTCAAAGGAAATATGTATATATAAACAAAACTAAATAATGGACAAAAACAACAATCTAATGGCCGTTAAAATGGTATTAAAATAACAGCTTCACCAAAAGAGAATAGAGCTTAGATCGGGCCCAAAACGTGCACGTTCTGCCAGAGCCCGACCCAACCCGAACCATGAACTGTCATTATGAGCCCGAGCCCGACCCGATCCGCCCCATAAACTGTCTGTTTTCGGGCTGATTGAATGAGCGAAATATAATCAGAATTATGTTAATTAACACTGTAACATAAAAGCATAGAACTATTATTTAGTTTAAATGATTTTTAAGAACAGCTACACACAATGCTGCAAGTCAAACGCGGAGGCGTTCACGTGTGCCCAGAGCTACGTGATTACATTTTAATTTTATTTTTTTTTTATTTTTTCTGTTCAGTAAGTTTTTAGGGTGGGCTTGCTAGTTTTTATTAGTTTTCACACATCTCACACACTGTATCTCCTGTTTCTCTTTCATCTGCCTGGTGCTCATATTGTAATCCCATACATAGTTCTGCAGTTTCTCAGTGTTTTCTGTCGTATTTTGCGGCTAGCGCGAGCGCTTTACACAAGAACTAACGCCACGGACCACGAGGTGCCGCGCGCTCGGCACAACACCGCCCGCTGTACAACTCCGCCGTACAACAGCGCTTATAAATAAATTAAGAACGAAAATGAGGGTATTCAATCAGTAATTTCAGTTCGTTTTAGCTAGTTTTTACGGTGGCCGAGAAAGCCCAGCGCAGTGCAAATTCAAAATTACAACAAAGGTGCAGCATCAAAATTACAACACAGGTGCAGCAAATAGAAAAACGCGCTGCAACTAGAAAAACGCGCTGCAAATAGAAAAACGCGCTGCAAATAGAAAAACGCGCTGCAAATAGAACCACAACACAACGGAAGTGAGTCACAACACAACGGAATTTTCCCGGGGGACCTTAAAAGATGCTGTACCAGCTGTATACAAAGGACAGTAAGTGGCAAACAAGCTTCTGAAAAGTAAGTTATGTTTATTACCTGTGATTACCCCGGTTGTGTGCATATTATTAAAAGTTCTGCTTCTTTGCCACTTATTGTCCTTTGTACACATTGTGAAGTCCGAGACGTTACTGAAGACGCAGCTTAGCTGGTACAGTATCTTTTGAGGTCCCCCGGGAAAATTCTGTTGTGTTGTGACTCACTTCCGTTGTGTTGTGGTTCTATTTGCAGCGCGTTTTTCTATTTGCAGCGCGTTTTTCTATTTGCAGCGCGTTTTTCTATTTGCTGCGCCTGTGTTGTAATTTTGATGGATGTGTTTTGTGCTTTTGCAGCGCTTTTCAATTTGCACTGCGCTGGGCTTTCTCGGCCACCGTAAGTTTTATAAACACAAAATACAGTTCGAGATAGTTATGTTTTTTCCTTTTAATTACCGTTTTTATCAGATTCAGTTAGCACAAATGTTTTTTCACTTTCAGTTTTCGCTATTTCGTTCGCTTTAGTGAACAATAATAATTGGTTACTTAGCAACTCTGTGATTATCACACCAGAGCTTTATATAAAAAAAAATAGGAGCCCGATTTCGGGTCGGTCCTCAGGTCAGGTCGGGTTTGAGAATCTAAGCTCTAAAAAGAGTTTAACGTCCTTAATACCGGAACTTGGCCTGTCCACGATTAGAGCACGCAAATCGTCACAATTGTGCCTCACTTCACCACGCCAACCCACAGGCACAGCGGCCAGAAGCTCAAGTTCACCGGACAGAGGAGGGGTTAACCAGGGCAAAGCAAAGTAAAACAAAAAAATTAATAGAGCGGCTAAAGTAACGTGCAGTAACGGGGTGTCGGAAATGGTAACGGCGTTATAGTTACAGTCATAGTAATTAGTTAGATTACTCATTACTGAAAAAAGTAACGGCGTTAGTAACGCCGTTAGTTTTAACGCCGTTACTCCCAACACTGGACGTCAATATGACATATTATAAGTTCAGTAAATAGTAGAATAAGAGACCAATATTGGATGAATAAAAAAATAAAACAAAAAAATATAAGGCTTACCTTGACCATGTTTAAGTGGCACAAGAGGCAAAAGCTGTCCACCGTCACTGCCCTGCTTTAACTTCTTTACTTTCTTTTTTCTGAACATCCCAGCATGCCTTTTCTGTAAACTGTCTACTGGACTGACCTCTCTCTGGTTCTACATCTGTAAGCTAACGTCCTTGTGCTCTCACTGACCTCACTATAGCTAGACTGCTCTATAGCTATACTGCTCTATAGCTAGACTGCTCTATATCAGAACTACTCTAAAGCTGCCGTAATTAAGTGTGAATCATTAAAATCGAAGCTAAGCTACGGTCTACTGTCCATCTCAGCGCTACAGCAGCCAGCAGTAACTAAAGCACTGCTGTGGAAAAACCTCTGCCGTTCTGGTGTTTCTTCAGATATCTGGTTTTGTACTCAGCTGTGAGTACTGCCAAAACATGCAAGTAACACACTGAACACACAAATGCACACATAAACACACACTCGAGGAACCTCCAGCAGGGGTCCCACAGGAAGCTGCATTGCTTAAACACACAGCACTGACTTTTGAGACAAGGACATGAACAACACAAAAGACTGAAAACTCAGAGAATCAAAGGTTATAAGGAGTAAAAGCATTGTGTTTATGAAGAGATAAACATGATGTACAATGAATCCAAAAATATAAAACATATTCTGGTTTGTTTAACACTTTTTGGTTAACTAAACAATTCCATATGTTTTTCTTTATAGTAAATGGTATTTAATTTATATTTCTGTGAGACCAAACACATACTATATGTGAACCATGTTAAGACAAGTAAAAATCGATAGATAGATTTTCCAAAAAGGGGCATACTTTTTAGATATACAGCTCTGGAAAGAGAGGTTTAAAATTGAAAACCTCTGAAATACAATTAAGAAGAGGAGGGATGATCACAAGCCATCAAATTAAGCTGAACTGCTTGACTTTTTGCACCAGGAGTGGCATAAGTTATCTAAAACAAGTGTGTAAGACTGGTGGAGGAGAACATGCCAAGATGCATAAAAACTGTGATAAAAAAACAGGAATAGTCCACCAAATATTGATTTCTGAACCCTTAAAACTTAATGAATATGAACTTGTTTTCTTTGCATTATTTAAGGTCTGAAAGCTCTGCATCTTTTTTGTTATTTCAGCCATTTCTCATTTTCTGCAATACATGCTCTAAATGACAAAATATTTATTTGGAATTTGGGAGAAATGTTGTTTGTGGAATAAAACTACAATTCTCATTTTACTCAAACATATACATATAAATAGCAAAATCAGAGAAACTGATACAGAAGCTAAATATCAACATACACAGACATACATCTCACAAAAAACAATATAACACATCAGACCATCAGACATAATGAGGCTCATAAGGTGACGTCTAACAATAGCAGACAAAGTGAGGATCAGATTATTTTGTCCCCCACTTGAACAGAGTCTCTTAATGCTAATGAGTATCAGCTGATAGTGATCTGATCTGATATTTGTATTTATATAAATAGTAGTAGTATGTATTTATATAAATAGTAGTTAAATAAAATCACTTTGTTTTTGTGGACATTTTATAAAATAAAGCATTATTGACTGATTTATTTAGTTAAGTAGAGCTCTTGTAATTTAGTTTGCCAGGCCAACCTGACCATTCGGCTCCCAGTTTGATTAAAACAGAATAGTCTTGTGTCTTTTGTGTGTTTGTATGTGTGTCTAGTGGTACATACTGTGGACTGATATCAGTTGTAGAGTATTGATGTGTAATAACTCTAAAGTGGGTGAATGTGCTATGATTTGGATTTCTATAGTGTGTGTTGTGTATTTATAGTTAATAGCTTTAATGGAGGAAATTAATACTAGCTCCATATTCCACATTCAACTTGGAAAGGAAAAATGCCAGCAGATTAAAGAATTATTTTAGGAAGGTGTAAATATGATAAAATATTTTCTTATAGCTTAATCCTACTACTAAGAAGGAGAAACATGTGATCAGCTAAAAATTCTGCATCATTAATTAAAACAAATTGTGGTGGTGGGGGTATTTTGATGGGGGGAAGGGGGGGGCTTTGCTGCTTCATGATCTGGTTGAATTGCTGAAACTGGTGGAATGATGCACTCTGAACTCATCTGAATGTCATGGGCAAATAAGGGTATGCAGCATTACAATGGCCAGAAGCACAAAAGTAAGTCCACCTCTGGCTTATCTCTGTGTTTATGATCTTTATATTCTTCATTCCAAATGATCTCTCTGCAGGTGGACTTGCACTTCCAGGACATAAGGCCACAACAGAGATGATAAAATAGAATGAACTAAAGGTTTTATACACGATGTAGGTGTCATGTCCCTCAGATGTTCCCACACTCATCCTATATAAACATTCATCACATCTGTTACACTCATTATATGCTGAAATTATGATTTATTACATAAAAAGACAATGGTAAACAAATGAAATAAGATGAAATATGATGTGAAAGAATGCCCACAAGGTAACATCCAGCAAATTCTGCTATAACTGCCCTAAATGAACATTCCTTATTAGTCTCTTAAAACAGACACAACATAATAGACATACTGTACAAAAATAAGCACATATATAGGCACCCATGCATCTTCTTCTGTATCAATGGTTGATGGATGGAGCTGTGGATGAACAGAGCAACAGTGACAGAGACACAGGCAAAAATGTGATGTTTCATCCCACATATACGAACACAGACATGAATCTTACCAACATTCTGACTGACACTGCTCAGTCTTCGCAGCAGAACCTGCACAACATCCTTCTGCGTCTTCACCCACACCATCGCCATCCTCCAGATCCAGATATATACACAGGAGAGAGAGAGGGATGGATGGAGGGTGGTAAGCGGGAGACTGGAAGGTAAAGGATGACGAGATGTCCTCAGACGTGTCCCAGTTTCACCGGCAGTTCTGCATCAGCCATCCACAGGAGAAGGATGGAGAGAGAGAGAGAGAGAGAGAGAGGGGGGGGGGGATGCACACACATCTACACATGCATGTAGAATACATGGGAACACACACACACACACACACACACACACACAGGCAAACACACTCATATGCCAGGACCTCAATCTCTACATCTGCATTTTGGCGACACTTTCAGGACAGTTGGTGTTACTGCACTGCATACAGAGCATACTGTACATACTGAAACCAAGACCACGTTCACATTACCAGCAGTGCTAGCCGGGGTAAGCAGCAGGGTACAGGCTGATAATACTCACCTCTGAATGGCTAAATAATGCTGCACTTTAGAGTGGCTTTACAACCTGCTCTTTACAACCTGACTTGTAGAATTCATACATCAGACACACTGAACATTTTTGGAAAATTTAAGGATTTTAAGTGTGCCTTATAGTGCGAAAAATATGGTAATCTAGTTATTCCGGCTGGTGAAAGCATCTTTTTTTGTTATTTTAGCTATTTCTTATTTTCTGCAAATAAATGCTTAATATATATATATATATATATATATATATATATATATATATATATATATATATATATATATATATATATATATATATATAACTCAAACAGCTCCTGCAAAACTTCTGGCAAGTTTAAAAGTTTGCTTACAGCAGCAGCACCTCCTAGTGTACCGCCCCGCGCTGCTTCCAAAACAGTGTAAACGTCTACAAACACACAATACAAGTAATACAGATATAAACACGGTTATAAAACGGGTTTAAACCGTAATTTGTAATAGTTGCAGTCGTATATGTAAGTTAAAGTTAAGTTAGTTGTTCAGTAAGGGTTAGTTGTTTTGTTTCTGTATGCAAATCTTTTTGATCAGCTCTTCACTGCTGTCTGATCTGAGGGTGTCACCCCCCTCTCCCTCTCCTTTTCACTGCAGGTGGAATGACCACGAGGGGGGCTGCAGAAAAGGGTTATTGCAAAAGAATTGGCGCTTCACGATTGTGCGTGTCATCCTTGCGCAGGGGGCCATGCTAATCTTCTCTGTATCGTTCCAATTTTAGTATATGTGCTACCTTAGCAGGCACAAACTAATAATCAGAACAGCCGATTTATATAGCATGACTACTGGCTATTAGTTGAAATGATGGCTGGTGGCAATGTAATAAATTTATCTCAAGATGCTCCAGAACGGCTAATAAATGTACTATAACGACATAATAATAATAAAAAGTGATAAATCATATTTATTCACATTTATTTAACCTTATTCTATCCTTTTACAGCCTTCTGAAGTGAATCCTGGTATACATGCAGATTAGCCGGCCATCTGGCAGCATGGATTGGTTATCTGCGCGCTGACGTAAGCAGCTTCTTTGTTGTTCTTCGCATATCACTAAATGTAAAACATTTATTAAAAATGTTTTACAAACCACCAAACTATACACTACATACACTGTCTTCCTCTGGAAGGAGGGGTTAACAGATGTTGTACTTAACAGTTCTTAGTATATAATGAAAATAATGTATTTATATTTAAATAATGTACATTTTGTATGTTTTTATTACTGCAAAGAAAAAAGGGTTTTTCATCCACCATATCTGCTGTACTTGCATTGTTATCTTCTAGTATTGTTCCGGACAGGATAATAGTAACAGAATATTCATTTAATTTTCTTTCTGAAACTAGTATGATATATTTTGCTAAAAAGCAAATAAACCTTACCTATATATTTCAGTTTTCTACAGTAAACGGGTTTTAGGCAGTAAAGACGCTAGGGTAGAGGCAGCGCCCTTATATTTACATTTATAAATAAAGTATTTACCTAAAATAATTATAACATTTCCTATTCCTAATAAATAACAGTCCCCGGTATTTCCGTGTCCCATTCCCAACTACATTTCCCATCATGCCCCGCAGGTCGCCGCTGAGTCTCGCGGGCTTGCTGTTGTTATGGCGGTTAGTTTGGAGAGAGGCTGTGGAGAGAAGGAAGAATACAGAAGGTGGAATTGTGGTCGGTGGCAGCACTGAGCTGTGACTGAAGTGAGGATGGACGGAAGTGATGACGGATCTGGCAGTGAGCCAGACTCGTTTGGTTGTAGGAGCGGGAATAGGGCCGGTGAGGGAGGAGAATGGCAGGTTGTGCGGTCTAAGAAGAGCAGACGTTTGTCTGAGGATAGAGATTCTAGTGGCAGTGGAGTGCGTGGAGAGACTGTGAAGCGTCGTAAGGAGGAATACCTCATTTTGATCCAGTTTGAATCTGAATCTGCTGGCGTGCTGAATCCGGTCAGGTTGACATCTGAAATTAAATCAGCTCTAGGGGATGTGGCCGGAGCTAAGGTGTTGAGAGGAGGTAAGCTTCTGATAACATGTAAGGATGAGCGTCAACGGGATAAAGCACTTAAAATGAAGTTTCTAGGGGGTAAGACAGTGATACCGAGATTATTTAAGGATAAGCAGAGGCTGCGAGGGGTTGTCACAGGGGTGTCATTGGATGTATCTATGGATCAGCTCAAACGTAATCTGTCTGGAGGTACTGTGATTGAGGCCGTCAGGCTTAAAGGCTTCAGGAATGGAGTTAAAGGTGATAGCCTTTCTGTAATGATTCTGTTTGATGGTGACATTTTACCGGATAGGGTTTACCTGGGATATATTAGCTTTCCAGTACGGGCTTACATCCCTCCACCTATTAGATGTTTTAACTGCCAGAGGTATGGACATGTAGCTGCAGCGTGTAGAGGAAAGAAGCGGTGTGGTGTATGTGGGGGAGATCATGAGTACGGACACTGTGCAGAGGGGGTTAAACCCAAATGTTGCAATTGTGGGGGAGATCATAAGGCTGCATATGGCGGATGTGAAGTGCGGAAAAGAGCTGCTAAAGTCCAGGAAGTTCGAGTTACGCAGGGGCTAACCTATGCTGCAGCTCTAAAGGAGGTTAATACGGTTGCTCCTCCTGAAGGCAGTGCTGTAAGATCAGCGCGCACAGTTACTGATGTTCCTAGAGCCGCCCTGAGCCACCAAACGCACTGTCCTATCACTCGAGATACTCTGGTAGTTGATAAGATAAAGTTTGTTATGTTTATGGCCGATGTGGTCAACTGTACTGCCCAGACTAATAGTAGGACCGAACGAATTAAAATCATTGTTAGATCTGCAGAAAAGTTTCTGGATATTAAAAGTTTGACTTGGGAAGTGATTAGCTCGAGTCTTGCTGGGAGGGTTCAACCTTCGCAGTCTAGTGATGGCCCGTAATGGGAATTTTAATATTACAGTGGAATGCAAGGAGTTTGATTGCTAATGGACAAGATTTTAAGAAATTTGTGATTAGTAGAAAACGTGTACCTGATATTGTGTGTGTGCAAGAGACCTGGCTTAAACCCCATTTAAGTTTTACTTTGTCAGGTTATGTAGTCATTCGACGGGATAGGGATAAGGGTAATGGTGGAGGTGTAGCTACTTTTATTAGGGAAGGAATTGGGTTTAAAGTTAAGCACTTAAGCAGTGAGTTTGAGTCATTGGTGGTGGAGGTATGGGGCACGAGTGGGAAATTCAAGATTGTCAATATGTATAACCCGTGTGATAAACTTTCTGTAGACGTTCTGTCGAAAATGGCAGGACCAGGACAGGGTAAGGCATTGTGGTGTGGAGATTTTAATGCGCACAGCTCACTATGGGGTAGTTCTGTTACTGATGGAAATGGTCTGGCTGTTGAGGAGTTTTTAATGGAAGAGGGCCTGGTATGCTTAAATGATGGTAGGGCTACTAGGTTTAGTATGAATAGTCATACCAAGTCTGCTATTGATTTAACACTAGCTTCTTCTGATTTGGCTGGCATGAGTACTTGGGATGTGGTGCATTTTACTTCTCTGGGTAGTGACCATTATCCTATTTTTTGTGCGTTGGGTACAGAGGTTGTTACAGAACCAAGAGGATACTTGCATAGGTGGAATTTTGATAAGGCTGATTGGAACAAATTCTCTGAACTGTGTGAACTTAGATTGTTGGACTGGTCTATGTCTGGAGATGTAAATAAATGTAATGAGGAGCTGTGTGGAATTCTGTATAGAGCTGCTGAGGACTCCATACCTGTAAAGAAGTGTGGTGGTAAGAAGGCAGCAGTTCCCTGGTGGACTCCAGAATGCTCTTTAGCAGTCAGAAGGCGTAATACTGCCCTCCGTGTGGTGCGAAGAACCTTGTTGGCATCTGATCTAATTATTTATAAACAAGCTCAAGCTGTGGTCAGGAAAACTGTAAAATCTTCAAAGAAGGAGTACTGGAGGTCCTTTTGTAGTAGTATTGGGACTGACATTCCTGTGACTGAAATTTGGACTATGATTAGGAAAATGAGGGGCATTAGAAAAACTGGGACGATTCCTGTTTTACAGAAGGGAGACTGGGAAGCTGTGACTGATGTGGACAAGGCAGAAGTTCTGGCTCAAGCTTTTGTACAGGTTCATGGATCTGCAAATTTAAGTAGTGAGCTGGTGGCCTGCAGGAGTAGAGTCCTTGCACAAAACCCTGAGGTATTAAATAAGAAATTGGTGTTTGATAGTGTTTTAGATAGTGATCTTACATTACTAGAACTCAAACAAGCCATAGAGAGATCTGGCCGAACATCCCCTGGTAAAGATAATATCTGTTATGATATGTTTAAACATCTCACAGACAAATCTCTTAGTATAATTTTGGACTTTTATAATGAAGTTTGGACAGCAGGGCAACTTCCGTCAGCTTGGAAATTGGCCATAGTGGTACCAGTAGGAAAGCCAGGAAAGGACTTGTCTGATACAGCTGGTTATAGGCCTATTTCTTTAACTTCACATTTAAGTAAGCTTATGGAACGCATGATAACAGAAAGGTTGTCCTACTTTCTTGAGCGTCAGAATAGCTTTTCTCCTTATCAGAGTGGTTTTCGTAGGGGCAGAATGACAATGGACTCAATCCTAGGTTTAGAAGCGGATATCAGGAGGGCTCAGCTTTATAAAGAAGTGGTTGTTGCTGTATTTTTTGATATTGAAAAGGCTTATGATATGCTGTGGCGAGAAGGTCTGCTAATTAAGCTGTCTATGCTCGGAATCGGAGGGAGGATGTACAACTGGGTAATGGATTTTTTAATGAATAGGTCCATACAGGTCAGGGTGGGTACTTCATGTTCTAAAGTGTATTCTATTGAAAATGGGACTCCGCAAGGCAGTGTCTGTAGCCCTATTTTATTTAACATTATGATCAATGATATCTTTTCTGGGGTTAGTCCTGACATAGCAAAATCTTTGTATGCAGATGATGGGGCTCTGTGGAAGAGAGGGAGGAATCTATCCTTTGTTAAGCGAAAGATGCAGGAGGCAATTGTTGGGGTTGAACACTGGGCAAATGAATGGGGATTCAAGTTATCTGTGGCTAAATCCCAGGTCATCTATTTTTCTAAGAGATCAAAAACAAATGAACTTGGGCTTAAATTGTATGGTCAGACTCTGGAACAGGTGAAGGTAATCAAGTTTCTTGGTTTGTGGATGGACTCGAAATTGACCTGGAAGCATCACATTATGAAGATCATAGACAAATGCAAAAAAGGATTAAATGTCCTTAAATGCTTGGCGGGAAGTGACTGGGGGGCTGACCGTTCCTCTCTCCTGTGCATTTATGATGCTCTAATTAGATCGGTTTTTGACTATGGCTGCATGGCCTATAGATCAGCTGCTGAGTCTAACCTAAAATTACTCGATGTAATTCAAGCACAAGCTCTGAGATTGTGTTGTGGTGCAGTTAGATCCTCCCCAGTGGCTTCTCTACAGGTTGAAACAGGAGAAATACCTTTGCATTTAAGAAGACTTGCATTGTCTACTGTATATTGGTCCAACCTGAAGGGGCACATAGAGAGCCATCCAGCTGTGTCTGTTCTACATGATTGCAGTGCTCCTCTTCATGGTCCCTCAAGGAGTTTTGGGTGTCTGAGCAACTCAGAAGCAGGCGAAATGGGATTGCAGGCTCGTGCTTTCAGCAGTACTGTTCCTATATCAGTGGTACCACCTTGGCTGTTCCCATTGCCTAGGGTTGATTTTTCCCTCCTTAATAAAAAATGGAGTGATGCAGGAAGTACAGCTGTTATGGTAGAACAACATCTGGCACTTAATTATTATGGTACTCTGCAGGTGTATACTGATGGGTCAAAGGATCCTACTGTGGGTTCCACATCAGCAGCATTTTTTGTGCCAGAATTTCATGTGGTTGTTGGTAGGCGACTGTCTGATAACCTATCTGTATTTTCCTCCGAGCTTGTCGCCATTCTTTTAGCATTGCAGTGGGCTGAGGATGTTTGCCCAATGAGGATGGTGATTTGTTCAGATTCTTTGTCTGCTTTACAAAGCATCCAGTCTGGCAAATCTAAATGTAGACAAGACCTAATTTTAGAAATATCTCAGGCATTATTTCGTTTACACATGCAGACTATTTTAGTTCAGTTTTTATGGGTTCCAGCACATGTAGGGGTGGATGGCAATGAGACTGCTGACAAAGCTGCTAAACACTGCCTGAAGCAAAATAGAAGTGATCTCAATATCCCTCTTAGCAAAGCTGAGGCAAGAGTGGTTGTAAAGCAACATGTTAGAACATTATGGCAGTCTAATTGGGAACATGAACCGAAGGGGAGGCATTTGTTTGCAATACAACCGAGAGTTGGTTTTGGAGGGAGTGGAGGGTACGGTCGGAGGCAGGAAATTGTACTAACAAGGCTCCGAATAGGTCACAGTATGCTGAATGCCTCTTTGCAAATTATACAGAAACACTCCACAGGGCTTTGTCGCCACTGTCCGCAGAGGGAAACCGTGGACCATGTTCTTTTTTGTTGCAATAAATATGCTGTACAAAGGAAGATTTTGTTTTCTTCTCTTAAAGACAAGGGTCACAAAGAATTTTCTTTGACAGGATTGCTTTCTTATGGGGCAGGGATGGGGTCGGTTCATAAACTGGTTTTTCAATATTTGAAAGCTATTGGTATATTTTGCTTTATTTAGTTTTTTTTTTTTTTTTTTTTTTTTTTTTTTTTTTTTTTTTTTTTTCTCCTCTCTCGTTTACTTTCTTTTAGTTTTATGTACTTATTTATGAATTTCCTTTCACCTACATTTTGTTTATTATTGGCCATGTCACTTCCCGAAATCACACTTCACACTCCTGCTCAGTAGGTGGCGGTAATGCACCTTCAGTTGGTCTGCCATCCGCCATAAACCTGAAAGAAGAAGAAGAAGAAGAGAGGCTGTGGAGCCGGAGCGCAGGAAACTTTAAATATCAGAACCAGCTGCTGTTAAACACCCAAACTACAGCTAAACTACAGCCACACTCCGCACAGGTAGGAACATTAACTCCCTGTTTCATACTGTCGGCTTTTCTCTTACTTAAAGGGCGCGTTTGTTGCAGAAATGTTTGACGTTATTGTTATGAGTTTTAGTAGCGATATTTGTTAACGTTCACGCTAACGTTAAGTAACTTTGCTAACGCTAGCGTTACTACACTGCCTACATGCACTTAAACTACTCAACATTCACATTACATACACCTAAACTGCTCAATATTTACATTACATACACTTAAACGACTCAATATTCAGTTTTCATACACCAAAACTACACATTAACTTATCATACACCTAAACCACTTAATATTTACTTTTCATTCACCTAAACTACAGACAATCCACATTACATACACCTAAACTACTCAATATTCACTTTTCAAACACCTAAACTACTCAATATTCACTTTTCATACACCAAATCCTCAAGATTCACATACATTTCATAATCATATGTATGTTATGAACTCAGCTGACACCTTTGTTGAATATATTACATGTCAAGTCGGGGCTTTATGCTTAAACTAATATTAAAGTATCAAATAGAGTCTGCGTAAATGCAGCTAACTTACCAGTTACACAGGTTAACCAACCAGTTACAAAAGTAATTAAAAAACTCCCCTGTTTATCTAGCTTGATATTAAACAGCTGTAGATTGTTATCTTTAGTCATTACTGCTATAAATAGCTGAAAATATTACTAATATCTGACCCAATTTTAACCTTTTAGGATCCATTGTGCCACAATCATGTCATCTCCAGCTGGACCACAGCCATCCGAGTCTCGCTTCCTGTCCCGCTGGATGCCCAGCAGCTCTCGGGCCGGGGTCTTCCTGAGTGGCTCTCCAGGAGAGGTCAGCTCTGTCCAGAGCAGCTGCTCTTCTCTGGCTCAGGAGATCTCTATGGAAGACTCTTTCTGCTCCCAGTTCGCCCCTCTGCCTGTGTCCTGCAGCAGCAGCCTGGATTCATTGGTGCCAAAGGTGTCCGAAATAGACCCGCAGAGAAAAGCAACAAGCAGCAACCCAGACAGTGTCCAGGACATTTTAACAAGAGTACAGGAACTTCCACTGCAGGCGAGGCTGGAGCAGGTAAATAGAATCACTGTCATATTAAAGAAGACTGGGTTAGGGAGTTCAGTCCTCACTCTGGTCTCTGTCTGTAAGGTGTATGGTGTGATCTCCTTGTGTCCGTGTGGATTTACAACATGTTTCGGTTTCCTCATACCTCCCAAAAAACATGTACGTGTACACTGTACTAGGGCTACATTGTTTGAGCATTGTCATTGCAATTTTAGTGAACACAGGCAAATTCAGAGTATTAAGGCCCAAAATCTACTTAAGATATCAACTTTAGTCTGCGTGCTAGTTTACTTTAGAATGTGTTAGAATGTCTGGTGCAGCAGCGGAGTGCTTAAGAAAAGGGTAAATAAGTAAATGAAAAAATATATTGGGAGACAATAAACTGTCAGAGCTAATTGAAATGCAGCATAAACTATATTATTATAAGCAACATTAACAAAATTGACAATATTTTAGGGAGTTTTTGTGATAATATTTTTGCAATATGACACCATTTTCTCCAAGAATATACCACTGCCACAAAATAAATAGTAAGTTCTATTTAGCATAAAGATGACAGTTCTCGACATTCAGTAAAAATTACAAACACTAGAAATGTTTGTCTATTTTTTAACAGTTACAATAACCTTGATTTTGTATAAAATAATAATAGTGTAAAATTTAAAAATAATAGATAAATTGACAAATTGTGACAAAAATCTATAGCAAAATTGAAGTGCCCCATGTTTAGTTAATGCATCTAATATGCAAACAAAACTAAATACAGTAAATATCTTTTATTTTATGTTTTGTTACAAATACAAAACTGCTTTCAAAAACATTACTTATCACAATGAGGAGGGTTTTTTTATTGTGTAAATATTTGTGATTTTGTTGTGTATGATAAATGATATGGTTTACTTCTAATCTTTAGTAAAAATGGAGAAAATGGTTTGTCTGTATCAGTAGGTATCAGTAACACTGTGATTTGAGTTTTTACAATATCTTGTTGTTAGTTTTGTGTTATGTTCATTAGTTAGCAGCCTGTGACAATGAAATATGTGTGATGTTTTATTCTAGCTAAAGCAGTTACAGCAGCGCATGCAGGAGCAGCTAAAAGCCCATCAGTTAGAGCAGCTGCAAAAACTGCACAATGAACAGCAGGGCATTGTGGGGATGGTACAGACAGGCGCAGGTAAGCACATGCTGTTGTATGTATTATTGATTTTTTTTTTTTTTTTAATTAGGTTGAAAGAGATGTATTGAGTATATTTGGTGCTTTCCATAATCAGCAGGATACACCCAAGAAAAACAGCAGTACAGCAGAAGCACATCATCTACACTTTCCACTGCACAACACAGTGCTTTGCCTACACACCAGGAAGAAGTGCTGAGTGAACTTGGTAAATGAATGGGCATTTTGGGATATTAGTCATTAGGAATGTTTCGGTGTGGAAAGCGTTGGCTGGCTGATGCCAGTATCCAGTATAAAATGTTTATATCCTTTATGCAAACTGTTCGCTCTATTGATCACAATGTGCCCAACAGAGTCAAGTGTGTGGAATCATGAATCGAGTGTGGTGCAGTCGAGCTTTGGGCAAGATGGTGATGGAGATGAAGATGATATTATCGAAGGTTCACTGCAGTCTGTAATTGAGAATCCAAGCATGTGCAGACAAGATAGGGAATCAGAGCCTCAAGACAGGTGAGTGTCATCAGTGTTGGACAAATATGAAAGTGTTTTCACTTTGAGTTTTTGTGACATGATGTTTTTGTGCCTAGGCCACTCAAATCAGCTACCAGTGGGAAGACATTTGAAGAGATGTTGGAAGAACAGCTGAAGTTGGAGAATGAGAAGATAAACAAGGTCAGACACTTGAAATAAACAAACAAAAGTGGTCAAAAGTATGTGGTGATCCCTGCCAAATTTGCTTCCTGCTAGAGCTGCCCCAGTCAACTATAAGTGCTGTTATGTGGAAAGTGTCAAGGAGCATCCTCTCAGCTTTAAAGGTCTTCATTAGGGTCCCTAAGTGGGTTGAGAGAAGTGTGGGCATTCATTTAGCAAAAAGCAACTAAATAAGCAGAATTTAGACACCAAAATTGATGTCATGGTTTTCATCCATGTTATTTTCAGTTAAACATCTCCTCTAACATCAGCCTAAACTTTTGGTTCTTTATTGCAGAACGCTCCTGCTGAACCAGCAAAGGTCAAGAGGCCGTTTCTGAGACGTGGGGAAGGTCTGGCCAGGTTTAAAAGAGATAAAGCCTCCGTAACTTTCAAAGAAGGAACAGCTCGGCCAAGCACCAAACCCACTTCTTGCCCGAATCCTGTGAAGTCTCAGGGCCAAGCACTTGCATCCCGTCACCAAAACTCAGAGCCAAAAAGACCTTCGCCTAAACCTACACCAACTAATACTGTAATCCAACGCAAGACTGCAGTTCTGAACAAAGAGAACTTGCCTCAGAGCAAGTCTTTACTACCAGCAAGCAAAACTGTTGTCAAAGCTCATATCCTTGGATCCCACCAGGGTCAGAACATGGGCTCTGGAGCTGTCCAGCAACTTGGCAGGAGTGCTCGGAGGCCTGATCCTCCGCAGAAGATTGTCTGTGATGCTGTGGAGGATGTAAATAAGGGGCCATCACCTGGGCATCTCCGGGATCCTAGTACATGTGTGGCGGAGAACTCCTTTGAAGTGTGGCTTGCAGAGCGCGGGGATCGTTGGGAAAAGGATAATCAACGTGAGTGTGTGGAGCTTGGTGAGTTTGAGCTGCTGGAGAGAGCAGCGGATGAACTATCATTCTCAAGCAACTCTTCCTTTATTTGTACTCTTCTTCAGGGAGATCGTAGACGTCTGTCCTCAACGCCAGTCAAATCACCTCCAAAACCTAAGTTGCCTGGTCATATTCAAGCTGACTCTAGAAACCCAGTGCAGCCGAGCATTAGCAGTGTCCAGCAGGGTGTACCAGACATGCCTGTAGACAGTGTTGCAGTAAACATTAAGAAGAGTGTGGTGGTCAGCCAGTATTCGGAGGAGGAAGATGAGGGTAGTAAAATAGATGATGATGAAGATTCTGATGCTTCATTGTGTAGCACTACAGAGTTCCAACAAACTGCATTTGGACCAGGTCAACCTTTCAGCCACTGCTTTCAAATATCTCAGGTCCCGCCCTACAATAAAAGCTCCTACCAGGACAGGGAGGAAGGAGCTGCCAGTCCACTCGAGGAAGAGGAAAGCAATGGAGATTCTACTATAGTGGATGCCAAGGATCACATTGACTTTGATGACGATGACACTTGGAATGAGCCTGAGGACTTGACCTGCATTTCCGCTAAGATGGACGATCATGCAGGCACGACACTGAAGAGGAAGGTTGCCTTCTCAAAAGGACCAGAGCTTGACCCTTCTGCTGACAGCTCACTGGGCCGTGAACCAGAGCCTCTGCCCACATGCCAGTTGGTGGCAAAGCTGTTCCCAGCCCTCAAGCCGAAGCCCTGCCCTCCAGCTCCTCCAGTTGCAAAGAATCCAGAAGCAACATGCGACGAACAAGGAGCAGGTTAAAACTATAAATTAAAATCTTTTTTTTAAATGGTTATTAGCAGGAATGAATATGTAATTGACTGATTAGCATTAATTCTTGCTTCCTCTTACATAATTCAGCCCAGTCCCGCTTACTTCGTGAGCGTTTGGTGGAGCTGGAAACAGAGATTGAGAGGTTCAAGACAGAAAATGCGGTGTTGAGCAGACTCAGACAGGAAAACGAGGATGTCGGAGAGAACCTGAGGTATGAATGAGAATTGATGTGAGGCCATTATACACTGACATGCCAAATGTTATTGGGTAGCATTATGAAAACTGAATAAAGTTTTAATTTGTGACTGATTGGGAACATTCAAACTGGCGTAAGTTGTTAGGTTGTATCTTGTGAGATTGAACACTGGTTGGTATGTTTGATTTTCTGAAGGTTTAGGCCTGTAAAACATATCTTGATATCTTAATCTTTATTTAGATTTGAAAAGGTGAAAATCGCATACATTTGAATTTCCCTTTTCCTTGTAGGAAAGAGACAGCCCAGTTTCAGCAGAAGATGGCAGATGAACTTGCCAAATGGGAAGAGTTCAAGCGCGAGGAAAGCCGGAAGCTGCAGCGGGAAAAGAAGCTGTTTGAGAAGCATGCGGCAGCTGCCAGGGCGAGACCTGACAAACAGGAGCGAGATGAGATGCAGGTTTCCATCTCTCTTTAATAATATATATATTTATTTATTTATTTATTTTTTTGAGATGTTCGAGTTGGCTTGTGCATTTTACACTCTCATGGCAAAAGTCATGGGATAGCAGTAAGTAAATTGTTTGTGAAATGTTACCTTTGTTGAGGGGATTAAAAAAAAAAAAAAAAAAAACTGTAAAAGTTGTGAAGTGGAACACCCAACCAACAGTGTCCAACTAGAATTGCCTGTGTGACACTGGCTGAAATATATTCCACAGTCTAAGCAATGTTTTTTTTAGCAACGCCGTGTACAAAAAAAGTTTTAAAAGAATGTTGTGCTATTTATTTATGCAAGTCTCTAAAGCAGCAACTGAACTCTCTGCAAGAGGATTTAAGAAAACGAGAAGCTCGCTGGTCCAGCACCCATCAACGCCTCCGGCAGCAGG
Source organism: Astyanax mexicanus (assembly GCF_023375975.1). Lineage (NCBI taxonomy): Eukaryota > Metazoa > Chordata > Actinopteri > Characiformes > Acestrorhamphidae > Astyanax > Astyanax mexicanus. The sequence continues at coordinate 12,450,126 of NC_064418.1, read as the reverse complement.
TAGACACCCTGAGTGCTGAGAACACGACTCTCCGAGGCCAGGTCCGCATGCTGGAGAAACTCCGCCTGACTGCTTGGAAAAATGCTGAGAGTGAGCGTGAAAAAGAGAAAGAGAGGGGAAGGTCTAATGCACCTGGTGGTGGTGGCGGCAGCACCACCAGTGTCACAGCTCAGAGAAGGGCCAAATCCAAGGTACAGAAAAGAAGCACATGATCCATAGTCATCCAGTGTTTTTTTTTTATTTTATTTTTTTAAATCACACAACAGGAGTAAATTTTATGTTGTACATTTCTGTGTTTCCTAGAGTCCTTCCCACAGTGTAAAGACCAGCAGCACGAGCAGCAAAAGGGAAAGCCCAGAGCTTCAGAATCCTCATAAAATTCAAGGCAGGTCTTCACTTACACGTTCCTCTAGTTTGTACACTACTTGTGCTTTTTCACTGCATGGTACATATAGTACCAGTCAAAGGTATGGACACACCTCTTCTCATTCAATGTGTTGTCTTCCTTCTTTGATTTTTTTTTACATTGTAGATTTCAAATTGAAGACATTACACTATACAGCAATATATGCAGAATTATTCTGTAAATTAAAAGTGTTAAATAAACCAGAATGTTTTATACTTTAGATTCTTGTAAGTAGCATGTTTAGTTTTGAGGATAAATCTGCATACTATATTATACTTGCATATGTATTAGTTTAACATATAATCTTATATTTCCCTTCCAGCTTGTAAATCAAGGTTTAAGCCTACTCTGAGTGAAAAGGAAGCCTGCCCGGTGGCTGATCCATACCACATATCTGATGGACAACCTGAGCCTGAAGGGAGGAGCCATGATTCTCTTCCAATCAATGAATCCTCTTTAGTAAGTAACTGTCACTTGTACATCAAAATACATTGAAGAATCACCCACTTGTGTTTTCTTTAGTCTACCTGAGAGAAGTGTTCTTTAAAATTCTTTAAAAAGTTTCACCTGCTTTTGTTGGAGTAACTGTCTCCACTATATATTTTTGGGGGCATTGCTGTGAAGCTTTAATTGAATTTAGTGACAAAATAGTTTGTGTGGTTAGGATAATGGATAAGGGTGCATGAATACAGATACTTATTTTCTTACTTGAGCGATGCACGAAAATAAGTGAACATTTGCTGGAATCGTGTGGGGAACCAATAGAGTTCTTTGCCCTTGCCTAATAATTTGAGGGAAACAGGCTGCAGGTGGTTTAGAGGCCTTTGTTTTGGTGACATTGTTCCTGAAGATAGTGTTACTGTTACTGCAACCTATTAAAAATATCTAAAGAATCTTTAAACCTGGGAATTACGCAAATGTTATCTTAAATTCTACAACATAAACAAAACCGACTTCTGTCTTTATACTGATTTCTTCAAATATGAACTTTTAACAGGATGTGGAAAGTCCTAGAGCTGTTACAGAGCAGCTGGATATGGAACAAGAAGAAATCATGCACACTGATGGCAAGGTGAAATAACTGGCGAAAACCCACATCACTACCACGCCATCTGAATGCTTTCTGCAGCACAATGACCTGAATGTTCTTCTGTTTATTCTCAGATTGAAAAGCTTCTTCCAGATGGAGGGAGACTTATAGTGTTCCCTAACGGCACAAGGAAAGAGCTGTCTGCAGACGGGCTGTCGATCAAAGTCACTTTTTTTAATGGAGACATCAAACACATCATGCCTGATCAAAGAGTGGTGAGAGATACATGTTCCCATAATTAATTACTTGAATTAGTAACTTGCATAACTGATCTGGATACCGTGTGTAAACGTTTAATGCTACTTTTTTTTTTTGAAGATTTATTACTATGCAGGAGCTCAGACCACACATACGACCCACCCTGATGGCATAGAAGTTCTCCAGTTCCCTAATAATCAGATAGGTATGTCCCCATTAGTGTTCTTAATAGATTCTTGAAATAGCTAAGTTTTGGGAGGAGGAACATGCCTGGGACTATGTTTCTACCACAAGTTGGCTGAGCCCTAAGCTTTCCTCCTACATAGCCATAAGATGATAGCATGTTTTAAACTAGCAAAAAAAAAAAAATGTTGGTCCAATAAAGTGTGTTTTCTTTGTGCTGCATTTCAGAAAAACACTTCCCTGATGGCCATAAGGAGATCACTTTCCCTGATCAGACAGTTAAGAATATCTACCCTGATGGGAGAGAGGAGAGCGTACTGGCAGACGGAACAATAATACAGCAAAACCCGTAAGTACACATACTGCTGGAAATTAATGATGCATTGATTTGCCTCACCCCACAAAAGCTAAAGAACGCTGCACTGACCTGTGTGTTGTGTGTGTTGCTTGTCACACAGACAGTTTGAACTAGCCAGAAGCCTATAATGTATTCCAGGTACACACGTGACACTATGGACTAAGAAATGTTAAATGCCTGTACAGCTTAAGGAATTAAGTTGTAATTAATTGGGGTAAAACTCCAGGTTTACATGAGCCAGGCAGTAATCAGACTTTATAATTAAGCCCCAGCAAATAATCTTATTGAACAAAATTATGTGGTGACAGTTTTTTTGTAAAAATGGACCCTCTATCCGGGTATGAAATGCATATTGGCAGATGTAGGCAGACATTTGCCACAAGAGCAGACAGACTCCAGTGGGGAAAAAGCTGCAGATTATATGAATTTGAAATTTTGCTGTAGCGTTGATGGTACAATAACTTGGATTGATCGTATGTAATTGGAGCTGGATTATAAGTATTTAAAGGAATGGCTCTCTAATTAGTGACTCAAGAATTCTGTGATCCTTTTGTAGTAAAATATAGATGTACTTTCTTTTAACTGTCTACTAACAAGTCCTCTGGTTTTTATGGTCTCTCTCAGGGATGGCAGTAAGAAGATCCAGTTTAACAACGGTCAGCGGGAACTTCACACTGCTGAATTCAAACGCCGAGAATATCCTGACGGTACGGTCAAAACAGTTTATTCAGATGGCCGCCAGGAAACACGATATCCCAGTGGCCGCGTTCGACTCAAAGACCCTCAGGGACGTGTTGTTATGGACGCCAAGCCCTGATGTAATATGAACTTTTTTTTAAGTCAGATTCTCTTGAATTATCTTGTGTGAGTATTTTGTATGGGTTGCACAGCATGGTCCATATTTATTTGGTGTACAGTTTTGTAAAAAAAATAAATAAATATTTGTGAGTCAGAGTTTTAAGAGCACAGATTTACTCATTCAATCACACAATCAAGCCGGATGAACGTTAACATGAACACAGGTACAGCAGTGACAAAAAAAAACAACTGCTTTTCAGGATTTAAAACAGAAAAAATAACTTGTTTAAGTAAATCTTCCAACATCAACATAATGTTATTGTTCTAACAGCACAAACATAAAAACTGCTGTCTTCTGGTACTTGAAAACAAACCTGGAGGGCGAAACAGAGTATGAAACATCTTAAAATCATTGCACAATACAACACAAACCAAACCGCTCACTAAATGTTTTATTTTAGGCCTGAGGTCTTCAAAGCTGGACCTTATCTGGACAGTGTTCATTTCTGGTGGTTGTAATCTATAAAAAAATGACGCACACTACATAGCCAATTAATTACACCTGGATTCAAGGTCTAGATTTAATTACTATTCTTACAGGCTGTCTTATACACGAGCTGTGAGCTGTATTGTGTCTTACACCATACTACAAGGTCGAACCCATTACATGTCGTGTAATTAAAAAAAATAAAAGCCGTTTAGTTAAAACTGTATAGTTAAAAAATTACATTTTCAAAATAAATATACTTACTTATTACTCGTAGTCGGCGAGGCCTTTCTCCACAAGAGGAACATGCACCAGCGTTTTATCAGCTCTGTACAGGACCACTGTCAGCTGTGGCTCTACACCCTGAAACAACATAAATCAATATTCTGTACTTGATCAGACCACATATACAGTAATTCAGGCAGCAGCAGCAATTTAATAAAATTAACTGATAATCTTCCAAATAAAAAAAAAAATACTGAGTGAGTTTAGAAGTGTCATCAAGCTGGATATGGGTCAGCAACTTTAATGGCATTCACATTATCACAGTATTTAAAAACTATAATACACATACAAGGCAAAATCATATCAATGGTAAAACAGCACATTAAAAACACTGCTAGGCATTAAGGATGAAAGGCTCGTCTAACAAGTATGTGATCCTCCTGAACATTACTAAAACCTTTTGGGTACATACACCACATTAAAATAGCAATATTCCTCTCTTGTTGTAAAAAGAAATCTGCTGCTATCAGAAGGGTTAAAATTAGCTGACTGTGACAAACCCTGCATAATCTTCCAAGACTTCTTATAAAATCAAGCTGTGGAAGACCTGCAGCAGTGCATAACAGCAGAAGAGCACTCTACAAAGTTCTTAAAAAAAAGCTTATCAAATAAATAGTTGATATAGAGTTGATTTATTGTGAGACTATAGTCATCATTGGAAGTGGTATTTTGTTTTTTAGTTTTTTTGAACTTGCAATGGTTCATGTTCTCATTAGTCAAGACCTACTGTAACCACAGCGCTGAGGTTGCCATGCAACAGGTCAATCATCTCCAACATGGACTTCATGCTCCACTCAGGCCGGTAGGAAATGCGCTCCACCTCCACACACACATGCGGGGGCTTGAAACCCGCCAACCGAACACACACTGCCTCACAGGGGAACTGTAGAAGCGAGGGGGGCAGACAGCGCAATCTGGGGGAAGGAAAAAAAATTACCAATAAAAGTTAACTTCAATTTAGTACTTTTTAAATCTTTTTAATACCACTCAGAGAAAGTATACAAAATAGCAATAACAAAACCACTAATACCACACAAAACAAAAAATCAATTTACTGTCTGGCAATTTAAAACCTTTGTAAGATGGATTATGGGCATTTTAAGACAAATTTTTTTTTTTTAGATAAACTGTCAAAGAAACCCTGAAAATCTTTTTTTATCCATATTGCAAAAATAGTTTTTTTATTTTTTTATTTAGGGGTGTAACAGAGTTTCTTCAGCAACACAACAGCGCAAGCAGTACAACAAAAACACAAACTTGTATTTGTTTTATTTTTGATATGTCAGTGATCCGGATCGTTTTCACCGGATCACAATCCTTTGAAAAATACCGACCCTGATCAAACCCGATTTCCAATCACATGGAACAGGGACATTCCTACAATACACTGCACCTGTAAGACAGCAGTGAATGTACAGCTGTGTGAAATCTTACTTGCATGGTGGCAGGATGTCGTCTGAGCCGTAGTCCACATGCCTCACAAGAATTTTAATGCTGGGGTTAAGTTCTGTAAAACCAAGCAGCTTTGCACGGTAATACAAACCATCACTATATTCAGCCAGACACGGACCCTCTGTAGAGAAACATACAAACACTTCTTTCACACACTCATTCTGAAATACATGTATTGGATTTAAACAGTTTTATTTTTACACAAATAATTACGAAGAACTGTAGTGCTCAGGTGTAAAGACTTATCACAATTAAAGACTTATGGGGAGCTGGGGAGCCTAGTGCGCTTGAAAGAAAAGTACGACTCATTTAAGTTGAAACAGGAAAGTTAGCAAGCAGGCTATCTACTGAGACAAACTACTAGCAATTTTTATGCTTGTTATGAAGAAAATTGCCATAAAATATTGAAAGTACACAATCAACTATGGTAATATATTGGCCATTATAATTTTTGCAAGTGATTCTCATTCCTCAGTTTGGAGTCTGCATCTGAAAAATCTCAGTTTGAAGGGTTATCTCCTAGGTCACCCCTTTGTGTGCACGCACAGCAGAGGGATAGGGCCACATGGTACGGCCAAAGGGTGAAATGGGGATAGGGCCTAAGACTTGGCATGTCAGTTCAGGTGTTGTGAAAGTGAGTGTACCCATGGGGAAGTCGGTCAGCTGTGGAAGAGAGTCAATGTCCTTGTTGACTTGTTCTAAGGCTTCCTGCAGAGTCTCCTGTTTCTGATCACACATCGGCATATCCACCAAACTTAGAAACACCTGAAAATAGGCCAAGAGTGAAGGATATAACAACAACAATTTAAATTTATAACATACCACTTTGCTTGTTAGGTCCTCACAAAGGTAGCAACACACAAAAAGTAAAAATGTCTTTGTACTCTACCTCGTTAGGGGTACGGAGATGCTTGACCTTGACTCTAAACTGTTTCCCTTTATCCGGAAGGGTGGGGTTGGTGAACACGCCTAAAACAGGCTGAAGCTCCTCCAAGCCCTGCAGGAAATTTAAATAAATTAAGTTTTCCGCTGACCCTAAGATATATTTTTCATCAATTTTCCCCACCCCCAGTGGCACACATGGACAAAAAAAGATCAGATTAGGGCTGCATATGTATAGGGTTTTTTAAAAAAAGTTGTAGGGACAGAGTCAAGAATGACAGTTTCACCTTTGTGTTTAAATCCCAGTCATCCAAGTCAGGCACTGGAGGTTTCACCACATAATCCTGGTGCACACAGACAAAAGATCCAAATTTTATTTATCTTTGATTATTAACCTGATCTATACTGATCAAACCCACGCCTGCATCTCAAGTTCCACAATTGTACCTCAGGGACGCTAATGGATGGGTCGAAGGAGGCATGCTGGTGGTTCACCATGATTCTGCTCAGTGCCATCCCATCCAGTATTATCTCTACAGTAACCAAACCATGCAGATTCTCTGGCAGCTCCTGAGTAGGACAGAAAGGACACTGATTACACAAAACTGTATATGTATCCAGAGTAACACAATACCATTATCCTAAAATATCCTTAAAGAGAAGAATTCCTCAGCAGGCCACAACGCACACACAGTATGCTGACAGTACTAAATTCAAACAAACACCAACGCTCATATTTATTGGCTCTCCCTACTACTATTCTACACAAACTTAAAAGATGCAGTGACAAAGCATCCATTACTTTACCATGATCTGAACGCTGACTGAGCGACCAAGCAGAAGTTCTTTCATGAGTGCCACTGCGTCCCACTGCCACGAACCTCCAACCTGCGTTTAATAAAACACAGCTCACAGAAGGTACAGCTTACAAAGGGCAAATATAACCATTAACAGTGACTAAAATGTGATTAGATCAAAAAAGTAAATCAAAGCAAAGCATCCGTAGCAGGGCCCAAACAAATGTGTTCACCAGTGAAATTGTTAAAGGTTTTGGTTAAAGGTTTTGGTTTTCAAAACTAGTAGTTTATTGAGTTCAACAACTATCCAAATTGAAGTCATGTCCAAATTATTGCTGGGTGATTTTTATGATTAATCAAATTACAGTTTTAATGCGATTTTTAAAAAATGGAATAATCACGATTTTACATACAGACATTTTATCTTTTTAACCTAGAATACCCCAAAAAACACTACTCGTTTCTGAAGTGTTTATCCATATTACCCTGGTTACTGGCACCTCCCACAGGCCAAACTAACTATTGCTGAGCTCGTAAAATTTTTTTTATCACTGTTCCAGCACTTTCCACACAAACACCCAGTGGGATAAAGCATATATTTAGCTAGAAACAAATCCTGCCGTTTATAAAAACTGTGGCATCATCACTCTCTGGTGAGGATCTGTAATTAATTGTGGAAAACAATAATAATTTCTCCTCAAAGTTCCTTCTTTTACTCGTTAAGTGCTCAATTTAATTTCTTAATTTTCAGCAACAGACTTCTAAAGTTCTAAAGTATAATCCAGTGTTCATCAGTGTGTGATATGAACACATGAGCTTGTAAACAATGTTTTACATCATTGATTTACTCAATGAGTCGACTCAACCCAAAGTGTCTGAACACAAACACCAATTTTCTTTTTCTTTTTTTAAAGGTTAAGCTAGTTTTGAACCATTTCTTTATCTGTAGTTTGATTTTAGTAGGGTTTAGGCCATTATCCAAATACCATAGTCCAAATAACTAGTGTGAATGTCTAAAAACACTGCAGAATTTTTTTTATACTGGCTCCACAGCTCTTGAACCCTAGTAATTTGCTGTTTGAGCATGTTTCTATTTGTATATATACCTGCTCTTACTGGTGAATATCCCTCATTACATAACATTATTGTAAGGAACTGCATTACGTGTGACATGATGAATGAGGATGAGATTTCTGCAAGAGCTGCCAATCTGTTCACACACAATTCTAGCCAGATATGGGCAGTCACAATCATTACCACACACTGCTCTGTGGAGGTTGTGGAGGACAAACACTTTTTTTTCTTTACTGTTTACTACATATGTCTATATGTGTCCCTTAAATGTTTTCATCTCTTTAATATTAATCTAGTTTATTTAAATAAACTTGTCACTGGTACTGTATATATGTTTATCTGGACCAATACCCAATTCAGAAGAAGGAGAAGAAGCAGAAGAACTTGCTCACCGGAATGACACCATTTAACTGACAAGGCACAGAGAGCTGAGGAATGTTCTCACACAGCACCACCGGATATACATGGCATACTGGGATATTTTCCACAATCCCCTGATCCACATATTGCACCTGCAAACAGCAGAACCACCAATGTTCATCAGTAATGTACTCAGAAAAATAAATAAACAGTGTTAAATATCGGTTACACAAACATTTTGTCAAGTAAAATCTTGTCTGGAATAGGAAAAGGATTCCTAACTTAAACATAGACTACATCAACATTTTATTTTATCAAATTTTATTTTAATGCAATAATTCAAACCCTAAAGAGCAGCAGTTTTTCAAATGACCTAAAAAATTAATAAAAACTAATAAAAAAAAAACTACATTAAATGATGTACTTTCACATGGCCTCCAATGACCTCCTGGACCTGCCCTCTGTACCAGAGCATGTCCGAGCCCATGACGGCACAGCCAAGCACACTCTTCCAGTTGTAATGCCTCTGTCGGGGGAGCGTCTTAATGTGCTGCTGTAGACAATCCTTCAAGCGTTCAAACTCACACTCTGCTCACAAACAAAAACCAGCAAACACACAAACAAATCAACTCATTATACATTCGAACATATTCTCAGCATTTTAATCCCACATTTAGTGTTTTCTGTTGTATTTAGAGTGCTAAAAAGAAAGCAGACAGCGAGTTACTGTTAGGTGCAGCCAGGGTTGCCAGATCCAGTAAAAAAAAAAAAAACAAACAAAAAAACCTGATCATAGTCGGTCTACAACCCACCCGTCAGAAGCATGAACTAGTTCAATATCTAAGAGGGAAATGTCAAAGGTAAAAATTAATACTAAAAAAAGTAAATATTAATAAATAAACAAATAATATAGACAAACTGATTTAATGGCAATTTACAATAATTAAAAAAAAACACATTAAGTACTTGCACATTACAAAAATCTTCCTCACAATAGAAGCGACTGATTAAATTTGAGCATGTTTTGATCAAAAAATGTAAAATAATATTTTTTGTTAATATTTAAATCACAATTGAAGATATTTAAGTAGAATTTCCATGAAAATAATATCTGCCGTATATAAATGTCTTCTATAATATGCTTTATAAATGTTTATATTAGGTATGTCAACTATCCATATATATATAGCCATTTGAAAAAAAAGGTATAAAAAGTAAGTAATACAGGTAAGTATCAACGCTGGTGATGAAGATAACTATTGTCTTCATCACAAACCTGGTAATGTGAACGTAGCATAATGCATAATAAAATGCTGAATTTTACAGGAAACTAAAAGCATTAAAAAGAAGTTAAAAAGCAGTGTGAAATCTTTAAATAACAGGTAAATTACAGATTGAAAATGTATTTTTTACTACAAATGTTTATGCTTTATTGACATATTTATATGTTAACCCCTTAACGCTCAAAGCCTTAATACATACTTGTATTCTTCAGGCATATTAGTTAGAAACTACATGGAATTCTCTGCAAACTGACATGGGCAATCCTTTGGTTACAGAAGTGTTAAAGTTATGGGAGTAAGCTGCTCTGTTACACACCGGCCTGTGGGGTCATGGCGTAGATAACTCCATCATCAGAAACAGCAGAGATGCTCATGCGTGTGTGGCCGCAGGGTGGAAACTCGGGAGGCAGGTAGGCCTGGGTTTTCACCTTCTCTGGGGAAGGGGTGGTGAGGGGGGCAGGTCTAGGTGAATAGGAGCATAAGGGTGTTTCATTCTTTACACTGCTCTTCTCACACACAGCCTCCTCCAGACCTGGTACACACTCATCCCGCCACAACACAGATTCTCCTGACACCGCACCTTGTTCCTCACACACAGCAGAGGGTGGTTTGGGTGTGGGAGGAACTCTGAAACACAAAGCACAAAATAATCAGATTCTGACAGCAGTTAATCCAAAGTGTTTATAGTAACATAAAAGTGTCAAGAAAACTATAATCATATGAATTTTATTCAACAGCTACTTGATGTGAGACAATGAACTATATAATATTATAGTAATTTAAGTAGAGTCACTGAAAAAAAATAACACCAAGATGATGTTATTGGAAGGGACTGAAGCTTTATTCTTTAGCAGTCAAAAGTTTGGACACTTCAATGTTTTTTTTCTACATTGTAAATAAATATTAAAGTCATCCAGACTATGAAGGATCACATACAGAATCATGTAGTAACTTATAAAAGTTAAACAAATCTAAATACTCTGCTGTTAACTTGTGGTTTCTAAAGCTGGTTACTTTGATGAAACAAAGGTAACTTTTGGTCTTCCTTTCCTGTGATGGTCCTGATGAGGGCCAGTTTCATACTTCATAATGTTTTTGGTGTTTTTTGTGACTGCACTTGAAGGAACTTCCAAAGCTCCTAATTTTACATTTTGACTGACCTTCATTTCGTAGTCATTTTTTTAACTTAGTTGAGTAGTTCTTGCCATAAAATGCATTAGAATATTACTTAATTAGGGTAACTCTTGGAAAGTTCAGTACAGCTGTTAACTGAAAGCCATTCCAGATGACTCTACCTCATAAAGCTGACTGAGAACAGGCCAATATGTGCAAAGCTGTCCTCTAAGAATCACTAAATAAATCCATGCTTTTCTTCATAGATTGAATAACTTTAGTATTAATTCACAATACAGAAAAAACACTTAAATTAAGGTGTGTCCAAACTTTTGACTGGTACTGTATTGACTGTATGATTGTAATGATAATTTATGATTGAGTAATTACAATATACTCAATGAGTGAAATGAAAAACTGTACAAGGAGCCTATAGTATTCTGTTTAGCAGCTTTTTTTTCTCTTGTGAATAAGTGAATGTTAGTGTAGTGCCTATGATTAGGAGGGTCATACTTGACAGTTCTCTCTCTCAGAGCGAGTCCTTCACTGATGAGAAAGTCTGCAATGCTGACATCTTGGCCTGATCGGTTGGAGCAGAACAGAGACACTGGTGCTGGCCGAGCTGAGGCGTCCTGCAGAGGTCACAGACACAAACACAAAGGAATGGGGAAAGCTCACGTTTAACGGTGTGTTACCACTCAGGAAGTCATCACATCACGTCAGTTACCTTAATGGTCATTACAGCTGTGGCTCCAGTAAGGTAGTAGGAGATGAAATCACAAGCTGTAGCTGTCCACGTGGAGCGACCACCAGCTGGCCTGTAAGACAGTCCAGGCAAAAGATTAGGTTAAATGCAACAGAACAGAATTTACTACACTCTTGCAGTCTTATACTATATGGATTTTTTAATTTATATAAAATGTTATGATTTTTTTTACTTTTCTCTGAATAAATGTTGATTAGATGCAAAATGCATCATGAGTTTATGGTACAAACAGCTACAATTTTTTTTTCTTCTTCTGAGAACTGCACTTTAGAATGTTGCATCATGATGTAGATGCGACTGATACCTGCTTAATAAGGTTCAATATCAATCTCTACTGAATCATGGGTACCTTATATCACTGAGGCAACACTCCAGCAGTAAGGAGCCGACCAGCTCAGGCAGCAAAGGTCTCAGGTTACTGATGTGGAGCTTAACCGTGTTACCAAAGTCACAGCGCAGCACCTATAGACAAAGACCCCTCGAGCATTATCCACAGCAATGGTTATTTTCAGTCCATTAATCTGTGTACAAGTTGTGTATGTGTGCATTTACCTCTGAAATGTTGCTGGTGGACACACTGCACACCTTTCCCCTCTCCCACACTCCATTAACATTAGCAGCACAGGACATCTCCACCTTCCAGTCCACTTCCTGCTGATCCGACTTTAAATATCCTCTGTTCATTAGGTCATGAACCCTGACAATGATGACCACAAAGACTCACAGATTTAACAAGACTCACAGTTATTAAACAATTAATTAATTAATTACATGCACTGTGACAAAATTATTCAAATTAATCACATTTAATCTCATAATAGGATTAATCAAAGTATTTCAAAATGTACAAATCAATTGAATTTTCTTTGAATAGCAAATTAATCATTAATGAATAACTGGCATAGACTTAAAAGTGCCCCGTATTACATAACAATTATAGATGATCACACATGCCAGAGGTTATTTTCTGGACAGAACTGTTCAGTAGATATCACTTCTGCGTTCAAAGCAGGAGACCCCACACACACATCCCACTTTGTATTGCTGTGTATAACACTTTATAATATTGTGGACATCTATACTAAAAAATAATAATAGGTCAATATATTTGTAACAACTGTGGGTCTGACAAAGTTAGCTTTCTGGGAGGCCAAACTCACATCCCAACAGACAGAATTTTACAGCCCTGCTTTAAACAACAAGCTACTGAAGCATTGAAACCTCATTGGTACCTCTTCAGTTGGTTATCAAATTGCAATAGCTGCACACAGATGTGTCCAGGTGAGGTCACGTGGGTGACTCTCACTCTCAGGTCCTTAAGGCAGGCTGGCAGATTCAAGGTTACTTGCAGCTCTGGAGGCTCAACAGTAGGAGGTGGAGGTGGCGGCAGCGGCTCATCTGGAGATTTATGCTCCTCACTGAGTGGGGGATCCCACACAGCAGTATCCGGGAGGGGAGTTTCCTTCAGCTGGACTCTAAGACAGGGGAAGAAGGTATAAAGTAAGGGTCTGAGGTTCTGACGATTTTTGCAGCAGGATTTAGAAGCATTTTAAAGGATATATAATAACAGCTGATGTGTGGTTATTTTCCAGGTAAGGGTTCCAGCTTTAATCTCCTACATAAAAGGTGGAAAATCTGACATCCGAGCTCAAACTATACATACTGTTTGGTGACCAAAGATGCAAGTCCTCTTTTAACCAGTATTTCTCCAATGCTGACTGCAGGCTCAGTGAAACACTTGCTGACCTCATAAAGACGAACAGGCAACACTTTGGAATGGGGCACAAGCTCTGCAATGAATAAACAAACCATAATGTAAATAAACAAACATGTACACACACATACTGGCATTACTTTTGAGACATCACTGCATTCCACCCTTTCCTAACTTTAACAGACATAATATTACACTGTTAAAGTTTCCAAACATATTCCTTCTTAAACAGTGTAATGACAATGAGGCACAAAACTCCTTGGATTTTCATCTCTTCAAAGAATTAATTTATAAATAATTGACACATTTTAAACTCTGCAGTAGGGCTGAGCAAAGTACTGTTTTAGCATCAATTTTGCAATGTACACATGCACAATAGAGATATTGCAGAGGTACAATATTTGCATATGTGCAGTGTTACAATACCTTTTTTTATTGCATAAAAAAATATTTATATCGTTCTCATTTTAAATGACATCAACCAGATTAATGATTATATATACTCAATGTCATTTCTTTCAGTCTACTCATTAATACACAGATTGCATTATTAATATCGACATTATGTTGGATGATTGTCTTTAGATGAAAATTCCTTTAAAAATCCCAATATAAATTGCAGAACATAATATTGCAGTGTCATTTTTCCCCACAAATATCACACAGCCCTACTTTGAACCAGCGTACACGTTTCCTGATATTTTTGACAATTTTAGTGGCGAAATGAGCAGTGAAGGTTGCATCAACCATCATGAAATTTAATCATGAGTAACTCACAAAATAGTCATTAATACAATTAACTTTTTAAAAGATATAAAAAGAACAAACATTTCGCCAATTAACACAGAGTACATTTAAATTCTCATTATTAAAAGCTTAGTCTCAGGGAAAACAAAAAGTATGATTAACTGCAATTTATCACATAATTATGCTAAGATTAATCAGACTAATTTTTTTAACCGACTGACACCATTAGTATAAACCCCAACTACTAGATAGCAGTGTTGCAAATCCCACAGTTCTGATTATATAAAAGTAAAAAAAGTATAAAAAGTAAAGTTTTCTTTTACTATAATTTTATAAATGTGATTTTTATACTATGAAACAATATTGCAATATGTTGGATTTTATGCCCCATATCATAAGTATAGAATCGCCAATTTCTTACTAAAACATCACTGATATTTCAAAAACTGTGGGATTATATTCAGTAGAAAAATAAGAAAATAAATCAGATACCAATTACTGCAAAGTGCAAATTTTAGCATAATTCTAGCATAATGCTGCTTTTAACCATTTCTACTGGTGGGGACATTTCTACTGGTGCTCACTTGATACCACTAGAGTGACCAAATTCTGTTCCGTCATTTTTCGGAACACTTCAATGCTTTCTTCACTCCAAGAGTCTCCCACACTCGTGACATCTACCAGAGAACACCACAATGCCTGAAGAAAGAGAAAAAGATATGTATTAAATAAAGACATATACAGGTGCTGGTCAACGAATTAGAATAATTTGAAATAGTGCAATCATGAAATTCTTTGAATGTATTTTTTGTGCAGAAAGCAAATCAGGTGTTCACCGCACCTGTCCTACTCGTTAGACTAATCACAGAACTCGTTACCTGGAAAAAAAATTGCTCAGCTGAGCTTTCCAAAAGGCCCATTTAGGCCATTTAACTGTGACACTGTTGTTTTATTGAATTAGAATAATGGAGAAACCGTTTAATTGAATTAGAATAATTTTTAGTATAATTACAATCATCACTTTCTCAGTATTTTGTGGCTGCCCCCTTGGCTTGTATGACTGCCTGAAGTCTCCGCGGCATCGATTTGACCAGCTTGTCGCAAGTTTCCGCACTCACAGCTTCCCAGGCAGTGGCGATGTTCTGCTTCAGTTGGTCCAGCGTAGTAGGCTTTCTGTCGCGAATTTTCCGCTTGACGATGGCCCAAAGGTTTTCAATGACATTGAGGTCAGGCGAGTTGGCCGGCCATGCCAAAACTTCAAGCTGTTTTTTAGTGAACCAATCTTTGGTCGACTTTGCCGCATGAGCCGGTGCAAGATCCTGTTGAAATATGAAGTCTTCTTCGCCGAACTGTTCCTCAACAGTCGGAATCAGGAACGTTTCCAGAACATCTTGATATACGGCAGCATTGACAGTCTTCTTGAGGAAGCAGAGTTTCCATACACCTCGAGCGGACATGCATCCCCAGACCATAACGCTCTGGGGAAACTTGACGGATCTTTTCACGCACTCGTGGTTGTAGGTTTCGCCACCACGACGCCAGACACGAGGACCTTGGTCACCGAAGGAGATGCAGAAGCGTGATTCGTCACTGAAGACCACTTTCTGCCAGTCTTCAGCAGTCCACTCGCCGTGTTCTTTGGCCCACTTCAGCCGTTTCTCCATTTGTTTCTTGTTCAGCATCAGTTTTACTGCTGGAACGCGAGATTTGAAGCCGAGTTCGCGCAGACGACGGTGAGTGGTTGATCTGGAGACGTCAGCGCCGGTCTGCTTGTTCCACAAGTCGGTGAGCTCGGAAGTGGACTTGAACCGGTTGCTGACTGCGATCTTTCTCAGCTGCTTGTTGTCGCGAGCAGAAGTTTTTCGGACGCCGGAACAGTTGGTGCGCTTGCTGCAGTTTTTCTTGAGAGCTTTGCAGACGGAAGACTGGCTGATGCCGAGCTGCTCAGCAATTTTAGTTTGGGTCAAGCCTTGTTGGCGAAGGGCTTGAATTTGAGCCACTACTCCGGTTGAGAGGTCGCGCTGCTTACCCATGATTGATTTTACAACTTAGAAATTCTACTCAACCCTGACTTTATACTGCACAGTGAACACTCTTCACAGAAAACAAAAATTCGAGCATTTATTCTAATTCAATGAAACGGTTTCTCCATTATTCTAATTAGGGCTGCACGATTTGGGCAAAATATCTAATTGCGATTTTTCCACAGAATATTGCGATTGCGATTTAAATTGCGATTATTTTTAATCCATCAAAAACCTAAACCTGTATTAGTGGTTACCATACCTATCAAATAAATTTATAAACTTCTTCCACATAAAATATTCACAGGTATCTCAGATTAAATGCAGTTTTCAGTTTTATTTTTAAATTGCAAGTAACAACAAAATAAATAACAAGGTTTAACTGCAACATCAGTAACTGTAAAGTCTGAGTTTTGAGATGCATTTTTACAATATAAATTAACTTAAAAGTAAATCAGTTTTTTTGCACATTAAATGCAAAAGTAGCATCATTAATGCTTGCATGCACAAAAGGTATAACTGCAACATCAGTAACTGACTGGTCCGCTGTGGACAGTAATGCCTTAGCAGAAAAGCTAAAAAAAAAAGCAAAATATCGGTTTTATCCTAAACTCTTTGAGTTTTGAGATGCATTTTTACAAATAAATGAACTTAAAAGTAAATCAGTTTTTAGCTGTTAGCTTCATACTGGTAGCTACCAGTGTTGGGCACGTTACTTTGAAAAAGTAATTAGTTATAGTTATTCATTACTTCTCCAAAAAAGTAACTGAGTTACTAACAGAGTTACTCCACTATAAAAGTAATTAGTTACCAGTAAAAGTAACTAATCGCGTTACTTTTTAATATTCGCCCATCAAAAAAGGAAATCAATTATACATTTACTATTAGAAAAATAACAAACGAAAATAAACCCAAAATGTTGACAAAAATATAATCTAACGAATTTAAAAAAAATAAAACGAAATTCTCCACACAACCAAAGAAAATTACTAAAACTTGTAATACTGAAAAAAACGGAAAAAACGGAAAAACGCGTCTGGGGATGAAATTAAACATACCAAGCCACCCTCAAAGGAAATATGTATATATAAACAAAAAAAATAATGGACAAAAACAACAATCTAATGACCGTTAAAATGGTATTAATATAACAACAGCCTTGCCAAAAGAGAATAGAGCTTAGATCAGGCCCAAAACGTGCACGTTTTGCAAGAGAGAAAGAAAGAGAGAGAGAGATTTCTGGTGTGAGTTACTACTCACAGGTAAATATTCTCACGCTGTATCTGCTGTTTCTCTTTCATCTGCCTGGCGCTCATATTGTAATCCCATAGATAGTTCTGCAGTTTCTCAGTGTTTTCTGTCGTATTTTGCGGCTAGCGCGAGCGCTTTACACAAGAACTAACGCCACGGACCAGGTGCCACGCGCTCGGCACAACACCGCCCGCTGTACAACTCCGCTGTACAACAGCGCTTTTAAATTAATTTAACACGAAAATGAGGGTATTCTATCAGTAATTTCAGTTAGTTGTAGTTAGTTTTATAAACACAAAATACAGTTCGAGATAGTTATGTTATTTTCTTTTAATTGCCGTTTTTATCAGATTCAGTTAACACAAATGTTTTTCACTTTCAGTTTTCGCTATTTCGTTCGCTTTAGTGAACAATAATAATTGGTTACTTAGCAACATTATGATTAGCACACCAAAGCTTTATATAAAATAAAAATAGGAGCCCGATTTCGGGTCGGTCCTCGGGTCAGGTCAGGTTCGGGCAGAAAATCTAAGCTCTAAAAGAGAAAGCAGCAGCACCACAAACATCGGAGCAGCTAAAAAGAGCTTAACGTCCTTAATTCGGAACTTGGCTTGTCCACGGCAATCACTGAATTGATTAGAGCAGCAAATCGTCACAATTGTGCCTCACTTCACCACGCCAAACCACAGGCACAGCGGCCAGAAGCTGTTTTAACGCCGTTACTCCCAACACTGGTACAAACTGATATTTATTTATACTGTTTATATATTACTTTTATATTTTATTTAATAATCCCCAAATACTAATAAAATTACAATATAACGAATTCCAAAAGATATAAACGAAAAACGGCACGCAATAGCAGAAATAAAATAAAGAAATATTATTTCTGCCCCAAAAAGACGCGTCGTCACCCCGGCGATGTGTGCGGCGCAAACCGATTAACCCACGCGCGGAGCTTTAAACAGGCAGAGCTGCAGCTGCTGACACGCGTGCAGCACTGTGTGATTATAACAGTGTAACTTGTGGTACATCATAAAGATCATAGTGTGATTTGTTGTATTAAAACAGATCTACCTCACAGACCATTTTCTGGAGCACCATCTGACAGAGCGCAAAGGAAAGCGGAGGGAATTCTCTGCTGACCCGGCGCGAGTTCGGGCATCAAGTCAGGTTCGGGTTCGCAGACAATCTGAACTCTACAACGCATTTAAACAATTGCACAGTGTCCGCCTGGCTTTAAATTATTTTATCCAAGTCTTCCACTCATGTCCAAGCGCCACTTTAAATTTAATTCACCCTGATGTAGCTGCAATGGAGAGAGCGGCAGTGCATGCTGGCTTCGTTGCGTTGAACGCAGCCCCGCCCTCCAGTGAAAAAAATATTCAAATGAATCCAGCCCCTGCTGCATCAGGCCAATCGGAGAAGAGCAGGCGGTGTGCTCACACACACACACAAGCCTCTCAGACACAGAACAGGCGCTTTTAACCACATAAGTTGGAAACACTTGCAGGCTATTGGCTAATTCAAATCGCAGCTCCTGCGATTGAAAAATCGCGTCCATTCAAATCGCGATTTCGATTAAAAAACGATTAATCGTTCAGCCCTAATTCTAATTCAATAAAACAACAGTGTCACAGTTAAATGGCCTAAATGGGCCTTTTGGAAAGCTCAGCTGAGCAAATTTTTTTCCAGGTAACGAGTTCTGTGATTAGTCTAACGAGTAGGACAGGTGCGGTGAACACCTGATTTGCTTTCTGCACAAAAAATACATTCAAAGAATTTCATGATTGCACTATTTCAAATTATTCTAATTCGTTGACCAGCACCTGTACAGTGGAGAAAATAAGTATTTGGTACACTGACGTGTTTCTTCAATATCTAATAATTGCGCAAACAGTTGTTGCCTTCTCACCAAGCTGCTGTCTATTGACATCTATTGAGAAGGCCATCCCAGCCTTGTTCATGTCTACAGGTCTGTCCCTGGTGTCTAGCAGCTCTTTGGTCTTAGTCATGATGAAGTGTGATTGATTGTGTGGAGAGTTATCTTTTATATAGGTAACACATTCAAAGAGGTGCAATTTATACAGGTAATAGGTGCAGAATAGGAGGGTCTGGTGCTTGTAGGACTCTTACCATGGCAGGTAATGCAAAGAACTCATCCTTTATCTGTCGAAGGTCATTAATAGACACAGTTTTTTTGTTGCCAAAATCGACGTACTGGACCTCCACCATCCGTCCACCAGGAAAACCTGAAAGAAACACATTGCTCAGAGTGATCAATATAACTCAATACAACACTAACCCGCTCTACACCATCAGGGATCTCAAACTTTTGACTTGTGTGTGAGACTACACTCCTGCTGAGGTGCTGAAGTGATGCTCCACAGAGCTCTTTGTTCAGGGTAAAAGAATCAGCATAAGACAATGTGCTTCTTTATGATCAACACCACAATACATTTGTAGAAAAATGGGCAGAAAAATTAAACTAGTTCTTATTGAGCTTGAATTACTGCTCTACACACGTAAACACACCTGTAACTTCAGCCCTGCACCAGTCCTTGTTTTTTTCGCAGAGGGCAACGCAGGCCTGACCCAAACAAGGGCAATAAATCTGCAACTCAGTCGCGCTCCCTGGAGGCCCATAACAGTCCTGCAGTTTAGAATTCAGCAGCAAGAACTCCATACTGTCCACCTGTGCGACAAGGAACATGCAATAAAAGACAGACAGGTTTTCTGATCTTCCTTTATATTAATATTAATTAATATTCATGACATACAAATGTATCACCACTGATTGGCAAAAAACCCTGCGGTGAAACTGCCCACTGCAAAGCCGTGGAGGAAACAAGCCAAGGTGGGCAATGCCATGAACCCTAATTTACGGGTTTATGTCAGTCCAGGGGCTTTTCCTGAATCACTAGTTTTTTCTATCTATTTTCTATTATTGGCTAACAATGTTGTACGGTTCACCACAAGCTTGACTGGTAAATAGATAGGCCTTGCACTTCTCATATCCGATACGTTAATTACATGAATATCAAACCCAATATTGATATTTGATAAGGGCCCAGTTTCCCAAAAGCATCTCAGCTTTAAGAACATCTTAACTTGGAGAGAGAGTTCCCAGTCTGAAGCTCCCTCAACCATCTAAAAATCATCTTAGTGCTAAGAAACTTTTAGGAATCCCAAAACCATATCAGTCCCACCTCAAAAAAATATTAAAAACTGCAGGAAACTTACCAGCTGTACGTAGAAGTCTGATGGCGTGTTCACATAGGAAACCACAGCATGCAGCTCTAGGTTTAGTTTGGGGTGCACAGGTGGATAAAACTGTAGTGGTTTACTGCCACTGGGGGCCACCTGAGGGGAATAAAACCTGCCCAGGTCCATATAAAACACACCCTTACATTTATTTTCACTTCACCAGAGTCTTAACATTTACAAAAAGGTGACAGTGGACTGATAAATGTAAATTATACACAGATTATCTAAGCACTAATGTAATCTATAGTGACTGCTCCAACTTGCCTGGCCAGCTCCATGAACACAAGATGTTCTCTCAGAGAAAGCAGAATGTCGTCCACAGACGCCTTCTTCAGATCCACCAGCAGGGTGTCTCTATCCTCACTGAACACCTGCATCTCAACAGCACCAGAGCCAATCACACGCCTCATCTCGTCACGTGCCTCAGCACTCCAGCCTTTCACCTGTCAGCCACAAAGTCCATAAAATACACTGCTTTACTGTTACTGTTACAGTTTGTAGTTATCAGTTAATGAAACAGTCTAATGTAGCAGACTTCCATCATACTGTAACACATGGCTGGGCGATACTGCATCGTGGACCTGAATCAAATCAAATTGTAAGGTGCCTAGAGATTCCCACCCCTAAGCCTTATGATGTAACCTTAAACATAGTCTCAACAACAGTAATTACAATATTAAAGTAAGGACAGTTGAGACAGCTACTCCAAACAAAAGGTGAATGAACCCTTTTTAACACACTTGATTTTTGAAAGAAAGGGATGAGCAGGCATCCCAATACTTTTCTCCATATAGTATACATGACTGGTTTTAGCAAAAAGGCCTCATTATATGAGCTCTCACCAGGTCTGAGGGGATGATGTCTCTGAGGGAACACCTAATGGCCTGAGGAGCCCAGTGATGCAGCTCAAATTGGGCATCACTGTCAACTTTCCGCAAACACTCGTTTAGCCCTCTCAGACCTCCTTCACTGAGAAAGAGAGAGAGAAAGCAAGGAATAAAAAAGGATGAACTATTTCTACTATATTTTGTTAAATAAATCTCCATTCATATATGGATATACAGAAACATTTATCAGGGTTTCCGCCACGTTCATTTCAGTGCGGCGGTCCGCCACGCCTTCGTTCTTCCCCGCCACCCTTCGTGAAAATTCGGAGCCCGGCGTTTTTCCCGCGCTTGATCAGCGTTGCCCCGCCCTCTCTCGTTTCTGACACTGGAATTTGATCATCTCGACAGGACACCGGCTGTCAAACTGGACAACTGAATCCGAGGTATGTGGCGCTGAAATGATGTTTTTTTATATTTGTGAACAAGTTGTTGAACATTGTTCAAGGGTTATATCGGTAATATGTTGTAGACGTAGCCTACACAACACGGCTGGTTTCGCATGTTGCATCTATTTCGGGAGGCTACAGGTGAGGGCTTCTCTAGCCGTAATTCCTAAACGCACAGCTGTGTTCCAGTCCTGCACATGTAGCAGGGTGGCCGCGGGTCCTTAAAAAGTCTTAAATGGTATTAAATTTCATTTTTGTCAAATAAGGCCTTGAAAAGTCTTATTTTGTCTTAAAATTTCAACCAAAATGTCTTAAATTTGCCGGAGCTAAATTTAGGGGGGAATAATTCCGTCAGCCATGTGTTGAACTTCGGGGGTGGAAATCGATAGTTAGTCATGCAGTGCCAACATAACGCGCGCGCGAGAGAGAGAGTGTGAGTATAGGACACAGCGAGAGAGAGAGACTGAAACATAACGCGAGAGAGAGAGAGCGAGAGCGCGCCTGTAAATAGCGAGAGAGAGAGACTGAAACATAATGCGAGAGAGAGAGAGAGAGAGAGAGAGAGAGAGAGAGAGAGACTGAAACATAATGCGCGCGCGAGAGAGAGAGAGATGAATTAAACAGTGATTAAACAGCTTCAACTTACGCAGGTGTCCACTCAGGCTCACTCACCTGGTGGAGTGAAAATCACGCTATGTTTCTGTTTCTGGAGCTGTCATAAAGCAAGGATGTAGGGCCCTAGAATAGAGGCACCCTAGAACAGCTCTGTGATGCATTTGTTTTCACGGTCCAGTAAACATTTTATTGTAATTAAATTAAAGATTAAAGATATTATTTGTCTGTTTTAATAAGCACAATTTTTAATTAAATTCAATAATATTTTTTTATTTTATTTACTCATTCTCACATTTAAAATACCTAATACAGATAAGAGCGAATAAATAATACATATATATTAAATATATTAAATTGAATTTGGTTTTGTATAAAGTTTAATTGTGTATACTGTACAGTGAGAAAATTGTAATGTTTGTGTCTCGTATTGTGTCTTGTGCATTCACATTTGAAGTTTTCAAGCAGCTAGATTAAACGTAAACAATTAATAGTTTTTTTATTTTAACATATATGATCTTGCGAGTTGGTCTTAATTTTCTTTGGAAAAGGGTATTAAAAAGTCTTAAAATGTCTTAATTTTCACTTGGTCAAACCTGTAGACACCCTGATGTAGCGAATGACAACAAGCAGAGTTAATGGACCTTCAGTCCTTGAGTTCCCATACCAGAAGGCCTTTGAGCTGTTCTTTAAAAAATCCAGGAGGATTAAATGCTCTGAGCCAGCCTGCCAGATGTGCCACTGAATGTGGCTGGGTGATATACTGTATAGATAACATGTCTGTTGTGCCCTTTCTCCTCTGTTATGTATAATTTAACATTTTGTGTTGCACACTTTTACGTTTACCGTATCTGAAAAAAGAACAATAAGGATTTATTTTAAAGAAACCTACTTTTTGCAACTTTTTGTTTTAAGTGGGCATTTTTCAGTGACAGTTGGAAATAAAGAAAATAACTGGAAACATGTGTAATTGTGTTATATCGTGATATCATTAACGTGATATAAATTATCGGTTCCCAACCGGGGGGTCCTGCCACCACACCTTCAAGGAAATCCTGGGGGAAACCCTGATTTATCCTTAATAACTTGAAGGAAACAGTGCAAAAAAAACAGTAATTGGCATGCACACACTACTCACTCTGAGAAGGTGAGACCCTTCGTGAAACCATGGTCCTGGAAGAACACTTGGAGTCGAGCAATCTCAGCTGCACAGCACTGAGTCACACACTCCAGACAGCCCTTCTGGAACAGCTCACACACCTTTGCCCTACACCAATCATCTTTCCACCTCACAAACACCAGCATGCCTACAAACACACGCACACAGAAGGAACACTGTCACTATGTTGAAGGAGAACATGTTACCCAGTAATTAAAGATTATATCCACTAGGGACTGTGTATTGGTTAGAACTTGGTGATATGATGCGTATCACAATACAGCGGTTGCAGTTCATAATATCATGATAGATTGTGAAACTGTGTGCAAGGTGATGTACTGTTATTGTCGTATCAAAAGTGCAATCAAAAGCAGGATCACGACACTTACACCACAACCAAATCATATGTATTTATATAGCTCTTTTTATAACTGATGTTTTTGGAGGAGGAAGAAACCTTGGGAAGAATCAAGGCCAATGTACCTTGTACTACTATATGTATTATGAAGGCTAATATGTAGGGGGGATGGTCCATCGTCCTCTGGTCAGACAACTTATGAATGATTTTAAAAAATCATTATACATTCACATATGTCTAACATATTCTGGGAAATAGCAATTACAGTAGTAGAAGCAGTTCCAAATTCCAGTAAAGTCCATGTAAACTTATATAATCAGTAATGGCAGTGCGCAGGTGGTAAAAACTGGACTGCATACTCTCCATTACTGATTAGATCAAAGTTCATATGACCACACAAAATTTCACTGTCTGACACCAATCTTTACATGTAAACTAATAATTATAGGTAAAACTCTAATAAATAAAAAGTCATACTCTGTTTTTAAGTATAAATACAATTTTGCAATATTGTAATAAAATAGGCAGGGCTTAGTACTGAATGGGCAGAGTACAAACCAGTTTATTCAAGTCTTTTCTGCCTCCTAAATCACCGCAGTGATCATTGGGAGTGTGAACAATGGGAAGGTCACCACCAAACACTATGTAAAAAGGGAAAAGTCCTTCCTACTTTATAAAAAAAAATTGAGGCAGATGTACAAACACAGCTGAACTGATTTTCAACCATTAGGTGTTGCACTAGCCAGGTGTGGAACATGGTAAGTTGTATAATTCTTCAGAAATAAAAAGGTAAAAGGTATAAAGGTATCCAAAGGCTAAATTTATTGCACTCTCCTGAGATTCTTCACTCACCTGTTTTGATTTCATCTTTGTCCATGAAACGTCTGTGTTCTTCAAAGCACAACTTGTTAACCTTTTTGGTCAGCGCAACTCCAGCTTTGTGCTCCGATACGAGTCGTACGTAGAAATGTGTTGGGTTGACCACGTGGGTTAAAACGACCCACTCCTGTAGCGCTGCATTTCCCACACACAGTCAAACACACCCACACAACAAAAATACATATTTCTTGAGTGACTCAATGATCTGTACAAAACCTGGAATTCAAGGAAAAGTTTTTTTATTGCTTTTAAAAAAGAAAAAAGCCCTAGTGTTGTGTGTTTACATAACATCATGTTTTTAAAAAGTTGTTAAGGTGAAGAACAATGAGTAAAAACATTTTATGTGTTAGTCTATCACTTAAAATATCAATAAAATACATTTAACTATGCTGTTGAAAGATGACAAAATGTGCAAAAGTTTAAGGGGTATAAGTTATGTCTAATGGCTTGGCTTATCACCAAGAATTAAGCCCAGCTCACTTTAAAAAAAAGGGTTTATTTTATTCATCCGTGGTCAGTCACAAACTTTTTTTTTTGGGTTTGGTCATTTCATAATCCCACCAGAAAAACCCTCATTCAGATATTGCACGTTTTACCAGCTTTTTTTTTTTTTCTTTCTCCTTGATGTAAAGCTTGCCTGAACTACAATCTGGATGTTTAGGATGCACTTCAGCAAATTGAATTTGTATCAGATTTCAATATCACATAATAAAATTACCAAAATCAGAATTGAAAATGGATTCAATGTTTTTTTTTTTGCTGTTTATTGCCACTCAAACAACCCACCTGCACATACATATGACATAAAAGGTTGAATTTGGGCCAGTTTCACCTGCTGTGTAAACACAATCTACTTTACCTTTGCATTGTAGAAGAGGTGTCCTGTCCTTTTGTGCCTTACGGCTTCTTCTCGGCACCTTCTGCCGCTGTAAGCGCTTGGAGTCCAAGACTACAGACAATTAAAAAAAAATAGGACGGGCAAATTTATTCTAATAAGGTTATTTAAATACAGCAAATATTATTTTGAATATTATTTTTTACCAAGTCTAAGCTAAAGCAACACCCACCCATTCCTTCTCTTTCTGTTCCGCTGTCCGATTCCTCTATGATTTCCTCTATAATGACATTGGGGCTGTTCTGTTTTTGATCTGAGGCTGGGGCGGGCAGGCTCAGCATGCTGTCCCGGGCTCTCCCCCGTGACCGGCCTCCTCTCCGCTCCCCTGATTTCTCCCATCTACTTTTCACTGCTGGTGTACCTGCCCGCTCTTCTGGTGCAGGAACTGACGACACCCTGGACTCACAAAATTGAAGATACTGATATGCCATAGGATAACAATATGCAAATTTAATCATGAAATGTAACCTAATAGGACAGCTTGGAATAGTTTTGGAACTGCGATTGCCAGAAAGTTCTTAAGCATGCTCCAAATTAAATGAATCCCTTATCAAACATGGTTTATTGCAGATCTTCATTAATCCTGCTACCTTTTTAATCACGCCATAAATTAAATAACCTACATGTATTTTTGTCTTGCTTTTCAATTGTTTTGTATAAATGATTCTCATCAATTCTCGTTCCTGCAATTTTCAGCTGAATCATATCAGTTGTTAAATATTTGATGCATCCTTAAATTTGTCATTCAGCAATGGCAATAAATAAATGTAGCTGAATTATACACAATGCAGGTCTGGCTGCATTCTGTATTTTCACTTTTTTTTATTCAAACTGCCTTTTTAAAAATACCTTTTTATAAGGAACAGGTGTGTCTAATATTCCTGATTATTTGCAAGCTAATTCTGCACAAACAATTGACCCAAATTAAAACTATAATAGCCGATATACATATTACTGAAAAAGGATAATAATACTCACAGCTTAACATCACCATCCATGAGATACAGAAATTTGCTCAAACTTTCAGTCAGAATGTCCACATGAAGAACACATCTACACACAAAACATGCATAAAATTAAAAAGTAATTTTCGAAAAACTGATTTTAGCAGGTCTCACAATGAAAGTACATTACACTACGCTTCAAAATACATTTTAATTAAATGGTACTATTACATTACATTCTTTTGAATACTCCAGAATTTTTTACATAAACACAAATCAGTGAACGGATCATACAGCCTTAGAAACATTACCTGAGTTTGGAACATAAAGTCAGGCTGGACATATCATATGATCCCACATCCACTGGAGTCTCCAGAGTCTCCAGAACCTAAAAACATCCAGACAAACATCTTCCAAGATTTTTTTTTTTTTTTTTTAAATCTTCCTTAAATTTGAATACTGCTATAGATAACAAATGTTTCAGAATATCCAGTGCAAACCAGTTATGATTGTCCAGTGTAGTGGTTAAGTGGATTTGAGTATCTACTATTATAAATCATATCGTTTTATATAACAATACAATGGGCCATGGGCACCAATGTCGGGCATTAGGGGTGTGCCATATCGTATTGTTATCGCAAAAATACCCTGAAATATTGTGATGTTATTTAAGGGCCATGTAGGTCATCAGGTTCCAGCTTTTTTGCTGTTTGTAGCAAAAAATAGAATTTAGATTTCTGTCAATTATCATTTATTTTACTTCAATCCTAAATATATATGGAAATCCTGACAATCTGGTGAAAATCTCAATTAGGGGTGTACCATATCAGTTCATATGCAATAATATGCCAAATAAAATGTAATAGTAATTTTGTTGCAATAGTGTATTTTTGATTTATTTTTATTTAATGTTTTGTTGTATATAAAATAGACTGAAATATTTTGATACTATAGGACCATATCGTCCACCCCTATGGGGCACTATCGCAGACTGGGGTCTTGGACTGCGCAGCATTATGAATAGAGATTTTTGCATTGAAAGGAAATTACAGTCTTCTAATATGCCTAATCCCTGTCCGGGAAAGAGACCCTATGTTACTGTCATTTAACATACCTTGTCTAGATGGCAGTAAGTCCCAAGTGAAGGGACTTGGCGAACATGTTTCGCTTTCTGGATGGCCATGCGCATCTCCTTCCGCCTCTCCTCCAGTTTCTGACACTCTTCCCGACCATCTGAAAACAGCTGCTCCAAAGAACTCAGTTCAGACATCAATACACTGCGCCTGCACATTCACACATCACAAAATTAGGGCATTCCTCAATTCTGTGATTCTGTCTGTGTTCCCCTCATTGTGGAAATCATACAGGTCTATTTTACCCACTTTATTCAAGAGTAAGCAAGATACTTACTATTAAAAACTAGCTGAAGCCACTTTTGTGACTTTGTGCATTTATTCCAACCCACCTTTTGTGCAGCATGCCAATAGCCTTTTCTGTGCAGTCTTCAATCTCCTTTGTGATACGAGATCTCTCCTTCTTTAGCTGAGCATGAATACCTGAAGTGAGAGTCTTAAAAGATGGGGAAGAAGTTACTCAATCCTTAAGCATCTTACACATGATAAGCTTAAGTGACTCAAATAATGTTTTTGTGACGAAAGTTTAATTATTTTTTAATTAGACTATTTAATTATTAAATTGTATTATTCACACATTTTCTAATTTTTAAATGGTCAATATTTTAATGTGGTGGAAAACAGTACTGGAACTCTGGCAGAAAAAAGGGAGTTTTTTGGATTGGATTCTTAGAATTAAGTGCCTTCTCATCCAGCTGTGTATTTTTCTGTGTTTAACATCCACTTTCCTAGGGTGGAGAGAGGCATGACTGAAAGGAAGGGCTTGGCTAAATATATAGGTTTGTGAGTTACTGTACTGTTAGGGGTACATATAATATAAAACAAAAAGGCCTTATATTATGACATTGATTACTACTGGGTTTACTTTGTCCCAAAAAATGAATCAGACTTATATATATATATGAATCAGACTTCACTAGCAGTAAAACAGCTGAAGAATGTAACAAATAAACCTTAAATAGAGATACGCCAACAACTTTCACTTGGGTTTCTTTTAAAAATACAGTGAGGAACAGCAGCAGGAGCTCCTCAGATGCTGTTCTCATTTTTCTACAGGGAGGACAGTACTAGATGGGTGCTTAACTGCACAGAGCTGCGCCTTCAGTGTGTTAGCTTGTTATGCTGACTGGCTAAGGTTAGCTAGCAAACTCTGGCAGTGTGCTTCTTTGCCCATTCTGTTCTACACAGAGCTCCGCAGCGCCAGTTGTGTGGACTTTTTCCAATCAGATTTTAGTCCCTTTAGTA
Source organism: Astyanax mexicanus (assembly GCF_023375975.1). Taxonomy (NCBI): domain Eukaryota; kingdom Metazoa; phylum Chordata; class Actinopteri; order Characiformes; family Acestrorhamphidae; genus Astyanax; species Astyanax mexicanus. Next base: position 12,421,093 of record NC_064418.1, on the reverse strand, counting down.
TGTGGTCCGAGATCATCATAGATATACTATTCATGGGCATGTGACATGAATGTAAACAGTTTGATTAGATTTCATGCGTCTTTTTATGTGTATGTATGTGCTTAGTCCTGTCATCAATGAATATCAGTGTGCATCTATTTCATTTCAGGGATAGATTAAATTAATTTGATTTCAGTCGTTGACATTACAGACAAATACAGGTCAGGTATTTATGAATGTAAATCACCAGCATATTCAATCAGAGCAAAAAATTTAAACTGGTCAATGAATGTGAATGTAGCCGTAGCGAGAGAAAGGTTGTCAGTTGTGCATTTTACCTGGTGCAGGTTGTCCAGGGTATTAAGGTTTTCTGTTGCTTTACAAAGAGCTTCATCTAGAACCTTCAACATGTCTGGACCCTACACACACAAACACACGCAGCATTAAAAAGTCTATAACAACGCAGTAATATATAGACATGGTGTCTAAATCATATGCATAAACTGCATGCGTACCACTTCAGTGTTCGGATGCTCAGTTCGGGCAGGTGGCGATGCAGATGGACTCCTAAATTTACGAGCTCTCAGCTTGTCTCCTTGTCTGCAGAAAGTGAGTGTGCCCATTTATATGGTGGAAAAGGATTTTACTGACCTAAATCCTGTTTTAATCAGAAGTAGCTGTGTAGAGGGAGTTACCTTTTCTTGGTGTTCATCCTTGCAGTGTAGATAAGTCCAATAATCCTGCTGTCCACCTGCAGCCCATCCACTCCTTCCTCACCAACATTTGTAACCATCTGCAAATGTTTTCATGAGGCTGTTAAAGGACTTTTTTGACAAAAATTAAGGTTAAATACTTTGTTCAGTCAAAGATTGAGACAACAATTCAAATATTTTAGAGGTCTGAACCATTAGCATAACACTGAAGCCCTCATTGACTACTGCTGTCCATTTTCAAATCTGGCTGCAAGAGCAATAAATCATATTTTATATCATTTATATATCTTTATATATATATATATATATATATATATATATATATATATATTCAGTTCAAACAGTCACACAAACAACAGTTGTATCATCTAAAACATACAATATGCTGTATGAAAGTAGCATTAAAAATCCACCCTGACTACTACGTCGAATGACTGTTTCGTTGTGCATGCAACCTTTTTAGCTGAATCACTGTCTCTATAAAATAATTACTGTGCCCAAACAGGCTCAGTCTTCATACACACCTTGCACTCGTGGCAGGTGATGAACCCACGTGGAGATTCCAGCAGGCACACTGTGCAGAAAATGTGACCACACAGCAGCACATGGGGGACATTTCCCACCACTTCATCATCTTCTAAACAATTCATACAAACACAAATTATAAAATTAATATTACATGATTTATATAATTATGTGCTCAACATTTTCATTGCATCACTGTAATATTTCATTTACTGTTAGTTATTAAGTTAAAGCAATGCTGGGCTTTGAAAAATGTGCTGTTTTATGTAAGGTTGTCAATAATTATTTAATCCACCACATTTTATAGTATCATTAAAATGTTTAATTTACTGTTTTTTTATAGAAAAATGGCTATTATAATGCTGTATAGGCCTACAGTATATATGTATTGGGCAGAACCAAGCTATGTATATTGTTCCAATTTTATGTGGCTCCTTGAGAAAATTGATTGCCCACCCCTAAGCTAAACCAATAAAGTCCAGCAAAACACACCCTTATTTTGGTCAAAAACTGAACCAGAACTCAAGCTTAACCAGCTTGAACTTGACTGTTTTTTTCCTGAATTTCCTTCCAGAGTTCATTATTTATTTTTTTACCTTTTGGAATAGCAAACATAAATGGTGTTTTCATTATTTTCATTCTTCCAATAATCAGGAAAATATCATTAGTCCCCATTTATAATCTGAACTTCTTAAAATATATCAATCTTTACTCAACTATGTTTTTCCCTCCCCCAATCTAATGGTACAATCCAATCTATTTGTGTTGCCTGAGGCAAAACAAAAATACAAAATTAGAAAATTAAGAATCCATTTTTTTTATTTAATTTATTTTTTTATCCTTATTTTTCTACAGTAATTCTTAATTCCCTGGATAACATATGTTTCTGTATGAGTTTGAATGTTTAGCTGGTCTACAAGCATTATTTACCTACCCAAGCTAGATAAATAGCATGGCCAAGCACGACCAAAATCAGTAGGACCACGCTGGAATTCACTGAGCTCCTGAAAGTGACCCATTCTTTTACTGGGTTGAAGTATTCTGCTTGAGTAGGTGCTTGGGTTTTGTACACGTGGCCATGGAAGTGATTAGAACACCTGAATTCGTTGATTTGGAGGAGTGAACAAACATTTGTATAGTGAATAAGGTCTTTTATAATACGATATTCCGATTATAGGGCAGAATTAAAATCTAGAAAATTAGACGAATTTGTGAAAACTCAATTCTTCACAATATTTAATGGAAAAAATAAATATTTAAAGTTTTACGCAGAATTTTCTGTTCTTAAATTGAGCCCCAAACGGTCAGACAATTTAACTAAAAACTTTACACTGAACATATGTGGGGCAAAGAGGGCTTCAAATGTAGTTAAACTAGTTAGTTAACTAGCTAATACCTGGTTCTAATCACTCAGTATCCTGTATAGAGTCGTAATTAAAACACCTGAATCACTAGCTAGCTAACTCGGTAAAACGGTTGCGTCAGCTAGGTTAGCAAACTGCAAATGCGACCGTTGATTTGACCACTTTATCTATATATTCTGTCTCCCTTTGACCAACATACTTTTTTACGTGTTTATTAAACTCACAACTCATTTATTTATGAAGATTAATGTCGAAGTGTGTAAATATTTTGCATGTACTACTGTTTTCTAACTTTCTAATCGCATTTTTCCATTCCACCTTAAATATGGCAGCAGCAAAGTTCAGGATCCCGTCTACTACTGAAAGGTAACTTTAGCACCTTTTAAGGTGGAACGGATAGTTCCTACAATGAGCCCATATTTCAACTTCCGTTTCCTAACTAATTATAGCCTGAAAGTGCGCTTACAAGTTACACTACAACTATCTAAAAGCCACAACGTTAATATTTCTGTTCCAGATTCCTGTGCTCCTAAGATTTACCAGGTAAAGTGTACGGCAAGCCGCAGTTATTACAGGTCACCGCCGAGTCCGACATCTTTCTCCTGCTCCTGCTTCTTCACCGTTCTTCACCAGCTAAGCTCTGTGTTCTGATTGGTTAATTAGGTGGTGACTCTAATCCAATCAGATCTGCTCTCTTTGGAGGGCTAATGGACCCAGCCATAACAACCAAAACACCATATTCTAAATTCGGAAATTCATATTTATACTGGTATTATTTTTCCCCCATATCGACACCTTCCTAAAATAATAATCTTTTAGGAGCCACAAAAAACTGAGCAATTTTAAAAATGAGAAATGGCTTAAGAGGATATTATAAATATAAAGTCCCTATAAAGCATACCTAAACAGAAAAATACTTTAATGAGGGCATCTTTGCGAATGTATATATTTATATATATTTATATTTTTAATTTAAATTCAAGCCAGAATATTGCATAATCTGTATTTTTAATAGATTATTTTATTATAATAATAATAATATTAATAATAATAAGTATAATTATAATAATAATAACAAAATATGTTTTTTTTTTGTTTGTGCTGTTTGGTATTTAACGAGGCAGCATCAGGGAGTTCCCTGGTGTGTGTGTGTGTGTGTGTGTGTGTGTGTGTGTGCATATTTGCAGCAGTGGTGGAGGGTGGGGTGAGGGTAGACCCATATGTTTTGGCTGAAATGTAGGTCAGTAACCTTCCTCAGGTCAATTCATACAAACATACACACACAAACACACACATACAGGTTACAGTGGATGGTACTGCTTTCATGACCATTTATGTCATTCTGTTTGCACACTAAGAGGGTCACAGTACTAGACTAGTTTGTGTGGGCCTTCCGGCCATATGTCTGGCTGCAAAAGAGCAAATGGACAAAGGGTTGGCCTTCTACCTTTTCTCTGCCCACACACACAAACACACGCACACACACACACACACACACAGGAGAGAGGCAGAGACATTGTATGTACTTAACTGTGTGAGACCTAAAATACACAGATACAGTATATTAATATTTTAATTTCTGTTTCCCACAGTGATCACAGCTTGTATGTCTTGCAGAAGGGGGGGGGGGGGGGGGGGGGTTAGGCCAGAAGTCAGTCTGGGTTAATCACCATATCACACTTCACCACGCCCCCGGTTCAGAAACACCTATTGACCTGGAAACTGGACACTCAGCTAGTGTTAGAGTGTATGTGTTGGGGGGTCTAGTTGGAAGGGTGGGGGGAATGTGCTGCTGCTGTAATCTAGTTAATCTATCCCTAACACAGACCTGCAGAACCAGAGCAGTGCAACACATTAGGTCAGCACACTGATCTGAGTTTAACCTCATCATTTTAATAAAAGTTAAATTACAGTTAATTCTGCTTTCTATGAACTCCATGCTATGTTGCAGTATACAGTATGCTCAGGTAGTTATAGGGTATTATAAACAAAATGCAGGTCTCTAATCAAACAAGATGACAAAAAATGATTACCATTAAAGTTCACATATTGTTTTTTTTTTTAGATGTTTGTTAGACATTCAATCCAAAATATATTACTGTGTTATCTATAATTGTATGCTTTTATTCACAATCAAATCAGAAATTATCATCAATGAATGCATTATATTTTCCCCAATGTAAGCCAGAAATCACCCAAAAGTGGTAATACTTTTTATAAATGTAATACAAACTGTTATTTAGTCACATCAGCCTTATAGCTCTAGTGTTAATTTTTTATAATCATATACAAATATTATTATTGATTCATACAAATTTTGTTTGCATATTTTATTCTTTTGTGCAAAAGGTTTGGTACAAAATTATCTCCATAGTCATAGAACTGCAGTCCAGAATCTGCAGTCCTGTCACTGCAGCCTCCTGTACTGCAGGTATATATTGAACGCAGCAGCTGACCAACACAAAATTACCAGCACTGTGGAAATAATCCAGCAAAATGACCCAAAAGGCTGAGCTCAGCATTTGGATAGGGTGTATTCAATAATAAGGACTAACTTTGCAGTTAGATCGCAGCTAAAGGTCACACAGCCCTGCAGTACAGGAGGCTGCAGTGCAGCGACTGAGATCACAGTGCAGATGGAAGAGAGCTAAAGGCAGCTGAGGCCGGGGTGGGGCAACGAGAAATAGAGCAAATATAATTCAGAACATGAAAACATACGTTACTGCACACACACACACAAACACTGACCTACAAATTACACTTTGACTAATAGATGCTAATGTTGTGATAAATAGCTAGGATAAAATACCAAAAACTGACAGAAGAAGCTATACAATAACTAAATGACTAAATATAAGTTATCATTTAGCTTTTTAATAGATTTTTGACTGTATTTGTATACATGTCTATGCTTGTATAGCACTCTGTCTTTATCATTCTCATACAGACAGTGTGTCTAGTCACTGTAAAGAGTCAGCATATGAGCCCATGAAACTTTTGGCACCATGCCTAATGCCAGGTATAGACTAGAGAGGTGTTAAACCCCCCAGTATTGAAGCAGTAAACTGTGTTGATGGAAATGATGGAGCTCAATCCAGAGTTGGGGGTTGCTGGATGCAACTAAATCCTCACATCAATGCTACAACTGTAGAGACAGTTGTTTAAAAAGCACCATAAACTTTTATAACACCCTTGATTTTTATAGAAACAGTGAATAAGCAGGTGTCCTAATACTTCTGTCCATATAGTGTATGCAGATTTAACATAAAGAGTAGATATATAATGATATGTATTATGGAGATGAAGCTTTTGATGGTACAATCTAAAAAAAGGGCATAATCAACCACACAAACACACACACACACACACACACACAAACACACATACAAAAATACCACATAAATGAGTGTTTGTCTTTGCTAGTTTGTAATTTTGTTATATAATCGTGTAATTATGTTATTTCAAACACAAACATCCTCTCATTTCCATTCCTCCTTATTCGCCGTCCTTCCTCTCCTCTGTCTGATCTGTTCTGATAGAGCCTTTATCTATAAATAGGCAAATTAGCTGTTTGGGGATGGTAGGGCTCCGGTGCTGAGTCACGTGTGCAGCATTAAATCAGTAAATACACTCAAAGTAATGTGGTTATAGCTTAATGTCTGCACATCCATGATCCTACATCATCTTTACAAGATAAGAAAACATGACACTGTGGATGCTTAGAAATGAAAGGAGCATACTGAACAATGCTGTGTCCTGGATAAGCCACACAGATGAGAAAATAAAAGCAAAGAGATTCATGTATAAATGTCAGTATGGAAATATACAGGAAAAAATATGCGAATGATTAGTGTTTTTTCAGTGGATTTTTTAAACATGGGCCAGTTTTAGTGTGTTTGTGTCTGTTTTTGTTTATATATATCATAATTTACCAAACAAAATGAATTAACATGCAAGAGTTTGTGTCTCATTTTGTTGCAGCTACAAGTATTCAATTATTGTTTGGAGATTTTTCAGATTCTATTCCATTCTTCCTCTACAAGCTTCTCTTCTGTGAGATTCATGTGTTATTTTGATGCATTGTTCTTTTAAGGTCTATTCACAGATGTTTGATGGTTCAGTGGAATGGGAGGAAAGTTTTGCTGAAAAAGGGTTTTGACTTCAGTGCAATTTTTATGATTTGTCAGTTATTGTTATATGTCCAGAATTTTAGGCAGCTGGTTAGAGGAGCCTATACCTAGTGATTGTTGGTCATTGTTGAAAACAAGATGTAAGGAGTCTGCGTCCAGAAACCCCAAAAGTGTCTCCTTTTTCCTACCGATCCTCCTCCTCTCCTCCGTGACCCGGAAACTGATTTCGTGACGCCATCTTGCCGCCTGTCCGAATACCGTAGGAGACGAAAGAAGCCGCTTAAAATCCACCTGTAGTAAGCTTCCAACGGAGGTTACATCAGTGTATCCTACTCCGGAAGACTTTTAAGGATTTTCCAATGACATCACTGCATCCACGCCCACAGAGCACGTGAAAATGGGGAAGGCAACGCCCAAATATACGTCATAAACATATTAATTAACTAGGTTCCTTATCTAATTAAACAGCCAGTAAAGCAGTAATATAATTAATAGTTTAGATAAACCGTATGCTCAGTAAAACTATATTTATGACCCTATGTGTATCATGTTATACATATAAAAACATATATTATTTATAATATATGTATATATATGTATAACATATATGCGGCCAAAAATGCGTCTGGGAGTAAACAGGATTTTATTGGAATATCTGAATTTTTAGCTGTGTGTGATAGTAATGTTATGAAACGTGCTGAAAGTGAGCGTTGTGATTGGCTCAGTTCAACGGTAGTCAACATCCTATCTAAAAGGGATCAGCTGTCCCATTTCCCCAATTACAGCTCCTTCCCTCCATTCCTCCTCCTCCTCTCCTCTCCTCGATTCCTCCACCTTCTTCCGGGGTAGGAGTAGGAAAGGAGGAGTAGGAGAGGAGGAGTAGCAAAAGTTTCTGGACGCAGCCATAGTTTTTTGGGGGTTTATGAAAAAATGACCAACAAAAAAATGCACTTTATTCATTGACATGGTCGTTTTACATTATTTCAGTGTAGGCATATGTTTGAATATGCTGGCAAATGTTTGTTTTTATTATTATTATTATTATTATTATTGATAAGTAGGTACAACTTTTGTAACAAAAAAACACTGACTGACCAGATTTCATCAGATTTCCTCACCTTTTTCAATGATAACACACTCAGTGATGAGCCGTCAGACTGAATTCTGTCATTTTTACTGTGTGGCCAGTCGCCTAAGTGATCAGTCTGGTGAGAAAAGAGGCTTAAGCTTGTCTGACCATCCACTGTCCTCACACAGAGAGGGGGGATGGGAGGTGCAAAGGGGGTGGTGCTATTAGTGTTTGGGAACAAATAGGAGGTAAATGACATTATATTGGCAGAGGATTATGAAATCATGGAAATTCATATTAGCAGCTTTAGGAATCATATCAAATTGCTCTTACTCCAGTTCACTGGACATTTTCCTATTTTTCTACTCTGTGAACTGAACTCCTGACCCCTCAGCCCTCCCCTGGACAGTCTGGGATATAGACATAATCTTTTGGGGGAGTAGAGGTGGGGTGGGGAGAGACCCTGAGACCCTCAGATAGAAACGGGATTGTGGATGTGCTGATCTGGTTGTTTACAGAGGACACCCAAACACACTGCTGATCTGCTGTACTAGAGTTCTGGTGAACATCTCGTGGTCATGGAGCCTGTGTATGGGTCCAGGAGCAGAGCCCTAAGCTGTGGCGAATTCTGTCATTCTAATGTAAGTGCACATGTGAATGTGTGTGTGTGTGTGTGTGTGTGTGTGTGTGTGTGTGTGTGTGTGTGTGTGTTTACTGTGTGGTCTATTACACAGACTAGTACAGAATACTCTATGTAAAAATGGACATGTGTATAGTGTGTGAAGGTGTATCATTAACCATGCAAACAAATTTAATGTAACTATGTCAGTGGAACAGATTAGTATATTGCAATGGTTTATCATGCACATTAACATATTGTATTATTGGAAATGGTTGTAAAATAACACAGGCAAAGTGTATATAATAATGTTTTAAACTGATGTAGATTCAGTGTGAAAATGTGTGACAAAGGAAATTGGTGATGAGTAAATGTAGTGTAACCACAGAAATTTGTGTAAATTAGCTATGCAGTGTTTGGAAATGTAAAATGGTAGGACTTTAGGAATATGTACATAATCTTTTTAATCATGGCATCCAGATACTCTAAAAACTATTTGATAAATATAGTATTTAAGAATCCAACAGTATGACAAAAATACTGCCCATGTACACTAGGAGTGGGAATCACAGGGCAAAGTATATGTTTCTTTAGGAGTTTTGAGTTTTTCATATTGAAACTGTGGAGGTACATTTTAAGGTGTTTTGTGGATTTTTAGTTTACTACATCATTTGAAGACACAAACTCTCCTTTACATTATTTTAAAATTTCTTGAGAAATAGGCCAATAGAAATTCTTCAAAATGGCATGAAATAAACTATGTTTACACCGACTTTCATTGACAGTTAAGAAGGTTTAATTTCTCTCTTGTAAAGCTGTTTTGGAAATGAAAGCAATGAAATGTAGGTTCCTTAGAGCAGCTTAAAAGTTTTTTCCACATTTTCAAATTGAAGAACCCCTAAAAGTCCCTTACTAATTAACAGCAATATGTGGAAGGATTGGGGGAGATGGAATAATAGGACAGTGTCTCAAACATCAAACAGCATAGCCATAACCATTTAACCCTCTAATTACTTTCTATAAGGGACTTTTGAGAGACCATAAGCTGATTAGACACCTTGCTAGCTTCACCATCATTTTGTGAGAAGGGGTAATTGCACCGAGCATGGGGAAGAATCATTTTAAATATCGGAAGAGAGAGAGCGCGGTCATGGAGCTTTCTCCACCGTTCAAACACCAATCCGATATTAATTCTGGTTTTAGCACGGACTCTATCATGTGCTTTTTAGGCTTCAGAGCTTGCTTTACTCCTTAATTTCTTTGTTTTTACAAAACTCCTAAATTTCTTTGTTTTGGTAAATGAGCCCTTCTGAAGTCTCCATTGCTCCACCAACTGCTTGTGTTAAGTAAAACTGAGCCGGATCCTCTTTTAAAGGCTGTACATGTGACGTGAGTATGTAAAGATGTGTGACATGGCCAGAAGAACTTCAGCAAAAAGCGACCCGATACCCCAGTTTTTAGTAGAATTAATATATTAGCTTAGCAGGGATGGCTGTATCAGCACACTGGTACCATTAAACCATTCTGACCCTTCTCCACTCAGAAATGCTTCTGCTCACAGTTTAGAAACAAAATAATATGGACTGACACTTTATTAAGGATTGCAGATGATTTAAAGTTAGCTTGGAGTTGGCTATTTCTAATGGAGACCCAGTTTGTCAGCGCATACTAGTAGGAAAGGCTGTGTATGTGTGTGTGTGTGTGTGTGTGTGTGTGTGCTTGTGGTGTGTTTTAAGCTCCACCCACAGACTCAGTACAGTTTTACAGACACTGAAGCCCCTCCCCCAGTTCAGTGAAGGAGCTCTTGTGAGTGGCTCAGCTTCAGTGAAGCTCAGGCTGAGCCCAGAGATGGACATTTACTTTACACAGCATCTTCACATCAGGACTGGTTTATCTACAGGGTGATGAAGCTTTTCAGACAGCATGGTAGCCCTGACCAGAGGGCAGAACTCACGGTACTGTAGAGTGTGTGTGTGTGTGTGTGTGTGTGTGTGTGTGTGTGTGTCCATTACCTCCAATTTAGTTGCATTACTACTGATGTCACTCATCAATTGTTTCTTTTAAATAAAGGATATTCTAAGGAATATGTTCTATTTGTGCTGCGGTAAGATATTTTCATGTTCTGAGAAGGCTTTACAATATGGTTAATTGTATCCATTCATGACAGCATCTGTGAGTTCAGGTTCTGATGCTGGATGGCACAGAATTAATTTTGGATTTACATCCCTATAGGTTTGGCTTTAGGAACAGTAACCATATCTTCATGTGCAGCTTCTTCAGAATGTCCTATTCTATCAGGAATGCTATGGATTATAAAAGCTATGCATGCAGTTGAAATCCCTGTAATAACAAGTACACTTTAGAGAACAGGTGTCTGTATAGTTTTGGACAGATAGTTTTCAACCATAAAGCTTTGCATGGGTTAGGATGCCAGGTGAAGTTTAGATCAATTTGTGCTTTCTCTCTTTTTCTCTCTTTCTGTAGAATGTGAAGCCCTTCTCTCAGCGCAGGCTGTCCGCTCCCTCTCTTCTTCTCAATAAAGCTTTGACAAAGACCAGCCCTGCAAGGTATGATGCCAAGATTGTTCATTATTATGCTCTTATATTCCTTCAACTAGCCAAAGACAAGACCTCTTAACTGTCCCTTAGGAAGTTTTACCTTGATGAGACTCTGGTGGTAGCCATCTACAAACTTCTGACAGAATTAGTTGAATATTTTACCAGAATTGGTAGAGTTCAGTTAATTTAGCTGGTTTCCTATAAGTCCATATACAGTTTTGGAAAAAATAAGAGATCAATTAATTATGATGTTTTTCATTTTTACCAATGGAATTGAATATAATCAAGAGGAAGATGGATGATCACAGCCATTAAATCAAGCTGAACTGCTTGAATTTTTGCACCAGGAGTGGCATAAAGTTATCCAAAAGCAGTGTATAAGACTGGTGGAGGAGAATATGCCAAGATACATGAAAAACAAATATTGATTTCTGAACTTTTAAAACTTTATGAATATGCAAATTTTCTTTGCATCATTTTAGGGCTCCAAGTAGCTCAGCAGACTAAGACATTGTCACTATATGACCCAAGTAAAAATCCAAACCAAATACTTCATAGATGACAGTGACAGGTTTATCTCCAGACCTTGGCCTAGTGTCTACACCTTCCAACATTTGCATGTACAGTACAACTGATTATCATGGAATCTGCAGTTGTTTAGAAATGTAAATCTAGATTTATCCTTCTCAGATCTGCACTGAGCTCCTTGGACTTTCCCATTGTACTGTCAATCTACTGAGTGTTATCAGTCAAAGCTTTTTAATGTGACAAGTTAAAGACATTTAGGAACATCTAGCACCACTGACCCAACATTATATTTTCAGTTAAATTAATTTAAATTCATTGAGTTGTTACTCATTCTGCTTAATAATGACGTATAATTCACGTCTGTGAATGTGTGTGTATGTGGTTTATGTAAACTTCTCTAACAACTGTAAACCACTCTAACTGAAATACATGATTTACAGCATCAGTGAGGATTTTAGCTCCATGTCCATGATCAGCTGGGGGGCCCAAGCAACTGCTCTAGCCTTGCCTTTATATGTGTGTGTGTGAGTGTATGCACATGATGCTTGTGCACCCATCTGTGAGAGAGACACAGACAGTGACTGACTGTGTGTGTCTGCAGACCCCTTTAGAGTGGGATCCAGCTATTGTTGCATTGGCAGATGTAACACAAGAGGTAATTAATCAAAGAAACGATTGATAAAAGGAGACATGTCAGGACACTTGATTAATTTAAAACAAATAAGCGAGTTTTTCGGTTCATTGTGCAAGTATTTACGGCAAAAACACTGACCATGTTGTCTGTATGTATATTTGTTTGTGTGTGTGTGTGTGTTTGTGTGTGTACGTAGCAATGAGTGTGTGTCTGACATTAGTCCCGCCTCCTGTGCCATGATGCAGTCTCTGCTGGGCCCCAGGCGGAAGCTGGTTTGTCATGGCGTGGCGCAGCTGCAGGCAGGGCTTCAGACCCAGGAGCGCTACCTCTTCCTCTTCAGCGACATCTTCATCATCAGCAAGGCTAAGTAAGAAATGGAGGAAAGGAAAATTGAAGGGGGAGGTGTAGTGGTGGAACTTTACTTTACCTTACTGTGCCATATGTTAACCATGTTAACCAAATTTACTAACCTTGGCTTTGAGAAATCTGGGTGGGAAAGAACACCCATCTACCCACCCAGAGAGAGCAAGTCCAATTGCCAATTTCAAAGGCCAGTTGTAAAGTTTCCGGCAGCTGACGGCAAGCTGCATAACTGGGATTCGAACCAGCAATCTCCCGATCATAGTGGCAGCGCCTTAGCCCCCTTTACCACTCTTTACCAGAATTTTTTTAAAACATTTACGTTTTTTAAAGAAATTATTAAGAGAGGTTGTCTAGCTACTTTTGGTTTATGCCACGAATCAACTCTAGCATTAAAAGCACTGTCAGTTCAAGTGAACAACATTGATGATCTGGTTACAGTGGCACGACAGGGTCAGAACATCTTTAAAACATCAGGCAGGTCTTGTGGGGTGTTCCTGCTACAAAGTGTTCAGTACCTACCAAACGTGGATGAAGGAAGAATATGACTTAAACTGTGTGTTGCTTATGTCCAAGATACCACAGGACATCCTCAGACATCTTGTTTATTTCATGCCTCGATGGGTGAGAGCTGTTTTTTGGCACCAGGGGAACCTACACAGTGTATGTTTGGGGTTGTAGTTTAGTTGTACTAAAATTGTTCTTATGTGTTCCTTTCAGATCAAGTTCTCAGGTAAAGCAGAAGGCATGTGTGCGTCTGTGTGACATGTGGACGGCCAGCTGCCTGGAAGATGTGTGTGAGGGCACCACCAGTCCAGACACCAGCTTCGTCATAGGCTGGCCCACATACAACTGTGTGGCTACTTTCAGGTACTTTCGTGCCCACACTCATATGATGGATGGTTTATAATAATATCTAATTTTATTAGAATAATCATAATAATATATAATGTGTTTGTAACTATAAATTACTATGAGGTTCTCCCCCCTTTTCAGAACCGCTTATCAGAAAGAGAGGTGGCTCTCCCTGCTTCAAAGGTAGCTAACAACCACACTACACTATGTGTCCTCCACTCTGCTTATCATACTGCTTGTTGCAACATTGCTGTAAGGGTTTGATTGAAGGTTGTACATCACTACATCACAAATGGCACACAGTTACACTTTCAGCCCATTACTAATAATCTTATTTACTTCTACTTAGTAACCACATAGCAAACACCTAAAATAGCATATCAATTGCCATAGCTTTCATTTGGATCACCTTAAATACCTTAGCAACCTTAGCAACCTGGTACACCATATGACCCACTTTTTGACACAATAGCACTCCACCTAGGACTGTGTAATAACATAACCCCCCCTAGCAAGACCTTTGCAACCACATGGAATGCCGTAGCAACCACCATAGCAAAGACCTGAAACAGTTTAGCACCCTTTGAGCAAAATTTTATCATCTGCCCTAGCAACCACCTAGGAACACTTTTGTGTCCCCATAACACCCACTCAGCAACTGACTATTATACCATAATAACCATCATAACAACCACTTCAAATATCCCATAGCATCCACTTAGCAACACCTTGCCAACTGCGCTGGCACCTAGGGCTGTGTATTGGCAAGGACTTGGTAAAACAATATGTGTCACAATAATTAACTAATAATTAAAAATCTATTGTATTTTTGAAAATGAGTACTGTATTGCAAAACCAAATATTGCAATACTATATCAATATATTAATATATAATTGCACTCCTACTAGCACCCACTTAGCAACTACCAATATAACATCCTAGTATACCATAGCAGTCAAGTTGAACACCTTTGTAAAACCATAGAACCTACTTAGCACCTTAACTAACACCTTGGACAGCATATCCCAGCATCACCTGTCATACCATAGGAATCACATCCTATCACAACAGCCTAGCAACTGATTCAAGTTGGCATTTTGTTTGTGATTGTGATTTGACTGTGTTTTAATTGTGGTGGTAGTGACACCTTAAACTAGCATACTTGTCTGTGTACTTTTAGTGATGGCCTGGAGATAAATATACTTACAACAAATATAGTACTGCAGCAAGCACATCTTTGTTATACTCTCTTTTTCTCTTGTCTCATTTAATTCACATTTTCTCCCTCATTCCAGCCATATACGCGAGGAGAAGGAGCTTGATCACCCGAAGGTCATACCACTGAAGATATACGCTAAGGATACTGGACACTGTGCTCACGTAAGATTAAGATCTTAGATAATTCTGATTACAGTGCACAAACAGTTCAAATATGAGTCTGTTCATTTGCCCTTCTGTTTCTAGGCCAAAGCTCTCTCTGTCAGGAATACAGACTGTACCTCTGATGTTATCAAGGCAGCGCTACAGAGGTTTGGACTACCGGTAAGTGAGAGCAAAAAAGAGTTTTTATCATTTTATCATTTTATTCAAATTCCTGGATATAATGTCTAACAGTAACATTTCAAACATTATCACATGTACAAATGAATCTGCTTACAGGCAAGTCAGGTCACTCTGCAGCATCTTTGCAAATGCCACCAGCCTCTGTGTTTAAATGCGGAGAGACAAAAATACTCTACATCTAAGATATAATTACCATTTTAACAACATTTTTTAAATTACTGATAAAATCTGATAAAAAAAAAACATCATGAACAGTTTGTAGTGGTTGGCTTCTTCATGCAAAAAAAAGCAATTGAAAAAAAATTGTCAGCTTGTTCTGGCTGCTGCACATGTGCAGATCTCCCCATGGAGAGGGGGTTCCCTACTAGCACATTGACCCTCCTCCATCCACAGAATAAGCATAAAGCTAATTGGCTCTTATTGTTATAATATATAGTTATATATATTGTTATATTTTTTACTGAACAGACACTTGGTTAAATGGTAGGGAAACTCACATGGACGTTGTTAGAACTGTTTTAGGAGGCTGTAAACTTTGGATTTTTAGTTGGCACAACTGTCTGTAATTTTCTTTTCTTTGTTTTCTCTGAGTTTTTTCAACTTTCAATTTAGTATATTAAAAGATATGTAATTTACTTTACTCATGTCCACACTCAGGGTAGTTTGAAGGACTTTCAGCTGTGGGTGAACTCCAGTATGGATGAGGCACCCTACCCTCTGATTGGTGAGAAAATTTTACATTTTCCTGTAAACTGTAAGGATGCCATATTTATTATCCAAGCCCACCAAAGAACCAACCACCATATGTCTTAAATTGAAAAATTAAGATGATTCAATAGTGTAAAATCAGTTTTGTTGTATTTATGTTGTATAACATGCTGTATGCATTAAAGATATTTCCATTGTAAATATATATGTTTATAGATCAATCATCTTTCTGAGTGACTTAATTGACTGATATTAATCTGAACAAATGACTATAAACCCTGTAAAAATATGTATTTTTTATATTTCAGTTATATATTCATGCTGAGCAGTCTGTGATGTGAACTTTGGTCATTTTGGAATTTAAACCCTTCAGGTCACGAGTTCCCATACAGTATAAAGATGAGCCACATCCGAGCCCTGCAGCAGAACACTGCGGAGACTCAGCACCAGCACCAGATGGCGGTGTTGTCTGATGATTCACATTGTCAGTTTATCCTCAAGCCTCGTAGGACAGACCACCCCCACAGACTCACAGGTAAGATCACCAAAATATGATCTCAGAATTTCAGTGTGGTTAAACTAGAGCCTGGATTTTTATACTACTACTATAGCATCAGTCTGTGTTATTAATCATATAAAAATACATGTATTAATATAAAATAATATTGTTTCAGTACCTGAAATACCACAATAACTACCCTAATAATGGCATCGCAAATAAAAAGTACACTTAAGAAAGTGGCTATAAATCCAAAGCAACTCTCATAGCAACCACTCAAAGGACTTTAGCTGGTCACCACCTGAAATACATAGCAGTCGCCTAGGAACAAGTAACACTTTAGCACCTATTTAGTAACCCCATAACATTTATCTATTATCCCACAACAATAGAACCATAGCAACCACCTTAACCACCATAGCGACCACCTGGGACACCATAGGAACCACTTCAAAAATCAATGCAGCCACCTTACAAAAACAGCTTCATCCTAGCAATAGCCTAGAAACTGGCTAAAAGTCAAAACCACTTAAGCTGTAATTCTGCATTCTTTTAGGAAATATACTTTTGACATATTTGCAGTATATTGTCATATACTGTTGCAGGATAATATCACTATCACTGTGATATTTTACACTACCTGTCTGTCTGTTACCATGTGGGTAACACAGACCTTTTCCTGAACCAGTTTCCTTTTCCTGTTCTCCAGTTTCCAAAAAAATGGGGATGTTCTTTTGACTGGTCCCGTATATACAATAGCAAATAATTAATTCAGACTTTTGCATGGTAATATGCCATTCCCACATCTCCTTGCTTCTCTCTCTCTCTCTCTCTCTCTCTCTCTCTCAGAAGAGCAGAGGAGTAGGAGGAAGGTGCTGTTGCTGACCTGGCCCTTTAGACGGAGCTCCACAGTAGAACTGGACGGCCCATTTCAATCCTCCTTTTCTCCTGACTCTGCCCCGGGTCAGCTGTTTGGAAAACCACTGAGTGAAATAACTGCAGGCCACACCCTTCCTACACCCATTAAGGTATATTGTTTTGTATATTCATTTATTACTTTGATACATATTGTTTAAGGAATTCTTTTTTTTTGTTATTCTCTTTTTGTTTTATACTTATGTCCATATTTTATGCCTATAACGCTCCTTCCATATCTGTAGCCTTAATACACTATATGAACAAAAGTATTGAGACACCGACACAGACAGAAAAATAATTAATTTAAAATAAAGGACTGTTTTTTTTACACAGGACATGCTGATATGTTTATGTAATGAGGGGGCGGCGACCTGTGGAATATTCCGACGCTCTGCTGGGGTAAAGGCCTGCAGGGAGCTGAGAAGGAAGCTTGACTCTGGTAATCCTGACATGAGCCAGGAGTCTGCATTGGTGATTGCTGCTGTTTTTAAGGTTTGTAGAATATCTGTACTTTGTATTGTATTTTACACTTGACCTAAGATCATGTCCCTTGACTTTTGCCAAGCTAAATAACTCTGCACTGACCTGGGGAATATGTGTGTGGGATGTTTTGCATTGAATGTGGATGTAAGTGATTCTGTATACACAGACATTTCTAGCCAGAGACCTCCCGTTATGACCATACCACCGAATAACCTATATACTGTGGGTGGTAATGGCTTCAATGACAGATTCCGTGCACACACAAAAAAAACTGTGGATTGAGAAATGTTAAATACCTGCTCAACTTCAGAAATGGAATATCCAATCCACATAACACCCACTGCCAGTTTTTAATGTCACTCACAAGGTAACACCTTAATAATTATACAGTTGTGGGCATTCCAAGGCATCCCCTAAGGTAACAATTGATGAATTATCAATTTGCATTCTGCTGTCCCATGACTTTTGGCTTGTCAGTGTGGTTACCTGTGTTTTTAAAAACAGTTGTGATAAGTATAAAAGCAATAACATAGGTTATTTAGTGATCATATGATGTGTTTTACCCTGAAAAAAAAAAAATGATAACTAAATTTTTTTAACCAATAAGGAGTTTACTAACCAATTTTTCTTAATTTATTAAATTGTATTAATTGTAATTGTAAAAAGATAATTGTAATTTATTTACAGAAAATGTCATGGTTGGAGACATCTTATTACTTGCTTATTAAAGTTACAAACAGAAAATGTATGATAAAATGTTGTCATATTGCCCACCTCTAACCTGAACTATTATACACCATGTAGATCCCATGTAGGTTTATATAGGCAACCTGCGCACCTGGTTCCACCCCATCACTTTAATTCAATGAAAGTTGAGTAAACTCAAAAGATTGCAAATTTTCACTCAAGTACTTAAGTGTGGGTATGTTTACTAGGAGTTCCTGCGGAACATTTCAGGCAGTGTTCTGTGTGAACATCTGTATGACCAGTGGCTTAAAGCAGTGGAGAGCCCTGTGAAGAGAGGAAACGTGCAGGACGAGGAGAGAGAAACACAAAAGGGCAGAGTACAGGAAATGCAAAGGTGAGCCCCCAAAATATATAAAAACACTATTTAAATGGCAAAAAATGATATTACATTTAACATGTTGCTGATTTTACAACTGACCCTCCCAAGGAACAATTAGTAACACCATAGCAGCCATCTAATATGACATAGTAAATATCTAGGAACAAGTTAGTAACAGCATAGCATCTATATAACAACAAGTTGTCTGAATCTGGCACTGCGTGTCCAGACGTATGCAGAAATGCCTTCTAAACTATAATCTCCATACACAAGTACTGGACAGTCAGTTAGACAATAAAGACCATATATCCAAACATATGTAAACATCCTTCCAAATACAACTTCTGTATTTTAAGGTGTATAATCGCGATAGAAAATCTCAGAACAATAAGACAGCACACTCTGGAGTTCCACTGTGAAAGAGAACTGAGTTTTCCAGAGTGACTGAGTCTCATCCAGTAGCTTTGGAATGAGTTCAGTATTCAGGATCTGACTTCACTGATGTGTATGTATGCAGTCAGACCTTCCTGGCAATGTTCCAACATCTACACTCTGTAAAACAAGTGGTCAAAGACCCCCTTTTCAGTACTATATTGTAGAATGTAGAGTAAAGCCTTCTCAGAGCAAGTGATAAGCAGATATCCACTAATTTTGAACCCACAGTGATCAGTATGTTTTATACTTTACTGTGCTCAGGCTGGTCCAGCTGCTACCTGAGGAGAACCGGCTGTTGCTGAAACACACAATAGCGATGCTCCACTGCGTCCAGAATCACTCTGATGTCAACCAGATGAACTCCTCTAACCTGGCTGTGTGTATAGCCCCGAGTCTGCTGTGGAGTAACTCTTCACTCACTCAGCGAGAGGACACCAAGAAGGTATTGTAGCTAACATTTAAACAAAGGATTAATAATTACAATACAATTAAATATAACAAATAACAAATTATGCTTTTGTCTCTCTTTCTCGTATCTGTATCATATCATTGATCACTACATACAGTCATTTCTGTATGTTTATTTTCCTATCTGTTTCTCTAATGATGAAAATAACGGTAGACTCTCTCTGCCCTGTTCCTCTATTTGTTTCTCTATTAGTTTACAGGATGTTAGATTCTATCTGTTTCTTTATTGTTTTAATGGATGTAGACTCCTGTTTTTGTATTTGTTTAAAAGATGGTAGACTCTCTCTCTCTGTTTTTCTATTTATATAAAGGACTGTAGACTCTGTTTACCCACATTTATGAAAGTTTTATGTGTAACACCTAAAAACTGGCGCCTATAATGAGTACATTTTGATTCAGGCGGTTTTCAATTGTCTGTGATTCTAACAAATGTGTAGTATAGAACCCATAGACTTGATAGAGAAATGCTCTAGTATAATATTCCTTAGCCTCTGAATCTCCTGCAGGTTTGTGACCTTGTTTGCTTTTTGATTGACAACTGCCACTCTGTGTTTGGGGAGGACATCACAGCCCTTACAGAGCTTTCTCTTGACAGCGGAGGAACCTTCAACTCTGGTAACTAAAATAATTAAGTTAATCTGGTAACTGATAATAACAGTTATTTCAGAAATTCACAACACTGCCACAGAAATCAGAAAATGGCCTGGCAAATAATTCCTGAAACAAAGGCAAAGTAAAGAGATTAATGTACAGAAATCCTAATCAGTAAAATAAAGAGTTTAAAGAGTGAAGTTATGTGAAAATGAATAGGCCCAAAATATCTACTCTACAACTGTCTGCTGTGACATGGCGGACATAGTAAATAGTAATAAGAATAAAAAGATTATTAGGCACTATTAGAACAAGGGAAATGTGTAAGAGGTTAAGCTCAGAGAAATGAATAGTAAACGTGACAAAGTGTAAAAGTATAATTTATCTTTGATCACACTATTATTATATTATTAAATTTCTCTCTCGTCCTTTCTAGCAGGGTCTTTGAGGCACATGTCGGACTCCTGCTATGACAGTTTGGAGAACGAGCTAAATGCTGAACTGGAGGACATCTCCTCAACCCAACGCATTAAAGGCAACACGCTTAGCAGGGATTCGCTCATTTCTCTGAGTGACTGCGACCTTGATCAATCGGAACCTGATGCAAAACTTGACCCCCTGCCACTCGCTCGAATTAGGACGTTTACGCCTGCTGTGCGCCAGCCTCGTCCTCATAAATCACGATCTAAATCAAGTTCTGAGCCAGCCTTGGTGGGCAATGCCTTCTCTAGTCTAGGTAGGGGACATGAGGCTCGCAAGGCGAGTCTTGATAGCAGCATCCTGCGAGATGAGCTAAAAGATGAGTTTGATCAAGAGGACGTGTTCCTTGATAACGGCTTTCGAAACCTGCAAATGGACTACAGAGGGGTTAGAGTCAGCAACCACAGACAACAAAATCAGCCTCAGATGAGACTGGATCCCACTGGCTCCAGTTTGTCATCCTCAGTGACTTCTTCCTCATCCATAAGCTCAATGGACAGCTCTTTGGACAGTGTTTTCTCACAAAGTATTGATTTCAGTGGTCCCTATTCAGATCTCCTTGCCTCCACCCAGGCTTTTTCACCTAAGAGGCAGTCTAATGGCCTTTTGCAGAAGAATCTCCAGAGTATAGCACAAGAAAACCTGTCAAAAGGGAACCAGCGTTTGTCGCAAGAGCCAGACATCAATTCCACAAGTGGTGGCTTTTGTGTCAAGCACCTTTCTTGCAGGGCCAGCAAACCTCCATCTTACCAGGAGGCTTTAAAGTCACTCAACAGGAGCCCTCCAACACAAATATCCACAAATAGCCGCACAAACACCAACCAATTATTACCAACACAAACCTACTTGCATGCATCATCCATCCTGCCCCTACATGGGGGTAAAGACCTTTTTTACAGAGGTCCAACGATGGAACCTCAGAATCCCTCAAATCTTCAAACTGTGAGCACTAACCCCTTCGAGATGGCTATACACTCAAGCAATGGCACTCCAAATCTAGACCCCCAGACAGCCAGTGAGGTCCCACCACCACAAAGTGTGTTTTTTGGACAGAGCTGCAGACTGATGATGCAAATATCCAGGCCTCTATTTCAGGCAACAAAACCTGGTCCTTCTGTCTCTCTGTCTGAGAGGACAAATGGACAGGGTTCTTATTTCTCTCCCAGAGACAATTTCCAGAACTGCTTTCTGAAGGCAGCCTCTAACAGACTGAGTGCGGTCAGGAGGTTGGAGGAGCACACCAGTGGACCTTATAGTGGTAAATGGTGTGAGGACCAGAAACTTAGGCTCCACCCAGAGGAGTCGTATGTGTGAAGACATTGGAACAACACTGGGAATGGATGTTTTTGACTCCTTTATGTTCTTAAATCATGCAAATCATTTAAATGTAACGTATATTATGGTTATTTTGTTGGTTTGGAAGCATGCTATCAGCAGTATGATGATTTGGAGGAGAATGAAGAGAGGGCATAGAACCCAAAGGTGATTTTGGGTTGGAAAGGAGATAGGATGGGGGAAATGGTGGCAAACACTTGACGTGATCATGTGAAAGAGGTAGAAATTGTATTTTTAAAACGTTAGATTGATAGGAGGGGCTTAAGGCATGTTCCCACTAATATTTTTTTTTATATTTTATAACACCACCTATAAAAATAAAAACACAGAACATTTAACCTAATATTAGTGTAGTGAGTCTGGTTCAAGAATTTATCTCCACAACTCATCCCAGAAGTATTCCACAACTCAAAGCTGGGGCTTTACGTTCATCTAGCCCACACCTGGCATTGAGTCAATAGTTTCATGTACATTATATTCGTTTCAGAAACCCCTGTTCTATTAAAAGTGTTGTAAAAGTGACACAGGTGTGTCAGTAATGGGGGCAACTTTATGTAGGTCAATGCATTCTTTAAAATGTGTGCCCACAAACAGTTGGATATTTAGAGAATATCTTATTGCTTTTCTATATCATTGCATAATTTATCATTTTCTGACCATGAAAACCAATTGTTTTGTAATTTAACCCAAAATGCTCGTTGCTAACTTACACCCCACCAACAATCTATTTTCAGGCCTTGCGTCTGCATTGTTTAAATAGCAGCAGTGCTTGTGAATATATCTACACTGATGGGTGTGGTGGTCTGGAAGTGAGGTGTGTTCAGGTAAATTTGTGCTGTATTGCAGTGTATCTTGGCCACAGAAAACACCGGTGTGCCATTGACTGAAAACAACCTAGACAGACGTCAACACTCAGACATTCATTTCTATTTTGGCAGTGAATTGTCGACATAGGATCATGCCTAATGCACTTACACCCGCTCATTACAAACACATGGACACCGCGCCATTGAAATAGCAACATGCCAATTTCAGAATGCAACTGTGACACACTGATTGGTTTATTTCATGTAACGCCCAAAACACACCCATGATTGATTAAGAGAATTCGTATATGCCCTTTGCCCCAATGTACCTTGTGTGAGTGTATTTATGTATTTTTTTTACCTAACAAATGGATTTTATTAAAATTATAAATGGTAACAGTAAACTTTATTGTAATAATATTAAAAATGTTGTTTCCTTGTCATTTTTTTTATTATTTCTGAGGTTTTTTTATATGTGTACACTGGTCAGCCAAATATTTCAAGAGGTGCAGCATGTATATACAGCCAATTTTTAAAGCTGATGTGTTGAAAGTGGGAAAAATGCAAGCATTAAGCATAAGAATCATAGACACTTGACATACGACAAGAATCTGTGACGGCTAGATAACTGAGTAAAAATCATCAGGCAGGTCTTTGGGATGTTCCTAGTACACAGTGGTCAATACCTACCAAAAGTGCACCATGGAAAGACAGCCGGTGAACTACTGACAGGGTCACAGACACTCAAAGCTCACTGATGCTCATGAAGGTTCCACCTTTTAATTTTTGGGACTTACAATAAATAATTGGTGGCTAATGTTTTGGTGCCACATATCACAGAACACCATCAGATGTCTTGTGAATGTCATGCTTTTACTGGCCAGAGTTTTTATTATAGCTTTTATTATTAGCTTTACTGAGCTTTCATCAATGTTATAATCCATAACCAAGACATGAAAAGGTTGTAGTATCACAATGCAAACATTCAGAATTTATTTAATTTCATGCAATTACCTTTATTTAATTAGAATCAGACTTAATTACATTACACTGCACTGTATTGTACTTCACAGAACAAATGTAAGTTTTGCAACACTATGAACCCTTTTAACATGTTTTACATTTTATGCAGCAACTTACATCCCAGAGCGTAACCTTAACCTTCCACTAAATTCAAATCCCCTTAGAAAGCGTCATACAAAACACATAAGCGGACTCTCTCAGTCTTCAGAGGAATGCAGAAGAAGTTGGCTTTATGGGTGGTCTTTTAGAGATAAACTGTATACAATGGGCAGCAGAGACTCAAAAGGCAGAAACAGTAGGTGTCTTCTATCACAGACTGGGCTTCAGGAAGCTGAGTCCTTGTCGCTGGTCTTCCTAGCGTCAGACACAGCCTCAGGTACACGGACAACCATCCCGTCCAGATCTTTAGTCACACACACCTGACATCCCAGCCGAGACCTAAAAACACAGACCAGAGCAGAGAACAGACAGCTGTCACTCGCGCACATTCATTGGAATATTATCACTACGCCCACAAAGTTATATAAAGAAAAAAATTAATGGTTATCTCTTACGTGTCCGTCAGGCCATAGGCCAGGTCCAGCATGTCCATTTCTTCATCAGCTACTGTGGTTTCATTTAGGAGCTTGTTGTAGATCTTCTCTTCAAAAATAAGGTGACATGTAGAGCAGGCTAACGTTCCTTCACATGCACCTGAGAACACGAATCATAAACACATATACTGTACAAACAACTTGTTAGGACCAGTAATCACACAGTATAGCTTGTATTAATGTATTTTATGTCCATATATAAGTATCTATACAGTCAAGTCACAATATTATCATCACATTGTTTCTACAATTACTGTCCTATTTACATTTACAATTACAGCTCCATCTGACCAAATACAAACACTTCAGTATTTTATAATTACAAACTGTAGTCCATGCAGCATTTAATTACTGCAGGTTTTGCAGTACGGATGGAGTGTTGATACATTAATTAGCATTATACACATTTTAATTGGCAATAAAGATATTGGGATATGGCTGGCCATAGCATATTAGACTAGTTATCATTGTAGATGACCTCCTGCCACTTAATGGTTCTATCAAGATCAATGGTTTGTTGAAGGCCTGGCGTCATTGTCCAGTGTTCAATTTCATACTATGCCATACTATCTCCTTTGGTCTTCAACAGTGGCCTTGCCTTTTTCTGAACACACACTTTGGTGAGCTATTTCAACAGGACAATGCTCTTTCACATACTGCTGCCATCTTAAGGGCTTGCCTTGAAAAAACAGATTCTATGGCATAACCAGATGCACCACCATACCTATCCCCAATTTAAAATATGTGGGATGCTTTTCGACACAATGTTAAGGCTTTTGTTAATATTGTTGACAAATATCAACAGCTAAACAAGTTATTAATTTCTATTATAGCTTACCAAATCCTTCAAAGTCTAAATTCTGGTCGACAACAATGTTAAGTAGTGAAACTCCTGTTATAGTGTTGACCGAGATTCTCTTTCCGTCCCGATCTATGAAGTGAACTGTTACCCTTTCCTCTGTCCTGAAAAAAAAAAAAAAGAATAAAGAGAAATGAGTGTTAAAGGAACTAATGCGTTTTTATGTCATGAGTTTGTTAAGGCCAAACTTTTTTTGACTACCTAACTGCATATAAGTTCCTCCATAGTTTAACATTTTTAATATTAATCTACAATGTAGTAAATAATAATAATAAAGAACAAATACACTGCCTGGCCAAAAAAAAGCATTGATGATGGTAGAGTCTGACCTCTACACAAAGTGTTCTCCAGCACGTCCCAAAAATTCTCAATGAGGTTAAGTTCTGGACTCTGTGGTGAACTATCAATCCATGTGTAAAAATTATGATCTCATGCATCTCATTCTTTGAGCACATACTGTTGCTGAACCTAGACCTGACCAACTGCAGCAACCCCAGATCATTTGTTTAGTTAAATCCAGGTGGTGACTATTTTTTTGGCAAGGCAAAGTATTAATGACAATGTGTATCCAAACTCTTGACTTGTACTGGATATGCACCTATTCAGCCTACAGCTGTTTAGCTCCAGTTTTAAAAAGTGTTGGAGCAACTCTACTCTGCTCTACTTACTCACATGATTAAACAGCACTATTTACGCTATTATTGTCAGACTCTTTTTTTTATTTGGTAAGCTGTCCACTGTTTAAACAGGAGTAAATGATCTTCTTATCTGTTGAAAAAATGTTTAAAATTAAAATAACAC
This sequence comes from Astyanax mexicanus, assembly GCF_023375975.1. Classification (NCBI taxonomy): domain Eukaryota; kingdom Metazoa; phylum Chordata; class Actinopteri; order Characiformes; family Acestrorhamphidae; genus Astyanax; species Astyanax mexicanus. The sequence goes on along the minus strand of NC_064418.1, from coordinate 12,395,130 downwards.
ACATGTCACCAGCACATAGTTTGTGTGTCTGATTTAAATGTAAACTATTCTATTTCGTTTTACATAACTCTCTCATCCCCTCCTGGGAACTCTCCACAATTTCATTTACATATTTGCAATAAATTTATTTAATTATTCAGTAATCAAAAATATTTTTTATATCATAATACCTTTTTATATCATTACCCCTCGCACACATGGGTCATATTCATTTTCTATGTTAATTTATGTATGGCTGTGCTTTTGTTTAGCACAAATCTTCATTTTTATTTTCTTTGTATTTCTACATAAAGTTTACATACATGAATCAGACATGACCCACTTTTACCATTTCACAGATCAGCATCAACGGGTTAATCCCACAAAAGGGATCCAGTTCTTCAAACTCAAATCAGAAACCTATGGGTCAGTTCACCAGAAAGAGATGAAGCCTAGTCCTAGACTTTACAGTATTTCCCTTTTAATGGAAAATCTCAATTGAGAATGCTGTGTAGTCCAAGGATAGGTTTTATCCCTGTTTGGGAAACTGTGTCCTAACTCCTAAAGCCTAGTCAAAGTCCTGTCCAAGCACCATATTGTGGCAGGATCTGAAATGCTTAGTTCAAACTTAAAGACCTAAAAGCAATTGTGGTATATTTGTTCCTTCAATGTCCCTTTAATATACAACCCCAAATAATTTAAGTTAAGAAGGTATGAAAAATGCATACAAAAAAATGTAATGTATTTAATGTTTACTTTGACATTTATTTGATTGCCGGCAGTAATCATTTAGTTTATTAATATACATCAATTTCTGCATTTCATCGTTGTAACACTTTTCAAAAAGTTTTAAAAACTTTGCACAATGTAAAATTCATGCAAATATTTTGGATATCCTACATCTACAAACATAAGATCAATCTTCAATCTAAATCTCCAAAAGATTCAGATAATCTGGGCTGATTTTTTGGCCCACTAATGTAAACTTATGTAAAACTCTGTATGGGCCCAGGAATACTTCTAGAAATGATGGTCTGTGAACACAGTTTACTGTGTAGTTCACAAATACAGGTTAAAGCTGTCTACAGTTACATATGAGTATCTAAGAATGTAAGTGTATTCAGGCACAAAACACAAACTGAAAAGTTACCTTCTTAAACCCTATTCACATATGTGCAGTAAATAACACTCCTGACATTGTATTAAAACAAAACATTTGTGTCCTTTTCACCACCTGCTGTGTGCGTGTGTGCTATACTGAGAACTGGGCCATAAGCTGCAGTAAGAACCTTATCCTAATCCAACTTTCTCATTTTGAAAAGAAACGTTCTTTCGGAGAAAAGAGAGAATAGACTCTTTGTTTTACTGATTCCATGTAGAATATGTTTATTCAATTAGCTTTGTTTTCTTTCATGTATCATTTTAGTTCTAAATGCTTTTCTTGGGTTAAATTGTATCTTGGTGTGTTTTACTTTTATAGGTTACTCAGTCTTTAAAGCAACAGTCCTTAATATTTTTGTTTTTTATACTGAAAGTAGCAGTGTTCCAGAGTAGTATAAAAGAAAACAATGAGACCTGTACATATGTACATATGGTTTAGCTGGGACTTGGGGTGACAAAGAACACAATGGTATTTAAACATATCTGTGGGATAATATTTAATTCTATGTTTTGTCAAAATTCTGAAATTTGCACAAATCGAGCAGGCTGAAAAGTACTTTTAAAATGTGCATCCTTTCAGTGCAGAAGAATCTGGTGATTTTATCAAGGAATTTGTTGCACTCACTTTTATCTTACCAGCTCTGTTTAGTTCTAATTCTTCAATTATTTGATTTAACATAGCATGAAAGAGCAGATGAAGACAGAAAAGTTTATTGCTCTGGTATCACTGTGTTCACAGTAGCTGAGCATGACAGTTGCTCAGATAACCAGCAAAAGCTGTTATGGCCAGAAAAAGATCCTGGCACCTACCAGACCACTGTTTTTAGAATTAATTAGGGCTGTCAACATTAAAGCATTAACCCACGCGGAAATTTGAAATCAGTAACATGTTATAACACGCCATAATTTGCCCCGACCCTGTGCTGCTGGTCAATCTGGCACTCGTAGACCTGCAGTAGATAATGAGATTAGAAAATATCTTATTCAAATGTTTTTTTTTTTTTTTTTTCGGGCATGCTCTTTATGACTTTATGTTACTTAACTTGTGACCTAATTAATCAGTGGGTTTCATCAGTGTATTCAAACAATCCCCAACATTTTCACTTTTAAATGAACTGAGTTAACATTACAATACATCTGATTGTTTATCAGTGAAGATTAAAAAATTAAAACATTAAAATGGAAGGAAATCGGGATAAATTGGTCATGCCAACAGTCACGAGATAACTGTAAACAAATCGATAATGAAATAATGAAATGTTTCCTTAAAGGATGGATTGAGAATGCATGCACTTGAATATGCTGTGAGGTGTTATTCTGTAAGCGAGGTTAAACATTGGACAGTATGCTCATGTCAATGTGAAGTGAGTGAGGCCTGACAGTGGGTGCGAGATGGATGGGACATTTCATTTCTAAAGTTGTGTGAGAACATTCCTCCATCCACATCCACAGTGCCATGTGTGTACCAGAAAGATGTTATAGAAGTCATTAATTACCACCCAGAGTGGACAGTGCTATGACTGGTGGCGTCTGGCTAGAATGGGATATAGCAAAAGTCATGGTATATTAAACTAGTATCATTTTGGCATGTCAGTGTGTTATAGACAAATGGGAAATTATATTTTTAATCATTTTTTAATCATTTTACCCATTTTGACCCCAATCTCCTGCCATAATTCACTCTTGTTACAAAGCCTGGTGATGTAATGGCATTTTTAATGTTTTTAGCAGCATCACCACTTTTGAGTACTTGAACAAAACTCACAAAGGAGAATCTATTTTCTATAAGCTAAAAATATACAACTAAAGAAACACTTTTGAACATCCTACTGTGATTATCTTTTATCATTTAAATATACATTACTAAAAGTTTTAAGGTTAAGAAGGAAAAACGTGAATGATCATAGTAGATGTGTGAATAAACATTTAATTCTATTTAATCGACTGACAGCACTTTAAAAAACACAAACAACAACATAAGTTACAGCAACTCAACAGCTCTGCTAGTGTACAGTTCTGCAGTTTTTTTGACAGCTTTTGCAGTTCGTTTTAAAATGCTGTCATTCACATGCTTAAATAAGTTAAATTACAGTATTTTTAATGACGTTTTTGTAGTAAATGTATTTTCCTAAACTAAAAAAATATTGTAGTATATACTATAACTATAACAATACACCTTACTTTATTTAGCCTTTTTAAAAATATTTTCTGTAAACTAAACAGCCATTACTGGAAGCAGTAAATTTAGTCATTAATGTCCTTCTGCACATTAGTTCTTCTGCATCAGTATAATGACAATATATTTGAATTGAACTGAATTTCACAGCACTGTTCACTGTTCACTAAACTATAAGCATCAACTTTACTGTAAAAAAACAACAACAACAACAAGGGAAGCATTTACACATTCACAAACTGTTGGTTTGGTGGTGCAGTAAAAAAATAGCACAATGTTCACTGTAGAAATGTACAGTTATTACACTCATTACTGCACTTTTGGGTAAATCTGCCACCAGTAAGTGTGACTTTAAAGTTTACAGTAAAGTTTTTTGCAGTCAGGCCCAGAGTAGATCAGTGTGTGTGTGTGTTTGTGTGTGTGTGTGTGTGTCGCGCATACCTGAGTGCTCGGCCTGAGCTCACTCCTCTAGCGTTGCTGAAGACACAGCCAGGCCGTCCAAGGTGCGCACACGTCACCCGGGCAGCATTTAGACCCAGCAGGAGAAGCCTGGAGGAAAGTGCAGACACAGCCATGGCAGACACACACCTCGCTGGACACACACCCCACTGTACTGGAGACAACCACACAGAAAAGAGCTGTGAGAGTAGGAGGGTAGTGAATTTCTCTGCCCTCTTTACATGGAGGAGATTTATTATGCACCTCCTTCTGCTCCTCCTCATCACATGCCAGTCTTACAGACTAATGCTTGCTCTCTCTCTCTCTCTCTCTCTCTCTCTCTCTCTCTCTCTCTCTCTCTTTTTCTCTCGCTCTTATTTTCCTTCAAACATGTACAACCACCACCATGTTTTACAGATGGGATAAGATTTGTTTTAATATCGTTGATGAAATAAATCATATATATCTCACTGGAACCTCATATGACCAAACTGAAGCAACTGAATCAGAGACAGAAATGAGTAAGAGAGAGATTGATAGTGTGAAAGAAATAAAGGGAAAGTGAGAAAATTAGTAAGAGATGTGGGAAGAAAGAGGTAATGAGTGAGAAGCAGCAAGTATATGTGAAAAGAAGCCAATAACATAAGTGTGTGAGAGAAATAATGAGTGTGGGAGAATATCTTTTTGGTTTAAACATTAAGTTTCATATTTAAAGAAAAAAAATAATTTCATGACAAACTGCACAGTTATTATATATTTGACAGCTGCCCAAATAAAATTGCAACTTCAGCTTCAGAACGAAAACAACTCTTAGTCCTGAATGAGAAATGGTGAGTTCATATTGAAACTACTGTCTTTAGTAAACAAATGCTATTATTTTGGCAGATTTGGGCACAATGTGGAATTTTATTGAGATTATGAAGATCTTAAGAGACATGTTTGGCCGGTAGAAGACACATACTAAATGTTTTCTTTTTTTTTGCTTTAACTCAAAGCAAAATGTTGACTCAGTTTTCAGTGTAGGAGAGATAATTAAAGAAAGAGATCAGATTTGTTTTCTCTGGTTATGGCATAAACACAATTTCTACAAAGGTCTCTTTAAATGATGCTGTAGAAGAACCACTTTTGTTTCGTAGGAAAAGAGGATGGAAAGATTCTGTACCAATAACAATACCATATTCTCCACACATACAACCTAATGACAGTGTTCATAAATGGTTGCCAATATGTTGTAAGAATGTTTATAGATCCTAATTTTTCTTCAGTCATGTGAGGAAGTAGGCCACATGCAGATTACGAGGCTGAAGTGGTTCAGTAGGTTACAGCCCCATGCCAGGCAGTGCAACCTGAGAGTTTTACCGAAGGTTTCAGGCACCAGGAATGTTAACCCACTTCCAGGGGACTCCAGGCTTGATACAGTTCAGCACTTTGGTCCTTGGACTGGTTCCCGACTTCCCTGGGTCCCTGAGAAAGATTTAAATAAAGGGCCCTCCTATCTGAACTCTGTGAGCCGAAATGTGACAATTTTCGACAGCTGATACAGGAGCTACAATGTGGTTAAAATGATATACATCTATACGCTGTCTCTAGACGACGGCAGACTGTGTATAGTCTGTGTGTATCTTTTTACAGTCTCTAAACTAATTCTATAATAGCTGCAGCTCTTAAGGTGGAACAGAAGAAAAAAATTTAGCTTTCAGTAATGTGTCAACTTAAATAGTGCAACAATTTCATCCTGCTTTATTGCTAAAGGTGAAAAGGTCAGTGTGTTAGCGTGATTGCGAATATAGCATCATGGTTTAAGGTGGAATTGGTGTGCCGGTAGGTGGAACTAAAGTGATTGCGCAAATATAGCAGCGGGATTAGGTTGGGACTAGTTTGATTGTGTAAATATAAGAGCAGAGTTAAGGTGTAACTAGTGTGAATATGTAGATATAACGGCAGAATTAAGTTGGAACTAGTTTAATTGTGTGAATATAGCGGCATAATTAAGGTGAAACTAGTTTGATTGTGTAAATATAATAGCAGCGCTAAGGTGGAACACATAGATAAAAGGGTTTTAAATACTTCTGCAGAGAGCGAAGTAAAGTATAGATAATCAAAATGTCTACTTAATTAAGATAACAAAGCATTTGTATTTAGTTGCTTGACACATCTTAACATAAAAGCTGTCTTCAGACCAGGAGTTCAGATTGTAAATTTAAGAATTCATGTTGTGTATGTAAACTTCATACTGAAGGTTATGTCGCCCCCTAGTGATGTACTCTGCTAATGTCAACTACAGACTGTACCCTAATGGTGACTGACGTCTCTGTATTAAACACTCTACACACTAAGAAAAGTAAGTACAAGAGTACAAAGCTTGTCGCTGGGGCTGTACCTTATATTGAGGTACAAAAAAGTACCTTTCAGTGAAATTCCTTTTTTGTACCCATGGTTTTTGTGCCAGTAAAGATCATAAAGATTATAAACATTATCATCAACTGAATATGGCTCAAAAACTTGATGATCGAAAATTGTCTGGCTTTCAAATAAAAAATGTGCAATTAAAATATATATTGTTTATTAGTAAAGTGATACAGAATACAGAATGTACCCTTTGTCTGGTTAAATGGAACAAATTTGTACTTATTTCTGTTAGAAATTACTTTGTACTTCAGAGGGAACAAATCTGACCCTGTAAAGACCAATATTGTACCTTTGAGGGTACAATTATAAAGAGTGTACCTTTGAGTACAAAAAAGTACTCATATCGTACCTCTGTTTTTTAGAGTGTAAAGAAAAGTACAGTAAAAAATGTACAGTAACATGCTGGCACAGGTAAGGGAGTTGCTGTAGTAAATATTAAAGTATCCATACTGTACATTTCAACCAGATTACTGATGCTGCACATGCTGATGACCAGGCTTGATAATGCTGCTCAACCTGCTTGATAAGCTTGATCGGACCGTTAAACTTGTCCAAACTGATCATGGTTGTAGACCAGTAAAGCCATATGGCTTAATATTACAATCTGTGTAATATTACACCAAAAAGAAAAAAAGCTTGAGCTCTATGTATATGAGAGGTGAAATAATAAAATCTCACTTTTCGTTAATTATTTTTTATTTAATTTGAAAAAGATGAATTATTTAACATTTAACAAGTGTCTCATATTTTATTTGTATCTGTCTCATATTTTATTTGCAATGTCTAAAAATGAAATATTGAAAACTGACTTGATAGTGAACTGGTAAAAAGTTCACTTAATACTTAATACATCTTAAAATGACAAAATAATAATATAATATATCATAATATAGTTCTCAATTAGTACTTTAGTATCTTAGTCCCATTACACCTGATATAACAGCATTTCAGTTTAATAATAAGTGTTTAATATTGTTAGAAATAGTAGTTGTTTACAATGCATATAGTATTTTGCACATTTAAACATATTTGACAAAAGTTTGTACTCGTTATTATGTTTCACTACACCTCAAGTCCATTTCACACCGGACTTGGGGTGTAAGGTTGCGGGATACGTGTTGACCGATTTGAGAAAATAAGATTATTTGTATTTATTTTGAACTGAAACATGTTAGTTGCATTTTTTGCTAATTAAACCTCATTCCACAGCAACAGGGAGAGAGCGAGCGAGCATGCGCGGCTCGTCAGCACGCGCTCACGCTGCCGTGGCCGCTCTCCGTTGAGCAAAAAGCAAAGGGCGTGGCTTGGAGAAGCGTGGACCAATCAGGGCGACCCACGACCGAGCGGACCGCCGGAGCACTGGAGACTGAAGAGCGGCGGCAGACCGCGGGTCCCTCCTCGCGGCGAGTAGAGGTTTGTCTCTCGCGGCGCTGACGGTGGACGTGAACGGACGCGAAAATGGTGACTGTAGCCCTGCCGGCGCACCGGCTGCTCAGCTACATGCCGTTTGTGCTGGTCCTCCTGGATCTTCAGTTGGAAGGTACGCGAGCCTGGGTGTGCAGCCCGAGCTGGAGCGGGTTTGAGGCTGGAGAACTGCACACAAACACCTGGGAGTTTAGCTTAGCATAAACTGCACAGAGATTGAGTGTGGTTAGCTTAGCATAGTTTGGGGAACTTGAGACGTGTCTTTTCTGCTCTCAGGCTGTCACTGACTGTCAGTCAGTCAGTCAGTCACCATGAAGAGAACCTAGCAGCATTAGTGCTTATAATATATGTGTTTATATGTTTAACATATAATCAACATTATTAGCTTAATATATTACCTAGCTTAATTATTAGCACCAGATATCATTAAAACAAACAGTACCATTGCTTTAAAGTATCTAATTTAACATTGTAGTTAGATATAATTAATGTTGTTCAACATTTTAAAGCCAGAGCCATCAAACAGTTGATAATTAATGATATAACACTTATCATGTATCTAACACATTTTATTCACATATAACTTAATGTATTGCTTTAGTGCTTATATAAGGTTTTATTTTAACACACTAAGGCTCCCAACAGGCGTACAATGCTAGTGACCACATTTATGGTGTTGGACTAAAGTCAGTTTCACTTTAAAGATTGTCACAAGTCAGATTAGATCAGTTTTATTTTATACAGCACACCAGTGTATAATCATAGTTGTAGGTGTTAAGCAATCTTTCAGTGTGTCACTGTTTTTGTATTTGTTGCCTTTACAGGAGTGATATGTGGAAAGAGCAACAGTGTTGAGCAACATCTGGAGATGGGGAAGAAGCTGCTTGCTGCCGGACAGCTGGCTGATGCTCTTTCTCATTTCCATACAGCTGTTGGTGAGTTGGTGAGGCTTAGCTGAAATTTGAACCATAGTATGAACTTTTACATTTTAATCATTGGACAAGCATTGAGTTGTGCATTAATTATATAATTCAACATCACTGTTTTCTGAATATGCTAATGATATTGCAATTTGGTCAATTTAATTTTGCATTTATAAAATTAATGTGCATATAAGGTTCTTCTACTTTGTGTTAAATTGCGCCCAGCAAAACTGGCACAGCTTCTGCTTTTCTGCATTTCATAATACAGTGTCAAATTTGTTTAATTCTGTATATTTGTACCATACTAGGTTATATTTGGCCCAACATCACTTATATTTCACTTCCCTCTTTATTTTCCTTTTGGAAAGATGGAGACCCCAAAAACTACATGGCTTACTACAGGAGAGCCACGGTATACCTGGCCATGGGAAAGTCCAAATCTGCTTTGCCAGACCTCAGCAAAGTTATCGAGCTCAAACCGGATTTCACATCAGTACGTTTTGCTTCATTCTGAACATTTAAACCAAGGGCTGAATGTTGTTGCAATTGTTTTTCACCAAAGCCCATGCTATGTTTCAACTCCAGGCCAGACTTCAGAGGGGGAATCTTCTGCTGAAGCAGGGGAAGCTTGATGATGCGGAGAGTGATTTCAAGAAAGTGGTGAGTTTGAAGAGAAAATAAATATCAAAATGGTAGAAGGATAATCTCTCATTTTAATATCTTCTTCTAATTTTGTTCCCTTTATCGTGAAAATTTGATTGCTCATGACCATGTTGACAATTGCTACTCTAGTGTTGTTATAAACATTAATTTCTGTATACAGAACAGACAGTCCCTAAAGCCAATGTGGCATAGCTACAAATTGGCCATTTGTTGTCTGTACTACTAAGATACCATACAATATTATATCCTGTTGATTGGTCCCATGCAGTAACCACATGGCCACTGGCTCCCCAGGATCACAATCTGTGTTTCAGTATTCTGTTGTGTAGGCACGTTTTTATGGCATTTAGAAGCATTATGTGCTCTGCCATCTAGGTTTCATCATATCAAAAATAAAAGCTTTGATGTTGCACTGTCCAGTGCAGGTTTGGAAGTGTTTCTGATAGTCCTTCTGAATATGTTTCTCCATCCCTACTTGTACATAAAACGCAGCTAGAAGACGCTGATAAATGAAGCCTCTTTGGCTGTAAACACTAATGCTGAGGGGGGAATCATGAGAGTATAGCCTTCAGAAGATTTAGCAACAGGTAAAAATTTGTGATTGGCAGTTTACAAGTGGGTCATAGATAGTCTGGATGTAGATGGACAGCTGTTTGATACAGACTAGATCTACTTAAGGAGCTTTACAGAAAACCTATTTTTATGTTACTGTTTACTAAGCAAAAATATATTGCTAATAATAACAATCATGCCTACCTGCTGTTTGTGTGCTTTCTGGGAAAATGTGCCCACTTGTTTTACCCTGTGGGTGTCCTGCAGGATATGTGAAGAAACCGGTGGGAGAGGCTTTTAAAGAATACAGGTTTATGCTTGGATTGTAATAGCTTTTGTGGATCTGAGCTTGTTTAAGAAAATGTAGCAGTAGCTTTTGGGTCTGACTGTCTTGTAAAAGCATATGGGAAGAAGAAGTGATCTTACTTTGTTACATTGAGAAGGAAATTAAAGATACTTCCTGTCTATAAAACTACTAGACTCATTAAAGGTAGTGTATTATTTCACTCTGTTTTCCAGCTGAAATCCAGCCCGAGCAGCAGAGAGGAGCAGGAAGCTCAGAACCAGCTAAAGAAATCTGATGAAATTCAAAAATTAGTGACCCAAGCTCGGAACGATTTCAGTCGCAACGATTATGGTTCGGCAGCGTCGCACCTGGACATAATCATTGAGGTGAGTTGATAAGAGCTCCTTCTAATTCTTTTAATATACACTGTAGGTCAAAGATTTTAAAACAACGAGTGTGATGGGTTACTGTTTCCTATGCTGTAAGAAGACTGATTCACCCAAATGGCCTTCAATGAATAAAATGAGCATTTGTTTCTAATGCTATCAAACATATTAACACATTGCACTCATTTTTATTAAGGCTTGTGCATATGTTGTGTACCTAATGTATTATTATTTTTTTTTGTCTATGTGTTGTATTCTGGATGTGTTTGTCTTGCACTATGGACTGCTTTTGCAGCACTGCAATTGGGGTGTTAAAAATGTTTGGCTTTTGACTAGTACTGTACAAGTTTGTTTAAAAAGGTTAAACAAACGTGATTTATCTCTTTCCCCAAATGCAGCTGAGCAAACACAAGAACATTTATTAAGTTTATTATAGAGCAAACACTAGACTTGTCACCAATCTCTTCTTTGTAAACACACACCCAAATACATCTCTCAACATCTCAGATACCAAACATGTTTGACTAGTCAGCTGCATCTGAGATCATTGATCAACCATACTAAATTGATTTTGTAATAAACTATTTCTTTATTTTTTTAAATTTCAGAGTGTAAAGATATTCACTAAATTAATTCCAAGACTTCTGACATGCCAGAAGTCTTGGGATTGCAGTATGTAAACTAAATACTTTGGACGATGTTTTTGGGTTAGAATCTAAAACAGGATCTACATTTGCAGTACACTGTGGCCTTGTTCTGCTCTTGTAGTGCATGTACACATTCTGACAGAAATCAGATAAACATTTACCTTGAATTTAATTTTGTCACATTACATGATGGAACCTGTTTAACTTGTCCAGTGACTTAAATAGCTCAAGCACTTTTATGTTTCTCTGTAAATGGAAACCAGTGCTCATTACGGGGCAACCTTGAAACAGGTGGCAAAGCAAATGGTTCGACCTGGGAAAACAGTTTCATTTTCATTTTCATTGAAACATAAACTTTGTGCTAACATTTAATGTAAATGTATGATCCAAGAAAAAAATGTAAAGCAACAAAACAATGAGTTATAATTAGAATAATAAAATATAAACACAAAGAAATGGAGGACTAAAATAACACCACGATTATACAAAAGCTAATTGATGGAACTAAAATAAAGTTTAGAAAGTATAAAAGGACGAAATAAATGAAATAAAAAGGTAAAAGGCCAATCGTAAAACCAGTAATTAAACAAAAAAAAGGATGAAATTAATAAAATTAATAAAAAGATAAAAAATAAAATTAGATAAATAAAAGGACAAAATAAATAAAATAAATAAAAAAGGCAAAAGAAAAAACTCAACTAAAACAGTTACAGGCTGTCTGAAGGTGGTTAGAGATTAATAGTTTAAAATGATTTAGTGACTCCACTAGTTTTAGAGTAGCTGAGTTTTAGAATTTTCTGTGGTGAATTTCTGCTCGCTGGTGCACTGAAGATAAAATCTGATTTTCTTAGTTCAGAAAAAACTCTAGGATCCTGACAGGTAATCCAGTCACTAGAGCAGGTCTGATAAGTATTGTTATTTATATTAGTTTAAATCGATTTGCATACATTACAATTCTGATGTCCTCCTTATTAATAAAGTTATTGTAAACACTGCAACATATTTTGAGCATTTAAAAATCTGTAAAAGTGGCATACTTTGAACAATCTACAGTGCTGCCTAATTTAATCACTAACATATCGTGTCAGGCCATGCACACGTTTTTATGCAAAATTAGCTCTTGGAGTGTTTTTGTATGCATCAGTTCAATAAGCTAAACCCCCCAGTTAGGTCAAAAATAACCTCTACTGAATAATTTATCCCACTATCCACCAGTGCTGCTACCTACCACACTGCCCTGGTGCAGGTAGATCAGTAAACTATGTTCCATCACTGATCACTGTGCCTGACTGTGCTTCTGCATCCATCAGACGTGTGCGTGGGACGTGGACTCCAGGGAGATGCGTGCGGAGTGTTTCATTAAGTTGGGCGAGATGGGCAAAGCCATCAGTGACCTCAAAGCAGCCTCCAAGCTGAGGAACGACAACACGCAAGCCTTCTACAAGCTCAGCACCATCTATTATAACCTGGGAGACCACGAGATGTCCCTCAAGTAAGAAGTGGTTTTCTCCATGAGTTCAGTGTCATTTGAAGTGTTGAGTAAAAAGTAATTAGATAATTGTTTTATTTTGGTCCAATGTTCTGGTACTGGAGTGTATATAAATGTAGCTTTAGGCTGAAATGACTCACAATGCTGTCAGCGGCAAGCTTTAATAGTCTCATGCTGTGTGTATCTGCAGTGAGGTGAGAGAGTGCCTAAAACTGGACCCTGATCATCCCCAGTGTTTCAGCCACTACAAGCGAGTAAAGAAGCTCAACAAGCTGATTTTATCGGCTGAGGAACTGATCCAGCAGCAGAGGTGTGTCCTGCCAACATTGTATTTTAAATTAACACACAATTACACAGTTGAGTTCTATTGGACTACCTGTCCGAAGTCCTTATATACTGTCCAAAGTGCTTATATAAAATGTATCACTTAATTTTCACTGATTTTTGCAACAACTCTGTCCACTTATCTCCAGTCAAACAAGACCAAGGTCAGATTACCTTTAAAAAAAACATATTAAATCACTGATAAAATTTGACCATAACCTTCTGAATAGTTTGTAGCTATTGGCACAGTAATACACTCAGCCAGTTTGTCTTGATCTGGATACTGTGCTTGTGCAGATCTCCACAGTGAAGGAGCTTTTCCCCACAGACATTAAAAATAAAGTTCAGCATGGCTTTTGTTTATCGATAAGGCCCTCCTTTCAACAAAAATATTCCAAACAGCTTGTTGGTTATGCTGTAAGTGGAGCAGAATCTGCAGTGTTGCAGCACTACTGGTGAATCTTGGACATAGAGAATTGCAAGCTTGTGTGACTGGAAATAAATGCCCAGCGGTGTCGCAAAGATGACTGCTGAGTGAAATATGAGTGTAAGAAAAGAAAATATTAATATCAGTACAATAGTGTGTTGATTTTCAAGAACACAGTATGTGTTTTTAATGAGTAGTTTACATGTACAGATAGACAGGTAGACAGTGGCTTGTTTTGTAGTGTGTTTAAACCCCGATCATTAGAGCAGTGTTGTACTCTGTCTTCAGATACCCCTGTTATTTCATAAAAAGTGAACTTTTCTTTCTTTCTAACATTTTATGCATTCTCATATTGAGATGCATATTGTTCATGCCAAGTTCTCACAAATATACAACAGTAGTGTGCGGCTTTGTCTGTAAACAGGTGCAATTCTAAGCATTAAAGAAGAAATCCTGGGGTGTGTTCAATCATTTTGATACTTTTGTCGAATAGCCCACCTCCGTTTGCAGCCAGAAATCTGAAATATAGCACTTTTAGCCAGTGCTTTCAACAGGCTCACAGTGCTAAAGATAGGGGGCATTGCGTTGCCCATGCAAAGGAATCTTTCGGTACAAGTTCATACTCATTATCATGCTTCACTACACCCAAAGTCCATTTCACAGCGGATTTCTCTTTTAAAATAATGGTCAAGCACTACTGAGATCTGATGTAAACATATTTTGTCTTATTAGAGCAGCTAGAATATCTCTATCTCTCTCTTTATTTCTCTCTCTCAATCTTAGGTACGGAGAAGCTGTGAGTAAATATGAGTCGGTTATGAAGTCGGACCCAAACGTCCCTCAATATGCCCTCCTTGCCAAAGAGCGTATCTGCCACTGTCTCTCGAAGGTAAGTTTAGGTGATATTCCTCTGTTGACTACCAGATGCCTCTGTGTGCTACAATTATGTTTGAGAAGATACTGAGTTCTGCATATATTCAAATCAGTCTCTGACCAGCCTGAGCTACCACTGATGTTCTGTACAGTCCAAATAATGCGAATGCTGTTTTGGTGTTGTGTGATGACAGGATCAGCAGGGTGCCCAGGCTATCCCAGTGTGCAGCGAGGTTCTCAAATCAGACCCAGAGAATGTGAATGCTCTGAAAGATAGAGCAGAAGCTTACCTCCAGGACGAGCAATATGAAGAAGGTAACTTCAAATACAGAATGTACAGCCAACAATTTTGCTTATCACTGGCACAAATTACATTTCTCACAAGGGCCACATAAAAATACAGTGCATATAAGGCTACGTTACAAGGGCACATTACAAGTCACATTGCTTAAATCAGATTTTTTTGCTCAGATCGGTAATCTTAATGGCTCACATTCACAAATGTAAGTGATCTGTATCTGTGTGTAATGTGAATGAGTCTGTCCCTGAAACGCCTCACATGAGCACATTGATACATGTATAAACGTTGTCTTCACCAACAATGAATAAATGTCATAGTTGAGAGACGACTCGTAGCTTTATAAAAGGAAAATGGATGAGTTAGCAGCTCATATGTGGAGCATCTTTTGCTGGAGTGGAGAGAGAACAGCTGCTCAGGTCGAAAGGTGAAAAAAGGCCGGGTGGTTTGCTTTTGCTGTTTTTGCAGCTATAGCTACACAGCTGCGCCAACAGATGTGTGGGTTAGAGAGAGAAGCACATAGCGCTAATGCTAATGCGTAAAAGCAAAAAGATGCATGAATTCAGATTTGACTGTTCACATTCATGTCGCATGTCCATGGATCAGTATGTATCTGATTAAGTACCATATACTAAAGTAACTCAAATCTGAATTGAAAAAATCGGATTTGGCACGTTCACATAGCCATGAAAAAATCAGATCTGAGCCACACTGAGCAAAAAATCAGATTTCAGTCACTTCAGCCTGGTAATGTGAACTGTAATTAAACTGTAATTGAATAATCAAGCTCCTTGTAATGAAATGCACTTGGTTAGTGTTCTTTAAGGGAACACTACTGCTTTCAATTTAAAAGGAAAAACCCTAGGGATTCTCTTTTAGTGCCTGGTTCTAAGCAAATTTTGCCATTATCCTAAGCTTACTGGTGCTTTTTACTTGTAACGACGTCTCATAGACCATGGTCTCATATTGTGATTGATAGCTATATTTCTGCCATCTCCTCCAAGCTTACCTAAAACTGTTTCATATCTGCAGCTATTAAAGACTTTGAGAGTGCCAAGATGCACAGCGAAAATGACCAGGAGATAAAGGAGGGTCTGGACAGAGCTCAGCGCCTCCTCAAACAGTCGCAGAAGAGAGACTACTACAAGATCCTGGGTGTGAAGAGGTGAGTGGAGCTGCTGGAGTTACTCCCCTGACCTTAGCCTCTACCACAGTTTTTTACATCTGCATCAAAACCACAATTAACACCTGCAACAAATCTATTCTTCAGGACAGCCCAGAAGAAGGAGATCATCAAAGCTTACAGAAAGCTGGCACAGCAGTGGCACCCAGACAACTTCCAGGATCCTGAAGATAAGAAAAAGGCTGAGAAGAAGTTCATAGACATCGCACAGGCCAAGGAAGTGCTCACTGATCCAGGTAAACACTTATTGTTGGAAATAATTTCTTTTTAATGGAAATGTAGTTAAATTAGTTTAAAAGCATATCTAGCAGATTTGCAATTTCACAAAGCTTTACACCCTCGCTCATGCAATCACCCACTCGTTATCTCAGTGCAGCTGTAATTTGGTCGTTCTTTAGTCTCATCCGTAAACCAATTTTCCTTTAATCTAATGCTTGTTTTTGGTTTGGAGATAAATCTCTTCAGAGAACAAAGAGAACATGAATGGAGAACATGCAGAATACTGCGTGAGCTGTCTAATGCTTAATGAAGAGGATTAGTAAAATAATTCAGTGTTTCAGTCTGTAGGAATACAGTTTTCCATCCTCTCTTTTTCTGTTAAATGAACCCTTTTGGTCGCTGTCCCTTTAAAAATGTTTAGGTCTGACTAACTAAGGACTCAAGTAACTAAAGCCATAATCCACATATCATATCAAACCACAGGATCTACCCAATAATCCAACCAGCACTCTGCCGTCCATCTGTTATTAAGAAACCGTGATACAGTGATGGTTTGGAGAGTCATGTTATCTGCTGGTGTTGGTCCACTGTGTTATATCAAGTCCATAGCCAGTGCAGTGTTTTTTATCTTTTGTGGATATGTGGATTTCATTTTCCAGCATGACTTGACACACTGCCCACACTGCCAAAAGTACTAATTGGTCTTATATAATATTCTAATCTAATTCTGAGATACTGATTTTGGGGTTTTCATTGGCTGTAGGCAATAATCATCAATAATAAAACACTTTTAAATTTTTTAATTAAACGCTTAAAATAGATCACTCTGTGTGTAATACATCTATATAATATGATATATATCATTTTGAACTGAATTACTGAAATGAAGTAACTTTCCAATGATATTCTAATTTTTTTGGATGCACTAGTATACATCTTTCAGTGTGCTGATTGGCCAGAGGTAAGCATTGTATTGTGGAGTCATCTAGGTACTTTGCAGTGAAAAGGTCATTTGTGACCTTACAAAAAATACAAATAATATACTCTATCGGTCAAAAGTTTTATAACAGCACAATTTTCACATATTTTTCTGCCATTTAAGCTCTTCAGGTACAGTCAATAACCAGAAATGGTACAAAATCCTGTGTACAATTTTTTTAAGGAATTCTTTAAGGAATAAGGAGCGAATTTTGTGTTTAAAAACAAAGAAACCTTTTTTATTATTTATGGCACCTTTTAAATTTAAACCTTTTAAACCTTTTAAACCTTTTAAGTCTGTGCTCTAATGAATCTTCTACATTCTGTTCTTATGCAGAAATGAGGAGTAAGTTTGACCAGGGTGAGGACCCACTAGACCCAGAGAGCCAGCAGGGCGGAGGCCACCACCACCATCACTTCCGTGGGGGCTGGGAGAGCTTCCAAGGCTTCAATCCATTCGGTTCTGGACCCTTCAACTTTAAATTCGGCTTCAACTGAGAGAGACCCTGGAGGTCAGGAGTTCGGACTGACTCGGTCTGGCCGTGCAGGAGAGATCCGGGACCTGCTGATACTAATTGACACTAACCGGCCGCAGATGTGGCTGCAGATGCTGCCGTGGCATTAAGATGGCCTACTTTGTTGGAGTGGAACCCTCCAGTCTCGCTTAAGTGGACGTGAGCTGTGTTATCTGAAGCAACTCCTCTTTCTTCAGGGATCTTCTGATTGATGAGCGCGCTCGGTTTATTCCAAAGCAAACGCTATGCACACATGGTGATCTTTTCATCCAGTCCTATAAGACTATTGTGTACATAGAAAATGACACTATTTTTCTATAAATTAAATAATGCAATGTTGTAAATACTGAAATAAATCAAGGCGTATTTAATTAACAAACACCTGATGTAGTGTTTACTTCATTGCTTAATTAGAAATTAGGAGCATCATCAAGACAAGCAAGATAGAGAGATTTAACTTAATAATCATCTTTACAGCCTGGTTAAATTTTTTATGGATTTCGCATGACAGGATGACATCTACCACACATCTGGGTTCTGAAAGAGCAGTGCAGAGCCATTTTTCAAATATGTTTTGGATTTACCATTTTAGAATGTTGTCTAAAGCAACCGTTAAAAGCCTCTGACGCTGCAGGTGGTCTGCTCATTTCTCTCACACAGGTTTTTAATCTCTGCCCACCTATTCCAGCTCATAAGAGAACTGTCACTGGACGTTTGTGTGAGGTATAGGGGAATACAGAGCAGCAGGGAAATCTCTGTTGAAAACATAATATCTGTTCATCAAACAATAAGAGTGAAACTAATGAGGGCTGATGAAAAGCCTGGGACCGGATTAAATCACTTTTAGGACCCTTTTGGGTTATAAGCAGTTTTTGAGGAGACGGCCAGCATGCCAAAAGTTAGTAACGCTAGTAACATTTACCTTGGTTGGTGGTGTTGGTTTGAGGGAAATGTTGGTTGCTTGGACATATTTTAGTCTGTAAATACTGAAAAGCATTCATTGAAACATACGCATAACATTTATTATACCACAGTTAGTTCTCACCCTGCAATGTGATTGGATGAGAGACGTTTTATGAGTGACATTATCAGCCAGTAATGCACTGTAACTGAAGCTCTCCATGTATTACTCCGCCAGGGGTAAATAACTAATCATCGACTAGTATAATAATCAATTAGTTGGTCTGCGGTGAGGCACAAGCATGTTCACTTCCATGTAGGAAAGTGAAATTCAGAGATCATTCATTTTTAGTAAATTTATATCCCACTCCCATTTAGCGAACAAATCAGCCTTAGCGTTTTCCCTTCTACCTTAACTTGTAAATTCCACCTTAAAAATGGCCACTCGATCAGCTGTTGCTAGAGCCTGCTAGAGTAGTTAAACACTAAGTGTCATTTTTAGTAAATTTATATCTCTTTATATCTTTAGTGGGTTTTATATTTAACCTTAAATGTGGTGCTAGTTACATTTAGAGTAAAAGAAAATCCAAACATTTTTAATAATAAATTTAAAGCCTTTTTCAAGGTATTTTCTGACTTTAACATTGCATGGAAGTGTTAGAGAGTCACAGCCAAGTGTATATTTACATTACGTACACTGTCCTTGTGTCATTAAATAATAATCATAAAAATAATATTAATGTAACTGTTGGGTTAATTCTTCATGTAAAAACTAATACTTTTAATACAGGTAGGTTGTGTATTTATTATGCAATTACAGCATTAGTTCTCTAAAATATTATTTATCTGAAGAATATCTACTCATTAAAAATATATAAAATACATATATTTCCTTTTTATCTGAGTAATTGATTATTAAAATAATCATTAGTTATAGCCCAGAAACAATATTTGCATGAAAATAGCTCTTCTATTGATAGTGGCATATAAGAAAAATAATGTGTCTCAGCCCATCACTATTCTATATGGAAGCCCACCTAAAATTTTTTTGATATTATTATTATTTTTATATTGTGTGATTCCTCTAAAAGCACAATTATTTCATGATTAGTGAATCCACGACTGAAGTAATCCTCAATAATAATATCCATTTTGCGTCTTTGTCTTACCTGCCTCTGTCTCTGTACAGTATACTAGTATCTCAAAATATTGAGATAGCATCTCAAAATAATGACTTAGTATCTCAAAATATTGAGATAGTATCTCAAAATAATGACTCAAAATAATGAGATAGCAGTTTACTTAATAATAATTAAAAAAATGCTCTGGAATATTTTTATTTTTTTAGGTGGCGGGAATGGGCTTCCATACTATTCTGAATGTGTTAATCTGAAACTTTGAATTACACAAGAATTTAGAAACATCACTGAAGTTCTCCTTTAATGAAAGTGTCCTCAACAACAACAACAACAAAAAAAACTGCAGTCATGGGTCTGGAGATGTTTGAAGGCTTCACTCAGTGGCAATTTAAGGCCCATCCTTTATATAAAGCAAGATGATGATCAAGCTGATATTGAACAACACGTATTATCTCGGCAGTTTAAATGACCTGATCCATCAAAACACAGAATGAACACACTTTTAAACTGTGCAGTCTCTCCTGTCTGTCCTGGAGGAACAATATTAAACTTTTCTTTTTAATTCCTGAGAAAATCCACATCCTCCAACAGCAAGGCTTATTATAGGGTCCTCATGGCTTGTATTGTGTGCTCTCTTCACCCTGGATGGCACATGAAATGACAAATGTCCAATATGATACAGCATTAACACTTGTAACAGACACTGACACATGAACACAGGAACACACACACAGGTTAACATAATAGAAGTTCAACAGTAGTTTAGAGAAATTCTATTGGACATGAATAATTCACATAACCCAGCTACTCACCAGGACTCCTACAATTTACTTGCATTGCCCTTGCAGTAGGACATGAGGAAGAGCATGCATCACTGGGCAGCCAATGTACTTAGAGGAAAGGGCTGGATCCTGTATCACAATGGGAGCCAATTGTGCTCTCTCTGACTCTGGCTGCTGATGGCAAAGTAGCGTGAAATTTTCTTTACTCATTACTGAAACTTTTCCCTCCTCATGTCCTTTAGGGGGCTCTGTAGACCACCATAACAAATGCTTTAATTCACATACAGGTGCATCTAAAAAAAAAAAAAAAAAAAAAAATTTATTTCAGTAATTCAGTTCAAAATGTGAAACTCATATATTATATAGATGTATTATACACAAAGTGATCTATTTTAAGTGTTTATTTATTTAATTGTTGATAATTATGGTTTACAGCCAATGATAACCCAAAAATCAGTGTCTCAGAAAATTTGAATATTATACAAGACCAATTGGTAGTTTTGGCAGTGTGGGCAGAGTGCCAAGTCCTGCTGGAAAATGAAATCTGCATCCTCATATAAGTTGTCAGCAGAGGGAAACATGAAGTGCTGTAAGATTTTCTGGAAAAACACTGCAATGACTTTAGACTTGATAATAAAACACAGTGGATCAACATCAGCAGATGACATGTCTCTCCAAACCATCATTGATCATCAGTACATTTTATATTCTGAGCAGAGTCTGGAGGAAGAGGTCTAATGTGAAGTTTCCACAATCAATCAGTGATGGTTTGGAGAGAAATAATCATCAACAATAAAATAAATAAACGTTTAAAATAGATCACTCTGTGTGTAATACATCTATATAATATATGAGTTTTACAGTTTGAACTGAATTACTGAAATACAGTAAGTTTTAAATTATATTTTTTGAGATGCACCTGTACTTAATTTGTGTCAAATTTGCTGCATAATTTCACTTCAGCATGCCTTCTTTTTGTAAACATCAAGTATAGCAACACTAAAGCTTGAAATGAGCTTGGAATGATTCAGAAAAAGGATGTGTGCAATTTTAAAAGAGAAATGTGGAGAATATACATGTTTTTCTTATGTGAATACCAGTGCAATTATTTTTATATAAACTGGCCAAAAGTAGATGCTTGACAGTGCCTGATCTTTTCCTACCACGCTGCAGTTTCCCAGAAGGCATATGGTTATGCAGAGTCAACAGCAGTTGGGGACGAAAAAAAGAGATGTGTGAAAGGTACAGTAAAAAAAAATTTTCACATGATGATGACGATAATGATGACGACAATCATACGCCATGGTCATAGTCTGAATCACACTGCTGGAAATTCTTCTGTATGTCACGTGAGTTTGGTTTAATGGAAAATTCCACTTATTGTACCAAAACAAGTTGTTTAAATCAAGGCGCCTCTCATCACCATCCATAAATAGAAATATATCTTCACATCTGCTTAAAAATCGTGTTTTGTTCAGTGTTCCTGTCTCCTCACGCTCTTCGTGAAGCTGAGATTTCAGTTTAATACTGTCTGGTAGAGTAGTTTAATGGGAAATGCTCGTGTCCGTGCAGCAGCAGAGTTCAGGCCGCACTGAAGGATGAGGTGCAAACATGTCCGTCTTCTATCAGGAAGGTGCTAGAGTTCGTCCCTCTGATTCCCTGTGTAAAAACGAAGAAAAAAGAATAAGAAACACTTTTAAAAGCGTCTACTTACTCTCTACTACTCTGCTTTTTTTTAATGCGGTTCTTGCGGACCCACAGCACCACACTGTTCCAAGCATTCTTTAATGGTTTCGAGTGTCCTGCGACTCTTCAGCTCATGATCAGTTGAGGAGCTGGAGCTGAGGGTACTTGAGTTTTTCCACCTGAGCACTTTCTGTAATAGGTTTGGCCTAGGTTTTCTATAAACTATAACATTAATAATTATAGTGATATCCTCAATAATATATAATAATGAACAAATAATAATTTGTCTTCGCATTTAGCATTTCACCCTAAAAAGTTTAGCTGCAAAATCAGGTTGATGCATCACTGATACTCCATGTTTAAACCGGTGTCTCAATCATTGACACTCCAGGCTGAACATAATGCTTACAGCATCATGTATCTGTGGTGAAGTGGCAGAATAACAATTCTAAGAACTGCATAATGCTGCAACACATTTCATGTTTCAAAGTTTATTTTCACACACATAGTTATACACAGTACAACATGCAGTGAAATGCTTTCAACAACTGTATCTGTACACTAATCAACAATATGACAAATAAATGCAAAAGTGCAAATAAGTGTGCAACATAATAGGGATGCAACAATACCACTTTTTCCTTACCGATACCGATACCAGCTTTTCTGGTATTGGCCGATACCGAGTATCGATACCAACTGTTTTATCCTGAATAAGATATAATAACCTGATTGGCTGCTCCGCAGTTTCCACCTTCTTTTTGAAAGATCTGTTAAGATGACTGGCTGCAGTAGATAATGATTGACAAGGAGCTCCTGTTGTCGACTTAAAATTATTTAATTGAACATGTAATGATCAAAATATGGTCAAAAACAGGAAAATCTTTAGCCGCTTTTCAGATTTTCTATTTTTATTTTTTTATTACAAGATATATGTGCACCCCTCACCCCAGGTAATCATGGTATAGATTACCTGACTACTAAAATAAATAAGAAAAAACACTCACCTGTATGTTTTGTCTGTGTTTGTGATGGTCCTGTGTTGGACGCCTCCGGTTTCTGTTCCTGTACCCGTTTCAGCAGCTGTTTGATCTCGCTGTCGTAGCTGGTCCACTCGGGCACGATGCGGACGGCCGCGCTCAGCTTGGGCTCTTTGGTCTTGGGGTTGTTACACTGCGGATAATCAGCACACCAAAAACAAACTCATCACTGGGGGTGTCCGATATTGAGGAAAAAAAAATCTCCATAATTTCTGTAATTTTGATAACAAACAATACTAAAATATGTTTTTTGTACAAGCGTTATATTGTACTAGCCTGCACATATTTAAGGATGATAACTAAAATAATGGAAGCAATATATTTAAAGCAATATATTCAGAGAAATTATAATAGCAGTGTTTTGGTCAGCTCTGCTGGAAACGAAATCAGCGCTAATCATCAGACTACAGCTCCAACTAATGAGACATTTCCCACTGCAGCTTCTAGAGCTGGCAGCCCGAGCGGCGAGAGTGTAAATGAGAAAGCTATTCTCGTCTGTGTATGTATGTGTGTGTGTCTCAGGTAGTTGTGATGAAGATATTAATTATTGCCATTTCTTCCTGACTGGTCAGATTAAAGGCATTTTTGCATAAATTAGCTTTAGCTCTTGATGTTTCTGGCTATTTTAGCGACGCCTCAAGTCACAGTGTTTTGTCTGAGTGGCGTTCTGTCTCAGGGGCTCTATAGTCTCAAGCTGAATCTCCATTCTTTAGAGGGTAAAGGTATTTCTAGTTAATTTATGGCTACAGACTGAACTCATAAATGACTGCTTCCATTACAGAAACCAAGAAGCTACAAAAGCAAAAAAAAGTTTACAACTCTCATTACTTATGCTGCAAAGCTTCTTTCAGCCCATAGCGACCCTGGTAAAGGTCAGAGTGGGTGTAAAACATGCATGCTAATACAAACCGGTCCCGTGTTCTACATTCTCTGATGAAGAAAGGACCACAGCCGCTTGTAGCCACTAAGCGGGCTGCGTTGGCCCTGTGCAGAAGATGTTCTGCTGGACCACTGCCATACTGCCATAATGCCATACTGCGTAACTAATGCTGCCTTTAAGTCATGTTGCAAGTATTGTGTTTATGAGGTGAGTGCACCGCAAACTTTTATACTACTCAGGTCTTAACTGGTCACATTGAAGGTTTTAGAGTTCTATGATAAATACAGAGGAAAACTACAAATGATTTATATAAACACTGAACACTCTAATTGAATAACTAATACATAATAAAGTGACAAAACTGAGAATACAATAGCACCCTACGCAACCCTAAAACACTCCAGACCAGTGGGGGCACCAACATTTTACAAAGTGTGATGTTAAAAAACTAGCAGCGCATTAGTCTAAATATCTGGATACATGTGGACAGGGCCTTGGACCATGTGATGACTGACTACACAATGTAGTCAGGGCAATAGATACAACCCTACAGCAGCTGGTTACAATATATTATGTTCTGTTAGAAGTTGGCCTTTGTTTCTGTGAGAGTAAAAAGCCTTCACCACTAAAAAAAGGAAGTGTGTCTTCCAAATTGGGGAGAAAACAGATAAAAATATACATAATTTATAGATAAAGCATTTTAAATTGATTACATGTAAGTTATTTAGAGGTTTTTTAATGGGTTACTCTTAACCACACTTATAAAACCACCTGCATAGAAATCCCCTTGTCTCTACAAGCTTAAAAGTATGAAAATCTGAAGTGGAATTCCGAGTCAGTTCATTAAGGGATTAATGAACACCTTCATGGTTGAAGCAAGCGTGTGATCATTTATGCATACCATCAAGAACCCATCAGAGAATGCTAATGGGTGTACAGAAACTTCCACTCCTTAAGCAACATAAGGCACACTAGGGACAGGAAAGATGTTTAGCTGCACTGTCACTTTAACTGCAGGGACACGTACCAGGTCGATTGTCTTGGCAGTGGGTTTGGATGAATCATCACACCAGGTCTCGCACCACAGCCACTCCTGAGGAAGGGACTTTATCGCCACTTGGTGGATCATGTTATTGGGAAGGTCCTGTCAGCATCAAAAGAAAGGTTATGAAATCTAGCTTAGATTTTAGCATTTAATATTATGTAAAGGCTGTGTAAGAGCTCTGACCTGGTCCAGATTAGAAAGGCTGTTGGGATCTTGGCTTAGGGCTTGGTATTGTCCACGAAGACGGTCACCTGCTGCAATCTTCCTAAACTTCTTCAAATCCACTACATACAGTGCACTAAAACAGAAGGGGGGGGACGTAAGCGACCATAGGACACTGAACTAGGCAAAATCACTAGCACAATAAATACATGAATTACTAAAATAACCTGAAAGTGTTTAATAACCCAATAAATTATTTAATTTGATTTATTTTGTCTGTAATATCCTGAGCAGTTCTAATTTAATACAACAAAATGACTGCAGTTCAGGATAATGCAATATGCACCTCTAATAAACAGTGAGCAGTTAAAAAAGTGTCCAGATCATATGAAAATGGTTTACTAATCAGAAGACACTAAAAATTCTGATAACCGATAATAATGAATGTTTTTCAAATTAAACTACTGGTCAAATGGTTTATAACACACCCATTTTCTTCCCTTTATTTTTGCCATTTAAGTTCTACAGGTCCAGTCAATAACTGGAAATTGTACAAAATCCAGTGTACAAAATTTTGCCAGGGCCTTTAAATAAAACAAATGAACTAAAAGTGAAATAAAATTCAGCAGTGAAGAGAACAATTAGAGGTCTGACAGTAATTAGAGGGGGAAGTGCAGTAATCAAGTCATTTCTAAGACGAGAAAATAAAATAGTAGCTTGTCTGAGTCATACTGCACTGCTAACAGACAACAAAAAAATGGGTGCGTTTTCTAAGGTCTAAGTCATATTTCTTACAATAATAATAAAAATACAGAAATAGAAATTATAATTTGAGAGTATAGTGTTATTGTCACACAAAAACATTCCAAACCTAAAAATATAATTCAATTCAATTCAATTCAATTTTATTTATATAGCGCTTTTTACAACAAAGGTTGTCACAAAGCCGCTTTACAGGAAAAACAGGTCCACGCCTCTTATGAGCAGCACCACAGAGATGCCAATTTTATGGTGACACAGTGGCAAGGAAAAACTCCCTTTAAGAGGAAGAAACCTTGGAAGGAACCAAGACTCAGTCCGAGGAACCCATCCTACTCGGGTTGACCCGCTCAGTACAAACAAACAACAAACAACAAACAAATAACAGAACAAAAACAGTACAGAGAATTAATGTGAACTATGGCTAATATAACAGGTACTAATTTATGAATATAAGAATGTGATGGGCACAAACTATAGAGCTATGGCTAATACAGAAACAGAATAAATATAAGGAGTGGTCTACACAAAATAAAACGGGTGGTTTTATTTTTAAGGGTGATGAGTGTAGGTACACATGCATTGTACATAGGTAATCACTGTGGTCACCTTGTATCTCCAAAAGCATTTCTATTGGTCAATCCATCATCAAATTTTGACTCAAAATTAAGAACATTTTTTTCCAGATTTGCATTTAGTCAATAAATGAAAAAATGGAGATCACATAATATTTTATGAAACTGTGTTTATAACAGCAACTATTTAAAAAGGACAGTTTGCTAATATCTCAGTAGGTCCCTACTTTTACACTCAGATTACTTAAACCAACCTGATGTGATACTTCCTATGAGCAAGATGTGAGGCCCAGTATCCAGTCTTCCAGAAACGGTAGCCCTCCATTTCTCTCCGGCTGTCGCAGAACGGCGTGTACCCGTAAGGGGCGCCTTCCAGGTCCAGCTCCCTCAGCTCTTTCAAATCTGCCCTGACAATCTGAGTAAACACAGGAATTCAGTATAAAAAAGCAACAAAAAAAAAGCATTAATACAGCACACTAGTTCAGATTTTAACCAAGCACTTCAGCAGCAGGAAAGCTTTCTTATTGGTTAAGAGAAGTTTTTTTTATTATTAGAGAATTTTTTTGCTCAAACCACCAGTTAACCCTTTTGAGCTCATGCTTACCTGATCTGCATCGACGAAGATGATCTTATCCACAGCTAAAGGGAACAGTACGTCTAGGAAGAGGATCTTGTGGCCCCAGATTATGCGCTGCTTCTCCGTCTGCTGATGCAGCCAGCGGGGCCACTTATACTGCACCAATTCATACTGGAACCCATAGGCCTCAGCCATGTGGGGAATAGTTTCCTACACACACAAACACAATCATGGAGCACATAATATTTTTTTAATATTAATATTATGGCATAAAGGTGTATATGAATATAGCACACACAACCACCCACACACCAATGCGCACACTCACACACACTTTTCACCTTAAAGGAGGGTGAGAGGTAGTTCTTCAGGAACCAGAACTTGACAGGGGTTTTAGTGTGCCGCAGGACAGACAGCATCATTATTCTGAAAAAGAGAAAGATAAGAGGTTGAAAGAAGGAAAGAAGACGAAAGTAAAACAGTGTGTGTCCTCCGTTCTTCGTGAGCGTGTGTGTGCCCTACCTCAGAAAGCGCTCATACAGATGCCCAGAGGCCACTGAAAAGATGTTGAGCACATCCTCCTTTTTCTTGTCCCCTTCCTCCACGCTGGAGCTGCCTGTTAGACTGCAACACACACACACACACACGTTTTTTTTTCTTACTGCAGTTACAGAAACACTCAGACTCGTGCATGTTGAACAGTGTTCACATTACAGGTCTGATTGTGAAACAGATGTGATTTTTCTGTGACCAGTGTGAACGCATCACATATCCCACACACATGTGATTATAATTTAAATATCTAGGATGGGAATTTTATAATTATTAATTTAATCATTTTGTCGATATCATATACGTTTATAAATAAACTGCTTCACTAACTGTATTAAATATAAATCTAGTATGGATTAAAGTATATCTTACATTGTGCATTCTACTGTATTTTAATGTCGAACAGTTACACAGTCTACAATACTTACATTAATGTCGAACAGTTACACAGTCTACAATACTTACATTTTTATAACCCTGTACAATTAGAGATTCAATCATTTTGCCAATTATTTAAATATAAGCAATGCAAGGCAGAATAAAGGCAGAATATATATATCATATTTTTACATTACATTTTAGAATTTAGTTTGTATTCATTTTCTTATGTTGCGTTTAAAGAAGCATAACTATGTGAACAGATCCATTAATCAAGCCATATTAAATATGTCCATATTCAATTCAATTTGCCATTTATCTGGACTTGTTGAGTAACTGTAATCACAGGGTTGTGGGTTGGATTACCAAGCTGGCATATGCAAAAAGAAGCCTTTTAATGTCCAACTATATGAAAATAAAATAAATTAAATAAAAATATCCCCAAGCATTAAACTTAAGTAGAAAAAATGGAAAAATGGACACTTGCTTAATTTAATTATATTGCAATTATATTATTACATTATACATGTTATTTGAACTGTTATTGTTATTACTGAGCTTTGTACATTTTTAAGATAAAACAAAATGTCCCAAGGATTAACTAATGTATATAAAAATAAATAAATAAAAAGATAAATACAAAGAAGAGGCTAGAAGACTTCCACTATTCTAATGTAATGAACACAGTCTTGGCATTCTGAATAAAATTCACCACTAACAATCACTATCAATCCAGCATGCGTAAAGCACAAAGTCACACATAAAAAAACAACAAAAAAAAACACACACACACACCCGCCAGCAGCCAGTTTTTGATGCTGATGCTGTTTCTACGGTCATTACAGCCTCTTGTTAATTACTGTGCTGACCCGTCTCGAGGGCACCTGCTCAAGAGCTTTTAGCTCATCATAATTTAAATAAAAAATGAAAATAAAAAAAAAATAAAAAATAAAAAAACAACTGGCACAGGCCACAGGGCTGCTGAGGGCAGCAACCCACACTGCTTCAGGCCATGATGGGATGCTGTAGTGTAAAGCATTTTTTAATTTTTTTTTATTTCAAATGATTACAGACTGGTATATTCTCATGCATCCTCAATCGCAAACCATGATATCCTAAACAGGACAGGTGATTTAACATGATACAAACGGCTTGAACAATCACATCCAACTCAGTATGTAAACACAGTGTGTACCGGCAATAAAACACACACTTGTATCAGCTGCTATTGATGGGTCTGCAGCCACTGTAATGGCCCAGTAGAGGACAGCACTGGGCAAGGTTTTAAAACTGGCCAATTTAAGCAACAGTACAGCAAAAATACAATTCCCTCTTTAACTTAAATAAAAATGGAAACGCACAGACAAAAGAGATTTATCACAAATACAACCTTACAATTAAATGTGTTTTATTAAGATTTTTAGTGACAGACCAGTACTAAGAATCGCTGTAAAAAGGTACAAAAATGATAAATGGTTTTAAATTTTTAATCAAATAAAAATCTGAAAAGTGTCCAAATGAGCACTGTTTAATCCATCATCCAAAAATGGAAAAAGTAATCTACAACTGCAGATCTACCAAGTCATTGCCATTCACCCAAACTGACAGATCAAGCAAGGAGAGCACAGGTCTAGAGAAGCAGCCAAGAGGCCCATGGTCACTCTGGAGGAGCTGCAAAAATCCACAGCTCAGGTATTAGGGCAATATATAAGTTGTGCACTTATCAAATATGGCCTTTATGGAAGAGTGGCAGGAAGAAAACTATTGTTCAAAGAAAACATAAAGAAGTTCCGTTTGCAGTTTACCACAAGCCAAACATGTGGAAGAAGGTACTGTGTTCAGATGAGACCGGTGTTGAACATTTTGGACTAAATGCAAAACGCTATATGTGGTGGATAATTAACACTAACTAGTCAACCTCAACATATTATCCCTACTGTGAAACATGGTGGTGGCAGCATCATGCTGTTGGGATGCTTTTCTTTACCAGAGACAGGGAATCTGGGCAGAGCTGGAAGATCGATGGAGCTAAATACAGATTAATCCTATTGGAGGCTGCAAAAGACTTGAGATTGGGATGGAGATTCACCTTCCAGCAAGACGATGACCCTAAATATACAGCCAGAGCTACAGTGTAATGGTTTAAATATAATAATATACATGTGTTAGATTGGCCCAGTCAAAGTCCTGACCTAAACTGACTTAAACTTCTGTGACAAGACATGACAACTGCTGTAATTGCAGTGATAGGTGGCTCTGCCAAGTATTGATACAGGGAGGCTGAATACATTAAAACGTCACACTTTTTAGTATCTTATTTAATGAAACATTCTAAAACGATGTTTCATTTTTATTTTCACTGACATGCTCTTACAGAGTTGTGATTGCAGTGTGAGTGAATATCAGTGATATTGTGGTCTTTAGAAGACAGATTTATAACCACTTCAAACACTTATCTTTGACTTATTCACACATTCAGAGTATTCAAATGCAGCTGAACCAAGATTTCAGCTTCAACAAGATGTTCCAGACAAGATAGAATTGCACCTATAACAGCTTACAAAGTCTGGGACAATAACATGCGCTTTCAGAATCGTACAGGATTTTCTGGCTGAACTCATTGCCTGTACTCAGTGGTGGCTGACTGAATGGTGAGAGCCAAGACACCATACCTTTTCAAAGAACTATCCAGTGCAAAAAGAAATCAGAGCTTCTATTTCTACTGCAGTAGATGTCATACCCTCAATCAGAGTTTTGAAACGTTTCTATAGAAAAACTCTAACTAGTATCACAGAGACAAAGACATCAAAAGCAACCTCTGGGAAGCGACTGAGCAATGCCATGGGACTAGTCCTGTATCACTTTTGTCATTCATGACTGTGCTGTCCACTGTGGGTGGTAATTCCTTCTAAGATGTATTCCCAATACATGAGACAACGTGGCTATATAATGGGATATTGTATATAATTTGCAAGTGTCTCATCCATATGGCACTCATTATTAGACCTCACTCCAACTCCCATAATTCCCATCACCATCACCTTGCCATGAGCACACTTGCCAGTGTTTAACCTCAATCACAAGATAACACCTTACAAATAATACAGGTGTTGCAGTTACCAAGCCATCCTTTGAGGTACAATATCTCCCTATCATCCAATTTGCTTAAGAAATAATTGTATTAAACCCAAACAATATTTTCTGATTTAATCGCAATTAAAATCATGAATACATTTTTTAAATAATTGTTAAATGATGGAGATTATAATAATAGTGTAGTGTATTGTGGTATAGGCCTGGAGGACTAGGCCTTTTTTTTGCTGTATTATAATATCTCATGGAGGTTTTAATGCTTTTTAAATGAGATCATTTGCTGAGTAACTAAGTTTAATTTAGAGCTTTAATAGAGGAAATGAATGCTAGTGTAGCTCCATATTCCACCTTCAACAACTTGGATAGAGGAACCTGCTATCAGCTGTGTGTTTGTATGAGAGAAATGGAGAGCGAGAGAAAGAGAAAGAGAGAGAGAGAGAGAGAAAGAAACAGAGAACCTACATTTCAGTATTAATAAAAAGTAATCTACCTTCTGAACTAAACAGTAGTTACACTGTGTTTGATCGCTAAGCTGAACAACTAATGCATCAACATGTTATCATTGCCAGCCCTAGTTAATGCATATCCACAAAGGTTAACAACATGCTGGGTGACTGGATGGGTAGGATGACGCTCTCTCCACCCAGAGAGAACGAGGACAATTACACCTCTTACCTCCACTATTGCCAAACTATTGACTTAAGTTGTACTGTTTGGTACATTGTTACTTTTGATTCAGGACTTTTATGAAAGAATACTTTATGGAAAAATACATTTTAATCGAAAATGATGAGTAGCCCTAATGTCCCCCTGAGTCATGTCTATCAATAGGGTGGGGTACAGAGAAGTGGAATGAGATGGACTTAAAGATTTAGCTCCCTACCTTTTCTCCAAAGTACTCCACACACTTCACACAGACAGCAGTGATTGAAGAGACAGATCACAAAAGTTATTCATCACAGTGTTTCATTAAAATAACCACACACATATACATACACACCCCTTCTGATCTTACAGTACAAAGTGTCTGTGGGAAAAGAACACCAACTCCAGCATATCCCATCAGTATCTATTAATCAGAGTTCAGTTAGATCAACCTCTTTGTTGTCTCTGGCCTAAAGATGGCCTTTCTAAGCTGCCTAAAGGCAACGCCATTTCCTAATGTCTCAAAATGCCAACTGCAGCAAAAAAGCTTACCGCACACGATGAGAAAAAAAATACACACCAGTCTGAGCTGGACGTACCTTGTTATGGAATCCCACAGGCCTTTGCTTTCTGTAGCTTCGCTGAGAAGATCTTCGTTAAGTTTGTCAGGCTTCTTCTGAACCTAAAAGACAGGGAAGATTTTATGTCTGCTAGCAGTATCTGGCACTATGTGGTTCTAAGTGTATCACCCAGAACTGATCATTCAATATTTTCTCACCAATGCTGTTGTAGAATGACTGAGCTAGCTCTATTGCTGTTCAGAGGTGAGTATTATCGGACTGTAGCCTGCTGCTAACCCTGGCATCAGCATTACCCGCTAAATCACAATTCAGAGGTGAGTGTATCAGACTGTAGCCTATGTGTTTACCATGTTAAAACAAGCTACGTGCGACAAACCAATATCTAATATTGCCTTAGCTTACAGGAACATTCAAAGTTACTCAGTGTAGCACTAGTGGTTAGCCACTAATGGTAATGCTACAGCCTTATTGCTAGAAAAATTCAGGAATCTAAGCTTACTATAAATAAACGGAAGCTCTTTACTCACCCAAATAAACATTTTTTAAGAGAGAAATCTGTGTAGATTAACATCCAGTGCTTGTTTGAATTTTAAAGATTTATTTTTATTTACAGTTTGTTTACTTAGCTTAGCTTTACCTTAACTTAGTAGCTAACCCCAACCACCACCCAGTGAGTTTAAACAGGGTTGATTCATTTATTAACAACGCTAAAATTACTAAAAATAGCTGGCTAAATGTTAGGGAGATGCTGAGGCATTCTAGTTGGTTTCTACGTTAAGTCAAGTGGTTGTTTTGGTATGCCCATGTGATTGATTAGAAAAGTGTTATTAGTGTATCATTGTGAAAGAACACCTGCACTCAAGAATGGGCTGAAACAGGTGAAAATACTGTCAGTATTTGCTAACAGTAATGCTATTAAAGGAAAACTCACTCGAACTTTGATGATCTTGCTGTGGAAGCTATTGAGCACCACTATGACGTCTTCAGCGTCTGCAGGAGAGTCTGTTCCATCATGCCTGGAGAATAAAAATACACTGTATTTAACACACATACATACTGCAATACCAGCTAAATAAAAACATGTCAAAGTTTACATAGCTTTTATTGTAAGCCTGTGTTATGCTGAATTAAATGTTCAGGTTAAAGCTTGTCTAAATTAAACCTGTTAGCTTTTTTTTATTAGTATTGGTAATCCTAAACTAAATATTAGCTAAAGTTCATCTGAAATAAACCTGTTAGCTTTTTGTTAGCCTGTGTTATCCTGAATACAATGTTAGCTAGATTAAAGCATATCTGAATGAATCCTGTTAGCTTGTTGTTGGCCTGTGTTATCCTGAAGTACATGTTACCTAGGGTAAAGTTTGTCTGGATTAAACCTGTTAGCCTTTTTGTTAGCCTGGGCTATCCTGAAGTAAAGGTTAGCTAAGGCTTTTCTGAAATAAACCTGTTAGCTTTTTTGTTAGCCTGTGCTTTCTTGAATTAAATGTTAGCTAGGTTAAAGTTTGTCTGAATTAAATGGTTAGCTTTTGTGTTAGCCTGTATTATCCTGAATTAAATGCTAGCTAGGTTAAAGCTTATCTAAATTAAACTCGTTAGCTTTTTTGTTAGCCTGTGTTATCCCTTTTAGTGAATGTTAGTCTGTGTAAACATGTTAGCAAAGGTTAGCCTGCATTATTTAGGTTAAACCTTTCAGCAAAGGTTAGACTGAAATACACCTTTAGGCTGAGGTGAGCCAGGTTAGTGTGAGGTAAACTTTTTAGCTAGCTTATGCTAACCTGAACTAAATTTGAAGGTCAGCCTGTGTGTTAGCTAATGTTCGTGTGATTCATATCTGATAGGACAGTGTGTTTTGTAGCTGTGACTAAGCTAGTGTACACAGATTGGCAAAACAAATTATAAAGACCAATCACAGACATGGGGGTCTGAGATCCCCACCTTCTGCTCTGTGAACTTTTAATTCCTATTGACTTCATTCATATCCCCAGCAGTACGAGTTTTAAACACAACAGAGATAATTATAACTGCTGACTTCTCTTTTCCAGTTTTATATGATTTATATTTGATCAGATACAGTGGCAGTTGTATCTGATGAATGAACCCAGCTGATGGCTCGATCGGCAGCTTGCTAGATTAGCCTCTGTGCTAATTGCCCATGCAATACACGCCCACATGCAACACAGCAAGAAGCCATGAACAAACTTTAGGTTAGCTGAGATTAGCCTCTTTCCACAGCTTTGCTCTAATGTAGCGATGTTTGAAGTGATGAGCTAGAGTTTAGGATAATTATCTATTTAAACAGGCTGCTGGTAATCTGTATTCCATGTCTGTGGAAGTTTTTTTTTTTTTTTTTTGCATATGGTCAAGAGATATATCAGTACTTAGACTAAAACTGTACCATCCCCTTATTTCTGTCACTTCTATTGGAGAGCTTAAAAGAAAGGAGTTAGTAAAGTGCAGCAACTTCTTGTATTTTCTCTCTCTCACACACTCTCCCACCCTCTTTTACACACACACACACACACACACACAGACATATCCTCTTAACCAGGCTGCACTAGTGTTAACCAGATGAACAATGGTGCTGCCAGGGTGAAAAATGATATCACCTTCTACCTCTAGCTGCAGAAGTTGGGGAATAAATCTTAGCGTTTGGGACCATTTTGATCCATTTAAGTCTGTAGACCTGAGGAAACCCGAAGCAGTGTAACTTTTAATGTGCTCTAAGCTCTATATATCACCTCAGCCTGAGCACAGATCTTCTTTGCAGTTTAACCTAGCAATCAATGATACTAGGAACCACGCACACACACAAAAGTGTGTGCTTCTATTCCCTAGCATCTATTCATTACACTTAGAGCCATGCATGAGCAGTCGTGCAATTCATTAGGAAGTGATATCTGAAACTATTTGAATCAGCCATGATCCTCCTGGAGGTCCACCTATGAGGTTTGTATGTTTTTATGCAACAAAAAAAGGCAAAATTAATTTCTTCCAAACTTTTAATTAGGACCAAAGATCCATGCTCAGGTTTGGTCAGCTGGGTTTAAGTCTGATCCCTCTGATTAAGTCCTTTTTTTATTGTGCATTTTGGGTCAATTTCTGACAGCATGATTAAGCACCTCTCGATTAAACTGGACATATTTCCTTGTAATCTAGACATTTGCAGACTTCTGAATTAATTCTGCTACCATTATCTGTATTTAAATGATCAAAAATGATTAGTGAGCTGAAAGTAGTCACACAAGCCCAAACCATGACACTATCTCCACGTGCTTGACAGATAAGCTTGTAACATGGTGGAATGAAACATGGTGGGTTCAAACTAAAAATAATAGCTCTCATAGGCTACATTTGGGTGTGGTACCTCTTGATGAGAGATCGCTGACTGCTAGACATGCCTCTAAAATGCAACTGAAGACATTTTCCCAGCTGAGAGATTTTTAAAAGGGGGCTCATTGTTGGACTGAAAGTAGCAGGAGGTTATTATTATTATTATTATTTTTTTTTTTTACAAAATTCCCATAATATAGGCTGTCTGTCAGACAGCCACCACAGTCTTAGTCTTTATTTGCAGTGGTGTTGTGAATGGGAAACCTGGATCATCTTTCTAATCCAGGTTTAATTTATCGTTAACTAAGCATTTATAAAACCAGATGGGATGACGGCTTTAACAAGGAGTGTGCAGGATCTACAGGCACAGCTGCAATGTTTGTGGGCAAATGTGCTACAAGATGCCAGAACATTGTACAGTTTTCCCCAATAAGCGTATCCTTTTACTCTAATATTATATTCAATTACATATAGCATCATTACATTCACAAATATAAAGTTTCATTCCATTCCAACAACTTCTTCTTGGTATGTAAGAATGTTTATTTACCATAGTTCTAAGCCTGAATAAACAGTTATTCTCTTTAATTTAATAACTTTTATCTTTCCTCAAAAGGTAAGGGACAAGGTAAGAAAAATGCTCACGCTTGTATTTGATAGATGTCCTCAGACCGGCCCTTCCGCAGCCTAAGGATCCAGGCACCTGGGTTGGCCTTCAGCTGGAAATAACCCTGAAGAGCAAAATATAAACTTCAGCTGAGTGTGTATACGTACTAGTGCTTTATATCCTATAATCACAGCAGCTCTAACGAAAAGCACTTTTGGCTTAAAAAGCTTATCAGCACATCTAAATAATAATAAAAAAAAATCCCTAAATTTAAAAAAACAGAAGCCCTAACCAATTGTTTATTAGCAATTAATCAACTTGTCATTAAGTCAGCCATAATCGAAGTTTTAATATATATGTGCAATTTTCCTAAACATTACACAACAACTTAATCAGTTCTGTAGGTATGTTACAAATCATATCCTACAAACCACTAAATGTGAAAGACAGGATTGGATAAAACAGATTATATGCACTTAACAGCTGCATCAGATACCGATAAAAACTATATGAGTCCAAATTGTTGTTAAGTTAGTTAAGTTTGGTTTGTTAGGGTTAAGTGGTTTGGCCTCACCAGGTTGGCCATGACGATGGTGTCCTGCATGAGAGGGTCCTGTTTCATGCCCAGTGTGAACTGCAGGCCTCGGGGAGGCTGACCAGTGGACATATCAAAACAGTGTCCCTCCAGAAGCAAATACTCCAACTCATATTCAGCATTCACCACCCCACTGACCTGAAATCAGACAACAAATTACAGCATATTACACAGAAAAAGCAGATTCAGAAAGTATTTATGTTGCACTCACAAAAACACATTGTGAATACATTTCTGTTGTTTTGAGTTTGTAACACACAATGGTAAATTGGCAGGTATTCTTTACATGTTCTTTATAGAATTTCATGACAACTGGACCAAAACAAATGCTTCAAAAAGACTTGGTACGAAATCTTTTTACACTGACTTAAATTAGAAATTTGTTGTGAATTGGTGATAGCAAGTGCAAACTTACAATGCTTTCACTGATGCTCACAACAGACTTACAATGCTAGTGATAGAGGCATAGCATTGCCCATTCAAAGTACTGGCTATTTTTACTCCATTTACAAGCTTAAAGGTTTTCCATACATCATTGGCAAAATTCTAAGAGCCTTGACATTTAAAATGAGGCAATGAGAACTGAGCACAGGTGCACAGATAGTTTATTTAAAAAAAAAAAAAAAGAAGAAAAAAAGACTGTTTATACACACAGTACTTTGAGGTGCATAATTCCACCTGTTGCTAAAAAAAATACCTCTAAAATATCATGCATTTCCACTGAATTAATTTTGCAATCTGTTCCCCTATCCTACCTTTTCGTTCATGCTCATCAGTCAATTTATGACTCAAATTATGGCTACTATGAGCTTTTAAATGGTAATTGGGGGTGAACAGAGGTGGGATATTCGACAAAAGTTTGCACTCATTATCATGTTTCATTACACCCCATTTCACAAAGGAATTTTTGTAACAGTGTTACTGCCTTATTGCTTTTTACTGCTTCAGGATCTAACAAAACATTATGAAATTACAAATTACAAAACTGTGCAAAGGGCTTTTAATTTTAAACGATGGATGCAGAATATAGAGATGCATCTGACAAAAGATCTTAGTGTCTTCGCAACTTATTCA
The DNA here is from genome assembly GCF_023375975.1 of Astyanax mexicanus. NCBI lineage: Eukaryota > Metazoa > Chordata > Actinopteri > Characiformes > Acestrorhamphidae > Astyanax > Astyanax mexicanus. The sequence continues at coordinate 12,357,379 of NC_064418.1, read as the reverse complement.
GCCTACCACAGTTTGGCTCCACCTAATAGTACTGCAGTTCTCAGAAGTGCTTGGGGAATGAAGGACAATCAGAACACAGCACATTTGCAGTATCTTGAATCTTATGTGTTAAAGGTGCATAAACAAAAACATTTGCTTAATTCTAAGGGTTCCTAAATGGCTATAAAAAATAAACGATTTGTGAATTGTAAATGTTGCCTGCAAGGGAAAATGTAAAACAATCTATAAGATATGGGCCCTTTAAAAAGAAACAGGAAGATGTAAAACATTATTAGACAGTTGGTTTTGCAGCTTAGGCTCTGCCTATCCATTTTATTTTCTCTGCATCTTTGATTACATTGTATTTAAACTTCCGGTGCAACAGCAGATCCATTGATATAGAGCACGGTAATGTTAAACATAGCAGTTTAACATTACAAGTATAATATGTTCAGATACAGGGTGACCAAATAATAGGAAGAGGTGGCTGAACTCAAATTTAGATTGTTCTAAGAAGAGCTACATCCGTGGTTGAAAAGCTAAATTCAAGACATCTAGCACAACATTTATACATTGGTATACCTTCCGCAAACCAAACACTAGAACATCCTTTTAAAAAGAAATGGTTTGATTATGAAGATCCAGTGAAACGTATGCTTCTGCCACTTGTTAGGATCTTAGGTTAGCTGTTAAGCTAATGTCTTACCTGACAGTCTCACTAACCCGACACTAAACACATAAGCATAAATACCTCCTGTAGGTGAATGTTGTCCAGGTCATGTGGGCTCCTAACTGCTTCCACCATCCAGCTCTCGGGTGTGATCATGTTGAGCGTGAGCAGAGGGGATTCTGGGATTTCAGTAAAGCGAGCCACTGGGCCTGTGGACATCGTATCATTGCCAAGAAAAGACACCTCTGCCTCCATCACAAAACGATAGAAACTGCCAGAAACACATTGGAGGAAAGAAAGCGTATATTTAGCAACACATGAAATGCAATGAGTGTTCCGTTTATAAGAGACATTGACTTTGTAGATACAAAAAGCCTTGGCCATCAGAACCAAACATCTTACACACCAGCTTTTTTATAGCGCCACCATCTATGACCTTCACTAAAGAAAAAAGAACTGCAATTCATATATTCTATGATATATTCATAAAGCAGATGAGTGTGATCAGTGGCAGGATCAGTGCTTTCACAGAGCTGCTCAATGGAAAGACAGAGGAGATCCTTTGTCCCTAGAGCCTTGAGGCTTTTAACTCTTTTCTTTAGATAGGGGATGCTGCTACAAACTGAATTTAATTCAGTCAGACTACATGCACATTTATTTACTAATCTACACATATGGATGCACCTGTTGGGGGGGGGATCACGGGACATCTCACGATACAATATCATCATGATATATTGCCCATGATAACAATGATATCACAATACTGTGATTCTGTAATACTTGAATTCTCTATGACACTTTACAACATCTTTGTTACTAAAGAGGATCAAATACTCCTAAATAATAATAATAAAAAAGGAATTATGGATTTATTGGTGTCAGTTTCACAGAATTTCACAAACAATTATTTTTTTTATTTATTTATTATTATTTTATTATTATTATTTTTTTTTTTTTACCAGAGATTTACTCTATTCATTAGACTAGAGGCACCACATAATAAGTAATAAGGCAGCAACTTTAAATTGGGTGTAAAATCAAATTGGGGCTGAGTCTTATCTCCAGATTCAACAAAAATATTGGTATTTTTAGGCAGGAATCGATAATTTATTGCAAACGAAAGATATGATATATTAGGCCTGACATGACTTATTGAACAATAATTGGACATGTCCTCAATAATATTTGAAAATCGTGATATCCTCTATTAGTATTTTTTTTAACTATATAAAACAGTGAACAGTATTTTAGCCTGTCATGTTATGACCAATGCTTCAATAACTGTGACTCCAGACACACAGTGTGGACTGCAGTAAGTGAAAAAAAAAAATATGTATACATTTATCAAACTATGATTTATAAATATATATATATATATATATATATATATATATATATATATATATATATATATATATATATATATATATATATATATATACAAATAATTTAATGGTAGTAAAATTGAAATAAAATTGTTTATCACAATTTCTGGGATTAAGTTTTATCCACATTTTTTTTAGCGTAACAGGCTAGATATATTACAATATTGATATTTTAAAAAAATCTGTGAATCTGTGAATTCCTGGTATTTGCTTATTTAGGAGTATTTTATTCTCTTCACTAAAACAGATGATGTGAATTATTGTACAGGACTGTCTTGTAACCGGGAAGTTAGATACCCAGTGATGTTCCGTCAGATTCAGTTTAAAAAGAGGAGTCGTCGAATTACATGAACATGTATTGGAGGAGGCATGCTTTAATCTCCTTCACTGGTAGTGATAGGGGAGTCCTAATGAGTGGGTGGGTAATTGGCCCTCCAAAATGGGTAGAAAATGGGTAAAAATGAAGCCAATAAACATCTTCATTACTCTATTCTATGACTTCACACATTCATTACTGTGAATGCTGTATTTTTACAGATTAGGTGATAATAAACATAGATGTCTGTATTTATAAGACTCGATAAAAACAATATAACACTTTCCCGAACTCCAGCAACCCTGAAACATTTGTAGAGAAAACACTGCGGTCCCTGGTGATAAGGCCTAAATCTGAGCAGGTGGTCTGCTGCTGTGTGGGCTTCGCCAATGTGTGTGTGTTTGCACGCGTATGTGTGGGTGTTTCGACAAACTCTGAAGAGAAAATTTAATTAGCTGCTGTCTCTCACCTCTTCAGGGGCATCTCAGACAGCTTGGCTCTGCAGTTCGTAAACACCTGCACTCTCATATTGACCACTTGACCAAGCACCTGCAGGAAACACACATCCCGGTTTGTTTTCTTACAGTGTCAGGACTCAAAGACTTGCACACAAATAGAAATACACACTAACAAAGTATGTCTATAGAATAGAACAGTTTACAATGTCAGAAATGGTTGGTGTTGTAGGTTACTGTCAATTTTCCAACAAAATTGGTAATTTATGTCCTAAAAAGGAAGAAAAACAAATATGCACACACATGCAAGCACACGGATAAATCTGGATTCATGAGGAGGGAGGCCTTCATGTCTCACGCTGCACCCATCACTCATATTTTAACTTTCTTATGAATTTTGAGGACAAAGTACACCACAGGGTCTGCAGCACGGTGCTGAAAGGAGCAGATATAAACTAAAAACAACTCATAACAAATCAGAACATACACATCAGGAGCAGCCTGCTGTATTACATATAGACATATAATGCATGTGGCATATGCATTTTATAAATATGATAGTAAATATAGTGCAATTTATTTATATTAGTGCAGTCAACATTAAAGCACAAAAGTTAATTTTAAGAAATTGACATACAGCTCTGGAAAAAAATAAGATACCACTTAAAAATGATGAGTTTCTTTGATTTTACCAAATTGAAAACTTCTGGAATATAATCAAGAGGAAGATGGATGATCACCAGCCATCCAACTAAGCTGAACTGCATAAATTTTTGCACCAGGTGTGGAATAAAATTATCCAAAAACAGCGTGTAAGACTGGTGGAGGAGAACATGCCAAGAAGCATGAAAAATAATGAACTCTTAAAACTTTATGAATATGAACTTATTTTCTCTGCATTATTTGAGGTCTGAAAGCTCTGCATCTTTTTTTTCTTATTTTTTTTATATTCTCATTTTCTGCAAATAAATGCTCTAAATGACAATATTTTTATTTGTAATTTGGGAGAAATGTTGTCCATAATTTATAGAATAAAACAACGATGTTCATTTTACTCAAATATATACCTACAAAGAGCAAATCAGAGAAACTAATTCAGAAACTATAGTGGTCTCTTATTTTTTTTCAAGAGCTGTATGATATAAGAATTACTTTCAGTTCCTACATTCTGCTCTTGTATCTTCTTTCTGTTTTTCTTTTCTTTTTTTTTTTTCTTTTTTTTAGCAATGCCAACAAATCAGTTCTGAAAATGTATGAACACACACACAGACGCACCAAACCCCCCACACGCTTCCCCCTGTAGGCACTTACACTCAACAGCGGAGCCAACTTCTGAGCATCTCTTGTTAGGGGGTCCACAATTGCAACTACATCATAGAAGACCTCGTCTTCCCGTGCAGCAAGATGCAAAACACTGCAGATGCAAGCAACACATCATTCATAGTGAAGCAAATGAACTGATCAAAGATTCCAGAACGAATTCCAGTCAGCATTCAGAATATCTAGGGGAAAGAGAACTGAAACAAGTGGCAAAAAATAAAGAAGGGAAATGTACCTGTGTTTATCTTTTACAAATTTGATGTCCTTCCGGGCCTCTCCTTTGGGAGCGGCCGAGAGCAGAGCATCCACTTTCATAATGAGATCACTACTCCTGGAGAGAAAACACACACATACACACACACTAGATTCATCACTGAGATTTCCCACAAGCCCTGTTCATATTTGTGTGAATTTAATAAACACATGCTAAAGCACGCACTGCCAAGACAATTCTGAACTGACCACTTCAGGATTGGGGCACACCAAGATGGAATTTCTCAGCTCAAAACAATAATTGATGACTAACAGTCTGATGTGACAGATACTGAGGAGTTTATGTTGTAATTCTTAGTTCTATATGAAATATAGGAAAAATAGGGAACCAATGAAAGACATATAGTGGAAAGTAGTCCTCCTTCTTTATTATTCTATCAAGTTTGTGCAAAGTACCAGTTCTACTGGCAGCAAAATCGCCACTGAGCATGACACTCCCACCACCATGCTTAACAGTTGGCACAGGGTACTCAGGGTTAAAGGCTTTACTGTTGTTCCTCCAAACATAAACAACCAAGTACATTTTACATTGGACAGCTGTACATAAACCATAAATCATAGTGAAGCATATTACTTTGTCAATGTGGAACAGTGGAAAAGTTCATTTGAGTGTGAAGGTGTCTGTTCTGATAAAGAAGCTTTTTTTGACAGCAGCATTATGGATGGTGTGGACTCTTTGACTCCATTCCCTTGCATTCTATAGAAATAAAACCATGTTGTTTATGCCATGTTGCCAAATTTGCAACCAGAGTCGGCACTGTTAAAGGGATAGTTCGGGATTTTTGACATGAATCTGTATGGCATCAACATGACCAGTGTCGTGCATTCTCACTGACTTACCCCCGACCATGTCCGGTGAGCGGAGTTCTTGTCCAGTATTGTCCGAGCCGAAAGTAGTCCGGCATGTTTGCTGGGGTCACGAAACGAAAGCGTTTTTCTTCCCAAAACAGTACGAGTGCAAAAGAGTGATTTATTTGCATAACAAAAAACGGTGTCTGCAAAAGTCACGCCTCATTATCACTGGGGCACTACTTTCATTTTGGATCAGTGCGCATGTCATTCTAACTGCGAGCAGCGCACTAGTCTTTCAGATCATTGGCTGCGCTCAGCTTCAACCAGCAACGCAAAGAGCAAGCTTTAGAGAGAAGTTTATCGGCTTTTAGAAGCTTCTTGAACACAGATTTATACATTTGTATGTGTGTGTGTTAAAATGGTGCGGACTTGTGATTATCCAGGCTGTAGCAACAAAGATGTGTCTGATTCTCCGCACAGTTTCCATCGTATCCCCGTGACTGACATTGCTCTCAGGCAACTTTGGATACTTGCAATGGGCTTCCATGTGGACACCAAAGTGGTGAAAATGAAGAAGCTTCGTGTTTGCGGTGCGCACTTCAGCGAGGATGACTATGTTTCTCCATGCCCGCTGTTGTTTGTGATGCAGGCAGCAGCTGGCCCGCCGACGTCCTCATCAATTGACAGGTTCTGTATCTCGGGCATAACTAAATCCCACTCGTGGCAGCAGTAACATTCCACCTCTGTCGGCATTAGTTCGCACTTCAAACAAGTGCCACCCTTGGTATCGCAGCAGCAGCAGCAGCGGCTCCAGCTTCGGTCTCAATCATTTCTCTGTCCACCCTCTCTCTTTCTGCACGATCCAATTCGATTTGGGCAAGTTCCTCCTCAGTATACTCAGGCTCATAAAGATACCCCCTTGGCTCTGAGCGGAAATCAATATATTCCTCGTCGCTCTCGTAGTCCGACATGTTCCCGAACAGTAAACAGTGAAATCGAAACCGTAGACTAGCTGCCAGGTTGCGCAATCGCGCGCACTGATCCAAAATGAAAGTAGTGCCCCAGTGATAATGAGGCGTGACTTTTGCAGACACCGTTTTTTGTTATGCAAATAAATCACTCTTTTGCACTCGTACTGTTTTGGGAAGAAAAACGCTTTCGTTTCGTGACCCCAGCAAACATGCCGGACTACTTTCGGCTCGGACAATACTGGACAAGAACTCCGCTCACCGGACATGGTCGGGGGTAAGTCAGCGAGAATGCACGAAACTGGTCATGTTGATGCCATACAGATTCATGTCAAAAATCCCGAACTATCCCTTTAACACCAGAGGTGACCTGCCCACATCTACCGATCTCAACTCTCTCAGACTGCCTTCATTGAATTTTCAGCACAGCTTAAAGGTCCAGAAGGAAAGAGATTTTTTCCTCTGGATTCTCAGTTTGTTCAGTAAATGTAAATGTTTCAACACTAAAAGTGCAATATGTACTTTATTGTGAAATTAATTTCCATTTACATCTAATTAGTATTAAACAGTGTCATGAGTTCAATTCCGTTTATTCTTCGATGAGATAACTGAAGCTACTACAGTCCAGTTTAATCCCGAGCAGCTGTGAGGGATAATAATAAACAAGAAAGAATAATGTTGTAAATGGTATTTGGACTCACTCTGAAGCAGAAAATAAATGTGAAGATTGTGCTGATCAAGGCTGAGTACAAATACTACTGCTATTCTCTGAAACATAGATGGCGGGTTTCAGTCACGGCTGTAAAACACTTAATTTCTTAGAGTTACCCTGTCTTCTTACAATAGCATATAAAAAACTGATTTGAAGGCAAAAAAAAAATATGACAATATAAGCGCAGCAAAAACTAGGGGTGGGTATCCTTTTAAAAAAAATTTAAAACAGGTACCGATACGATTCAGTAACGATACCCAAACAATACTTTTTTTTTTTGATACACAGCCCTAGTGAAAACTAACTTCTTATTACTGGAGATGGAAAGACAGTCTAGAGAAGAAAAAAAATGAAAATTGTCTGTAACTTCCCAGCAGACATAACAAAAAAACTATTTGATTGACAAATATTTGGTGCTTTTACATTATACTGTGTCTTTTTCAATCCCATGAGTGTAGTCAATCAAACCTATTCTACTATGTGTGGTAGAGAGAAGCTACCAGCTCTAGTCAATCATGAAATCAGTGAGCAATGTTGATAAATGTATAAGATATAAAAGGTTCATACTTTCTGGGAGCCAAATTCATTAGTTTGACTTTAGCTTTGATCTTCTCAGCAGATGTGCTCAGTGTGATCTTCTCCAAGAGGTGGAAATCGTCTGCACTGAACTCCTCATCTTCTGTGAATGGACCCAGGATCTAGAGAAAAATGATAAATATCACATGCTCACACACTGCCACACATCAATACACACACAAAAAAAAATCAATAAAACATGATCGTATAACAGATAACAGAACCTGATAGAAAGAAGCAAGAAACCAGTTTAATGAGTGAATTTAACAACTTGATGGCACTTGATTGACTGCATGGACTTTGTAAAGCAGCTGGTCACCATGCTCAAAGCCAAACACAGACTTTAGGAGGGAATAAAGCCTCTCAGCATTGGACTATGAAGCATCTCCATCCAGTAGCTGTGAAATGATAAGCTGGAAAGATGTTTGTGATGCAACACCTAACCCGAACACCAACCAAAAACTGTACCTGACCCAGTATCTAACTCTTTGGGTTTATTACAATCAAATTCTCAAAGCAATGTTCCAACACTTGATGTAAAGTCCTGTTAAAACATATAATGTGAGAAGAAACCTTAAATACGTTTGGCCAGAGATCCTGTACCTCTCATACACTCAAGCCGTAAGTGAAAGGCAACCTACTTTATAATCTAATCAGTCCTTTATTAAAGTAAATCAGCTGCTAATGGAACTGTACAAAATCATACAGTGCCTGAAACCCCAAAGAGAAAGGTCTGAAATGCTCATTAGTCTGACCACACATCGATGCTCCTTCTTGACATGGTATATATAAGGCTTCTGTTCTGCACAGTAAAGGTTTAAGTGGTATTTATAAACGCAACTCTCTATTGCAGAGTTTAACAAAAATTGCCAGAGTAATTCCTTGCCCACATGGTTCTATCAGCTATTGTTGAATGATGGCTCATGGACCACCAACCTTCTTGCTAAAGATTCAAACAGCAGAAGTGTCCTTAAGAAGAAGAAACAGAAGCTTATTTCCACCAAAGGTGGCAATAAAAGCTAATCCCAGCCCCTCTCCAGACGATTCCCTGAGATGGCAATCTGTATGCAGGGCTGTCGTGGACGTTTTTAATGCTAATCACAGATATATTGGCTGCTCCGCTCCTTCGACCAGATGGCTGTTCAGCATCGCTACAGAACTACAGCAGCACTGCTTTAGCAAGACACATTCCGGGGCACTGCAGGACTTCAACGACAATGTGTTCTTGCCTTAATTGTTGCCTGTGGATGTGAATGATGTGATGTCCTTGGACTTGCAGAGATGTCAGGTCTCAATTCTGAACCTTTTTTTATTTGTATATTTTCGTGCACAGACTAAAATCTGGCAAACATCATTAACTCTAAATACATTGAATTCTGATAATTAGCAAATTACAACAAAATATTATTTGGGTGATGGGTCATTATTCTCAGAACTGGAGTGACTGCATTGAAATGGTGGTGGATTGTGTATTAGTGTGTGTTGTGCTGGTATGAGTGGGTCAGACGCAGCAGTGCTGCTGGAGTTTTTAACCATTGGTCACTCTCTGTTAGACACTTCTACCTATCTGCTCCACCTTGTAGCTGTAGTCAGAGTCAGAGACAGAAGCTCAGAATCTGTTGCTGTACAGTTCGTGTTCGTGCTATCAGCTGTCAGCATGTTTTAAAATGGTAAACGCGCAGTCTATTGTCCAATATACTCGCCTCTGAAAAGTAAAAAGAACTAGTACTGCAGTTAGCAGCTAATGCTAATACTGCTCCAGCCTTGGTGCTGGAGAAACTTAAGTGAAACTCCTTAATAACGCTGTACTTCAGCGAAGTGACTTTACTGCTCCTCCTTTCAACCTGACTGGTTGAATTTATATGTAAGATGCACCAGATTATAAAGAGCACTGTCGATTTTTGGGAAAATTAAGGATTTTGAGTGCGCCTATAGTCTGAAAACAATACAGTAAGTGGTGTTGATGCCAGTAGATACAAGGAGATAAAAATAATACGATAAAAATTTGGTCTTTCTGGATTATGTAAGTGTGTTAAGAAAAGGGGTGTTCCATATTGTATCGTACTCTATAATATCGTGAACGATATTATACCCTTGAAATATCGTGCCATATCACCCACCACTTATTTTCACATCAGGGTGCTCCTTTTTTTTTTTTTTTTTACTGTTTTTATTAAAAGAAAAATTCACACTGTTTGCATTTCCCATTATATATTTACTAGACAGATTATATATAGATATTATATCCAGTATCATTTATTTTGTATTTTTTATATATCTTAGTTAGGGGTGTGCCATATCATATCATATGCAATAATAAAATTTTCTTTTTATTTAGTTGCAGTAGTGTATTCTTAAAATATTTTTTTAATTCTGTGTTTTTTCATATCGTCAAGAGTACTGTTATCGTGAAAATACCATGAAATATCATGATATTATTTTAGGGCCATATCAGTTCCCAATGAGTCCAAATGAGTGTCTGTAATAATTGACTGGATGGCTGTATTGACCAGCATGTTTGAATGAAATTAGGTGTAATAAAACAATAAATAATCCTATAAAAGCCTTGTAAATAAAGAGTGACACATCAGTGACACATCAGACCATCTCAGGCTCGGGTCTCCTCGTTCCTGTCCACCAGCGGCGAGGCTGCTGAGGCATCAGTCTGAGGAGCGCCGAGGCTGCCTAACCTGTGACCCTGCAGAATAAGCTGCATGCTGAGTGAGCTGCAGGGGGGATTGAGATGCCGTCCTGCTCGGCTGGAGGTCTATAGATCATCACTGACGGCGAGTCACTACATGTAGAGTTGAGGAGACTCGTCTGTGTTTAACTTCTCAATTCAGCATCGGTATTTCATGAGGTCTGTGAGGAGGGCATGTTTCTACACCTTCTTCTTCCATGCAGAATTAATGCTGGCAGGGGAGGAATGGTCATGGTCATTCAAATAGATGTTAGAATAACCATATCCTGTGCACTCCAAGAGGAAGTCCCTTGAAACATACAAAATACTTCTCAGCATTAATATTATTATCCTTCAACGCTTCAGTGGTGTCATTTGAAAATCCTTTGATATGTAAATATATAATAGGAGTCTACATTCTGGTCTATATATAAACAAAACAGGCTTTTTCTGTAATTATTTAAAATTCCTACAGTAATATCCTTTGAAACTTAAATGATGTAGCCTATGGAAAGTGCTTTTCAAGACATTTGTGGTTCCATTTGATAATTTGATTTTCTTCTTAAATACCATAAATGTTTGAAATATAGTTGATTTAACCTGAAAACAGACATATTTTATGTTTAAAAAGAAAATGGTCTGTATTTCCAAAAGTTTAAACTGTTCTACAGATAGCTAGTCGTCTTTCTGGTTTATATTTGCTGATTTGAGATAGTTAAATTATGTTACTGAGCTATGCTGTGTATGCGGCTCCCGAAATACATGGTATAGAAGTGCACTAAAACTTTAGCATAGATAAATGTTTTTTTCTCAAGCAAATATGTTACTTTTATATTGCTTAAATCTGTTAACGTGCTTGACATATTTTTATTTTAAATTACTATTATTATGACGTTTTTTTGACAATTAAGAAACTAATTTACAAATAAAAGAAAAGAATCGACATATTAATTGATTATTAAAATAATTGTTGAATGCAGCTTTTTATTTTTCTGTTTTATTTTATTTTCCATAGCGTTTATTTTAACTACTTTTCGATTTAGAGTTGTAGCAGTGCTATTTCAACCAACATCTCAATAACTAATTTTGTTCGTTCAAAAGTTAATCAAGCAATAGACTATGTCCACTACATGCATTTAAATCCAAACAATGACCTGTGAACAGTGTCAATCATCATTCTGCAGATCCAGGTGATTGGTAGACAGGTCACTATAGACGTCAGGCACCCCAGAGAGCAATAAGTGACCAGCAGGCAACATCCTGCTCCTCCTGCTGGAACCTTTCTAGAACATATTTTATGAAGGTTCCTCGTGTAACGCAGGCTACAGTAAGTACAGGTGCTGGTCAACGAATTAGAATAATTTGAAATAGTGCAATCATGAAATTCTTTGAATGCATTTTTTGTGCAGAAAGCAAATCAGGTGTTCACCGCACCTGTCCTACTCGTTTCCAAAAGGCCCATTTAGGCCATTTAACTGTGACACTGTTGTTTTATTGAATTAGAATAATGGAGAAACAGTTTCATTGAATTAGAATAAATGCTCGATTTTTTGTTTTCTGTGAAGAGTGTTCACTGTGCAGTATAAAGTCAGGGTTGAGTAGAATTTCTAAGTTGTAAAATCAATCATGGGTAAGCAGCGTGACCTCTCAACCGGAATAGTGGCTCAAATTCAAGCCCTTCGCCAACAAGGCTTGACCCAAACTAAAATTGCTGAGCAGCTCGGCATCAGCCAGTCTTCCGTCTGCAAAGCTCTCAAGAAAAACTGCAGCAAGCGCACCAACTGTTGCGGCGTCCGAAAAACTTCTGCTCGCGACAACAAGCAGCTGAGAAAGATTGCAGTCAGCAACCGGTTCAAGTCCACTTCCGAGCTCACCGACTTGTGGAACAAGCAGACCGGCGCTGACGTCTCCAGATCAACCACTTACCGTCGTCTGCGCGAACTCGGCTTCAAATCTCGCTTCTGCATCTCCTTCGGTGACCAAGGTCCTTGTGTCTGGCGTCGTGGTGGCGAAACCTACAACCACGAGTGCGTGAAAAGATCCGTCAAGTTTCCCCAGAGCGTTATGGTCTGGGGATGCATGTCCGCTCGAGGTGTAGGGAAACTCTGCTTCCTCAAGAAGACTGTCAATGCTGCCGTATATCAAGATGTTCTGGAAACGTTCCTGATTCCGACTGTTGAGGAACAGTTCGGCGAAGAAGACTTCATATTTCAACAGGATCTTGCACCGGCTCATGCGGCAAAGTCGACCAAAGATTGGTTCATTAAAAAACAGCTTGAAGTTTTGGCATGGCCGGCCAACTCGCCTGACCTCAATGTCATTGAAAACCTTTGGGCCATCGTCAAGCGGAAAATTCGCGACAGAAAGCCTACTACGCTGGACCAACTGAAGCAGAACATCGCCACTGCCTGGGAAAGCTGTGAGTGCGGAAACTTGCGACAAGCTGGTCAAATCGATGCCGCGGAGACTTCAGGCAGTCATACAAGCCAAGGGGGCAGCCACAAAATACTGAGAAAGTGATGATTGTAATTATAATAAAAATTATTCTAATTCAATGAAACGGTTTCTCCATTTTTCTAATTCAATAAAACAACAGTGTCACAGTTAAATGGCCTAAATGGGCCTTTTGGAAAGCTCAGCTGAGCAATTTTTTTTCCAGGTAACGAGTTCTGTGATTAGTCTAACGAGTAGGACAGGTGCGGTGAACACCTGATTTGCTTTCTGCACAAAAAATGCATTCAAAGAATTTCATGATTGCACTATTTCAAATTATTCTACTTCGTTGACCAGCACCTGTAATCATGGACAGACAGGCCTTTTAAAGGGAATGAGCGCTTCCATGCTACTAGGCCAAGGGCGACCCAAAGCTGTGTGAAGAGTGTGTTAAAGTTACTCTTACCCTGCCGTTGCTGACCACAGCTCTTTGTCCCGCCTTGAGTTTCAGCACCTCCTGACAGAAACGCTGCTGGCTGCGCAGAAAGTCCACGTCCAGAGTGTTGAACTTCTTCTCAAAGGCATCCTGGTCCATTCCCTGAAGGACAGCAACATGGATAAAGGAGACTAGTCCAGTGTTTCAATGTTTCAGAAATTAAATCAATAAGAATGTAATTTAAAACATTCAAAATCATTCAGAGTGATTTAAATGATTTGGCCCAACCCACTTTATAATGTCAGTGTAATAATTAATTATATCTACAATGCTTTTAACAAAAATGTAACTTCTGGTGTTATATGCACTGTTACAAATGGACAGTTGTGCTGATGTGTAAATGTGTAATGTACAGTACCAGTCAAAAGTTTGGACACACCTTATCATTCAATTTTTTTTTTGTCATCCAGACTATGAAACTACACATAAGGAACCATGTAGTAACTTAAATGTGCTAAATAAACCAAAATACCCTGTGAAGCATTTAAATTGTTCTTATCTGGTTATCTGGTGCTGTTAACTTGTGGTTTCTGAGGCTGGTAACTCTGAAGAACTTATCCTGTGCAACAGAGGTAACTCTTGCTCTTCCTTTCCTGGAGTGTTCCTGATGAGAGCCAGTTTCATCATATAGTTTTAGCTATCTTAGCAACTGTACTTGAGGATAATTTCAAAGTTCTTACATTTTTTGGGATTAACTGACCTTCATTTCTTAAAGTAATTTTGTTCTTTACTTAGTTGAGTAGTTCTTGCATCTCATAATATAGATAAGTATATTACTCAAATAGGGCTTTTCACTGTATACCAACTCTGCCTCTTCACAACTTTACAGCTGATGCTCTCAAACACATTAAAAGGGCAAGAAATTCAAGTAATTAACTCTTTACTTCTGAAGCTCAGTCCAGCTGTTAACTGAAAGCCATTCCAGGTGACTCTACCTCATAAAGCTGCCTGAGAAAATGCCAGTGAGGCACTGAGAAATTTGAAAGTGCACAGGTAGTTTATTAAAAAAAAAAAGATATTATAAAAAAGACTGTTTATATACACCATCTTAAAACTAAGTCATAATACTTCGACTGACTAGCATGAACGAATAGATAACATAGGGGAACAGATTGCAAAATTAATTCTGGGAAATGCATGAATTCCAGGTGTGGCTGAAAATATCTTTTCAATATTCATTATACTGTGTGTGTGTGTGTAAACAGTTTTTTTTAATAAATGGCTTGGCCCTCAGAATTCTACCAGTGAAGTGTGGAACTACTCTGAGCTTGTTAATAGTGTAAAAATAGTGACTCCTTTGCATGGGCATCACTATGCCCCCATCACTAGCACTGTAAGACTGTTACGCTGTACTTCGCAATGCTGGGGTAAAATGTTTGCCTCAAACCATCAAAATAGGCAGAAACAACCAGAAATGTCAAACTGATTTTCTTTTTGCGCAACAACAAGTCAATATTCATTCATATCAAAACAGTGTTATGTTATTACAACAGCATACCACACACTGACATTTATTCGAGTCCTCGCTCTGCGGGGAAAACAGCGAGGTAGATCAAAATAAGAAGACTGCTCTCACAAACACTGTGGATTCCACAGGGGAGGTCCCGCAACAACACATAAAAAAAAACATGAATTCCATCCTGACAGTAAAGATGAAATGTGATAAAACTATGAAAAGTATGACAAGTTCTTATAAGGCATCTGATGTTCCATCAAGCCGTTACATTGATTATACAAGTAATTAAACACTGGCTTTCATGTCAATAACAAATCATAAGAGCATGTGCTTTGCAGACTCAGGTTATTAGAGCTTCCAACAATGCCCCGAAGGAAAGGGGAGGAAAAGTGCCAATATCAGCACAGCACAGGTCTTCCTGCCATCCAGTAATAAAATCCTAACAGGGCTGCAGCACAAGCACCGTGCTCATATATTTCCCTGCCTCGCCTTCCAGCTCATCAGCGCACTGAGGAACACAAGGTCAACAAGCTCTACATGTGAACATGTAGAATTTCTATAACTATAAACATATAGAACTGGTTATTATAGAAGATGTGAAAGCAAAGAACACATTTCTATACATCAAGAGATTCTGGTCTTGAACTGTTGATCATCTTAAACATACTGTATAATAGAAAAACTTATTAATTATGAAATAGCTGAATATTGAGTGTACAATTCATGGTTACAAACAGAAACAAACCATGTACCTCAAACAAAGTTTATCTTCCTTTACATGAACATCAAGCAGAACTTGAAGAGATGCAAATTTACCTCAGTAGTGCTATTCTATCCACAGAAATAGCTCAGCAGTGCCACTCAGCTCAGCTCAGCTAACATTACTCTCCTACCCCTCTACAGATTGTATCTTTTAGCAAGAATACAGCCAGTTTCTTTTAAAGGGTAGCAAACTGAGTGTGATACGTGACTCTGGACACTTTATTTCAAATTAATGTATGCGACCAAAGTGTAAAAATATACTCAAAACCACTAATAGTTCTCATTCACATTTAATGTTTTTCTACTGTTCAGCACCTCCAGGAACTCCTTCAAGACGGTGAGAAACTATTTCAGGTGATTCTCCCTCATGAAGACACTGAGAATAAAATACCAAGAGTGTGCAGATCTGTTCTTAAAGCTAAATGTGATACTTAAAATAATCGAAAGTATAAAAGGTATTCTGTTTTTTTTAACACTTTTTGTTTACAGACTAATTCTGCATGTGTTCCTGTATAGCTTTAATACAGTCTTCAATATCACATTTACAATGTAAAAAAAAAAAAAAACCATAAAAAGAAAGAAACACACCTTGAATGAGAAGAGAAGACACTAAGTGTCCTCTTTTGACTGCCACTGTACATATGCTACGCATCTGTAAAACTGAATCTTATTGGAGATGAAAAGAATAAAACATGTAGCAGTGAAGCAGGGAATCTTCAGGAAAATATGTGATTCAAAAGCAAAAGTCCAGACGATGAGACACAGTTGGACAAAATGTTCCACTTAGTACTCTTAAACGCTCGGTGTGGGTGTTTTATGCAGCACTAACCTGCAAGAGCAGATCTTTAATCTTGGTGTCATGTGTGATGAGCTGGACAGTGTCCTCTTTAAGGAGTTTGAGGGTGAAGTCGAGGGTGTTTTTGGAGGTCTGGGTGAGGAAGGAGGCCCAGATAGCTTTGTATAGGCTGCTGTTGTCTTCAGAGGGAGTTCCACCGGGGTTATTAATCACACCGACGCGGCTATTGGAACTGCTGGACTTCTGCGGAGACGTGGAAACTGAAGGTTATGGGGTTTCAGAAACAGCAGCAGTCTGAGAACACTTCTCACTGTTCAGGTTTCGCACAATAAAGCAGGCATACAATCATTATTTTACCAAGACTCTGCAATGTGGCATTAAAAAAAATGTCCTTCAAAAGCATGACTCGGCAGAACGTTCTTGCTTGTTCATTACCAATGCCATGAAATTGCACCCAGGGAGGGGTCCCAGTGATAAATTGTTCTCAAATTAATTACTAAAGGGCGTGCGCCTTGTGCTCTCTGAAGATTATATGTTTCCTGTGGCTACAACTAATTGGAAATAAAAACAGCAGCGGCTCACCATATGTTTCAAGGCATTCAGCAACATCTGCCTCCCGGGGGCCTGCTCAATATCCGCAATAATCCAAATGGTCACTCCGTACACCATCTCCTCTTCTGCAGAAAAACAATTACTTATTAAAAGTGCTGCAGCGCTCACTCCAAAAGGCCAAGCCGTGTGTTTTCTGTGTCCATAAATAAAAGGAATCAGTGTGTCGAGCTATTCAAAATGCAGTCTCCATAAAAAATGAAGTGCTCTCAGAGCATGCATCAACGTCCTCAAATCTACAAAGAGGAAAATAAATACGTAGGCAAACATCAAAGGCAAACATCCAATGCTCCACGGAATTTGTGACAACCGCTTAATAAACAAAACACAGCGCAGGAATAAAAAAAAAAAATAAGGCACATCAATTAAAATGCGCTTTTATACGAAAACCAGAAGCTTCAATTCTGGAAAAATAGCACAGTGCTGCTCTCAGATTTCATAAGGGACGTTTTGTCTTAGAATCAAAGCGCACAAAACTCTTTGTCTGAGCCTGTGTACATGAGATGCACTCACCGTGCTTGGTTAAATACTTCATTCTCTTGGAAACAACTGCCGTCTTGTCCTTGGAGTCCAGGAAGGAGAACATCATTGAGTCATCCCAGTCATCAGCAACTGTCAGTTTTGCACAAACACAACAAGCAGTTAAACGAAAGCAGCAGCCAAACAGAGGCTAATGAGACTAAAGTGAGCATGGCCATTTCACCTCTTGATGGCCCAATACCATTTAACCTCTTGACCCTACCACTCAGTCCTACCTAGGGGTAGGGTGTCCTGATTCTTGTTAGGTTTGAGGGTTAGGGTGAAGTGTTAGGGCTCCATGACCCTTCAAAATTAGATTTTTCAGAGGCTCACTCAAAACAGAGGGCTATGAGAATCACTGGAAAGATGGCGGCAAAAGCACCAAATTAAAAACCTCTGAAATATAATAATGAGGAAGATAAATGATCACAAGCCATCAAACCAAGCTGAACTGCTTGAATTTTTGCACCAGGAGTGGCATAATGTTATCAAAATTAGTGTGCAAGACTGGTGGAGGAGAACATGCCAAGATGCACGCAAACTGTGATTAAAAAGCAGGGTTATTCCACCAAATATTGATTTCTGAACTCTTAAAACTTTATAAATATGAACTTGTATTCTTTACATCTTTTTTGTTATTTTACCCATTTCTCATTTTCTGCCAATAAATGCTCTAAATGACAATATTTTTATTTTGGAATTTGGGAAAAATGTTGTCTGTAGTTTATAAAACAATGTTCATTTTACTCAAACATATACCTATAAACAGCAAAATCAGAGAAACTGATTCAGAAACTGAAATGGTCTCTTACTTTTTTCCAGAGCTGTATTACCATAGTTTAATAGGAAGTCTCAATTTTTTATGGCAATTTTCTTCACAACAATTAGTAGTTCTAGTAGTCTCTCTTAGTAGCAAGCTAGCAAGCTAACCTTCCCATTCCACCTTAAATAGTGCAACAGACAGCAAAGGCTGCAGCATTCAGTACCTAATGCTTTCATAAAGTGCAAAGCAATCAAATCACACTTGCTTGAAACATGTTTCAAGATCTAGTGCTAACCCTTCCTACATTTAAGACTATTGTATAGAGAAACTAAGAGAACAGTTAAAATGTAAAAAACAAAAACAGTTACTGCTTTAATATACTTTCAGAAACCCTCAGGCTTATAAAGTGTGTGCAGTATATCTTCATTGTTACCTGGAGAGGCAGTGAAGTCCAGGTATCTCCTCTCTGGGCTCAGAATCACAGGGTTTATGCGTGGAACAACATTAGACTGTTCCATCAGGAAATCCACCACATCCAGGCCCTCAGAAATCTGACCCTGTGTATTTGAGGACATTAAGAAACGAAACATCATTGAGAAATATTACTACATATTTCAGTGTTGATATCAAAAGTAACTAAAATGGTTTATATATGACTATTATTACTAGTTAACAAATAAACCAAACATTTTGCAAAAAATATACAAAAATGTGACTTAGAATGATGGAACAGTTCTTGCCAATGGTTAAGACAATTCCAAAGAAATCTTCATGTGAAAAACAAACTGGCAACAATGCGTCCCAACTTTAAACACGTCCAGAATCGATCCTGGCCGGGGTCTTGAGTGTTTGGGCCAAGAGTAGAAACACTTAAGTCAATGACGATAACCACGCCAAACATCTTCAGACTGTGAATCTTCTAAGCTTTGTTCCAATCATAGATCAGTCTTTCCAAGAGTTGATGTTCGAGTAGCACGGAGTTCTTTTTGTTTACAGCACCAGAGATTGAAGTCACGTGTCCCAGAAAATGCTCAGAACATCAGCAGTATTTTTTTGGTTGTGTAGGAACGGTCCTTTACTTTAAAACAATCTTCTTTAGCATCAAGCCTCACAGGTAAATTATTTCTCTCTTAGGCCCAATCCTATTTCTCTTTTGTCCCCCTACCCCTTGTTTTTAAGTGTAACCCTTCAGAGTTGAGAACAGAGTTGCAAGGGGAAGGGTGAAGTCCTCCCACTAAGATTTGGAACCTCCCTTCATGCACCCGGTAAAGATATATAGTATGTACATATGTCTTCAGAAAGAGGGCAGGTGTTGTAGTAATTCATTATTATTGTCCAATCATTAATTTCTCTGTGATAGGGAGCTGAAATGAGCTTTTATTAACTTTTTTAATTGTATGTCTTTGTTCCACCTTAAATGCTGCAGCTTCTGCCATCTAGCTAACTTGCTTTTGAGACAACCTTATGTTTTATGCTTGTTATGAAGAAAATTGCCATAAAATATTGAAACTACACATTAAAACTATGGTAATATAGTGGTTATCGTAATTTTTATAAAGCAAAATCCTCAAAATTGTGGGTTTCTTTGGTCGCTTGTGCCGCTGCCATCTGCCAGTGATTCTCATAGACCTCGGTTTTGAGTGTGCCTCTGAAAAATCTCAGTTTAAAGGATAGCCTAAATGCTTTCCCTTAGCCCTCCAGCCTAACAAGACTTGCAACACTCTAACTCTAGGGCCAAGTGGTGAAATTGGATTGGATCTTAAACTCTTTAGAAGCATCATTGGGTACGTTTACATGCAGCCTAATAATCCGTTAGCAATCGGATTACTGGCTCAATCGGAATAGAGCACGTCCATGTAAACACCTCAATCGGAATAGAGTAGTCCGATTGAGGCCATTCCGATTATAATTTCTATCCGATCGAATGAGGTGGATAATCCTTTATATAATCCGATACAAAGAAGAATAACAGCCTTGTAAACACCTGTACCCGATTACATCCCCAATCGGAATGTTTAAGTACATCTGCGCATGTGCCACAGCATTTTAGAACCAGAGCCACTCTTAAAAATAAAAACAGTTCGCTTCGAGATTAAAGTTCTAATATTAGGAGAGGAGATATTCGTCGTATTTTATGTATATTTATTTCTTACTGCTTAAGCTGTAGTTTAGGAGCGGAGCAGAGGGAAACAAGCGCTCATGAGCTGTTACATATCACCATCAGTTATCTACATTTATAACCTGCTGATTATTAATGCTGTAGCCTAATGTTACAGTTACTGTACATAATATAGTGTTCAGATTTTCCTGTGGCAGCCTCCCAGAAGAGCGCGCGCTCCTGTGCGGAGATTTTCGTTTCTTTAAAAATAATAATAATAATAATAATAATAATAATAATAGTAATATTAATAGTAAACTGTATTTATAAAGCACTTTTCATACATTAAAATTCAGCTTAATTTTCTGTACATACAGAGAGGTAATAAGGAAAAAAAGGAAAAGGAAAAAACACAATAAACTATGTGACTATGATATTAAAATAAATCAATTAAAATAAAAAGTAACAAAAATATAGATCAATACACATATCGATGTATAATAATACAAACACAAATTATTAAAACAAAGTTTATTAAAAAATGTCTTCAGACGCTTTTTGATGCTGCTTGCCTGATCTCAACTTCAGTTTCATTTCTTTCCTGCATAAAAACAAAAAGCTGCTTCTTCTCTTCTTATCTGTAACATAATCTGTAAGATTATTATAGCTGGTCTTAAATAATTATATTACAATGTTTTAGGATGTTTTTTTTTCTTTGGTTGCAAAACCCGATCTAAAAGGCAGGGGAAATGTCTGCGCAACATCGCGCGCTCTCCCGGGAGGCTTCTCGTGGCTATTGGGACGACACCCACCACGGAAAAATCTGCACACTGTGCGTGCCCCGCTCTTAAACTGCAGCTCACGCAGTTACAGCTACATTTCATTCAAAATATTACCACTTTATTCTCGTAATATTAATTGCCTGTATTTTTTAGATAAAGCTGTGCAGTATCTTTAGCAGACTGGAGAGCAGACGACGATAGAAAGCTCATTACAACCAGACGAGGCTTGAGACTCGACTTGGAATCGTGACCAAAGACTTGTGATCATCTCTGATACCAACTGTAAACTCTGGAAACAGAGCTAGTTATCCAGTTGCTGTTACAGTCCTCTCACGCTGGCTGACATCACCCGATGCTCGTTGTCATGGTTACGAGTACACTAAGCGATACCACACATGCGCGTCATGTTTGATCGGATTACTTATAGCGTGCACATAAACGGAGAGTTTACTCAGACTATTGGGGAAAGTGTACATATAAACACCTCAATCAGATTCTAGAATCGGAATGAATTCATTCGGATTGAAGGAAAGCTTTGCATGTAAACATAGCCACTGATTTCTGTTTTTTTTTTTACTAGTATAACCCAGACAGCTTGCACTGTATTGCATGTAGCTACCACAGTTATTCTTATTTCAAAAGTTGACTGACTGCAGGTTTTCATTCTAACCAAGCAGAAGCTAATGTGATTAAACAAGTGGAATTAGGGGTGTTGCTGGTTCTTTAGAATGAAAACCTACAGCTGTACTACTGTTGGTATTTTACAGGACTGGTGTGGCAGTGGCTCAAGACACTGTCACTGATTTGGGGATGGCCTGTTTGAATTCTAATTTATGCGGCTTGCCATCAGCAGCAAGAGTCTGAGAGATCACATTTTTTCTTGCTCTCTCTGGGTGGGTAGATGGTGCTCTCTCCCCACATCATTCCTAATATAATGTTGGTCTGTTGGCTAATCATATCGGAGCTGGGTCGCCTCGCTTTCCTCAAAGAGTGCTGCATCAGCGGCAGTGGGAAAAGAGGCAGTTGCTGGCTTCACATCTACCACATCTAGGAGGAATGTGCTAGTTTTCACCTTCCTAGTGTTTGGAGGTGGGGTCCTAATGAGTGGGTGGAGTAATTGTCCTTCCAAATTGGAAGAAATGAGGTATGAACTTATAAAAATATACTACAGCATTGTTTTCTAACCTGACCTGCAAAGCGTAGCTGCAGGTTTTCATTCTGTCCAAACAACTGATCACATGAGCAGCGAAACAGGTCTAAGAACCCTGTTCTACAGCAAGGAACATACTGTGGAAACATACCATGAAGACGGCCCTCTGGAAGAAGTTGGTGGTGTCCATGATGCGCTGCAGCAGAATGGTCTCCAGCTCGTCCGGGTCCATCTCTTCACTGCTGAGGGGAATCCCATTAAACAGAGCCACAGGAAGTGCTCCCAGACCACTCTTCCTGTAGAACACTGCACCGGCCTATAACATCACCCACACATATTCAAGCAGAAGATCAAAAGAAACAGGGGGAAAAAAAGCCATCAAAACTTCATCATCTGCTGTTCTGATCTCATATTTGTCGGTACTAGAGCACTGAAGGTCTGAGGACAGCCTATTTCTTTGTGGTGTAGGTTCCAATACTTTAATCAGCCCAGATCTGCACAGTGTGCATCAGTAAGTCTGGAAGGATTCCAGAGAGGTGATCTGCCTGGCCCGAGTGGGAGTTCTGCAGAAGTGCTGACTCCAAAAATGCATCAAGGCTTTTTAGCTGAAACTTTGCTTTGTGAAATCTGAAAATCTGTGACAGGGCTGTCTCAATTACTTGATTACATTTATGTGCTTTAAAAAAATGTCTCTGTGGCAAATTAATGAGTACTTTGCAACTTTTCAAACACTGCACTTTTTTAGCACATTAAAAAACACACATTAGAATAAGTTATTATATAAAATAAAAGTTGTCAAATTTCAGTAATTTAGTATTGTACTTGTGAAACTCTTTACATAGATGTATTTAATGCATTTATTTATTTTATTGTTAATTATTATGGCTTACAGCCAATGAAAACACCAAAAAGATAGCCATGTCATTTGCTGGTGTCGGTCCAGTTTGTTATACAAGTCCAAATCTTTATGCACTTATGCACTTTATGCCTCCCTCTGCTGACAACATTTATAGAGATGCAGATTTCATTTTCCAGCAGGACTTGTCAAATGCACTGATACAGAAAGTCCCCAAGGTTTTTAATTGGATTCAGGTCTGGAGAATATAAGGGCAAGTCAATGGTATCTATGCCTTCATCTGCAGCAGGAGGAACCCGGGGCTCTCTGAACCAACGTTAGGCCTGACAATGGCTCTGAGGATTTCATCTTGGTACTTAGCAGCTCTCAGGGTACTAACGGCTATCACATAGACGTTTTGTGCAACCCTTCAAGAATATGTTATTCCAGGTGGTTGCCATGGTTTCACAAAGTGGTCCCTAAGGCATCACTGGTGATTACTATGGTGTTGCTTACTGATTTCAATGAAGTTGTGTTTGCTAGGTGGTTTTGACAGCATCCTACAATTTTGCTATGGTATCTCAGGTGGTTGCTTGGCAAAATACAACCATAATTAAACAAAAAAAACTCCAGAAACTCTAACACATTCTATGCGATCCAGCAGCTGCGAATGGTTGCAGGTCACACTGGGCTGCATACTGTAAATCTCATGGCTTCCTCCACTTTGTTATGTTTGAATAACTCTTATCTCAGTGTTCTGTACTGCATCAGAAAGCACATTCTGCTGTGCTCATACAATTCCTACTGGATGCATCCCTTATCTACCATTATTGAAATATATGGAGCGCTACGGCAGGTCACCTTGCTGCGTACATCAAGTAGAAAGCCATCAGGATGCAAGTTCTTATCTTTACGCACCATCCAGTGTGATCAGACTATAGTATTTAGACACAGTGTTCCTCAACCCTGGTCCTGGAGGCGCTGCTGTCCTGCATGCTTTAGTGTTTCCCTGTTACTGTTTAGCACACTGGAACCCATGATTCAGCCCATTAACAAGCCCACTACTGAGGTAAAGTGGGGGTGGTAAAGCAGGAAAACCACTAAAACTTCAAGAGCAACTATTATATATGTAATATGTATTGTATTTCATACATTAGATTTGTTAAATATTATTTATAATGTTTATATCATAATTAGTTTATTAGCTCTTTGTTATTCCTTTATTACTGTAACACAGTATTTTTAATTAATAAAAGAAATTGTCTTCTTCTGTCCTGTCCTGTCCTGTCTTCTAACTGTACTTTCTGTACTGTACTTTCCTGTAATTGTCTTGTTTTTTAATGGTAATGTATTTATATTGCCTTGTAAATGTATTGTAATCATCTTGTGTAATTGTCTTGTAATTTGTCTTTTAAATGTTTGTCGCCATGTCTTGTAACTGAACTTTCTTCTTTTCTAATTGTCATGTATATTCATTGTCTTGTAACCGTCTCGTGATTGATTTCATGTCTGGTCCTGTAATCTTGTCATATAATTGACTTGTCATTTACTTGCTTTGTAGTTGTCATGTCTGGTAACTATCATGTCCGGTAATTATCATGTCCTGTAATTGTCATGTCTTTTAAATGTATTGTCTTTTAAATGTATTTGTCTAGTGTTTTAAATGTCTAGTCTTGCAACTGTCATGTCTTATAATTACCTTGTACTGTCATGTGTTGTGGCAATTGTCTTGTCTTCATGTCTTGCAATTGTTTTGCATTTTTTTTCTTTTTATTGACATGTTTTGTAATTCTGTTGTCCGTCATGTCTTGTAAATTTATGTCTTGTAATTCTTGTAATTGTCATATCTTGTCATGTTCTGTCTTATGTCTTGTAACTGCCATGTTTTTGTGTCATATTTTGTAATTGTTTGTCTTGTAAACATCTAGTCTTGCAACTGTAATGTTTCGTAATTGTTTGGTCATATAATTGACTTGCCAAGTAATTGCACTGTAGTTGTCATGTATGGTAATTGTCTTGTAATTGTCATGTCTTGTAACTGTTGTGTTGTAAATGTCAACTGTCATGTCTTATAATTACCTTGTCTTCTGTCACTTGTCTTGTTTTGTCTCATCATGTATTGTAAATGTCATGTCTTGTAGTTGTCCTCTTTTCATTTTCTTGTCATGTCCGGTCATGTAATTGATATGCCTAGTAAGGGTCTTGTTAAGTAATTGACTTTTTTTTTCTTGTCGGTTATGTCTTGCAATTGTCTTGGAATTGTCTTGGAATTGTCCTCTCTTCATTGTCATGTTTTGTAATTGTTTTGTGTGTCATGTCTTGTCTTATGTCTTTTAATTGCCATGTCTTTGTAAGTGTCATATCTTGTAATTGTTTGTCCTGTCATAGTCACTGTCCTGTCGGTCACAGGGACGAGGGTTGACAAACACTGCTCTAAGCACCAGAGTGCTACAAAATATAAATCCTACTCATACCTTTCGCTTGTCATCATAGCTGGATTCCACCCCGAGTATTTTGGCAGTGTTAGCTTTTGGAAACTTCTTCTTCAGATACGCAGTCACTGTCTCCACTGATAAAGAATCTCCAACATCCACTCTGTTGTACATCTGT
The DNA here is from genome assembly GCF_023375975.1 of Astyanax mexicanus. Lineage (NCBI taxonomy): Eukaryota > Metazoa > Chordata > Actinopteri > Characiformes > Acestrorhamphidae > Astyanax > Astyanax mexicanus. Next base: position 12,331,941 of record NC_064418.1, on the reverse strand, counting down.
GAAGCGTACACAAATAGAAGTCATTTCAGATCTAGTGACCATTGTTCATTACAGTGAACCTCTGAGCACTCATTAAAATAAATGAAGGTTAAGCTTTTAAATATCTGACTAACAGCCAAAGGAAAATGCAGGATATGAGTTGAAACAGAGGGAAAGCTAATATTAGGGCTACTTACAGTCACCATTGATAAGAAAGCCTGGGTTACATCATACTCTTCAGCGATGTAGTTCCACAGTCTGAAGAAAGCAACTCCAGCATCCTCAAATCCATTCACTTTGTCTTCTGTGTTTACGACAAAGACAAACCCAATCCTAAAAGAATAAAGAAAGAATGGCTATAGCTTCCACCAGTGAACATAAGTTGTACAATCTCAAATCAGAAAAAGTTCAAACAGAATGGGAAATACAAAAAAAATTACATTTACATTTTGTTTTATTTTATTTCAGTTTTTTTTTATTTCAGATGGTATAAACACAAGATATTTCATGTTTTATCTGCTCAACTTAATTTCATTTATGTATGTGCATCCATTCCCACATTTCAGGCCTTCAGTCATCACTTTGTAATGTTACCACTTTTTTATAACACTGATAAGATGTTTAAGAACAGAGGATATCCAACAATAAAGTGTTTCCGGTGTTAAATTGTCCCATATTTCCTGCAAACACCTTTTAAGGTGTGCAACAGTATGGGTCATTGTTTTTACTTCAAAAAGTTTACGCAATTTAAGACATTATAAAACATTACTAAATCAGAATACTTAAGAATGCTCCTTCAAACTAATTAATTTACAATTTTAATATCTGAACATAGCATCTCAGGACCTGTCAGGGTGAAAAAAAAAAAAAGATGACAATATATGTTACAGTGTGAATGTAGGCTCACCTCAGGGGAATCTTATGCTTGTAAAAAAGCTCAGCCAGTTTTACCAGCTCTATGCTTTCCTCCTGGGCTGGATCGAAAAACAGAACCTGGAAAAATATTTTTTTAAATAGTGCATAATGTCCACAAAAAATAAAATAATGGCAAAAATTGACTTGAAGCAGATTGATCTGCTCTGTTTTCACAATGCTGCATTTAGTTATTAACTGGATTGAAGTTAGTGTGCTATCTCAATATAGACATTATTCAAACTGTTCTACTGACCAGATTAAAGAAGTTCCGGCGAATTTGTCGAATCACACCAGGAAACGTAGCTCTGAGCAGCTCCTGCAGGCTTGAGGGCCAGGTCCTGTATGTGGAGTCACTCTCAATATCATTAATCCACTGAAACGCAGAAAAAAAAAATATTTAGCATAATTTCATAGTAATGGTATGCACACACAGGGCCCTGCAAGGCAGGCTGCTATCTTACACCCAATCAACAGTCTATTTTCATGCCTTGAGCCCATGCTGTTTAAACTGCATCAGAGTTTAGGAATATATCTACGCTGATGGGCATGGTGGTCTGGAAGGGAGGTGTGTTCAGGTAAATATTTGGCGTGTTTTTTATCTTGATGATGTGAAATATAGGTGCGCCACTGACCAATAAAAACAGTAAACAGTCAGCCACCCAATCCTATTTTATCATATTTTAGCCATGCAGGAGTGCTGGGCTGCTGTTCCCTTAAATTACCTGCTGGTTAAATTAAATAAATATAAATTACCCATACTGAGACGCTTAAAAAGGTACCATGCTGTTAAAATATCAACACGCCTTAAAGGGAATAACAACTGTCACACTGACACACACACACATGATTAATTAAGAGAATTAGTACATGCCTTTTGCATGTTTAAAGCTGCACAAGGCATAATTTTTGTGCCTTCACGATACAAAGACACACAAACACGGCCTAAATTAAGCTGTGCGATGAGCAATTGACCTGTGCGCTACAGATCGCTAAAATAGTGCCCAAAGTGTGCCTTTATACTGCTCTAACACATGAAATGCAAAGACTTTCAAAAGGACCAGATAAGCCCATATACCCAATATACAGTAAATATTTCAGAGTCATTATATAGCACAAAAGCAATCAAATAAAATAAATTATTGCTTAGATGGTATGCACAAATCTCTGGCTCTACAGAGACCTAATCTTTTACAGTCTCAAACAGTAATAAGCAATAAAAACATACTGTATGTTTTCACATTTTACTTTTTAATATTTTCTCTAAATAAAACCAACAAATACATTAAGAACATTAAGAAGTTTCAAGCTACTGAACAAAGATCATGATCCCATTTTCTGAGATATTTTCGCTCACCATTATAGCAGAGTGCCTGATATCCAGAGCGTAACTCTCCTCCACAGTGGTCACAGGCATCCGCAAGAACTTGCTCATGCTGGTTCCCCTGATGCCCAGGTTATGAAGCCCCTCCAGCAGCTTAGCCTCACCTCTGATAATGTCAAGTATGCTTCAGAAGAAGAAAGAAAATAAAGTGGTTCAGCTTGATGGTGGGTGAAACAGCATATACAGTACACAGTATATTGACAATGAAAGGTGTACTGATTTTAATTTGGCATTGCAGTATATGAAAGTGAAAATATTACCCATATTTGGTTATGTCATGTCTCAAATATGTACACACACAGGTAGTGTTTATACCTGAACGCGTTGTGAAGGTCCAGATCAATGTGTATTCCATTAATGAAGAGACTGGAATCTCCAGGGTGAATCCCCATACTCTCACTCAGGCGCTGCAGATCAGATTACAACATCAGTTTAGGTGCACAGCACATACAAAAACATCAAAATTCACATTCATGGACATTGTCAGACCTGTAACATTTTTGACAACTAGGCTCTTTGTTAGGGGTGCGCCATATTATATTGTACGCAATAATATAGCAAAAAAAAACTTTTTCATGTTAATAGCGATATTATTGTAGGCAGTCTATTTTGTATTTGTTTTGCTATTTTTCATATTTAGTTTATTTTGTTTACAGTTGATATGCATGCACCAAAAATGCTGCACTTTAGTTTTGTGGCCAATTTTTGTTAATACATTAATTTAATTTTTGTAAATTTTTTTTTTATTTATTCAAAGTTTATTTAAAATAGACAAATATTTATATCATTTGGCATCTACTAAATGTTTAAACTGCTATGTTTATACATTTTTTTTTAAGTTCATATTTATTTTGTTGCCATAGTATAATCTTGAAATTAATTAAATATTTAATTTATAAATTTATAAATGTTTTGTCATATTACTAAAAACATTGTTGTTGCAAAAATAGCATGAATATATAAAAAAAAAATAATATTGTGAGATTATTTTAGGGCAATATTGCCTATTCTCTACTATTCGTAAATGCAGAATATTTTAAAGATTCAAATGACAATCCGCTAAAAAACAGTGTTATATTTTATATCTATTTTATTTAATTTGGTTTAGATAATTTTGGTGCATCTCTAACATTAAGACACTGTTTTAAACAAAGTTAAAATATCATCTTGTTAACATGAATGGGATCTCCTTGGTAAGTAAACACAAAGGGCAATATTTAGGTCAATTATTGAGGAAATACTGAACAATAATACAGTAATGTAATTATTATGACAGACCTAGCAACTTAAACACATACATCACGCCTTGGATATCCTATATGCTTAAGAGTTAAAATCATGCTTTACAGATTTTCACAGTATTTAAACCTGGAATTTAGCTAAAGCCTGAAAGCATCTGATGAGATGAAGCTCAGAAAAAAAAGTTTCTTCATAAGAGCGCTTCAGAAAAGTGCACCTTCTGGTTCTCCTCAATTTCCTTCCTCATCTCCAGGTTTACAGCCACTCTCGTCAGTGATCTGTGGGGACAGTAAAGCATGCACGGTCAACATCATCTCTTTCCAATGGCCCAGGCCACTCATAAAAGCCCATTTTAATCTGCAGAACCTGCACACCTTTAAGATGCTATATCTGCCGAGCTGACTCAGTGTAAACTCCAACAGCCACTCTGACTCAGCACATTTCACACACACACACACACACACACACACACACACACACACACACACACACACACACACACACACACACACAAAAACACACACACACACACACACACACACACACACACCGCACATAAAAGTGTCTGCAGCTCCAGCAGCCAAAATCCCCAACACGCATTAAAAACAAGCTGGAGCCACCGCATACGCAGCGCTCCCAAAATCTGACGAGAAGATGAAGATTTCTCCAAGAGGAAGAGAGATTCTTTACTTACAGTCTAAAGTCAATCTGAAACAATCTCATTCTCTCACAATTCATAGTGGATAAAGATTCAGTCAAAGCGACGAGTAAATAATTAATTCAATGTACTAATAATTTAATACCAGATAATAAATAGTAATTACTGAATAATTCAGATGACAAAATAAACACTAAATACAGGATAGTAAATACTTTATAATATTTACTGAATATTTTTTCGGGAAAAAACTGATTAATTTAGAGTAAATACTGAACAATACATAATGGATACCCAATAGTAATTACATAATAAATCACTTCACTTCTGGACACTAAATATTTTTTAAAATAGTTACTTAATATTTCCCAGTATAAACTGGGAGTGGAAAAAAGTGGAAACTTAAACATAGATAATTAACAGATAAAAATTCACAAGAAATATAAAATAATTTATGGTACTAAATAAGTTACTAAAGCTACTTTATAGTTACTAAATAATTCATATTGGAAAAAAATACTAGATAATACTAGATAATGAACAATTCCTGGTGCATAATAATTGATTCACAAGTTACTAATTAATCCAAATAAGTCACTCAATATTTCATAGTAGATACATAGTAAACACTGAATAGTCCATACTAAATATTTTATAATATTAACTGCATAATTCACAGTAAATGCCCAAAAATACATTGTAGATATAGTATGATACAAATAGTCACTGCGTTCTTCATAGCAAAAAACATGTATAGTGGACACTAGTTCATAGTAGTAACTAAATAATTTGTAACAGATGTTAAATTCATAGTTGACAGGGAACAATTGGTAGTAGAAACTGTGGATACTGAATAAACTCTAATGGATGCTGAATTGTTTGTAATAGAAACAACAATCTGTAGCAAAAACTGAATAATGGATAGCAGAAACTAATATACTGAACTAAACAGTTGATACCGAACAATTCAGAGCAGATGCTGCATTCATATTGGAAAATTAATAATTCTTAGTAGGATCTTCTTCTGTAGCCTGACAGTTTGTGACATATAAATCTGACCACTTCATTTTAAAATGAATAAAAAAAACACACATTATTCACATTTCATTCCATTACAAGAGACTGACTTTTGCCCGCCTCTACAAATGTCTTCTGCATAAATAAAAGACCATGACTAAACCTCAGTTCAGTTCAGAAAACAAACCCCTATAGAGGCTCTGACTGCATCATTCCTTAGAGAACGCTGCAGAAAGCATTAACATTCTGCTGCATTCTGAGATTAAAACATGCTAATTCATGTCATCACCTTTACAGACTCTCGGGTTTTGTTATTTGTGCTCTGCTGTCTCTTTAATGGTACACAGTGCTTGGGCTCTGATGATTGCCACTTGAGATGTAATCTGAAGACAGATGCTCAGATCTCATGCTATTGAATATCCCACTGAAATCAATATGTATTATATCAGTTTCAGGCAGGTTATGTCTCCATCAGACGAGGTAAGTGTGTATGATGTGTATAATATGTATTTGAAACTGGAGTTCTATGCAACAAGGGGGTGGTTTTAGTTGGTGGTGTGGTGGTTTGATGCTGACAAGCTAATTGTTCAACTAATTTAATCCTTCAATGTTCTGATAAGCTTTTTGGTAGAGCACATTTTAAGTCACTATATCAAATATATAGTATACCATATATATTGAAAAAAGTCTTATACCTAATGCAACCTGATTGTGCCATCTCTACCAACCTAGGCACGCTGGTTCGATAAAACAAAATAAATCACTAGAGGTCTCTGTGTTTAAGGATGCACCAAAATTAAAATAAAATCATTCAAAACTGAACAAACTGAAACATGCCAGGCAGACTTTTTTGTTGTCTATTTTGGTTGTTTTTTTTTTGTTTTTTTTTACATGTAGACTAACTGTATCACCAAAATATTTATTTAAAGCAGTAGTCCTTAAGATTTTGTCTTTTAATCTGAAATCAATAGTGTTCCTGCTTGAGGAGAGGGCAAAAAATATGCTGTGCTTCTGCTACCATTCCTGCAAAGCCACCTGAACAACCACGGTGCTGCTAATGCCACTGATACAAGAGCTACTGTAGACATGAAGATATTAGAACAGCACATTCAAAGCCCTATTTTAGCAGTCTATAGACGGGCTGTCAACTGCGCAGCGCATCACTTGCCATTCCCTTTTTAGATCAAGGTGCGCTCTGACTTTGGCGTATTGGTATTTTAATGGCGCAGTACTTCTGCAGTTCTTAGCAGAGGAAACTGACCTGGGTGTTCACGCTTTGAAGGTAAGTGAATAGGTCATTTACAAGAACAGCAAATGTAATTTTATTTTATATTCTGTGTATTGTTAATGTCAAACAGCGCTTACAGCAGACAATTCTACAGCTAGCCTGTAGAAACATGTGCCATCTCCTTCTGTATCTCCTGACTGCAGTAATGTAAACACATTCTCTCTTTTTAAACATTAAAAGTGGTGCACAGCAGAAGAATGCAGCGGCTTGTTTTTTTTTTTCTTACCTCGCTCTGCTGGGGAAGTTTTGGCTCAGGTCGCGCATCAATTTGAGAGAATCAAACTTTGGCACGGACATGATCCGAGCTGCTGCCTGGAAACTCAGGTCTGTTAATGCAGAGAACATTCCAGAACGCACTTTAGAAAAGGCAATTAACCACAGAGGGTGTCTTTACTGTTCAAGTCAACATATCGAGCCTAGCAGAGCAATTAATTACAGAGATAAAAATGTTCTAAATAAAGCAATCAGGATTTCAGCCTCTCTCAAATCACATGATTATTATAGACAACTGCATAATGGAGGCAAAATGAATATACAGCTTTCTAATATTCACTCTACGCCACTCCAGGCTGAGCGAAAGGGAAAGTAATTAGCACCTTGGAGAGGAGGACATGATCAGACAGCCTTCGTGGCTGGTTTTGACATATAAATGAAAGTTCTGTTCATTATTCACTTGTATAGAATAAAAGATCCATTCAGAATACATTATATAGATAACAGCTATAATTGCTATATGCTTTTACATTTCTATCAGGTTGTACATCAAACCTGAACCCTCAAAGAGCAAGTACAACAACGGCAAACTTGGCTCCGGCCATTAGCATCTGTTCAGCAGTCAGAGCAGGAGAGCAGAACAGATCGCTGGGCGGAAAACACAACATTTCCACCTTTTCTCCATTCATCACCCGGACACTTCTTCTGGGCCGGTACAGATCGTTTTCCTCTGCCCGTGTGAGGATCCTTGGACCCACGTAGAGCCCAGGACTCCAGGTCTGAGAGAGGGCCATTAATAATAATAATAAACCAAAAAACAGCAGCAGCACCAGCAGCAGCAAAGCTACCTTGCAGCTCCCACACTTTCAGAGGTGCCATGTCGTTGGTGCTTTCCAGCAGGTGCCTCCTCAGGTCTCCTAACTGCCCCTGCAGATCTGGATACGATTTCCTAGGCACAAGTAGACAATGTGCGTTAAGAGACTTGTCCAAGCTCCACCCTACACTTTTTTTATACTGTTCAGAGTGAGTTTACCAGTGTTTTGTAAAGTTTACTAAGCCATGCAGGCTTAGTAAACTTTACAAAACACTGGTAAACTCACTCTGAACAGGACCATCTGAATCATCTAACACAGGTAGGAGAATGTAGTGTTAGTATTATTTTTTTTTTATATCTTATTTCTAATTTTTATCCCATTTTCTCCCAATTTACACAGCCAATTACCCAACCCACTCATTAGGACTCCACCTAAAACTATTAATGCCTTAACCCCAGGAGGGTTTAGACGAGCACATGCCTCCTCCGATACATGTGAAGTCAGCCACCACCTCTTTTCGAACTGCTGCTGATGCAGCATGCCAAGTAGCCAGTATGCTCGGAGGAAAGCATACTTGGTCAGCAACTTGGTTACGATAAATCAGCTCACAGACGCCTTGTGCTGATCGACATTACCCTTTGGAATGATGATGGAAGAGAGAGCGCCATCTACCCTCGCAGAGAGAGCAAGGCCAATTGTGCTCTCTCAGGGCTCTGGAAGTAGATGGCAAGCTACATGAACAGGATTCGAACCGGTGATCTCCTGATCATTGTGGCCGTATCCTAGGTGTCAATATTCTTGCCTAAAGGCTTTTAATGGTGTACAGGTGTGTTCATGTCCATTCAGAGAATGAAACCTTATGACAGTAGTCTCCAAACTCCAACCCAAATCAAATCTCCAATCAAAAACAGCTAAATGCATTAAAGCAAGTAATTAGTAGGAACTGAAATCGTTCGAATAGTATCACTCAGCCTGCTGATTTTTCACTCTATTAACAAGGTAATTGTATTATTATTTTTGTTCATTTCTGCAGATTTGTCATTTCTATGGGTGGGACAAAATATCATTATCGTGATGTAGCGTAACATTTTTGTTTGCAAAAATTCTGTCAAAAACAGAGACAGGTACCCACACAAAAGCTTAATCAATCATCTCTGTCACTGTGAATGTACTCCTTCATGCAGCACTTGCAGCCTCAAGACACCGCCCCTAATTTGACTTACTAAAGTTACTGTTTCAATACTCCACAGGGTGACTCTTATCTGTCTGTCCAATTGCAGAGTAGCGTGCACTAGTCACACTGAGTATGAGTAAATGGGCATGGTATGGGAGATACCTGATACCAGTATTGGTATTCATGCAATTACACTATCCAATCAAATACTGGGTAGTTGCTGCAGAAAATTGCATGCAACAGATAAAAAAAACACATACATGCTGGTAGACTGCATATACTCACTTCAGCTTCCCAAACAAAAAGCCCTGGACTTCATCTGTGTCATCTTCTTCATCGGTTGTGGATGATTTTGAATCTAAACACAAAAGTTTAAATGATTAAGCTAGTTATAATATACTTACATAATACAATACAAAATTACATATTACAGTATGTACCTTTAACCTGAGTGTCATCCACAGCTTTGTACTCCGTACTTTTAATAGCCAGCTCTACTCCATACCCAGACAGAAGTATGTTCTGCTTCTTTGGCTCCTGTAGTGAGAAAAAGCACCTTTAATAAACAAAACTAAGAGTACTACCTAATTAATAACCTCACATTTATTCAATATTTATACTACATAGTCTATTTCAGTGCAGAGAATTTATTAAACACAAAGATAAACCTCAGGGTACTCACAGCCACATAATGACGGAGCACATAGATCAGCTTCCCCTCTTCAGCCCTCTCAGAAAGAACCTTATGGAATGTGTTGAACTTCTTGGTTCCGATCTCAGCGTAGAGAATAACCACAGGAAGATCAGTCCCGTTCGCTCCTGGGTATTTGTGATCGTTCTTGTACAGGTATGGCTTTGGCCTGTAAGTATAAAACTACTGTGTAAGTATAACAAGGAAAATTACATTCTGGAAATGGAAATCAACTTTTCATTCATTTATATTGAGAGTAAACCACTACCTGAAATCACTACTCAGTTACACACATTTACAAAATAACACATTTGGGAAAATTACACACAAAGTTAAAGTTGTTGAATTTGTGAGTGTAATGATGATATACACTTTTTTATCATACATTGCAAATTAAAACTGAAGTCATCCAGACTGTGAAAGAACACATAAGGAATCATGTAGTAACTTAAGAGTGTAAAAAAAAAAAATACTCTGTAAAGCATCTAGGTGTTCTTATCTGGGGAGCTGTTAACTTTTAGTTTCTGAGGCTGGTAACTCTGATGAACTTATCCAGTGTAACAGAGGAAACTCTTGGTCTTTTCTTTGCATGGGCGGTCCTGATGAGTGCCAGTTTTATCATAATGCTTTTGAAGGTCTTTGCAACCAAACTTTAGGATACTTTCAAAGTACTTGAATTATTTCAGATTGACTAGTTGAGTAGTTCTTGCCATAATAAGGATTAGAACATTACACAAATATAGCCGTTCACTGTATACCAACTCAATCTCTTCACAACTTTACAAATGATGCTCTCAAACACATTAAAAGGCAGGAAATTTAAGTAATTAACTCTTCAGAAGTTCAGCACAGCTGTTCACTGAAAGCCTGAATTCCATGTGACTCTACCTCATAAAATTGACTGAGAAAATCCAGCAAATGCGCAAAGCTGTAATATAAGCTGCTAACTAAAGAATCTAAAATATAAATCATATTCTTGTTGATTTAACACTTTTTGTTCACCAAATAATTCAGCATGTGTTCCTGTGTAGCTTCAATGTCTTCAATATTACATTTTAAATGAACATTTAATAAATTCCCATATTACAGCATGGCTATTAATATATTTTGCCATATATTCATTGTTAAAATGAATATTAATGATGTTTTATTAATTATGGCAATACGAACATCTTTTTTTAAAGCAGACAGAACAGAAAACAAACTTTTCTATTTATTATAAGACATATTTTGTCTAGATTTGTGTAATCATTTGCGATAAATGATTACTCTACCAGATTACACTGTTTCTTGCATTACTGCACATATAAATCCAGCACAATCCAGTTCCTCAAAAATAACAGAATATACCCATCAAGTTTTTAATGATATTTAAATATTAAAATTATTCAGTATGCCTAGTTCATGCTTTATAGCATAACACCAGACAACACAATACTGTATTTAGACTAATCGGCTATTCCTCTCTGCGCTGTGGAATCCAGAAAGCTGTAACATTCATGGTGAACTTCTAATCCGGTCATAATGAAAATCCAGAGTTCCAACCTATTGATCAGAGCTGTTCATGAGGGATCATATTCTACTCCAGTACTGTGCGAGCGGGTAGCAGAATCGGCAAAGCGTGAACTAATATAATTTCAGATTTAAGAGGCTTAATATCCAGGACAACCGCTGCATTCAAACCCCAATAAACAAAACTGCTTACAAAGAGGAGACCACTGCTGGTGGGTAAAAGTGGGTTACCTGCCTGCGGCAGTCTTCAGGAGCTTCTTCATGTCCTTGGTGCTGCAGGTGAGCTGCCCGTGCACAGAGACGAACGCAGAGCAAGCCTCAGGTGGAGGCTCATCACTGGCAATCTGCACAGAAGGATAACAGGAACATAAAAATTTTACTTCTCAATTTATTTAACAAATATTTCGGGGGGGGGAAGAGAAAAAAAAAAAAAAAAGCACTGATGCAGAGTTCCAAGGCTAATACAATAATCAATAATCTTGCACCTGAAACTGACCCCAAAAATCACATATATGCAAACCAGTGTTCATTTTGACAAGTGATTTTGATTTAGTTTTAGTCTTTTGACTTATATTTAGAACAGTTCATTTGTTTAGTTATTCTTAGTTTTAGTTTAGTGTTAGTCAAATAACTATATAATAAAAACGTTTGTTTAATTTAAGTCATGTATAGTTATTGTTTGCCTATTTTAGATTTGATTTGTGCTAATACTTTTATTAAAACAATAGTCTTTAGTCAAGTCAAGTTGTTACATTTAAATAATGCTAATATTAAAAGTCTTCAGGCTATTATATTTTAAAGCAATGTTTTTTTTTTTTTTACATGGTAGCACATCTAAACTTATTCCATACATAATTTTTATTCCAAGAAAGCGAGAGAGCCATGCTGAGTGAGGGAATGCCTCTGTTCCTACAGGTCATAAGGAAACTGTTTACTGCAGCTGTTTTTGATCACTGGTCAAAAATAAAATATTATAAATTATTTCCCCATTTGTGAGTCTTTAACATTTTCATTAGTTTAAGAAAGTTTTCGTTTTCAAGTATTAATTTTATTGATTTAGTTTTCGTCTTGTTTTCGGAATGAAAAATAGGCTGTCCAAAAAACAGGCGGTTTCGTGCCAAATTAATAAACAGACCGTATAATTTACACTGAACAATGAATAGTTTATTTTAACATTCAATATTTCAGTGTTTTCTTTAATGAAGAAATGAAGGATATTTAAATGGCTAAATTCCTTATCCTCCTTCCTGACTGGCACTGCTGCTAAAGACAATGTATGATTAAAGTAACACCGTTGAGGTATGTTCACGATTAGAAAAGCACTGCTAAGGTAGAGTAAGTGTAAGTGTGAGTAAGCGTAGTGTGCCTTGCTAGGATATTTAAAAAGATGAAACATTCAATATATATATATATATATATATATATATATATATATATATATATATATATATACAGTGTTGGGAAGTAACGGATTACATGTAACGGCGTTACGTAATCAGATTACAAATTATAAGTAACTGTAATCCGTTACAGTTACTGCTTCAGTAAGTGGTAATCAGATTACAGTTACTCTGCTAAAATAAAAGGGTTACATTGCGGTACTTTCCTATTTTTGCTCTTCCAATCCAACACTGACAAAACGCAAATAACATTTTGCGGTGAAATCGCTCTGATATGACAGGGAACTCTCTGCCCCTCCTCCCGTCTCGCTGCACACACACACAGGGGGGAGGGGCAGCGGCTCTACGCTCACACAACGAGACGAAATTAACTGACATTTTGGTCAACGAATAAAAACGAGACGAAAATGTTTGGCAGGGACGAAATCCAATCAGACTGATTTAGTTCTGTGAAAGGTAGGGACCAGTTAGGAAGAGATCCAATCACTGCTACTTTAGCGAAGGTGGAGTACCCGCCTCTCCTGCAGCAGCGCCGCGCGGAATTAAACTGTCGATACGGAGCTCGACTGGAAGTTAACTCGACAGAGTTCAGCAGGGAGAGAGGGAGAGAGAGAGAGAGAGGGGAGAGGCGATATATTTCTCCTTTGACGTCGCGAAAAACAAGATAACGTGTAAACCGCGTGGAGCGACTCCATTACCGGTAAAAACACCACTAATCTTACAGCTTCTGCAGACCAGAGTCACACAGATCTCCTCCATGCAGAGATCAGCGTTTTAATACTGATGTTATTTCATGAGCTGATGGTGTGTTTAACTCAGCAGTGCACTAAAACACAGAACTGATACAGAACTCACTCATTAAGATCAGATCATCTGTTTAGTCTCACAGTGGGAAAGATATAGCTAGTGTTAAATCAGCAGCAGGTCAGAAAGGAACTCAATAATATAACGAAAATAAAACAATAAAATAAGCGAATCTATGAACCCAAAAGTCTGTGTAAAGTTCCTTACAGCACTTTCTCATAAGTTTCTCACTTTAACTCATGAAGTCTCTCTGTACATCCTGAGAGCATCTCTACAGGACAGTGTGTGAATGTGTGTTCATTTATAGACTGTAGCTCCAGTAGGTGTGCTGGGTTAATGCTGGAGATGAAACTAGATCCTTTAAAAGTTTTTGCATCTACAGCTCTGTTTAAACTATAATTTAACTATTCAGATGTTTTATGACCTGATTTCTAGAGCAAAATTTTAAATGTAAAATATGTATAGTCACACACCTACAATAATAATAGTAATAATAATAATAATAATAATAATAATAATAATATATATTAAATCATATATAAATATATTTCACTTTCAAACATTAACAATATTACTCAAGTGGTTATTAAACGTTTCATTTTGTATACATGTAGAGTTAATAATTCAAGGGAACTGATGAAAAAGCATTTACATTTACACCCTTTACATTTTAGTCGACTAAATTTACTGTAATTTTAGTCGACTATATTCTTATGACATTAAGTCGACTAAAACTAAAAACATTTCAGATGACTAAATTGTGACTAAAACTAAATACTATTTTCGTCACAAGACTATTACTAAGACTAAATCACAATTTGTTGTCAAAATTACACTGGAGGCAAACCTGCAAATAGATAGCTTACAGTTGTTGTTACATTGTTTGGTTTTAAATGGTTTTATTATCAATTTATAGAAGTGTTTTATAAAATTGTTTGATGAAATGGTTTCATAAGTATTTTTATAGAGTGATTGAAAAGGCTGTTTTATTTGTTTATCTATTTGTTAACTGGAAAGAAAAATAAAAGAATAATATGCAATATGTGGTTGCTACATTCATTCAGGCTTAAATGACAATATGACAATATTTAAAGTAATCCAAAGTAATCAGATTACGTTACTCACTTGAAGTAATGTAACTGATTACGTTACAAATTACATTTTGAGTGATGTAATCAGTAATTTGTAAGGGATTACATTTTAAAAGTAACCTTCCCAACACTGTATATATATATATATATATATATATATATATATATATATATATATTTTTTTTTTTTTTTTTTACAAAAATGTATTTAAATTGACCTTGGGCCAAATAATTATGATAATGTAATAAAATATAATTGCTGGCCCTACAGCTCATTACTTGTTACTACAGAGTCAGTGTGTGTATGTGGTGAGGTCTTACCTGTAGGAATGTGTGTACAGTGGGTGAGTATGCTCTGAGGGACAGGGAGAGCTTCAGCAGGCTGACCTGAAGATCAGTCAGGAACTGTCCGGCCTTCTTAACGATCAGGTTATAGTAGGACCGGACGGATTCTGAGGGACGAATAAAAATTTGCTGATTCATTTCCTGCACAACTAGATTCCATCTTTACACCTCTTATCCACTCCGCTGGCCAGAGACAGCCACTGACTTTTTTAAATATCCAGCCAGGCTGCATTAAAGTACACCAAACTAACCCCCCCTCCCCAGCAATGAAATGTCTTGACAAGTAAATGCAAGGCAAATCTAAGCACTGAGAATTTCTAGAACCATCAAACTCCAAATATGGTTGCAACAAGGGCTGGGCTATATGGACAAAAAAATATCTCAATATCTTGATATTTTTCCATCCCATAAAGTAATAACAAAAAGTCACATCTGAGACAAGGTACCATATTTTTTGCACTATACGGCGCACTTAAAATGCTTTACTGTTACAAAAAATCATCAGTGCACCCTAAAATCCGATGTGCCATATGTATGAATTCTATCAGTCAGGTTGTAAGGAGCAGTGAAGCCGCTCTGCTGTAGTACATCGTTATACAGGAGTTTCGGTAAAGTTTCTCCAGTACAGAGACTGGAGCAGTATTAGCATTAGCCGCTAACTGCAGCACTAGCTCTTCCGCCGTTCAGAGGTGAGTAATTTGGACTGTAGTCTGCATGTTTAACTACAAGCTTGAACTGCTAGCTGATAGCGCCCAGTTACCGGAACACTCAGTGTTCCTCAGTGTAACGCTAACAGTGGCGTTTACTAGCGCTAGCGCTGCTGCTAAACGTGGCTAGCGCCTCTGCTTATTGCACTAAAATACTGGAAATCTAAGCTTACTGTAAAGAGATGAGAGAAAAATGTGTGTAGATTAACATCCATCAAATAAGAAGAAATACAGTTTGTTTGTTTGTTTTTTTCAACTTAGATGCCTTATCTTTACCTCATCTGCCCAAATCTGCACACCTGTAAATGTCACCCTGTTGTCCAGTCTCTGCCTTACATAACATTATACCGGTAAATTCCCATAGTTCCCGAATTAAACAACAGCAGATGTCTCCAGCACTTTGCGTAATGCAGCGCAGTTACATGCAGCACAACAGCAAAGAATTTCCAGTGCTCACCTCCGTGCTTGTACACCGCTAGCTCCCTCACAGTGTCGACAAATGGCCAGAACTTTTCTTCACCACTTTCACAGATGAACTCACTGAAGAAAAACAGAACAGGAGAAACCAGTACATTTCTGGGAGAACAGCTCATAAAGTGAAACAGACTCTGTTTTGGGTGCAGGACTGCAGTAGAGTATCACTAAGTGAGTTTACATGCACTCACAAATCCATTAATAATTGAATTACTGCAGCTATCTGAATATTTAACACTACAAATGACTAGAAATCCGATTAAGAAAAAAAGAAGAAAAAAAGCTCAGTAAGTGGTATTTCTTAGTACACATAAATTGAGAAACATGTAAACTTTTAACCAGAGTATTCTCAGATTTGCATGAGTCTGTGCATGAGTAAAAACAGACCATTATAGCAGAAATAAGCAAGAAGCGAAGGGTTTAAATAATCTTTGTCTTCTTGCTGGTTGATGATTGTGTTAAAAAAGCTTGTGTTTTAAAATTATGTTTAAGTCACATCTTATTCTGAGAGTCTATTGGCTGGTTGCAAAGCAAAAATCTGATTATTTCCTAACTCAGCCACACATAAGATTTCCCATTTTCTGACTGATGGTTTATATTAAGTGCCAAAAATCAGAAAAGACAGAAAAACACAGAAGTATGTACATTTATCATGAAGTGTTACCTTAGAGGATAGTTTGAGAACACCCACACCTATATAAATTGTGAGGTGTTATCTTATGAATGAGGCTAGGCTAAACACTGGCCAACATGCCCTGATTGTCGAGCTCGCTTTACATTTTATGTTGAAATGTTATATTTTTATGCTTGCATACACCAAAAGGAATGACATTCATTTTTGACAAACACTACTTACAGTACAGTAACAACTATTTATATATTTATTCTAATATATTAACATCACTGCAACCTACACACATGTTCATCTTTATTGTGATGTGACTGATTAAGCTTTAGAGGTAAGCAATGATAACCAAGTCTAAAATAAACAGGGCAAAACAAAAAAAGGGTAGGTTAGCTTTAATGTATTTTAAGGTACCCCTGGAACCTACCTCGTCTCCAGCAGGAGTGGTGTTTGAGGCCACTTGGCCTTCAGACTGGCAGTGACTCCTTTAGAAGCTGAATGAGCATGATGAAACTGAGTCAGGATTAGCAGCAGCCAGAGGATCTTCATTATCTGGCAGTGTGAGGAAAAAAAACACCTCTGATTACCTTCAACTTGCAAATGAAAATCCTTGAGAAAAGCATCAGGACCTAAAATCAACGCGGGACAAGGTATTTGGCTGTGCACACAGCTTTTATAAATCACAGAAAAGCACTGCTAATAGAACACTATTCTACAGCAGTGAACATCTACAGCATTTTAAGACATACTAAATGTGACTTGAATTTGAAAATGTGTGTTCCCCCATGCCAGTTTCATACATACGTTTCTAATGTTTTTTAGCAACACTTAGAGGCAATTTTCTTTTATTTTTTGGAATTAAGTAAGTTTTTTTGTTTAGATTTGATGCACATTTTATCAGGAAGTTATTTTGTGCAGCACATGTCCTTCAAAACATAATTTTGCTAATTGACAACAGTAGGCAAATAGTCTTATTGCTTAGCAAAGGAAAAGTCAACATTGAAAAACATTTGGTTCTAAAGCAGTGGACTAATACAAGGAAACTCTGACCATTCTGTGCCACTATGAGAACATTTACAAAAATAATTGTTTAGCATCTCCAGAACCTGTTTTAAAACGTAGAGAACACTATTCTAGGTGACTCTACCTCATGAAGCCACTAAGAAAATACCAAGAGTGTCAGATATTTCCTCAATGGGGATGAGCTGGAACATCAGAAGTACTCGAGCATTTCAACAAATGTGAATATCATTGAGAAGTTACTTTATTTTAGTAATTCAATTCAAAACATGAAACTCATTTTATAGATGTATTAGATATAGAATAATTTTAAGTGTATGTTTTTTAATTGTTTATCATGGCTTACAGCCGATTAAAACCCAAAAATCAGTGCCTCAGAAAATGAGAATATTACATAAGACCAGCTAATATTTTTTACAGTGTAGGCAGTGTGCCAAAGCCTGATGGAAAATTTAATCTGCATCTTGAAGAGTAACTGTTTATTTTACCTTGAGTGTATTGACAAATATCTTTCAGTTATGATTACTCATCTTAGTATCTATAATTACATAATCATTGTGTGAAACCTTGTATTTTATATGCATTAACCAATACTCACCTTACATTTGATCATTTTTACATTTTACACGCATTTATATAGAAGATTAACCAATAATCACAATATATTCTTTACATATATAGTAAAACATTGTTTGATCAGGCATGTCACTAACACAGACTCTATTATGACAAATTAACCCACACGATATATAAGGCGTTTACTAACACATAGGGTCTATTGTATGGCGGTCTAACCACGCACCACTAACACATAATATATAACATATGAGAACTATTGTGAGACTTATATAGCTCATGCTTGAAGCATCTCGTTTATCTGCATGTCTCTGACTAACGACCATCAATCATCATCTAGTGCACTCTGTATGAACTAAATTGATACAAAGGAGGCTTCGGGACGAACAGTGCGGCCTTTCTCTCTGTGCGTGCAAAGTCCTTCACCTACCAAAGCGGGAGGAGGACGCGCGCACATAGGGAGGGCGGCACTGTTTAGTTACTGAAACAATATCACACTGTCTGACTGGACCCAGTCAATTCTTTAAACAATACCACACTGTCCGGCTGGACACAATCAAGGCCAAACACTAGTGGTCCGGTCGGACCTGTGAAACTTGAACACTAACACATGAAATGATTTTAGCAACGCCTCATCAGCAGGTTTCACGTCATTTGGGGTATAAACATGGAGTCAGATCAGAGGGGGGTCAGAACTTATACTGGGACGGCTGTTAGACGGTCTTTCATGTGTGGGTTCTCCTGGATATTCAGTACTTTGTAATAAATGCTTGGTTTGCTTTCAACTTCACTCCACCTGTCTACGACTCTCTATCAAACGAACACGTAGGGGAGTTGTACCCCGGACGAGAGGTGGGGGTAGCCCACCTTTCATTTTCTTTTCTACAACAATCTCTATAAAAGGACCAACACCAGCAGATGACATCACTTATTGTAAAACGTCACACTAGACCTTGAGCAGCTTGGACTGTGTGTCTCTCCACTTTTCCTCTAGACTCTGCTCCCTTGATTTTTAAATAAAATTTTAAATTAACTGATCATCAGTGATGGTTTGGAGAGACATGTCATCTGCTGGTGTTGGTCCACTGTGTTTTACCAAGTCCAAAGTCAGTGCAGCAGTGCTTTCCCGGAAAATCTTACAGCACTTCATGCTTCCCTCTGCTGACAACTTTTACGGAGATGCAGGGTTCATTTTCTGGCAGGCACACTGCCCACACTGCCAAAAGTACCAATTGGTCTTATATAATATTCAATTTTCATTGACTGTAAGCCATAATCATCAACAATAAAAGAAATAAACACTTTTTTTAGATACACTAGCATATAGCTTATTTCTGAGCTTGCGCTCTTATAGCTGGATGCAATCAAATCACTGCAGTGTTGTTTCAAATGCCTTGCTTGTGTACAGCGTTTACAGGTAGGAGGAGACTGTTATTGTAGCAATAGATAAAAAAAACCTGCTGTTATAAACTAGCTGGCAAGTACTAACGTTACTGAAGCTGGGTGAAATGGTGTATGTAAACACATAACGTTACAGTAAACAAAACGAAGGCTAATGTAGGTACAAAGAAGTGCCACGTAGCCTGGCTAACGACCCAGCACTCTGCTACTAGAGCTACAATAACTGCTGTGGTTTAACGTTACCCTTTACAGCGGATTTGGGCCTAAAATGAAAGAAACCAGGTAGTGTTAGGGCTCAAAACAGCCCAAATATCAGGGGCTAGCTAACCTAGCTCACTATTTCATTGATAAGCTAAAAGCCCAGACAGCACTCTGCTGCTACTGCTAAACACCTAACTGACTGTTTATGTGACACACAGCGTTTATTAACGTATTTTCTCACTATTTTCAGCGAGTCCATGTATATTATAAACCAATACAAAGTCTTAAATATCTTTATTCTGTCTAATAAAGTCCCCAACCCTGCAGTTTAGCCTCTCTTACCCCGGTCTCACTGCGAGGCGCCATTGAGGGGTCCTCCGCTTTAACTCCTGATCAGCTGAGCTGAGCACTGCACACACAGAGGGAGCTGAACTGCTCTCAGTTACTCAGATAAACCCGGCCCGCTGACTGTGCTCCTTTACACTCACCAAGCTCTCCTCTCAGAGCTGCTCTCAGATCTGCTAATCCAGCCTAAAACTGGGCTGTGGATCAGTGGAGCTGTAGGGAGGGATTTTTCAGGCACTTTTCAGGACTACTCATCCCGGGCAGGCTGTGGGGAACACACGAAGGCTCTGCATGTACATGAACAGCTAAACAAAAAATATATATATTTTTTTGTTGATTAATTGATTCATAAATGTCTTAATGCATGTAATGGATAGTTTGTATTTACTTTTACCTACTCTCCATATATTATACTAGTGCATCTCAAAAAATTAGAATATCATTGAAAAGTTACTTTATTTCAGTAATGTGAATGTGAAACGTGTATATTATATAGGTGTATTACACACAGACTGATCTATTTTAAGAGTTTATTTATTTTATTGTTGATGTATTGTTAAATATATTATAAGATCAATTAATACTTTTGGAAGTGTGGGTAGTGTGCCAAGAAAATGAAATCCGCTTCTCCATAAAAGTTGTCAGCAGAGGGAAGCATGAAGTGCTGTAAGATTTTCCGGGAAAACGCAGCACTGACTTTGGACTTGATATAACACAGTGGACCAACACCAGCAGATGACATGGCTCTCCAAGACTCCAGAATCTGGTCCTTTGATTTAAAAAATAAATAAATAAATACGCAAAATTTACTGATGGTCAATGATGGTTTGGAGAGCCATGTCTTCTTGCTTCCCTCTTTTGACAACTTGTATGAAGATGCGAATTTCATTTTCCAGCATGACTTGACTCACTGCCAAAAGTACCAATTGGGCCTATAATATTTCAATAATATTTTAATTTATATATATTTACAGATAAAAAAGTAGAAACTGAAATGTTTGTCTGCTTTCTTGGAAAAGTGATCCTGGAAAGGTTGGCGCTTTATAAGGCACTTTTTGGTGCTGAAAAAGGGTACGTTGAAACATAGTGGAATTAGGACATACAGAATATAGCTAATGCTGCAGTCTGTATCAGCCTGTATTTTTTGTGGTTGTCATACAGTACTGAGTGGTGATAATAGTCAGTTCTACATGTAATACTGTAATAATGAGGATAGAGAAAAGGTCAGAAAGTGGAGGATGGAGGTCAGAACGAGTGTGTGTAGGCAGGTGAGCAGGTGAGTTGAAAAGGATGCCTCGATTGACTGGTTTCCCTTTACATCCTGACAAAAAAAAACTTAATGTCATTGTATTACATTGTACTGTAATTGATTATATGAGAATATTTCTCACTATAAGCACCCATTAAACTCGTAGTGTAATTGTAATTCTTCACAAACTGTCCCCGCAGACCCGTGCGACTTTAAACTCAAACTCTGGCAAGAAAGACTGGCGTCCCGCCTCCTGGACGACTTCTTTTTTTTAAACGATAGTACTTTCTAGATTGTTCGAGAACATAATAAAATATGCCACAACTGTATTATCCTATAACTCATCTATGAGAAGAAGAAAGGGAAAGAAACACAGAAAAAGAGTAAACATTAGTTGGGCGTGAGCCTGTGAATGTGAGCGTCTGTGAACTAATATAGCCAATCGTATTTTAGGAAAGGCGGGGTTTGTGCGAACGCAGCATCCGATTGGGGGGAACGACTTGCATATATGAAGTATGAACCAATCGTAGGGCAGGGAAGGCGGGTTTTGTTCGTTTTCTCGGCGATCATGGGCGGGGATTAAATAAATAAATAAATAAATAAGTCAATATATCCCGATAACAGCAAGCCTAGGATGTTGCGCGCGCGCTCAGGTTGGTGGTGCTGCGGGTTCTGGGGCGCGCGGGCTGGGACATGATTTCAAATCAGACCGTCGTTACAACAAGCCGAGGTATTACTGCGGTTTTAACTGGCTAGCTAAATAGTTAAGTAAAATACGTTTTTATACGATTTTTTCACATTGTTTTACGGTGTTTTCGGCACTCATATTTAAACTTTACCGCGTCTTCGTTGAACTGAACTGGGGAGTTAGTTTTTTTTTTAAACTAGGTTAACGAATGGAGGCAGAAAAGCGAGAAAAGGACCGTACTGTAGCAACATGTGGAGCGGGTCTATCCGTCCGTACGCTGCGCGGATATGTGTGAGAGAAGAGCCGCTGCGGGGATAATGATTCACGGTAAAGGCGCGGACAGTCTCCTCCGGTTAGAATGAGCGATAAACCCAACAAACTGCTCCTCATTCCGCTCTTAGTGCTGCTCTTCGTCATGATAGGCTACCAGTACATCTGCCCGGCGGGCAGCCAGTCCTGCCACTTCGGAACCGGGGACAAGCTGCGGGGCGCGGGTGCCCTCTCCACCGGCTTCCCCGCGGCTCTGGACGACCTGTACCGGGAGCCCGAAGTGGAAGAGGAGGAGGAGGAGGGGGACGAGAACCCGGTCAGACTGACCGCCTCCAAATTCAACTTCTCGGAGCGAGACCTGTCGCGACACGTGGATTTCGACATCCGTGGAGACGACGTAATCGTGTTCCTCCACATCCAGAAGACCGGCGGAACCACGTTCGGCCGGCACTTGGTCCGGAACATCCGCCTGGAGCAGCCGTGCGACTGCAAGCCTGGCCAGAAGAAGTGCAACTGCCACCGGCCGGGCAAGGACGAGTCGTGGCTCTTCTCCCGGTTCTCCACGGGCTGGAGCTGCGGGCTGCACGCCGACTGGACCGAGCTCACCAACTGCGTGCCCGTCATCATGGAGAAGAAGCAGCAGCAGCCCAAGCGCAGAAGGTAACCTAGATCAGCACCGAGCATGCCAGGCTGTGTATGTGTGTGTGTGTGTGAGCGTGTGAGTGAAGGCTGGAGAGGAGACTGGTGACTGGAGACTACAGAAGAACCCTTTTTTGGTTCTATGAAGATACATCTAACTAGATTATCTAACAGCTAGCTCTGTGAAACACGTGTGTGAAGAACCTATGAAGCTTATAAAGTTTTAAAGTTAACCCATAAGAGCCCAGACCCATTTCTGAATGCTTATACCAAATTCCAAATTAAATGAATCAAATAAATTCAATGAGCAGCTCATCCATGTTTTGTATTATTAAGAAGAAATAAGGTCAAAACTATTTATATGGATAAAAAAAACATTTCAATAAAGACTTTCAATTGTTGACAGAGCTGTACAAGCAGAAAATACACTTTAAAAAGGAGTTAGGAGTTTTATTTAGAACACTAACCCAGCACACAGGTTACATTCTTTAACCAAATAATAAGGATGGTTATTGTATTTATAAACTTTATTAATTAAAATGAAAGACAGAGTGCTGTAAGGAATTTCACACAGCTTTTAAAGGGTTTGTGACACATAATACATGGCCATGGGCACTTTTGGGTTAAGTTGATGGCGATTTTAAAGTTTTATACACACATACACAGTCATACTATCTTTAAATTGACCGCAAGTTTTGGGTGAGAATGTGAAATTGCACCATGCATGCTAAACATACTTTTAAAACATACACTTAAAATTGATGAGTTTCTTTCATTTTACCAAACTAAAAACCTCTGGAATATAATCACAAGCCATCAAACCAAGCTAAACTGCTTGAAGTTTTGCACCAGGAGTGGCATAAAGTTATTCAAAAGCAGTGACTGTGTTATTTCAGTCATTTATCATTTTCTGCAAATTCATTCTCTAAATTACTATATTTTTATTTGGAATTTATAAATAGAAATATCAGAGAAACTGATTCAGAAATTTAAGTGATCTCTTAATTTTTTCCCAGAGCTGGTTATTGTGGTGCAGTATCTTTTCAGACCAGATGAATCTGTTAATTTTACAATCACTCTGTTGCACGTTCTTTTAGTTCGCCAGTTCTTTTCGGTTTGAATGTTGTATTTCTTCTGGTTTAACAATGAGTTAATGAGCAGATGCAGACTGAATATGTCATTCTAATATCTCCATGTTCGCAGTAGCTCTTGTATCAGCACCAATAGCAGCACCATGATTGCTCAGGTAATCAGCAAAATTTGTTATAGCCAGAAAAACATCCTGGGACCTATCAGAGCATTATGTTTTTGAAATGAAAATATCTGGCTTTGCAGGAATGATAGCAGAAGCACACTGATGCCATTTGTTAGAATATTTGTCACCTTTTCACATAGTAACACTACAGCTTTCAATTTAAAAGGTTCTATTTTAAATCGATTCACATGAACAGTGATATTGTATTTAAAGATCCTGTTTCAATTTAAAATGCTTATAATGATGTGTAAAGAACCAGTTAATGTGAGTGTAAATAATCTTTTATTAATTGAAAAAAAAAACGTTTAAATGTCTAAACAACAGTTACCTGATGCTAAGGTGATGCCTCCACTAATCATATTTTCACAGTGATGCTCTGTAGAGCCTATGTTTTACTGTACAGTTTCAGGCACACCTGATTTGACTCACCTGTTAATTGCTGAGTTGGACAGTTCTGCTAGTGCAGGGATATCTGAAAACTGTGCTGGACTCTGGCGCTGTTGCCCATACCTGATCTATATGATGAAAAAGAGGCAGCTGTGAAAAAGAATGTGTGTATCTGTGTGTGTGTGTGTGAGAGAGAGAGAGGAACCTGTACATTGGTAAATAATAGGACTGTATATTGGCAACAACCTGGCATTACAATATGTATTACTGTAGAGGAATTATGATTCATTAGGTTGGGATACTGTAAGTAAGGGTATATATTGCATTGTTTAAATCAAATTTCAAAACTGTCATAGTATAAAAAACACACTTATTATCTAATTGATAAAATCTGAATTAAATAAAAGGATTTATGCACTTTTTATACAAAAATAATAACAGTGCTGTATAACAACAGAGTACAACACTGACATCTAGTGGGCAGGGGTTAAACACAACACAAAATGCCACCCATCTTTACATGTACAAGTAAACTATGAAATAAAAATCAATACTGTGTTTTTGAAACAATTTTGCAATACAAAATATTGCGATACTTCATTATATCGATTGAATCAATATATTCTCACCCTAGTAAATAACTTTAAGATCAAATAAATGTTTCTGCTACAAACATGGTTCTGTATGAATGCAGAGTGTTTCTTCTGTGGCATTGTTCAAAGAATCCCTTAAAGCATCTTTATAATTAAGAGTGTGTAGTCTCGACTTCACTACATTTGGGACTAAAAGGTCACCAGATTGATCCCCTTGACCAGCAGAGGTAGTGGATGAACAGCGCTTTCTCCTCCTCCTTATCGTTACCCTTAATTTCTCAGAAGCATAAGTGTTGGAGTAGCGTGAGTGCTAAATGGAGCTTCATAATTCCAGAGAACACAGCTCAATCGTGGAGGGCTTTATACTTCTCTAGTCCACATCTACTTTAGGCATGGTGCCAAAAGGTTCAGGTTTATCTGCTCCAGAGGCTTTGTACTGGCAGTACATCTCTACAGAGACTGGACACGGTGTGTCAGCACTGACAGCACTGTGTTTAACATCATGTAGCTGAATCTAGGCTAGCAATCATTAGTAAACATAATTAAACTATAGTGTTGATTGTAAACATTTAGAATCCAATTTCAGAGTCCGCTAATCGTTAATTTATAACATCTCCGCATTACCAATTACTGAGGAGAGAAACACAATCTTAGTTCACATTCAGATTGGTCACCAAATGTGACAGACACAACAGATTACACATTTTCTTACTGAATATCATAAATATGGTTTCTGGACAGGTGTTTCTATCATTTTGAAGGATAGAGAAAGCTAGGAACAGGAGCCGTACCCACAAGAAGCAGAGATGGAGGGTGTGATAGAAATAATTATTGACCAATAGACTAATCAGAAAAATAATCAAGAGATCAGTCAAGTTCCTGTATCAAAAATATACTTCATATGGAAACAAATAAAGAAACTAGGGTTAGGGTTAGAGTTGGGGGTAATACATTGAATGAATGAGAAAATGCAAGAGTAATATTTTACCCCAGTTCAAACCTCCTGTAAATGTATGATATATTCTGAGAGGTGACAGCAGAACACGTTGCTGATGCTCACACCCCTGTGTTCACACTAGCAGGTGAAAAAGTGATGGGCAACCAGTCATTTCCTATGGAAGTATGCAATTTGAAGCTGCAATTTAGCGACAAGCTACAAATCAAGCACTCAACACTGCATTCTCTTGTTGGAAACTAGACTTCTGCTTTAAACACACCCAGAAGACAAATTTGGGAGAACATAAGTCACTTGTTGACTGCTAATATGAATGCAGGATTAGAAAAGAATCAGGTCTAACCATAGACTGTGTATAGCTGGACAGAGCATCGTCTCTCAAAAGTGAAGCCACCACAGGTCGGGCGCCCCCTGCTGTTCGGCTGCAGAAAGCTGTGTAAGCCCACCCATCCCCATAGGTTTCAATGGCAAAACAGACAACTTTCAATCACGTTATTTTCCAATATACTATAATTCTACCTCCATTATTTAAATGCAGCAGCTAGTGTAACCTCTCCTTATATTGTCAATTTTTTTTAAATCCCCACAGAATTCGTTTTTTAAAACGTTATTTAGCTCTATTTAAAAAGGTGTGGTTATTGTAAAAGGGCTGGGTCTTTCTCCCTCCTCTGGTCTCTACTGCGCAGACTCGGGTTTCAGGATTGCCAACATGGCGGAAGATTTTGGTTTCATTTTCATTGAATGAATGGGAACGGCTACACGGCGTCCATCTTTTTTACACTCTCTGGGTCTAACAGACTTCATTTCCCAGTTGTGTTCTGGCAAGAACTTAGCGATAAAATTCTAATCACAATACAGGGGTTACGATGTATTGTGACTGTTAAATACAATTGTAAGAAACACACTTTTAAAAGAAACATTTACTTTTTATGTATATATAGCAGTGGGTTTAATGACAAAATACAAAATGAACCACAGTCTGCCACCAATACTGTGTTTTTAAGAACCAATACCGTTTTGCAAAACTATTGCGATATTTCTATATATCACTGTTCTCTTACACCCCTAGTCCCCATGCAGAGGAATGTACTAAGGTGTTAAGTTCTACTACAGTTCTATAGGATCTTCCTCAACTTGCTTCTGGCTAGGCTATTTTTTTTACCTCTGCTTACATCACTTTTTTGAAATTACATAAGTATTGTTATATTATATTTTACAATACTGTATTGATTCTCAAACATACAGTATGGAGTTTTAATTGTAGTTTAAATGTAAAGATTGGTGTCAGACAGTGGATCATTTTGTGTTGTTTCAACCTTGCCCACTAGATAGCAGTGTTGTACTGGCTTCAGATCCCTCTGTTCTGATTGCAGAAATAGAAAATGTAACGTTTCTATTATTTTCTATTCAGTTTTTTAAATAACTGTGAATGGTGAAAATAATATTGTGATTTTTTAACTGTATACAATATATTGTCTTGCTTACAGTATTGAAGCATATCTTATCTACTGTATTGTGATATGTATTGTATTGCCCAGATCTTGCCAATATACAGTCCTTATATTTAATTATACAACATTATGAAGCCCTAATTTACTGGAATTACACAACAAGTTGTACATGAAAGAATAAAACATGGTGCTCAGGTCCTGATTGAAATAATACAATAGGTAAATAAATGTACAAAGTTGGCAGTATGAAAACCTAAGAGATATAAAAAAAGAAAAGTGGCCAAATGGGCCCCCATTACAGCTGAACTCTGGTGCAGAAGTGTGGCCATGTGGGTCAGGCTAAACCTTGCCATTCTGCGCTAGCTTTTCTGCTTTGCTAACTGGGATTGATCTGAATTAAAAGGGATACAGACTCTGTGGGCTTAATTAAGTGAAATGGCTTGTGCAGCAGTGCCAGCCAGTCAGTGGCTCTCAGTGCCCGGCAGTGGCTTCCAGAGAATGGTCTAAAACGGGTGTAGGATGGGAGCTGATATGCCAGTGAAAGTTGAGAAATTCGAGAAGTGAGTCATACTCCAATCCACAGACTCTGACTGATATAAATAACCAGCCTGTTCCTTTCCTCAAGATAGATATCCATAATTGGAC
This sequence comes from Astyanax mexicanus, assembly GCF_023375975.1. Classification (NCBI taxonomy): domain Eukaryota; kingdom Metazoa; phylum Chordata; class Actinopteri; order Characiformes; family Acestrorhamphidae; genus Astyanax; species Astyanax mexicanus. Next base: position 12,303,939 of record NC_064418.1, on the reverse strand, counting down.
TAAAGTTGTCTTGTTTATTTTTGTTTAGATGCTATTAAATGCAAATAAAAATATTTGTTTACTTAAAAGTGATATATATATACAGCTTAGTCATAAGCTTAAGGTCACTATTCCAAATGTTCAGCAATGGCTAGAGATGAGTTTTTCAATCCTGAAACTGGAAGCTCCTTGCTCTGCATATTTGAATGGTTAACACACACACTGCTACTCTGAAATTGTTTTGTAATGAACTCAATCATGGGCGTTAGTAGGGGGGGTGGTTGATATTGTGATATATTGTATTGTTTGTCGTTAGCGATAAATTATCGATACGTGGAGTCACATATCTCACCCCCAAATTTGACTTACTTAGAAGAATATTAATTATGAAATTCTTTGAAACTGACACCAATAAATCCATAAATCCTGGTATTTGCTTATTTATTTCCCAGTTCGATTCGATTCCGATTCACAAAGTCCCGACTGCTAGCACGCCGGCTGCCTTCCCTCGTGCTCCAGCTCACCGCAGCCAGAGCTTGGTGCTCGAAAAATAATGGTCTCGCGAGATAAAACGTGAGACGTTATGGGGATCATTCAAATGAAGATTGTTTTAAAAAGAAGAATTGATTTTTTTCTATATATTGTGCAGCCCTACAACTGGGAAAGCAACAAATGTGCAGGGAAGGGTGGCACCAGGACCAGGATTAGGAACCACTGGGCTAGAAGGGTGTAAACCTCCTCTATATTGGACTGTGGATCAGTAAATCTGTATTTCTTAACCCAGTATTTTAGAGATCAGTGAGAGTGAAAGAACTGATCCTACATCAGTGTCTGACCTCACTGATACTCTCAGGGCTAAGCACAGTTAAACCCCCACAGCAAGGTTCAAACATCTAAAAGAAAAGCCCTTACAAAAGAGTAGAGTCTGTTACTGTTGTAAATGGAGTATTAAAGTGAGTGTGGAAGGGAATAGACTGCATTAAACTCATAATTAATACTATAGGTGTGTCGATCCTTAATATTAGTATCTGTTTGATACTTGCCAAAAGCACTGGATTAAATATCAGAAGAAAATAAGTATAATCTTATTTATTATAAAATATGTATTTTTTCATTATTTCAGCATATATTATTTATGACATCCACCACAGACTGCTGTTCATTACAGGGTACATTACATTTCATTTTCCAGCAGGACTTGGCACACTGTCCAAACTGCCAAAAGTAACAATTGGTCTTATACAATATTCTAATTTTCTAAAACACTGATTTTTGGGTTTAATTGGCTGTAGGCCATAATCATCAACAATAAAAGAAATGAATGCTAAAAAAATAGATCACCCTGTGTGTAATACATCTATATAATATATGAGTTTCACATTTTAAACTGAATTAACTGAAATAAACTAAATTTTCAATGATATTCTATTTTTTTAAGAGTCACTAGTACACTATCACCTAAGTCTACAAGTGTTTATGGCTACATGTCAATATTGTAGGCTTCATAGGAAAGTAGTATGTTTCACAGTTTGAATGTGATGCTATATAGATGACAATGTAAGGCAAGGTACATTCAGTTTGTTTGTTGTTGACAGTTTATGTAAAAAAAAAGGAAAATATGGTATTTATATTGGTATTGGATAATATTGGTATACGTAGATACTGTACTCAAGGTTGCAGTATTGTACCAGAATCAGATATCTGCAAGTGGTTTCGCACAACCCCTAATAAAACACTTGTTTTCAGAAAAAAATGTTGCACGAACAGGTGTTTACACACTTTTGGAGATACTGTTTTATATATATGAAACTGAAAAATGAAATTAGTTCATGTCATTCAGGATCAGTTTTTATCCATTTTCCCCATTCCAGACCTCAGTGTGTTATCTCCACTCGTACCGGCTAAAGCACAGTCAAACACTTTTACTCAAATTGACCTGACAAACATGCCCAGCATGTTAAATAGATACTCTCATTTTTATATGCAGTTCACTCTATAGTAAATTTTCCCTCACCGAGATCCTGCATTTCCCCCGTTTGGATGATGGAGAGGGTGTGTAGTAATGAACTTTAAATGAGGCATCATAAAGCCAAGCTGAGCTGTGGAGCAGATTTGAGTATTCCCATCTATAATTCTGACAGTGCCAGTGTGCATACGTGAGCTATTAAAAGGTTATTTTAGTTGTTTACTGTGTTTAATGGGTGTTTAATGTGTGTGGAATGTGCAGACTTTCACTTTTCTAAGTGTGTGGAAAAAGAAAACATCTGTTTCTGACCAAAAAGCCTTCTCGTAATGAAGTATTATAGCAGCTTTGCCATCACTCTTTAACATTTTTTTGGCATTTACTTTCCAGCTCATTCACAGAGCTGCCATTTCATCCTGATAGTCTTTACATACATTACACAATGTTAAAAAATACAGTGGTGAAATAAAGGGGGAACAAGAGCCATTGTACTGAAAACAGCAGAGTGTTTTTGAAAACGCAATATTAGCTTTGGGGAAAATATTTTGCTGCCCACAAGATGAGAATGAACAGGCTAGTGGTCCTGGTTTATTATGCTTTGGTAATTTGCTCTTGTAAATTATATGTGAGGTGTGTTTTTACTTTGTAGTCCTTTTTGTGAAATAATGAAAATATATGATTAGAATACGTGTGAAGAACTGCAATGTAGTTTTTTCACAAAAGGAATATTGTTAGCATTACAAGGAGTTGTATGCTGCATTTAGAACTGGGAAATATAATCTTGTCTTATTGTGATAAAATTAAACCACTGTCTGACGCTGTATTTACAATGCTCCATCGCGGCAATGCACATGAATGCACTGCCCCTCAAAGTGGTCGCATGTGGGCGTTACAAAGGCGTTCCCTGCATCGTCCAATTAAATTGTTTGAAAAAATGGGAAATGGTTTTACAAAAGCTTTGTTTCCTATAAATTAATAAATATAAATGTATATTTATCAATATAAATGTTCGATTGAGCTTTATAACACTAGCAGCATATAGGCTAACAAATCTCCATGCTTCTCTGAAACACTTGAAAGCGAAATGAAACTGTTTTCATACACTACGCTGAGGACACGCATCAGGCAAACACCTGCTCTCTGATTGGATAAATGCATCATGTTGCACAGATTCAATTGGATAAAGTTCACCTCGGCTCAACTTTTTATTGCATCACATCCCCCAGACTCGACGCACCGGACCCATGATGCACCGCGTGACTGCATCTGACAGAGATGACGCTTCCCATTGAAAATGAATGGAATATATTTCTGTGTATTGAGGCAATGGAGCAGTGTAAATGCAGCGTGACACTATGTCAGGAATGGTGAAGGAAGAAAGGGGGGACGTAGACACAGTAAATAAGATTAATTTAAATAAACAAGAATAAACCAAAAACAAAACAGAAAGCAAACACAGTAAAACAGTAAAATCAGAATAAACAAGACTATGGAAATCAGACAAATAAAATCAAACTAAGAAAATTAGACTTAAGAATACAACACCAAGATGACTAAACAGATTTAACATTTCTACGAAGAGAAGAAACAAACAAGGACAGGAAAGGCGCATGGAAAACTGACAGACCTGACAGGAGCACACAAAAGACCCAACAAGGAGCTCAATATACACAAAGAGATAAACACAGAGACTGGGAACACCTGAAGAAAATAATGAGAGGGTGGGGTAACAAACTATACAGGCGGGAAACTTATGACAGGGCGGGGCTATGGGGGTGACAAGACAATTACAAAACAGGGTAAAAAAAAGGACAAACACTACAAACAAGTGCTAAGTTGTAACACATGTTAACCATTCTGTGGTTATTGAATACTCTTTTATATCAATATTTTTACACCCTTACTCAGTTTTACTCTTTTCCTAAAGAAACCCTAATCTGCCTCTGTTCTTGTCTATTTGCTTCCAAACAAGTACCCGTTTAATTAGCTGCTCAGCAGAAGGCTACACTAACATGCCACAGATTGCGGAGTCAAGGAGAATAATTGATTTCAAAGACGATCAGTTATGAATGGAAGTTGTGAAGCACAACAAAACAGCTGGAAACAACACGGCCTGCCGCTGAGGTCTGTTCCGGGCTGAGAAATTCCCTGTTTGAGGATGAAAAATTGACCTGAGCCCCAGACCGCAAGGCCATGGCCATATGATTCATCTCTGCAGTGCCAAGTAGCTTCCTCCTCTGGGAGTGTACACGGGGCATGTGCGACAGGCTGCTGTGCCAACTGCAACATTAGTTTCTCTCTCTCTCTCTCTCTTTTCTTCTCTCTCTGTATTTTAGTCCATTTTTAAAAGTGCCATCTTTAATCTTACCATTTTAGTGTATTACCACTCTCCTCAAAGACTATAAAACTTCACTGAATCTCTTTTGATGACATGCAGGGCTTGTGCTTCTCCAACCACTTGTTAAATAATGACTTAGATTCACTCCAGTTTCACCCCTTACCCCTACCCACTTCCAATTCATGTTGCGATCAAGATGTAGGGTGAAGTGTTAGGGCTACATGGGTTTTTCCTCTTAGTATAAGGGAGTTTTTCCTTGCCACTGTTTCCACCACCACCTTATTACTGTTGACACTATTACTGTAAAGCTGCTTTGCGCATTTTTTATAAAAAGCACTATATATCATTACTTTTGCAATTTGAATTTGAACATGGCCCAAGCTCAGATTTTTGACCCTCCAAACAGAGGACTATGAGAACTTGCAGCAGTATGGCAGTTGAAGAATCTAAAGAAACTAAAGGAAAGGAAATTGTATACTAATTTCTTTGTTAAGTATTACAATAATCATTTTTATTTTGTCTCAATAGCTAGCTAGCTAAACTTCCCATTCTAATTTCAATGGTGCAACAGCAGGTTTAAATGTTGTTATAGGCAAGTCTGTTTATTTTCTTTATCTTTTCAACATGGCCAGGTGGTTATTTTCAGGGATGCAAGACCAGCCTTCCATCTATTTGAATAGGGAGAGACTGAAAAACTGGACACTAAAGATTAGATTACTCTTTTCAGAAACATTTTACATCACTGATAAAATCTAAGTAGAGCCTCAATAATTGGTCGTAGTGTTTGAGTCAATTATGCACAAACATAATACAACATGCACAACATTTTCATCTTGTTATGGCTACTGCTCTTACGCAGATCTCCTCAAAACAAGGGTGTGTTAGGCTTTCCCACCAGCATGCTGACCCTTTGCCACTCACAGCACGACCATCAATCTGATTGTTTTTTTGTTGTTGTTGTTGTTGAAGGACAGGTCTTTATCCGTAAACAGCAGCCTCTGGATTTAGCATTACAGTGTAACTCCCAGTCATACTTCAGTTAGAGGCTGGTCTCCTCATTAATACCATCTCTGAGGCTCTTGCATTAGCGATTGAACTAAAAAAATGGAAATTGTTTTTTTATGAATTTGTTCTCTATTACTGAGGAATTATGGTAATAAAATGCTAATGAAGGAGTGTTTTTTTATTTAATTATTTTATGTTCCATTTCTTAGAAGGAGAATTTCAACCACTTTAACCATGCTTGAAAACAAGGGGTAGTAGTACAAATGAGCAATTTGGATTGGGCCTTTATGATGTTTTGTTTCTGATTCTAATCTCAGAAACAGGGAATGACAGATTGGGTCATTGCTTTATTATGTTTACTGATGAGTTTCTACCAGGATCAATAATTCCTTCCTCTACCTTTTGTACTTTTGTCTTTATATTTGTATGGGCATGGTGCGCTCCGTTGGCCATTCGCAGTTGCAGTCCAGGCATCATGCTGGGTAGCGCTCCTGGTGGAACCAGCGGCGCATCCCGGGACTGAACCGTTTTCCTTTCCTTTTTCTTTTTTCTTCACCTGGATGCAGTGAGCTGTGGTGTGAGCGGCTGTCTGTGCTGAGAGGTGGCGGTGAAGGAAGAGGAGGCAGTGCGGTTCTGTCTTGGCCTTTTCACAACAGCCAGAGCAGGAAGCAAGAGCCAGAAAGGTCAGGCACGTCAGAGCAGATCAGCAGGCACTCCTACAGCAGAGGAAGAGAGAGAGAGAGAAAGAGAGAGATATGGAAAGCACTTCACTGTTCTCTGCTGGGCTTTAGGGAGAGAGCGTCCACCTCTCAGAGCTGTCTCTTCCGCTGGGGCTCTGGAGAGCAGCATGTTAATATGAGAGTGAGATAGATGCATGATTTACCACTGAGCCAGTGCCGGTCACGAAGAAAACACTTATTTAAACTGTGTATTAAAGTTTGTTTTAGAGACTCTTAATTTATAGTAATTCATGATTATTTAGATCAGAGGTCTGCAATAGGTGGTCCGTGATCCAGATGTGGCCCACAAGCATAAAACATTTGGCCTGTCAGGTTGTTTGAACTATAATGAATGATAAAAAAATAAAATAAAATGCTTCTCTGGCGACCTTTTTTTTTTACATTTCTCCCCTGTCTCTCTGTCGCATTTTCGTTTTTCGTTTTTTCCCAGCCGTGTCTAAATTCACTAGCCGGGGCAGCAATAGTATATTGGACCGCGGCCCTGACGACACGGGTTTGATCGTGAGGAGCGGTGTGTTTATTTGTTTATTTTTGTTTACCTGCTTTGAGATCAACTGCTCTGCAATTGAGTTCAACAGGCCTCTGGGCTGGAGAGCTACTGTAGCACTCCATCTCATTACTCATTCATTCAGATTTTTTTTTGTGGCCCGCTACTGTCTTAATTGCCGACTCCTGATTTAGACCACAAAAATTGCCATCATAAGTTGAAGTATGTTAGGGTACTTTTACACCTAACTTGTTGGGTCCGGACCTATAGAATTTTCAGTTTGGTCCAAACTAGAGGGTTTTCAATATAGAAAAAAATTGTGATGTGTGGTAATGTTGTTGAATATGCCACTAGTGATGTGGAATGTTGAATTAAAGGAGTGTGTGGAATGACTAGAACAGTCCAATTTCCAAAAACTAGAGAATTTATGAGTTACCCTTATTGGTCCCTTACCTTTTTAGTTTAAGTTTCTCAATTTTTTTTTTTGTATTTGGTTTGGCTGCACAATTTATTTCAGCCCCTAATACATTGGTGGTCATGTTCTGCTTAAACTACACTTTCCCCACAATTTCCAGGGTGTTTGTATCCAAAAGCTTTAAGAGAACATGCACAAATACAGACATAATAAAATGAAGGTAGAGAACGGACAGACTCTCCATATTTAGCATTGAGCATGAATGATCATCATTAAAGAGAAACCAGTAGCAGAATTTAAAATAAATCCTGACCATTTTGTTCCTAAAAAGCTGAATGTGAACTGTTACCTAATTAGTCCATTACTCATGCCCATATTAAATATATGCATTTAAATCTCCAAATGAATCAGTGATGATTCATTAAGAACATGAAGTATAATCAATGTTTTTAAACTACATGATCCCATGGGCCAAAAATGTTTGTGCACAGCCAGTGTACTTTAACATCTTCTGCATCTAACAATACATTTTCCTCCATATTGGATGAGCAATTTAATCTTTTTTCATACATCAACATTATGATTATCATAAGGAATTGAAAAACAGTCATACAAGGTTTTTGTGTCAAAATGAGTATTGTGTGCTCATTGTGTTGTGTTATATTATACTGCAACAGCTTTGGAAAATATTAACTGACAAGAGTCAACAAAAATGGCAGAAATTGATTACATTGGATTCCCAATCATTCATTGGGTCAGGTGCTTCAGTGAGTGTTCATCAGGATTAATAATTAGAAATAAATGCCTTTGGGCTTGCCTTAAAGCAGAAAAAACATGAGCAGTTTCCGCTGAAAGTGTATAAAGTACAATATCAATCAAAAGTTTGGACACACCTTTTCATTCAATGTTTTCTTAATTTTTTTATTTTGTATGCTCTTTATTTCTTTTTTTATATTTTCTTTCTTTAATTTATTTTCTACATTAGATTCATGTTAAAGACATGAAGAAAACAATTAAGGGACACATATAGAATCATGTAGTAAACAAAAGAAAAGTGTTTGTCCTCCACAATCTCCTGATCTAAACCTAATCAACTGAGTTTGAGGTGATTTGGGATGAGCTGAAGCTTCACAGCTGAAGGAAAAGCAGCAACTATTGTTCAGCACCTCCAGAAACTCCTTCAAGATGTAGAGAAAACTATCCCAGGTGACCCTACCACATGAAGACACTGAGATTAAAATACCATGAGTCTGTAGATCTGTTCTCAAAGATAAATGTAGCTACTTAGAAGAATCTAAATTATAAAATATATTCTGGTTTATTTAACACTTTTAACACTTACCTTTTTTTTTTAGTGCCGTATTTTTCGGACTATAAGGCGCACTTAAAAACTTTTAATTTTCACAAAAATTGACAGTGCGTCTTATAATACGGTGCGCCTTTTGTATGGATTTTACTCGTCAGGTTGTAAGGAGCAGTAAACACACACTCCGTGCAGCGTTATAGAGAGTTTCAGTGCTATACAGAGTCCAGAGCCATGCAGCTCCGAGGCTGAGCAGCAATAGCATTAGCTAGATGCTAACCGCTAAGCTAGCTAGCTTATTCACTGAGATCAGTATTATCTAAATTTTACTCGTCAGGTTGTAAGGAGCAGTAAACACACACTCCGTGCAGCGTTATACAGAGTTTCAGTGCTATACAGAGTCCAGAGCCGTGCAGCTCCGAGGCTGGAGCAGCAAATAGCATTAGCTAGCTTATTCACTGTTCAGAGATCAGTATTATCTAAATTTTACCCGTCAGGTGTAAGGAGCAGTAAACACACACTCCATGCAGAGCCGTGCCGCTCCGAGGCTGGAGCAGGCAATAGCATTAGCTAGATGCTAACCGCTTAGCTAGCTAGCTTTTTCACTGTTCAGAGATCAGTATTTTCTAAATTTAGCACTTTTAATACTGCTGGAGCAGTATTATTAGAGTTAGATGCTAATCGCTAAGCGTTCACCGTTCAGAGGTGAGTTATCGGCCTGTAAGTCTGTGCTGCTTTGCCTGGCTAGCATTAGCTAGATGCTAAGCGCTAACTCTCTCAGAGGTGAGTTTTATCAGCCTGTAATCTGCTTGTTTACCGTGTTAAAACAAGCTACGGGGGACGAATCGCTAGCTAATATCTCACTGTCTTACCAGAACATGCAGGATTACTCAGTGTAACGCTGTCGTTTAAGTTTGGGTTAACTTTACTAGTTTAGGTGACTAGCTAGCGTGCTAGCGGATAGCTATGCTAACGCTGGTGCAGCAAGCCTTAGTGGACATCTGGAAATCTAAGCTTACTGTAAATAAACTGAAGCACGTTACTCACCCAAATAAACAGTTTTCAGGAGAGGAATCTGTGTAGATTAATATCCAGCACTCGTTTGACTTTGAAAGAGCTAACGTTAGATTTGTATACTGAGACGCTCCACCGGCAAGCGACCACCCCCGGTGGGGGAAGGGAAACATGGCGCCACCCCTGTTCACTTTGATATAGGCACCCTTTCTAGTGTCACTTAACGCGCCTTATAATGCGATGCGCCCTATGTATGGAAAAATAGCAGAAAATAGGCGTTCTTTGATAGTGCGTCTTATAATACGGTGCGCCTTATAGTCCGAAAAATACGGTAATAATAATTCTGCAAATGTTTCAGTATAGATTTAATATCTTCAGTATTACATTTACAAGGTAAAAAAAATCATAAAAAGAAAGAAAACACATTGAATGAGAAGAGGTGTCTCCAAACTTTAGACTGGCACTACACTTTATATTTTTTGACTACACAAGACAGATGGACATTTAAAGAGAAATGGACTAAAAACTATTGTTCTTGTCTCAATTCAACAACCACCATCCAGAAGTGACTAATTTAATAGTTATATGTTGATTACCATTGTTTATATTTGCTAATGAGGGATAGCTTTAAAAATAGTGCTAGCATAGCAAATATTATGAGCTGCTAGCTATACTATAAGTTAGTTTAGTTAACATCTAAAATTTTATGGTATATATAGAATAATGCACATGAATGAGAGCATTTTATCAGTTGCAACAAACAAAAGTTTTGATATTGATATTATGTGTTAGCCGTTAGTCGTTTTGCTCTGTAAATATCAGCATCAACATGGGCGAGGCCATGAACTCACTGGTTGACGTAGACCTCTAAGCCTTTTCTGATCAACTCATTTTTTTAGCCTTTTCTTTTCTTAGCTACTGCAGACAAGGGAGGTTGAGGAAGAGTTTCATATGCAGCATCATATACAACTCAGAGAGACCTATAGTATTATACAAAGAACAGGATATAGTGGACTTAGCAGAAGGAGACTTTTTAAGAACACAGTGGTCAACCACTATTTAAGATAAGTAACTTGATGCATTGAAGATCTTTGGTAAGATCTAAAGATCCAAAGTAAGCCCTTTAAAAGGAACTTTGCTGCTGGAACTTAACATGATTGTGGGTAATGAGGGAAACACTTTGTTTGGATTTCATCGAATGAGTCAAGGCATTATTTCAGATGTAGCACTCTATAATAGGTTGGAGCTGGTGTAACTAAATTCATTTGACTATTAAAGAACAGTGAACTGTCTCTAAACCCGTTGAAATGCAGATGGAGCGCTGAGTTAGTCTCTGTGCCTCCACCATTTCTCTCATTTCTGTGGGACATGCTCCCTGGCACTCTCTTTCAGCACTAATTAAATCTGCCAGGTCCCCTGGTATTGCGACCAAATGTATTTTCTGGGCAGCCGCAAATGAACAATCTGCCAAACCCAACCATAATTAACTATGCCGAATGCACAGAGGTTAGAGATTTAAGGAAGTGAGAGGGATGCTTGCATGTTTACCCATGCAGGTTCTAAGAAGGCTTCCCGTAATTAGATTTTACTTGCTCCTTTTAGATATTCTGATGATGCGATGCAGCTAATTTGTAGCTCTTTAGAGGCACCTTTGGAAATCTGAGAGGGAGCAGACGTGATGTCATGTAAAAGGACTGATAATTGTTGTCTTTTACTCATGGGCTCAATTCCATTTCACCCCTTGCCACTACAACTTGCCATTCTACCTGCTTTTATTACTGGCGCTGCTATACTGCTGAATACGTAAGAGCAATGTTGATGTATAAAGACTTTTTACAATTAATTTAAAAGCTGTCTTACCAGTGGAAGGATGGCCCCCCTTATATGTGTCTTTGTCCTCCCAAGTTTTTTTTTTCTCCTCCATCTCTGAGGGAGTTTTTCCTTGCCGCCGCGCTCACTGGGGGTTTTATTTCCTGTTTTTTATGTTTTGCACGATTTTGTCCTGTGATTACATTTCTGTAAAGCTGCTTTGTGACATCAGTGATAAAAAGTGCTATACAAATAAATTCGATTTGATTTGACTTTGCCCTCCTCTCCATTTTGTACCTTTATATCTATGGGTAGGATTAAACACACCAAACAGAGGGGAGTGAGAAATCACTGTCAAAATGGTGGCACAATTACAACAACAACTGCATTATCTTATTGTTATATCTAAGATATATCTAATATCTAACAGTGCAACAGAGGTAATTCATGGTCTTCCTTTCCTGGAGTGGTTCTGTTGAGTGCCAGTTTTATCATAACGGTTTTGGTTTTGATGGTCTTTGCGACTGCACTTGAGGGTACTTTAAAAATTCTTGGAATTTTTCGGATTGACTGACCTTCATTTTTTAAATATGTTTTTTCTTTACTTAGTTGAGTAGTTGTTGCCATAATATGGATTAGATCATTACTCACATAGAGCTATTCACTCTATACCAAGTCTACCTCTTCACAACTTTACAACTAATGCTCTCAAACACATTAAGAGGCAAGAAATTGAAGTAATGAACTCTTGACAAGTTTAACACAGCTGTTAACGTAAAGCCATTCCAGGTGACTCAACCTCATAAAGCTGATTGAAAAAATCCTGCCAAGATGTGCAAAGCTGTCATCTAAGCAAGAGGTGCTACTTGGAAACTACTAAATAATGTTTTATGATGATAAAGCACTGAATTTAAGGTGTAACGAATGTAACTTTTGACTGGGACTGTAGTTTTATAGTATTTTGGGGCTTTTTCATAACTAACCTAAACAATTGCTAGAAGTATGTCTCCTTGGCTAGCTAGATACATTTTCTGTTCCTCCTTAAATGGTGCAGCAGTTATTTTCTGGTACCCAAGGCTTCTGCATTTAAGGCGGAACTGGAAAATTTGAACAAGAAGCTAACAAATAGCCAACTTCAGTTTCCTATCACAGATGAATTAGGGCTGGATGATAAATGATTTGATGCAGCAGTTAAAGAAGCCATAAATGTAACGAATTGAAGTTGCTTTGAATTTTCCTCTCCTCTGTATCACAACAGACTGGCAGGGTCGCCAACAGAGCACTGCTAGCAGCTGCTAATGGAGCAGTGTGCTGTTTTATATATATATATATATATATATATATATATATTTTTTTTTTTTTTTTTTTTTTGAGACATAACATAACAGGGTCATGAAGGATTGTCCCATATAATACAATGATAACTCTGTTCCAAGGTGACAATCAAAAACCAGGCTGGACTATAGTCTGATCTTAGTTTAAGGCGTGACAGCACTCCTACCATCTGTATGCATCAAATAATGCTGTCAGACATTTTTTTACTGCACAGTAAACAGAACATATCAAAATGATACTGCTGCATAAGCTCCATTTCAGACATTTGCAATGTTGCATAATTCTCATATTCTCTTTTTCAACAGCATGACTTCAGCTGAACCACAGCCAATGTTGTTACCCATGTTTTATTACCTCTCAGAGCTTCATCTTCTCTCAGACAGAAACCTTCTCCCAGAATAATCTCACTCTGTGTGCTCAACAGCGTGTTCCTTTCAAAACCCAAACTGTCGTTACGGCTCGTCTCGCACCCACCGGCTCGACGCTGGCCCTGGCTTACCCCAACAATCAGAACACAAGTAGCTCCATGAGCTTCTCTTTTCCCAGACAATCAGAGTAATGAGCGACCTGCAGCAGCAGTAATGGACCATTATTACTCTTATGGAGTGAGTGATGACATGCTCCTGGCACAATAATACCCCGCCATCATATTTTATTCATTATACTCAACACAGAGAGCACTGCAATTACTGTCTGGGTCTATGTCTGTGTGGGCTCAGATCAGATTGCAGTCTGTCCCTCTGCCTTCATTCAGAGTTATGAGATGTCTTCACAGCTTCGCTTCCCTTCTCGTTATGATGATGCCGACATGCTCATAATGAAAGCACCTTTTACAACTTTCATCAAATCACAAATCATTTTCTCTTCCTTATACCGTGTTCATCATCATCTCAGGCAAACTCTGGCGACCTCTCTAACTAATAAAGATTCTTATATATCGTGAGTATTTTGGCCAATCACAGTTTTAAATTACTTTCTGTGGATGTTTTAATAAATTAAGGGACAGCTGGGCATAAACCATCCATCCATCTTCTTATCCCCTTCTTCCTTATCAGAGAAGCTCTTCCCAGAAACCTATGTAAGGGACATAGTCTTGTACAGGGCGTCAATACATTAAAGGGAGCTGTGTAATTAGGATTGGGTAGATGCAGTTCAGTTTTTAAGAGTTATTTGTAATAAATGTAAGCATTGAATGCTCTCTATGAAAAAAAAAACACTATTCACAATACTTTCAATACTTATGGTGATTTCGATAATGAACGATATTTTGCATTATTCAAAAATGTGTTTGTAAAACTCAAATTGTACTTGTCACGCTCTATGCCTGTTTTCTTTTCTTATCTGTCGTTGTGTTTTTTCTGGTCTTCTCCCCTTGTGCTTCTGTGTTCTCCAGTGTCTTCGCCCAAGTGATCAGTGTTTCCATCTGTGTCCTTTTAACCAACCCCCTCGTTACCTTCCCAAGGTGTTTCCTGTTTCCTGTCAAAGTTCTATCTGCATAAATAACCCCTTTGTTTTAGTGTTCCAGTGTCTAGTCTTGTGTGTTTTCCACGTCTGTCTAGTTGCTTAAGTTTTTTTTTTATTTTAAGTCACAGTATGTTCCATGTACCTCTATGTTAAGTTTTGTACTACTTTCCATTTATTAAAGTACTTGTGTTTACTTCCGCTCTCCGCGTCCTTCCTGCTGCAGCTGTGACAGTACTAGCTTTTGGTGCTTATAAGGTTAGTAATTGGTTGCTCAATATATTAATTGAAAATTTACTTGAGTGCAAAATCAAACAGTTCACCTATTTCTAAAGTGTTTATTAATCAGATTTTTTTAATGTAAACAAATGTAAATAAAGATTTCAGCATTAGATTAAATTAGGCAAATATAATTTAGATTTTTTTTTGTAGTGTCAAAAACTTATCTATGTGTTGTGAGTTAAAAGATGTTCCACTACCCCATTGGATATGTGTGTGTGTTTGTGGTCTCCAACAGAAATCACACTCACATTCAATGCAGGAGTCTGTTCGCACGGACAATTGGACACTGTGTACTGTGGTGTCCACTCCTCTGTCCACTGTGCATTCCCAGCAGACATGTGACTTTGTGGATCGAGGAATGTGAAATTCCCACACAACTTTGGAAATAGAATCTCCTTCCATCTGACACCTACTTTCAGGCCTCACTATGACTTTCACTTCGTCTTACCTTGAGGAGGCTGGTTGTTGTTCAGCCTCACTCACAAGATAATACCTCACAACTTCACAACCGGTGTGGACGTTAACAAGCCATCTCTTGAAGTAACAATTCGTAATCAATTTACATAATCCTGTCCCATAACTTTTGTCATATGTGAAAAAGTTAATTCGGTAGTCTGTAATGTGGCTTATTCAAATGCATTTCCTATGGGCTATACTGTGAGTGGGTGTGGCTAAAAGCTATTTCATATATTGCTATTATATAGGTGAGTGAATGGTGTTTTAATAGTGTTTAAAACAGCATTTACTGGCTTAAGCTGTACATGAAATGGCCCTTTTTTAAACACAGTTTAAAACGTTCTTTTTTATCACATAAAATATCAAGAATCCTGAGTTGAAACTGCCAATATTTGCCTCGTTACGCCCTTAGGAACGGAACTGACTCTAAACAGAGCTTCAGAAAGTTCTCCACTCACCAGGATGAAGATGCAGGGGCTTAATGTGGGGGATTTACAGCCACCGGGGCTTGGCTGAGCCACATGGTTCCTCAGCGTTCTGGGATAGTTATTAGATGTAGAGGCTGAGTATGCCCTTGTGGGCTGGATGCAGTAGGGTCTGGAGATTGCTTTTCATGTGTCATTAATCCAGCTCGTCATCGCCTCAGAGGCAAAGCTGTTATCCATTTGGTGTGATAATTAAGTGTTACCTGAGAGGGGAGTGTTGCTACAGTGCTCAAACAATTGCACTTCTTCTCACGACAAAGGAAGTCAGCAGGAGCTTAAAATGTGATTAAAATGAATAAAAACACACTCATTTTCCCTTCATTTTGCTGGCTGGAAGAAATCGATTTTATTGTGCCAGTCCTGCTCATTTGGCAGATTGAATTGATTCTGTGTTCTCTTCTTATTTTGGGTCAGTCAGTGAAATGCTGTTAGTATTTCATGTGTTCACTGCAGTGTTTTCACCAAGGGACATACAAACCCAGGTGGTAGAGTACAGTGGTGCTTAAACGTTTGTGAACCCTTTTGAATTTTCTATATCTCGGCATAAATATGACCTAAAACATCATCAGATATTTACTAGTAGAGATTGGGAACACAGTTAAATAAATTAAATTATACAGTTAAAACAAATAATACTTTATTATTTATTATTTATTTATTTATTGAGACAAATATCCAATTTTACATCTCAAAAGCATAAGAACCTTTGTTTAGAGATTATGATATGTTTCTTTAGAATTCCAGCCATGTCATCTGCTGGGCTGGTGTTGGTCCACTGTGTTATATGTGTTATATATGTGTTAAGTTTAAAGTCATTGCAGTGTTTTTCCAGAAAATCTTACAGCACTTCATGCTTGTCTCTCCTGGCAACTTTTATGGAGATGTTGATTTCATTTTCCAGCGGGACTATATAATATTCTAATTTCCTGAGATTATGGACATTGTCAAAGCTTAAATAATGGCGAACACATTTTGAGTAAAAAACACTGTAGTAAATATGGAATAAAGAACTTATTAAAAAAACTGCTGCTACTGATGCATTTTGTCTGTGTGGCAAAATACTGCGTTACATATTGTGCATTGTTAAAGTGTCTTTAAATATTGTGCTATATTATAACAATATTGCCCAGCCCAAGACTTAAGTAGAATTTCCTTCACACGCATATAAACATTTATTTGACATTTTTGATTTTCAGAATTGGAGGAAAACCATATAGTATCTTTTAACCAACTGACTCTGAAGTAAACTTCAGTCTTATCCATTCCCTGCAAGAAAACTTGCACTGCTTATTTCATAAGAGATGAAATGAGTTTCTGTATGCAGTCTAATTCAGCTGCCTCCACACAAAATAGAAAACAAAAATCTCCATACTGACTGAAGATAAGGATGTTTAAAGGCTTTGCAGAAGCTTTTCTATTTTCTGTATATTCATAGAAATATGGATCTGGCATTGCAACAATAAACACTTTCAGAAAATCTATATATAGATGGATCTGCTATATGTCTAAACAATGGCTTGTTTGCAAGCAGCATATGAGAAATGTGAGGAATGTGGCGAAGTTTGAGGACATTGTGGTGAGGTTAAACATAGATATCAGCCTGATGCAGATGAGTCACACTTGGAAGTGAATCGGACAATGAGGAATATATGCTGTGTGTTGGAAGGCCCTCTGGGGACGGCACTGAAGCTGAGTTCCCCTGAGTCTGCTGAAGCGCTGGTTTTGCTGTTAGCAGTACTTGAAAACGGGATGTAAATAACCTGAAATGCACAATGATGTCTGAATGACACTGATTTTGGAAGGTAATTGCTTACATTTGAGGAACGGGATAGTTTGCAGTCTGTATGCAAACACAGTGGGCCCTATTTTAGCACTCTATAGTGCACCGGTCAATTGTGGATAGTGCAGCTGGATTTAAGGCGTGTTGGTGTGTCTTTGGTTTCGTGAGGCCACAAAAAATACTCCTTGCGTAGCTTGAAATGCGCAAAAGACCTGTACTAAATCTCTTATTTAACCATGGGTGTGATATGGGCATGATATATAAAAAAAACAATCTGTGTCAGTTGTCATTCCCTTTAAGTGGCAGGTGCTCTCTGACTTTGGCATGTTCGTATCTTAACAGCGCGACACTTCATGCAGCTTCACATTTTATTCTTTATTTTATTCTTTATTCTGCTTATTGTTGAGTTGGGTTTGTGCTTTGCAGTGCGTCTGTGTGTGTATTTAAGGGGTGGGGTGCATCTATAGAACTGAACTCTGGATATGTTTTCTGCACGTATAGTTTGTTTTTTTTGCCAGTGTCTCAAATCTCTCAGTGAAAGTTAACAGTGTTTTTTCCTTCTTCTGTACAGCTGACAGTATATTTTTATATATGTGGTTGAAGTCACTACAGAGCTGCTTTCTTTCTCTCGCTCTCTCTTTATCTCTCTCTGTCTCTCTCCCAGCCCTCCAGTGCCCCTCTGTTTATTTGACAGATTGACAGATCAAACAGTGACAGGGAAAATGCCAGCTCAGAAGCTTGCTGTGTGTTATTTTTCAATCGTGAGCAGTTGGGCCTGACCGGAGCTATCTGTATGAAACGAGTGCGTACGAGCCTGATTCATCACGGCCACACAGTGAAATGTCATATTTCCTTATTTGGCTCCGGCTGGCTGACAGGTAAGTTATGTGGCAGGCGGGCGGGCAGGCAGGGCTGCTCGCAGTGAGCAGGCTGGCGGAGTCACCTTCATAAAGCCTAATCTCCTCAGCAGGCCTGTAGCCTCCTGCCTCTGTTGGCACTGTATTGTTCACTGCTCCATTGTCATTATTGTTCCGCCCTGCAGGGCAAGGCACTGACAGTACTGCGACTCTGAAACCGGGCCTTACTGCCGAGCAGCACCCGCTCCTCTGGAGTCTCTCTGTTGAAGGAAGTTGTAGTAAGATGCTGTGGAAAGATGATGTGAAAATGAATCCTAACCTGACGACGTTGATGGATATGTGTCAGCTGATGTGCCGTCATGTCGGATTTGTTGACATCGCTCTCTCAAAGGCTGTCGCTGTGCCTGGGTTATCTAGCGCCTTTGCTGGCGAATACTCCAGCTTGTCAAAAAAGGGACGTGTTTTGTGTCTCTTAAAAAGGGAACATTCAACCATCCCGTGGTTTGGGTGCCGCTCGACATGGAGAGGGATGAACGCTGAAGCACCGAGCGTGATCTCAGTGAGCAGATTGCAGTCCAGATTGCATCTTAAACTCGCGTGTTTATAAATAGAGGCTCTGTTTTGGTGCCGCTTAAATTTGCATAGTGATTTTATACATTTTGTTTAAAGAGCATGGCTTCACATTGCAGATCCTTGCTAGCTTAATACCTACATCTGCGCCGAGGCACCTTGGCATTGTTTGGAAGGCTTAGTGAAGTCGCTGTAATTGGCACAGTCTTCACAGATCACATCTGTGAGCAAATCGCAGTGTTATTATTGTTTCAGAGCAGCAGCACCGGATAGTTGGATGGTTTGTGTGGATAAAGTTAAACATGTGGCCAAAATGTATATATAATTTAATGGCTGATATTAGAGTGCGTTTGATACAAAACTGTAGAGAAACTTACCAACTGCCAGTAGTAGTGATAGGAAACAGGATGAATTCAAAAAACTGTTTTTTTTTTTTGTTTTTTGTTTTTTTACAATTTTTAGAAAAAATTCCTAACCTCTCCTTCCTCCAAACTCTGGTCCCTTGATTTCAGTGATGGTTTGGAGAGTCATGTCATCTGCTGGTGTTGATTCACTGTGTTTTATCAAGTCCAAAGTCAGTGCAGTGTTTTTCTGCAAAATCTTACAGCACTTCCTGCTTCACTCTGCTGGCAACTTTTATGGAGATGCAGATTTAATTGTCCAGCAGGACTTGGCACACTGCCCACACTGCCAAAAGTACCAGTCGGTCTTATATAATATTCAAATTGTCTGAGACACTGATTTTTTGGGATTTTATTGGCTGTACGCCATAATCATCAACAATAAAAGAAATAAACGCTTAAAATAGATCACTCAGTGTGTAATACGTCTATATAATATATGTGCTTCACATTTTGGAACTGAATAACTGAAATAAAGTAAATTTTCCATGATATTAAAATTTTTAGAGAGCACTTGTATGTGAATGTTTACCTGGAACATATCATTAACCACATTACATCTAATATCTGAGGTAAATGGAATGGAACATTATTCACTATTCCCTATTCACTTTATGCTTCTCTTTTCTTCTAATCATGCAGAAATGTTGAGCATTCAGTGGAATTGCTCTTTAAAATTGCGAGCTTTACTTGGCAGCAGTTTAATACATGCAAATGACCTGTTGTTCCATGGTCTTTTCTCACAAAGCAGCAGGCTTTCTCCTCATTCCCTGCTGTTATTTGCCATTTAAATGAATAGGGTTTCCTCAGCTGATTTGTCAGTGCTTCATGGTAACTGCTTGTAATTTGCTTACAGCCAGGCCCAGTTCAGCTTTTTACACAATGCTGTTAACCAAGAACCTTCAGTGGAAATTTGAGAGGGGAACACGTTCAGTACATTACAGTTAATGATTGAGTTTAGCGGGGCTCCCCAGTTGCGGTTTTGTGTTGTGCTGTCTGAAAGACCAAGACTGCATTTCCCAGTAGCCTTCTAGAAGGATGTCTTTGTTACTAGCCTGAACAATATTGGCTCAAAAACACATAACACTGATCAGCCAAATAACCAGGAGCTGTCACTATTAAAGGATTCTGTTGCCCGGTGACCACCAAAGGCAAAACCAAGCCACTGCCAATTAACCTTTTTTTACTGACTGGTAACTTTTATTTATTGATTTTGTTGCATTCAGTTGACATTTATGTATTTATTTAAATGATTCATCTGATGTACAGAGGCATTCGCAATGTAAAAAGCTGTGTAGTAACACAACTACAGACTACCGAAATAATCATTAGTTGCATTCCTTATTAAAGCATTCTATTTTTTTACTGTGTATTCTGTACTTTAATACTGTGGAGCATTTAGTTTAGTACATTAAAGAGATTTTTTAAGTTTTAAGTTTCTACTAAATGTTTTAAACTGTTATACGAAATATAAACTTAACATACATTTTTGGCAGTAGTACATTCATCCTCCGATACATGTAAGGTCTGACCACACCTCTTTTCCAACTGTCGCTAACACAGCATCACTGGGTAGTTAGCGTTCTTGGAGGAAAGCGCACCAAACCAGCTTTGATATATCAGCTAACAGACACCTGTGCTGCTGACCAACAACACCATGAAAGTGATGTAGGAAGGAGTGCCATCTACCTACGCAGAGTGAGCTAGGCCAATTGTGCTCTCTCGGACTCTGGCTGCTGATGGTCTGCAGCATAATTAGGATCCACAAATCATAGTGACAGCTCCTTAGTCTGCTGAACATCTCAGACTACAACTTTATCGCAATAAATACTGTGAAGTATCGTGATATTATTTTAGAGCTACATCACCCACCCTGTGTTCCATAGACAGGGCTGCATCTTAGATGGGCTGCATTTCTCGGATGCTACATCATCGAAGGCCAAAGGTCTCTTTGTATACAAGAAACACAGGTGACATTCAAAGCGACTGGAAGGACGCAGCTGATGTATCCTTCATGGCCTTCAGTTGCCTAAAAGTCACTGTGCACTTCCAACATGAAGGAAAAAGAAAAAGCGTTTTAAATTTGCTGCTAAATTGTTTCTGTAAAGACATAAAAAAACACGTTTCTTGGCCTAGTGTTATCATGTGACTTTTGTATGTTTTAATTTTAACACAAAGCCTTGTTATAGGATAGGCCTACCAAGGACTCGTTCTACCTATGAGTGCAGCCTATACTTTTGAACATATTTTATATCAGTAATTAACTTCAATAAAAAATGCTCCTTGCTATCTTACACCCCGTAAACAGTCTATTTTCACGCCTTGTGACTGTGCTGTTAAAATAGCATCTGAGTTTAGGAATAAATCTACAGTGATGTGGAGGCGTGTCCTAGGTAAATTTCTGGTATATTTCTATTTTGGCGGCGGAAAAGGAAGGTGCTCCACTGACTGATTAAAACCATGACAATAGTCAATCGTCAGTCATCAGAGTCTATTCCTATAAGTGCGCTTTTTAAACACACACACACACACAGATGTGCTGCAGAGCATAAACCCAACTTTTAACTCAAGAATAAACAGAATAAAAAATAAAATAACATTGCTGTTTTCTTAAAAAAGCTGCTGGTGTACCTTCACAAAGTGAATGTGCAGGTCAGGATACTCTACTGGGACGTGCAAAGCGCCAAGCTCTTAAGATACGAACGTGCCAAAGTCAGAGCTCACCTGGCTTTTAAAGGGAATAGCAACTGGCACACTGATTCGTTTATTTTTTACTTTTTCACACCCAAAACACACCCGTGATTAATTAAGAAAATTAGTACATGCCTTACGCAAGCTTCTTGCATCCTCATGATACCAAAGACACACCAGTACACCCTAAATCCAGCTGTTCAATCCACAATTGAATAGTCTGCTATTGATCGCTAAAATAGGGCCCTCTGTGTTTATCAGGGGTGAAAAGGTATTACAAAAATTTTGTTGAAATTCAGAAACTAAGCCTTGGTCAGATTTTTCAAAAATTGCTTTAAAAGCAGTAAACAGTCTGTGATAATAATGATGCTCGCACACGAAGCCCAGTCACAGAAATCCAGTGCCGTTTGATTGCTCTTAGTAAAAGCTGGTCCTGTATGAAAGAGAGGAGTCGAGCAAATCCCTTCACAATATCCCGGGTTGTGTTTACTTTCAACTCCGCAGGAACAGTAATCAGCGGGACGTATTGTAAATGGCACCTTGCCTTTTTAGGATGAAGGTACTTTCTGCTTTCTTCCTTCATCTGTTTATGCTGTATCTCTGAGGAGAGCTATGAAGCCTTTAATAAGAATTTTATTCCTGAGTTTATCGTTCTGTAGCAATAATTTCCAGGCTGTTTCTGGTAGAGCTTGAAATTTGACACAGTTTCTGAAGTATCAGTGGGGTTGGTTGGCTCAGGTTGGGCTCATATTTGAGGGTCTGGTTTTAATATCCGTTTTTATACCTCTAATGGATCTGAGTGAATTCACTTCTGCTCTGTTTTACTTACCATGACACTATCAGTATCAGCAGCAAGGATCACTGAGGTGGAAGCCTATGAGGTGAAAACCTAGTGTTAGCCTATCAGATATATCTATTGCATTATTGTACAATACAAGGAGTATGAATACATTAATTTATTATCTTTTTTATTTATCATATCCTTTATTTTTTAGCCCCACCTCCTTTACCCTGCTTCTTCAGAATAGTGGACAAACACATTATGTAATTACATAATCTGTACAACTGTAATTAATCTGTAACAATGCATACTTCACAAGTAGTTACACTGATATTATATGGTCATTAATGTGTATCTACACAGTAATTAGATACACTTATTGTACAGTGGAACTGTTAAAAGATATTTATTTGTAAATCAAGGGATCAGAGTCTGGAGGAAGAGTGGAGAGACACACAGTCCAAGCTGCTTGAGGTCTAGTGTGAAGTTTCCACAATCAGTAATGGTTTGGAGAGCCATGTGATCTGCTGGTGTTGATCCACTGTGTTCAATCAAGTCTAAAGTCCCAGAAAATCTTACAGCACTTCATGCTTCCCTCTGCTGACAACTTTTATGGAAATGTGGATTTCATTTTCCAGCAGTTCTTGGCACTCTGCCCACACTGCCTCAAAAGTACCAATTAGTCTTATACAGTTAGACACTGACTTTTGAGTTTTTGATTGGCTGTAAGCCATAATCATCAACAACAAAATATATAAATTCTTTAAATAGATCATTTTCTGTGTAAAACATCTATATCATCTATGAGTTTCACATTTTTAATGACTTAAATAAAGTTTTCAATGACATTCTAATTTTTTGATATGCACCAAGGGCTTTTTTAGTTTAGGAATCATGGTTTCATGGTTTGTTTTGAGGCAGGGAAACGCTAAAATGTGCAGAGCAGTTTGCAAGGAGACTGTTGGGAAATGCTTCTTTAGCAGATGTGTAAGCAAAAGCATTATTTGCACAAAACACAAAGAATGGATTTGCATGTTTTAAGCAGTGAATTAAATCATACACTATATTGAGACTTTCTTCTGAGATGTGCTGTCAATCAGACTTTTTTTTGTACAAAAACATACATTATCAAAAGAACCCTATATTTCTACATTTCCAGTAATTTCACTGACGTTGCTTTATACTAAATTTAGGAAAGTTGCTGAATTTATTTTAGGAATGCATGATGGTATCAGAAGCATAATGGTGTCTAATGGTAATTGCTTGCCAGCTCAGCACAACACACCTCTCCAGCTCCAATTCACACCTCGTTTAAACCACAGCACCAACATCAGCACCTCTCCTTTCAGCCTGTCCTGAAGATCTGTGAACAGGAGGCTCATCAGCTCTTTAAGAGACAGAAAGTGAGGAAGGCATTAGTGTCTGAACGTCTGTGCTGACCAACTTGCACCAACTTGCACCGGTCATCACATTGATGAACTCGCTGATGTGCCCAATCCAACAGTTCTCATATATCTCTAGGATAATACAGCACACATTCCAACACTTCTTGAGTCTGTAAAGTCTGCCCTTTCCATTGCTTATTATGGCAAGTGCAATAGTAAGCATGACTCAGATCTGGAGTTACGAGACTACGAAGAAGGATTTGCGATTTCCATTCCAAACCAGTGCCTGATTGCCGAAGAAGCACATTTGATTGCTGCCGCTATGATCAGGAGATAGCTGGTTTGAATCCTGGTCATGCAGCTTGCCATCAGTGGCCGGAGCCCTGAGAGAGCACAATTGGCCTTGCTCTCTCTGGGTGGGTAGAGGGTGATCTTTTCCATCATCACTCCAAAGGGTGATGTCGATCAGCACAAGGCATCTGTGAGCTGATGTATCAGAACCGAGTCGCTGTGCTTTCCTCCGAGCGCACTGTGATGATAATCGGCAATACTGCAACAGCAGCAGTTTGAAAAGAGGCGGTGGCTGACTTCACATGTGCCGGAGGAGGCATGTGCTAGTCTTTACCCTTCTTATGTTCTGACGTCACTTTCCATGGAGGATATGCAGCTGAGTAGCAGCTGAATGGGTGGGACTATTGGCCTAACTAAAAATTGGGAGAAAATGGGAAAAAGTTAGAAAAGGAAAAAAAATCTAATGCACTGATGTTATCAAGCGATCATGCTAGATGTAGGCATTCCCAAGCCGTTTTCCATTCTCCCCTGAGGTTAAACATTTCATGATCCATTTACTTACTGCTCTCCCATCACTTTTGGCATATCAGTGTATTGCCTTGCTACCTGCTAATTGGCTGCTGCACTCTGCATTTTAAATAGCCTTTTCTCACACTTGCTTGTATGCAGGTTTAAACGTATGGATGTGTGGGTGTGAGTGTGAGTATATGTGTATGTGTGGTAGAGTTATAGTACGGAGGTCTCTATTAGTACAAGTGTGTACTGCATTTTATATGTATATGTACAACTCTAAAAAAAACCAATGAGACCACTTAAAATGATGGGTTTCTTTGATTTTTCCAAATAAAAAAAAAACCTCTCTAATATAATCAGGAGGAAGATGGACATTTTTGCATCAGGAGTGTTCCATAAAGTGCATCATAAAGATATCCAAACGCAGTGTGTAAGACTGGTGGAGGAGAACATGCCAAGATGCATGAAAACTGTGATTAAAAAACAGGGTTATGACACAAAATATTGATTTCTGGACTCAAAAAAAATTATGAATATGAACTTGTTTTCTTTGCATTATTTGAGGTTTGGACGCTCTATTCTTTTTTTGTTATTTCAGCCATTTCTCCTTTTCTGCAAACAAATGCTCTAAATGATAATATTTTTATTTAGAATTTGGGAGAAATGTTGTATCCGTAGTTTATAGAATAAAACAATGTTAATTATACTCAAACAAATACCTATAAATAGCAAAATCAGAGAAACTGAATCAGAAACTAAAGTGGTCTCTTAATTTTTTCCAGAGCTGTATGTTACTGTGCACTGTGTGCACTGCTACTGTGCTAACAAGAACTTCTTCTCTGTTCTTTGAATCCATGTTCTTATTCTGGTTCTGGTTCTGATTCTAATTCTGCTGCTGTTTATTAGGTGACTGAAATCCAAAAGCCCACTTGTGTGGCAGTCTAGTCTGGAGGCCAGTTATAACATGGCTTCATTCCTTATGTGGTTTCAGTGAGTGGGAGCAGTGTGTCAAAAATATGATCCTGGCAATTCAGTGCTCTGTGCCAGGGCGAGTAATGGTCCCTAGAGCTCATCTATCGATCGGAGGTCCGCGTTGTGATGGACTGACCTTTTTCATTCCCCCACCATCATGTGCCCCCCAATAATCTGCTCTCAGGGCTTATAAAAAACGCTTGTCATGGAGTTTCAAAACAAATGAAAATTTGTGCTTGGAAGCTCACACAAGAGATGGGCTTATATTTTACAAGTGTTTTTAGATAGATTTTTAATGGAGGGGTGTCCCGATCAGTCACGTTTTAATGATTTGGGTATTGACTATATTTGTAACCTTGCTGCTTATCTGATTTTTCTCTTTTTTTGTGGTGCAGACGAAAAAAAGGTCACACTCTTATATTTTGCTGGACAGCCTTTAGCTCTTTGATTGCTGCACGCATTCACTGTGGCATTGTTTCAATAAGCTTCTGCAATGTCACAAGATTTCTTTCCAGAAATCCAGTGCTGCATTAACTTTTTACCAAGAACTTGCACCAGCATTGATGATGGTAGAGTCTGACCACTGCACAAAGCCTCTCTTCTCCATCCAGCACATCCCAAAGATTCTCAATGAGGTTAAGGTCTGGACTCTGTGGTGAACTCTCTCAATCCATGTGTGAAAATGATGATCTTATGCTCCCTGAACCTTGAACTCTTTCACAATTCCAGCCCCATGAATCCTGGAATTGTCATCTTGGAATATGGCCGTGCCATCATTAAAGAAAAAATCCATTGATAGAATAATCTGGTCTATATTCAGTATATTCAGGTAGTCAGCTCTCCTCGTTCTTTCAGCACATACTGTTGCTGAACCTAGACCTGCAGACCAAATGCAAAAACTGCAGATCATTTGTTTAGTTAAATCGAGGTGGCTTTTATTTGGCCGGGCAGCATATATCATAAATATTACTAAATTTAAATCATGTTATAAATTATTCCAACCACGTTATTACAAAAGCCAGAGCGGATGAAGCTCCGCACTGTCACTGGATTTGATAAAGCTACTAATCATTGAGGAAATCAAGCTGATCTTATAAGAAGATTGGCAATACCAAGATGGACACTTTGCAGCACAGAGTGGCGCTTCTGGGACTGTTGGGAAAAAAAACCCCAGAAAAAATGAGTAATGAATAAATCTATTTAACTTTTTCAAAATGTGTTCTCATAGTGTTAAACCAACATAAACAAAATCACCAAATAAAATCACAATATAAAAAGTTTAAGAACCCCTGATCTTGAACAATTATTTAGTTGTTCATTTTTATGTGTTGCATGATAATCATATTTCCTTTAAATTAAAATTTTAACATTGGCCAGTACTTTTTTTATTATTTTAAAAAATCTGTCCCCATATTAAATCAACATTAAATAAAATAAAAAGAAATAGTATGCATATTGTTGTGATATCTGAGTGATGTGCCTAATATGAAGTGGAGTGGTCCACATGTTTGTTTTAAAATAGTCCATCTAAGTGAATAATGTGCCCTCGCTGTGCCGCTGGGGGGTGTGAGCCTTCACGGCGCAGCAGGAGGATGTCAGCCCCCCGCTGCCAATACCAGCTAAAAGCCACTTTACTGGTCTGTGGTCAGTCATGTGAGAGGTGGTAAAGCTTTTAATTGTGAGATGAAATCATCTTTTTTTTTCTCTGTTTAATGGAAGCACCCAGGATGACAGAAAGGAATCTTTGCAGGTATTGATGGATAGTGGCTGTACGTGACCTCAGCAGGTAGCTCTGTTTTCATGTCCAAGCGAGTAAGAAAGGAAAATGATATTTATTATTTTATATAAAAGAATTTGAATATCATTGAAAAACTACTTTATTTTAGTAATTCAGTTCAAAATGTGACTAGATGTATTAAACACAGAGTGATCTATTTTAAGCGTTTATTTCTTTTATTGTTGATGATTTACGGCTTACAGCCAATAAAAACCTAAAAATCAGTGTCTTAGAAAATTAGATTTGTACTTTTGGCAGTGTGCCAGGTCCTGCTGGAAAATGAAAGCCACATCAACTTTTATGGAGATGCAGATTTCATTTTCCAGCAGGACTTGGCACACTGCCAAAAGTACCAATGGGCTTTATGTAATTTCCTGAGACACAGATTTTTGGGTTTTCATTGGATGTAAGCCATAATCAACAATAAAATAAATAAATGCTTAAAATAGATCACTCTGTGTGTAGTACATGTATAATATTTGACTAACAGTTTGAACTGAATTACTGAAATAAAGTAACTTTTTTTTATGATTCTAATTTTTTGAGATGCACTAGTATATGATCCACAGTTTTCAGTTGCATTATTGTGTTGATCTTTACCATTTAGTAACAAGAGTCTTCATTTGAGCTGTAATTAATTAATGAATACAGTGAGTCGAAACTGTCCTTGTCAGTCTTTCTGATACATATATTTATTATCTACATATATAAATTATTGCCAATGTCTCAAAAGTTTGATTTTAATTCTCAGTCTAGCTGGGAACGTTATGTGAGAAGGTTTCAATAATGTTGTGATGCAAACCATTATTATTACATCATATTTTTTCAGAATATTTATTTTTCCATTCTTATGTAAAACTGCATTTTTAGAGACATATCACGTAAAATACAAAACAAATGGAATTAGAAATCTAAAAATAAGCTGGCAATGTTCCACTGTTTTATGGCTATTATGTCAAGGATGCAAAACAATGCTCGTTATCTATGAAATATCATTAAACCGGAAAAGCAATCTCACGTTTTGTAAATATCCCAGTGCACTGCTATACAGATGATATTTCAGCCACCGATTATATAGGACAATACAAAGTTCACCTAAATGTCAAAGAACATGAACATTCTGCCTTGTCTTTTATTTCATAGCCCTGTATCAGCTCTGTATTGCTGTCTGGCTTCAAAACATAGCCTTGTCCAAGTCTTACTGTAGCTCTACATTCTCTAAACATCATCAGATAATATATCTAAGAAATCTCAGCTTTATAACAATAGTGAGCTACAGTAGTATAGAGTAGATATTCTGTAAAAATGTGTTAATAATTTGGAAACCATCAGGTTAACAAGCATAAACTGAAAATCCCAGAGGAAATCTATTAGAAATCAAATCACAATCACAGATTCCTGAAGCCACTAGAAAACAATACAAATCAAATTGAACAGGTTATTTTTTTATCCATTTTAGCCCCAAACTGCTGCTGTAATTCACTCTTCTTACAGAACCTGGTGACGTATTAGTGTTTTTTGGTGTTACTTTGTGATACCCAAATGTACAGAAATAATCATTACAGAAAGTTATTTGAATGATGTGCAGCAAAAATTAAAGGAGAACTCCAATGTGAAGTTGACTTTGAATGTAGTGAAACATAATAAAGAGTACTAACCTTTGTTGAATAATCCACAGCTTCTCCCTTCAGCTTTCCGAGATACAACAATTTTATTCCATTTGTCCAAACTCCCTTTAGACTGGATCATATGGGGCATATTCTTGCCCCTGCAGATACATCGCTTTTTATGTCATTGGAAGCTCCACACCTCATTGGTAAAATCCAGAGAGCTCTGACATTTAAAAAAAGAGGCAAGTACTTTAAAAGCCCACAAAAAGTTTATTAAAAAACAACGTTCTTCAAGTGAGGATACACTAAAGTATCCTACCCAGGAAGTTTTGGGAGATTTTTAAGTAACATGACTATTGGCAAAACCACAGAGCACACAATCTAATGTTTTTTTTAATTATGAATAATTAACTATTTATTTATTTATTTATTTATTTATTTATTGAATTTTGTGATACATTGTGTAGCAATAATAAAACTTTATAAAATCCCAAAACGTGCACAACAGTAAAACATACATAATCATTTCATAACATTTTCAAAAATTTAGTATTTTCTTTGCAATAAGCAGGAGTTTAAATATCCACAATTAACACAATAATAGGATGCTGTATCTGTGCTGACTGCTTGCAGCAGCTGTGATTGGCTGGCCAGTATTGGCTGGGTGAGCTGAAAGTGAGTGCTGTGATTGGCTCAGTTCATCAGTAGTCAAGATCCTATTAAAATACATCAGCTGTACCATTTCCTCAATTACTACTGTTCCTTCTCTCCACTCTTCCTGTTCCTCTCCTTCCCTCCATTCCTCCCATTTCTCACCTTATTCTGGGGTAGAAGAAGAGTAAAGGAAGGAGTAGGAGCAAATGTTTCTGGACACAGCCTCTCTATTTTTTTTACTGATCAACAGCTCTAGTTTTTTAACAGTGCAACTCCCAAAACCAAAACCTTCAGGTCTGCTACAAACTTCTACAGTTTGTAAACTTACTTTTTCCACTGCAAACTTTAGCTTGATTTTAACCAGAAGCGATTTATAGGCTGTTACAGTTTAACCTCTTCAACCAGAGCAGGAACAAATGAAGCCTACAACTTTCAGGAGCCTGAGCGTGTTCATTTTGTCTGATTTAAAGTACTGCAGGAGCTGAAACGTGTTATTGGAAAAATAAAAGTGCCATGATTATAGATTTGCAGGCTCGTCATCCTGAAGGTAAGAGCTAGGAGCAACTTGTCACTCAATATTTGAAACACCTTTGCGCTCTGTGTGCTGAGAACATGCTCAGACATGCTGGTGATGCTGTTCCTTTACCATGTCCTGTAGAAGCTTTACTGCAACTTATATATAACAATACATTGAATAAAACCATACAATATATTGTAAAATTTTATATTCTATTTCCTAAATATTTTATTCACAAACTGAAATTATATGATTATGGCTTACAGCTAATGGAAACTTTTTGACAGTGGCACTTTGTGCCAAGTTCTGCTGGAAAATGAAATCTGCATTTCCATAAAAGTTTTTTTAACCATTTTTTTTTAATGATTCTGTCTTGGACAAAAGGCTCATTAAATCCTTGTTTTTAAAATTGTTTGGTATGCTAAGAATCATATCCAGCTTGGACTTGCAAAAGATTTTAAATCCCTTGAAATGTTTTAAATTTCTCACCTTTCAACTACAAATCCAAATGTATTTTATTAATATTTTAAGTGATAAACCAACCTAAAGTAGGACATAATTATGAAGTGGAACAAAAATTAAACGTGGTTTACAAACATTTAATTAAATAAAAATCTAAAAAGTGTCACCTTTCGATGCAATTACAGTTGCAAGTCTTTTGGGGTATGTCTCTACCAGCTTTACCAGCATCTTAAAAACAGTATTTTTTTCCATGATTTACCTGTATTTAGCTCCATCCATCTTCCCATTAACTTTGATGCACTTCACTGTCCCTGCTGAAGACAAGCATCCCCACAGTCTGATGCTGCCACCGCCATGTTTCACAGTGGGGATGGTGTGTTCAGGATGATGAGCAGTGGTACTTTTTTGCCACACGTAGCGCTTTTGCAATTAGGTCAAAAGGTTTTGGTCTCAACTTTGGTCTCATCTGACCACAGTACCTTCTTCCACGTGTTTGCTGTGTCCTCTACATGGCTTGTGGCAAACAGCAAATGACACTTCTTATGACACTTCTTTCTTTTAGCAATGCTTTTCTTCTTGCCACTCTTCCATAAAGGTCAGATTTTTGGGAGTGCTGAGTTGTGGATTTCTGCAGCTCCTCCAGAGTGATCATGGGTCTCTTGGCTGCTTCTCTGACCAGTGCTCTCCATGCTTGATCTGTCAGTTTTGTTGGATAGCCATGGTAGTCTTGGTAGGTTTGCAGTTTAGAATACTTTTTAAATTTTTGGATGATGGGTTGAACAGTTCTCATTGGGATGCTCAACTTTATCTTTGATCTGTCTGGTGAGTTCCTTGGTCATCATGATGCTGTGTGTTCACTAGCGTTCTCTCACAAACCACTGAGGCCTTCACAGAACAGGTGCATTTACTTTTACTGAAAATCAAACACAACTTTTTGTTCCACTTTACAGTAATGTGCTACTTTGTGTTGGTCTATAACTTAAAATCTTAATAAATTCATTTTATTCATTCAAGTTTGTGGATATAACGTGACACAATTCAAGGGGTAAGGATGAACTTTAAATTGCTGTAGATTTTAAAAGTAAAATTCTTTAAAACGAGTCAATATATGCCTGTGTTAGAAAGCTATTTCTGTCTTTATTAGTGTAGAGGGACAAATCCATTAGTGCTAAACTCTCTTTTTTCGCTGTTAGTTCAAATTCTGTGTGTTTTCATCAGCATGTTCTCGAGAGCATTCGCTAATTGTTTGACCTGAATGTCCTGACACTCTCCCCGGGGGCTCGGTCTCGAGGCCTGAAGCCGTAATGCAAACAGACACTTGTTTACACGTGGCTTTGACAAACGGTGGGCCCTTCCATCTGCATATAGAAGAAGACAAACAACGCGTAGAGGAGGCCCGGTACCACCGCTTTTAATTACCCAGCGTTCTCAGCAATGAACCTGTCAGCCCCGCCTGTTTAACGAAGGCGGATCAAAGTCACAACTTTGGCGCCAGCCTTCGACAAGGCGTTTGTTCCGTCTGCTGTCGTGACCGGCCGCGGGGGAAGGGGGGTTAGCGGAGGGAGGGAAATATATCCTGCTCGTGGCTTTTTGTCATCGCACGTTCGGAGGTGTCTGCTCGGCGGGGATGGAGCGCGGCTCCGGCTCACCCTGTCTGCCTGAGAGACTGGCAGGTCGTCTCCACATTTGAATTCACGGCTGCAGATGGAAGTGAAGCGAGCGAGAGCGGCGTCCTGCGGTGCACGCTGCTTTTATTGATGGCGAGTGTGAGGAGGAAGAGTGACATTTACTGGCGAGAACGAGGGGGAGCCTCTACTCAGCTGTCAGCGCAGCGATACCAAACAGCACAATCCTGTCCGCACCGCCAGACACACTGTGGGACTAAAATAGGCTTAAAGGACTCACAGGCTCTGCTCATTATCCTGACAGGACAATATGCTCCCATTTTAAAATACTTATTATTTAGGTTTTTACAGTAAATGCAAACAAATAACCTTGGACATACCAAACCAAGGCCCTGTTCACACCTCGTATTAACGCCTTAATGCCAGTGATGCATTATTAACTAGACCTATATGACAAGTGCCCAGGGACCCAGCCACTAGGGGGCCCTAAACCAACACTATTTTTTTAATAATGCTGGCCATTACACTGTTCTTCACACTGCTTTGGGCTAGGGCTGGAAAGTTAATAAAATTAATTTGATTGATCTAATTACTGATTTTCAAAATGGGATAGAAGCTGTCAAAGTGAATCTTAGTAGATAGATAATTGTTCTGTGAGAAACCTGTCAAAAGTTATTTTATTTGGCAGTGATTTTTTTTTATATTTTACACTTATTCTTAACTGAAATACAAGAAGGATATGTTTACCATGTTCAACATAAACATTTTATTTAAATGTAAAAAAAGGAATAGGTATACACCTAATTTTGAATGTTAAGATCTAAATATCACAATAGAAATTGAGATTCACTTATATATTTAAAGACTCATACACTCATACACTTTTTAACCAATAAATGACTTTTCCATGCAGTTAAGGTAAAATTTCATGACCATACGATTTTTAAAACTGTGCAGACACGGCCAATAAAACCCACAAT
Organism: Astyanax mexicanus; assembly: GCF_023375975.1. NCBI lineage: Eukaryota > Metazoa > Chordata > Actinopteri > Characiformes > Acestrorhamphidae > Astyanax > Astyanax mexicanus. Next base: position 12,271,001 of record NC_064418.1, on the reverse strand, counting down.
CAACTAAAACTGTAATTGAAATTGATTATGGTAGGTCTAAGATGAATCTGACACACAATCTTCAATTATTTCCAAAACTTTCTGAGTATTTTCTTTTCTTCCAAAACTTATCCACGCCTGGAAATTGCTATTTTCAAATTCCATTACTTTTTTAGGTTTTTCATGAATGTATGAACCCTGAAAAGAACTTAATATGTATTTTAATATATTTTTTTACAGTATCACCCAGCCCTACATGGTCCTCACACTGTGACTATACAAAAAGTGAATGCAGTGGTTTCATTCCCATACATTCTATTAAAATCAAATTAAAATTTTGTCAACCTGTCAACCTGCCCACATCTTGTGCTGCGCACACAAAAAAGAATGAAAAGTGATGAATGACTCACGTTGTTATTATTGTGCACGCCTAAATTACACAGTGCATTTAACAGGGCTTAAGTGTGTCTTTGCTATCGTAATGGTGGGAATGATGGGATGTCTTGCATGGCTCAAAATGTGCAGAAGGTATGAACTTATTCTCCTAATTAATCGTGTGTGTGTTAATACTGCATCTTTTTCAAAACCTAATATTTAAAAAGAGTTCTATAAACACTACAAACAATTCCACGCAATGCTCCTGGCGGTATGGCGGTTTATGAAAAATGCATACTGGAGAGGAAAATAAAACCAGTTTACTGGATGAACCAGTATACTGTCCAGCAGTAATGCAGGTAGATATGTAAATGATAAATGGCGTGAGGTCAGTATCCTCTGCTGAGACGCACAAAGCACCTCACTGTTAAGATATCAATGCCAAGTCAGAGGGCACCTGCCTCTTAAAGGGTATGGCACATGGCACAGCCATGATTGGTTTCTTTCATGTTACGTCCAAAACACACCCATGATTAATTAAAATAATTAATACATGCCTTTTGCGTGTTTTGAGCTGCACAAGGCGCATTTTTTTTGCCCTCATGATATCAAAGACACACCGACACGCCCTTAATACAGCTGCACGATCCGCAATTGACTGGTGCACTATAGATAAGTAAAACAGGGCCCTAGGACTTGTCAAAGGAGGGCATAAAAGTGCTTCCTTTGCTACTTTTGGTGTGACATCGTCGACTGCTAGGCAAGCCTCTACAGCACACTCGAAGACATTCAATGCCAGCTGCAACATCTGTGGGCAAATGTGCCATGGGATGACATAAAGAACCCGTATGGCTTCATGCCCAAACATATCTCATCCTGAATCCAGATTAGAGGCAGCCCAGTGGAGTATTGGACCCTCTTTTCAGTGGTTTGTTTTTTCTCTAATAAAAACACATCCTTTTACTTTAATACTGCAATCACGTACAAATATACAGCTCTGGAAAAAATTAAGAGACCACTTCAGTTTCTGAATCAGTTTGTCTGATTTTGCTATTTATATATATAAGTTTGAGTATAATGAACAATGCTGTTTCATTTTATAATGGACAACATTTCTCCCAAATTCCAAATAAAAATATTGTCATTTAGAGCATTTATGTGCAGAAAATGAGAAATAACGAAAAAAGAAATAACAAAAAAAGATTCAGACCTCAAATGAAAAACAAGAAAACAAGTTCAGAAATCAATATTTAGTGGAATAACCCTGTTTTTAAATGATAGTTTTCATGCATCTTGGCATGTTCTCCTCCACCAGTCTTACACACTGCTTTTAGATAACTTTTTGCTACTCCTGGTGCAAAAATGCAAGCAGTTCAGCTTGATTTGATGGCTTGTGATCATCCATCTTTCTTTTGTTCATATTCCAGAGGTTTTCAATTTGGTTAAATCGAAACTCATCATTTTTAAGTGGTCTCTTATTTTTTTCCAGAGCTGTATATATCATCATTCCATTTACACAGATAAACAGCTTCTTCTTGGTGCATTTGTTTTGGCAGTGCGTGTTCTGTATGTCAATGTGGTTCATTTTTATCAGAGAAAATGTAATTTAATACTGTTGCATATTTTGCTATTTTAGAACTGATACTGTTTGATACATATAAGTTTTGTCACTGTCCAATTAAAAACACTTATCTCCAAAACAGCAACTTAACAGGAGAGAGAAGAAAACTTGTAAACTTTCAATGGAAGTATATGTAAAAAGAGTTTATTTCGGGTCATGTTGAAGAGTTTCTATTGGTTCGTTCATCAAGAAATTTTGGCACAGCATTAGGGACAGTTTGTCTGTTCAAATTATGTAGTAAACTAAAAATTGACAAAAATGGAGATAAGTGTTTTTCACAGGACAGCGACGATATGAACTACAGGACATGCAATAGTGAATGGTACATTGCGAATATCTACCAAGAAACTGAACTGGCTCTTCGATTTGCAAACCTTCCAAATAGGAAGGTGCGAGTCTGTAGCTCAGTCAGGCTCTGTAATCAAACACACTGTGTATTGATCGTCTCAGTTTGTCTTCTTGAGCCCCGCCTGTCCAGCTGTGGGCCGGAGATATGGTTAGGGCTGACCACAGAGGTGGCAGCTAGCAGTTATTTCAGCACCATGGAGAGAGACACACCACAGCCACACTCGACTCAGTCTATCACCTAGTTCTTTTCCTAAGAAGCATCTTTAAGGCTTTTGAATTCCTAGGATTCCTAGAATTGTCCAATTGGGTGTGAATAGTCACACAGTATATCTTGTTACAGTGACTCCTGTCAAGGGTACACTGCCTGGCCAAAAAAAGGTCACACACATATTTTGTTGGACCTTTAGCTTTGATTGTGCCACACATTCACTGTGGCATTGTTTCAATAAGCACAGGGAGGATAAAAGGAGGATAATAAAGTTTTCAGTGAAAGAGATAGAGAACTACAGTCTCCAATATGCTTAGTGAAGCTTATAAAATGGACAATGAGTGTATTGACATATATTGATATTAAATTATTGTTCAGCCCTATTTTCTGGTATGAAAGATTCAGAGCTTATTTTTAAAGTGCTCCAAAGAAAGTAAACCAAGGAGCCGAAGCCAGTTTCATGGGTACCAAAAGCTCAGTGGTGTGGTCAACACCCTTAGTCATTTATAGGCTATGTTCTCATTATAAGCCAGATTGTTCAAATCAGATTTTTTGCTCAGATTGGATTAGGCTATCTTGACGGTTCACATTCACAAATGTAAGTGATCTGTATCTGTGTGTAATGTGAACAAATCTGTCCCTGAAATGTCTCACATGTGCACATTGATACGTGTATAAGTGTACCTTCTTCACCAACAACAAAAAACGTCATATTTAAGAGAGTTCTTGTAGCTTTACAAAGGGAAATGGATGAGTTAGCAGCTCACATGTGGAGCATCTTTTGCTGGAGTGGAGAAACAGTAAACAGCTGGTCTGAAGTACTGAAGCTCAGGTCGAGGAGGTGAAAAAAGGCCAGGTGGTTTGCTTTTGCTGTTTTTGCAGCTGTAGCTCCGCAGCTGCACCAAGAGATGTGTTTGTGAGTATGAGAGAGAAGCAGGTAGCGCATGCATAAAAGCAAAAAGAGGCATGAATTCCGAATTGACCGTTCACATTCATGTCGCATGTCCATGGATCAGATACGTATCCAATTAAGGACCACATATAAAAGTGACTCAAATCTGATTGGAAACAATCAGATTTGGCACGTTCCCACAGCCTTGAAAATATCAGATGTGAGCCACATTTGAGTCACTTCAGCATGGTAATGTGAACGTAGCCTTACTTTCTTATTTTCACAAGCTTTGTTTTTTGTTTAAAGTATAACAAAGCCTTTAGCCTCACCTTGAACTGTGCTTCACATCTGCTTTTCATTCACAACTGATATTTCATCATAAACCGTGCAGTTCCTCGCTGAGCACAGTCCCATCAGACATATGCCTCGCCTTCTCTTCCCTCTGCAGTGTAAAAGGTCCCAAGCGAGAGCTGACAGTGATAATGAAGCCAACGCTATAAATGGCCCAGTCACTCCTGATTAAGTGGCGTGTCATGCTCGGAGTAATTGCCTTAATTAGCTATTGAACAGGTTCCCGGGTTAATGGGACAACAGGTTGGCGAGCGAGCGTGATTTACTGGTGGAAGTTAATGATTTCGCTCTCATCTTCCACCCTCATTCCTTGAAATGATTTGATTAACACTATGGGAGGACCAGATCCCCCTTGTTTGTTATTACAAAATCAATTTCATGCCTGGATGAACTATCTCTGATGCTGTTTATGTTGGGCAGAGCGAAGCCCCCTCACTCGCTGTTTGTCTGTTGCAGGGGGAAACGTGGTGATTCTGTCTTTCTCTGAGGAACCGGAACATGTCTTTTCTCTACCCGCGTCATATAACCTTCTAAGACCCAGAAACATAAAGATTACTTTTTTTTTTTTTTTTTTAGATAAGTTAAATAATAGGACTGGGAGGTTCATCAAATTAATCTGATTAATGGAATTATTGTTTTAATGTGATTTTCAATATGGGATTATCAAGATTGTACATATTTACATATAACATAAAGTATAACCTCAGTAGATATACATTTGCTTCTGTCAGAAACCAGAAAAAAAAAGAATTATTTTATGTTGCAGTGATTTACATATTTTACACTTTTCCTTAACTGTAATACAGGTACGTTATATTTGCATTGTGTTTAATATAAAAGCTGCATGTAAGGTTGAAGAGGGCTGTTTACTATTCTTATAAAAAATGAAATATATATTTTTTATTAAATGTAAAAAAAAACAATTGCACAACATTTCAAATGGTGCTGTTTGTTTAAAAAAAAATGTTAAGTAAGAACTAAAAATCTAAATTGTAAATGAGAATCACTCAGATATTTAAAGAATATCGAGATTTAAAAAAAAAAAATATCGCCCAGCCCTATTAAGTACTATGGTTAAAGGAAATGTTATGAAAGATTCTTTGTTTCTTTCTTTTTTATTGCATGCTCCTTGTAGGGCTGGGCAAAGTTTAGTAAAATTTTATATATTTAAAACTATTTTATGCAAGATATAAACATTGCACCTTATATACAAATTAGCGTCGGTGAGCAATTCATTTCCAAAACATAACATCTTTGTGTATGTGTGACAGTGGTTTGGTTTATGGAAGAAAGAAACAGACAGATACTTGTGCAAATTTTGCTGCAGAAAGCTCACAATTAAATGATGCACCGTCTTCAATAACATAATTATTTTCTTTCTTAAGGCTTTCATCAAATCATTTGATATTTTATATCGCAATGTCTTTTAAAGGGTAACTAAACCACTAAAAAATGCTTAAAAATGGGAGGGGTACTTTCTGTTACCCCCTGTTAATCTTTGAGTGTCTGACCAGCTCTCAGGATCGGCTAAAATATAGAAACACTGCCTGATCACAGAATGCATATTTTGGCTTAAAATCGAACGATACTGATACATAGCCAACCAAGCAATCTTTCTTTTGACAGACAGTACAGAATGATTCGGACAGATTTTATATCATAAATAGTATTTGACTCAAAGGATCCACAGTAGACCTGTGTTCTCTACAGTTGACAAAAATTAATTTGCCAGGTCTCGGGTGGATATTGCAGCATTCATTCATTCTGAACATCCTTCTCCAGTTTAAAAGACTACTGTAGACTGTACTGACCTCGCTGTGTTACAGATGGATGGTGGAGGAAAGTGTTTGAAGAGCAGAAGTTGAGAATAATTGGCCGAGTTGAGAATAATTTGAGAAGTTGAGAATAATTGACCCCTTAGCTTCGGTGGAGCTGGATCAATGGAGTTTGAAAGGCAAGGTGAGCCCCTCAGCACCGGTGTTTGGGTTTAATCTGTAGTCGGCAGGCCCGGTTAAGTGGAGGATCTCTGCTCTCGTGATTCTCAGAACAGACAGACTTCAGCTCTACCAAGGCCTTGTACTATTAACAATGCTGAAAGGTTAGGTAAACAGTTTGAGCCCAAAGCACAGCTGGTGTGTTTACTTCTACAGATTAAGCTTCTTTAAACTGTAGCTGAAATCAAACACGAAGCTGCAGAATAAACAACACGTCGCTGCTGCTTAATTCAGACTGTATTTATGGACTGCAAGTTGGCATTGATAGAACTAATTTGGATTCAAATCATAAATCTGCAAATTTGCTTAAGAAAATTCAAAGCACTAAAAGGGAATCACAATGAAGAGTAAACACACAGAGGTGCTGTAAATACACACACTTGATTAGGCCCGTCTTTGCTTGACTTCTATTGATCCACGAATACAGTTGCAGTATGCTAAAGTTTGGGTCTACCCAACATGGGTAAACTTACGAGGCTTTTTAAATGTGATTGTTTGATATTTTCTTCTTGATTAAACAGATTAATAAGAGAATAAACATGGCATGTATAATCATACAGAAATGATAAAAAATGCCATATTTTTCAACACATAGTTTTAACAAACAGTATACACTACAGCAATTAAGAGACAAACAACATCATTAAAAACAAATACAATGTAAATTTAATCAGAAGTAGGCTTTTTAATGTGTGATGAGACCCTCATCTTACAAGATGAGACGAGACAAGTTATGATATTGAGTTCATGAGAATGAGACAAGATGTCAGTATATTTTTACTCTGATTTTGAATTATGTATGATTTATCATGTGCCATGAAAGACAGAACAGTGTGCAAGTACTGCAGCTGGTTTTACCACAAACCAACATAAAGCAACTTCTCTCCTGTATGATCTCCCATGAATCTCTTCACACCATTGTCAGAATCCAGCCAGTGAGGTTCTGTATTCAACTGGCAATGCTCTTGAGGGTTCTACACAATTCTGGCAACCTATGACTGAATCTCTATGATTTTGTACAGATTGTGAACTCAGAACTATGTGATAAAGTCATCAGATACAGAGAGGCAGGTGTGTGTGTGTGTGTGTACGCAGAGCAGCTCACTCAAGCAGACCAAAGTTGCTGATTGCCAGCCAAAATGATCACACATTTGTTTTGTTACCTGTGCAAAAGTCACATAAGACACATTTAACACATGACGAGAAATAACATGATGCTTTAATCTCGTGCCACAAGATTTTCCTTTCAGCATCTTAAATGCTTTTAAGTTTAAGAATAAGCTTAATCCTTGTCTAAAAAAACCTGACCCATAGTGTATAGTGTACATTTAACTGAATATACAGTACAGATATACTCCATTTTTATTGTTGTGCATGAGTAAGGGATTTATTTGACAGTGTAATGAATTTTCGCACGGCAAAATTAAGCACCTTATTCGATTGTGATTACCATTACAAGTGCATTTGCCAGCTGAACCATTTCACTAATGATTCTTTATTTATCATGCTCTAAACTGCTTGTCATAACCTGTGATTTAGAGCCGTCTCGGTGCGAGGCGGACAGTAATTGCAGCACTTCCCTTCGATGAGCTCCACCTCATTAATCTGTGTTTAACCACACGCGACTGTCTGCACTTAAAGGGGCCCGTGAAGGTTGATTTTCCTTTAGGTCCGATTACACCCACTGTGTCCACGGTGCCATCTTGAAATGAAACAGGACCTGATTAGATGCAGCTGATGCCAGAAGCTAGGCAGAGTTAATGCCGCCGCTGTGGTAACTGGAGATAAACTGTAATACAGCGGGATAGGAGAGAGATTTGCTGTTGATAATAATAAGTGGAGAGCATTACCCCCAGTGCCCAATCCTCTCTTTCTGCTCTGGATGTGAAGATGTGAGGCAGTGGATTATTAACACACTCCAAATTGAGTGTGTTTTGCTAGGAAATAAAAAATGAAACCAAAAACATAATTAGGACTGGGGTGCGCCATATCATGTTGTACACAATAATCATAAAAATATTGTTGAGGGCTGCACAATACAGTATATCGTTTCAGCTTAATTATCGCAGTGTATACATTCGCAATAAAAAGTATCATAATATTTGATAATATTCTATTATATTTGATATGATTTTTTTTTATCTTCTTGTAATGGATGTCAACACATTTTTACTGGTTTTACTGGTTATAAATTATTTATGATTTATCATATGCAGTAAAAGACCAGTACGGAGGACAGTGTGAAAGTACTGCAGCTGTTTTTACCACAAACCCAACCATCTCTCTCCTGTATGATCTCACGTGAGTCTCTTCAGACCTTAGAACTATTGTCAACCAGTTAACTACTACTTAGATGTATATCCTCCATCACTGGTGATGCCACAACAAGACTAGCACATGCCTCCTCTGATAGATGTAAAGTCAGCCACCACCTCCTTTTAAACTGTTGCTGCTGATGCATCATTGTCGAGTAGCATCACAGCGCACTCGGAGGAAAGCTCAGCGACTCGGTTCAGATACATCAGCTCACAGATGCCTTGTGCTGATTAACATCACCCTAGAAGTGATAAGGTGAAAAAGCGTCACCTACCCACCTAGAAAGAGCAAGGCCAATTGGGCTCTCTCAGGACTCTGGCAGCTGATGGCAAGCTGCATGACCAAGATTCAAACTACCAATCTCCCTATCATAGTGGCAGATCTTATAAGAAGACCTGCTGGTCCCATTCTGCCTTTTGCTGCTGCCTGCCTGCAATATGATTTTTAAACTTTTATCTGCTTTCTGTAATAACTAGACTAATAACACAGTACTGCACTTTTAATTTCAGTACTTCAGTACTACATTTTAGAGTAATTTTCTTTAAGTGCAGTACTTGAGTACAAAAAATGTTGAATACTTCAGTACTTCAGCTTAAGTGTGAATCTTAAAGAACCCTTTAACTTCTACACAAGTCACTTTTTTCATAGAGAATTTGTAATTTTACTCAAGTATGGGTTTTCCAGTACTGTATACATTGCTGGCTGCAGATCATCTCACAGTGAGTCTGTTTCAGTCATAAAAATCAAATGATTTAAAATATTGAAGGAGTATTGTTCAGTTCAGGAACTTGTTTAGAAAGTTTATAATATAGAATACTAGGTTATTCCCACAAAAAATGCTTCTAATTCACCTTGTCATCAGGAAATAACTTGGAATCTGGTTTATAATTGGATTAACAATTGCATACTGTGAACCAAACCTGACCTGACCTGGCCTGGTCCATGAGTGTATTTATCCACTGCTGTAGTTTACATATTGTTTGTTTCTGTTGAGGACGCTCAAGCTCTCAAAAACTATACTTTAATTCAGTCTGCTTTAACCCGGCCTGCTTGTTGTGTGTCTAATGAGCTTTTGATGGGCTGTAGGAAATAGATGACTCCGACAGAGCCTCAAATGTGTCAAATGTGTTGTTTCAGGACATACAAATGGCCTAATTCTGGCCTGTGGCTGCATGACTGAGAGTAATGATAGACTTCTGTTGGACGTGCTGGCTAGGGTGCAAGCTTAAGGGCCCATCGAATCCTGTGGGATCCATCTGGGTGTCCATCTGGTGTTGATGGGGTGAGTTAATGCAGCAAGTTAATGCAGATCATACAACGTCTTAACCACTACAATAAAGGACACAGACAACAGATGAAGTGTTTCCCAGTGTAAGATTAAGACTAGTTTACACAAGAGGGAGTACTGAGTGGCCAGTTGATCAAAATTACCCCAAGAGTGCAGTGACGACTCATCCAAGAGGTCAAAAAGACCCCACAACAACATTCAAATAACTGCAGTCCCCCCTTGCCTTAGTTAAGGTCAGCGTTCATGACTCCACTATAAGAAAGAGACTGGGTAAAAATGGCCTGCATGGCAGAGTGCCAAGATGAAAACCACTGCTGAGCTAAAAGAACATTAATGCTCATCTCAATTTTGCCACAAAACATCTTGATGATCCACAAGACTTTTGGGGAAAATACTCCGTGTACTAACGAGAGGGAAAGTGTGTCCCATTACATCTGCTGTTTAAGATAACACTGCATTTCAGATAAAGAACAAAACACCTACAGTAAAGCATGGTGGTGGTAGTATGATGGTTTGAGGCTGTTTTGTTTTGCTGCATTAGGACTATTTAATTGTGACAAACATGCAAAAAATAAGATATTGTGAAGGAAGCAAACACTTTTTCACACCTTTTTATATAGTGATATATAGTAAAATAAGGGCTAGCGATAGGCCTAGCAATAGAAACTTCAGAATATTAAAAACTGTACATCTTCAGTAATTAACACAAATGTATTGCATTAAGGACCACTTGATTGTATTAAACCAGAGTCTGACCTTTGTGAATCCTAAGGTCACCAAACACCCAAAGGTCCTGGTAGTGCAGTGCCCAGCATTGACTCTGAGTTGGCAGCCCTCTGACCTCTGATATGGACCGCGGCTCTACAGCATGGCCACAGAAAGTGAAGGCCAGGTCACCAGAGCCAGTTATTAATTAGCCATTCACGGAGCGTTTTCTCAGTTTCCATGGCTACAGTATTTCTTTGCATCTGCACTTTGTCCTGGACAATTCTCAGAGGAACTGCTGTGGCTTTTCCTGACCGGCGCAGAAATTCTCAGCTCACCTTTGCCACGTTATTTCCAGCAGACTCCCAAGCATCCAGATTTCTCTACCAAGCTCTGAGCTCAGGCTCTGGAGGCCTCCAGAAGGAAGGCCTCCGCGTACATCTGTATACAGTATTGACTTGTGCAGCTGTTCTGGGTCATATTCATTTCAGCAGTCCAGGTCTAGTCATTTCTGTGGTTTATCGTCCCGGGTACCCGCTGAGTTATTGATTCACTTCAGACTCCAGATGCCTCAGCCGGCTAGATTGCATTCCTCTCTTACTTACACGGATCACGGTATTTTTGAGGGAAACACGAACGGCATGGATCAATTCAGTCTTATTTTTCATATTTGTTTCTGATGCACTAAAAGAGGATTTGTCAGGGTGCCAGATATATTAAAAATCGTACAGTATATGGGGAAGGTTTACTCATCTTCTGGATTTTTTTTTTTTAGATTTTGTCTCTCACAGTTGAAGTGTACCTATGATACAAATTACAGACCTCTTCATTTTTTGTAAGTGGAAAAAGTTCTGCAGAGTATCAAATACTTATTTTTCCCAATAAATGTGCTCTGAATCTATTTTTAAAATTTTATTTTTATTTTTGCTTTTGCTAAATGTAATGTAGATTAGCAGTTTCTATATTTACAAAGTTGCCATTTTCTCAAAATTCTGCTTAATTTTATTTATATTCTTAAAAAAAAAATAAACATCCAAAGTCATAGGATCATAGGGCTCTAAATTCGCACAATGTGTTAATGTGTGACTCATGCTTATGTGTTAAAGAGCAATTCTTCATATAAAGTTTTGGTTTCCTAACAGGCCGTTCTAGTGGTGGATTTACAGCTCACACACTACTTTTAATGCCACCATACAACAATTATTTCATGCAAATTAATTGAGTGCAAAAATGTTTAGATAAAATTGTGTAAACGTTTCTATTTAAATCTGTCTAGGTTGTGTAGAATTAATGCAAAAAGCTTATTGCTTAACAAAATAAAGTTTAATAAAATGTGACAAAATATATTCTGCTCTGTTGTGAGCATGTCTTATTTAATGTCTGTATTATTACATTATTATTGTACCTTGTTTTGTTAAAGTTTTGAAAAGATCTTGGCCAAAAATGGATTTCTAAAAGATATTCATGGCAAATGGAGACTGTAGGATGCTGTGCAAATATTTTTGGATTTGACAAAAGTTTACCATCATTGTTTTTCATGTGAAATTCAGAAGACACAAGAGAGTGGTAGGATGACTGCTGGGTTTGACACTTGGGGTCCTATTTTAGGGATCTATAGTAGGGCTGCACGATATAGAAAAAAATTGACATTGCAAATGTTATTTTTTCGGCGATTAATATCGCAATATTAAACGATGCGGGGCCCATGACGTCACCAGCCCCGCCCCCACCCGCGCTCTCATGTGTCTCACGTATGGACTGATTAAGATTGAATTGAGATTGAGATTAACATTAATTGAATTAAATTAGGCCCAAAATGCCATTAATTATCTGATCAGGAATTTCACATCAGTGCTTTTCTCAGTATTGGCAAATCAAACAGATTCATTGATGAGAGCTGCTATTCAGAGGCACTTCTGTAGTGCTTTTGGGGCTTGTGGTGTTCACTGTATTTCATGTCTCAGGCTGGGAGCCGAGGCTCAGAATGAGGAAATTCTTCTGTGGTGGCATCGTGACTTGTCATGTTGTCAGGAGAGAGGAGGCTGTTAGCTAAGGGATGGATTTGTGTAATGAGGTAAGGAGGAACCGGAGCAGAATGGGGAAAAAGTGTCGTAGTGGGCTTTCCACACACGGATACATACACACACACGCACACACACACACCCACACACATCACTCATGAGGCTCAGCCTGTGACACAGTGTTGGCGAAAGGGAATCGGAGCAGACACCAGATGCAGTGGTGTCATGCGTCACGCTCACAATTGGCCACTGATGCTTTATCCTGAGATGATTTATGTGGTGTGTGTGGGTGCTGTGGGGGCGCATGTGTCTGAGCGAGTGTGTCCGTGGGTCTATTTGTGTATGTCTTGCTCATACACAGATACAGTATGTGTGAGAGTATTGCTGGGTGTATGGCTCATATAGAACGTATCTGTGTACAGTGCATGCTGTGTGTTTGACGCGGGCTGTTGGTCATACACATGCCACCAAAAGTAGTTTTAATTAGTTTTAAAACCAGTACTTTTACCTCAGTAAGTATTTTACACTCTAGTATATTTACTTCTACCTGAGTGATGAATGTGAATACTTTTCACACCTCTGGCCAGTACATAACAAAAGTACTCCAATGAAGGACAACCAGTAAACCAGCAACATGGTAGTCATGATACTCAAAGCTCATTGATATTGATGCCCATGGAGGTCCCACCTCACAACTTCAGATCTTAAGGTCTTAACCCTCCCACTATCCTCAAATTTCAACCTCGAGACAATTGTTATAATTTATAGTTTAAATAAACATGTTAGCAAATTTTATTCGCCAGTTACTTCATGTTTATTCAATGAATAATCAGCAGATCTGGCATTATTATACTGTTATATTAGTATTAGATAAGTATTATAACTAGTGTGCTGTTAAGTTTGGGCATAAAGTGAAGGGACATTTAGAGAAAGATTATAAAACTGAATGTCAAAGTGACATTATTAACATTATTACCACTCAAATGTGTATCAAATATTTGTATTTGTTATGTTTTATGCATATAAAACATAAGAAATATTATTGTATTAAAATAAGGTACTATACTATAGGTCTTGTATATTAGTTGTATATGCATGCTACATATGTAACTCTTCCTTAGCCTATATTGTTTGCAGTAGGCAGTAAAAAAAAATCCTCAGAAATACGAGTTGATCAGAGAGACATTAGGTGTCAACGTTAACCAGTGACTTTATTGCCTCTCCCACCTTGGCTCGGCTCAGGGGTCAGATGTTACGTAAAGTTTAAGGGTTAACCTTACCTAGCATCTCGTTAATGCTAGGCTGTATCTCTGAAAACATTTTGTCCTTTGAGTTTTAGAGCTGTAAAATTGACTGTGGTTGGTGTTCTCTGCTGCAGTGCTGTTGGCCAATCAGAAACGTTTGCATTTATAAATATTTATGAGCAAGAACCAAATCCTATCTTTTTTCAGAGACCACTAATTCAGTGATCTAAAGCAGGGCTAAATAGAAACACCTGAGCACTTTTATTCACAAAAAACGTCTCACATGGTATTCATTCATACTAGAGACCACAACTAGACTGTTTAAATGAATTAAAAAACGATGGAGACCTTTAAATAGTGATTGGGGTCAAACTGACCCTAAAGATAATAGGAGGGTTAAAGAAGGATCACTGCTTCATTGCTAACATTAGATCCTGGTAGCAGGTCTGTCTTGGCGACCTTTTTGTTTTGGGGACCTGCACATTATTAGGCAGGTGTTAATGTTTAATGTTATGGCTGATCAGTGTATTTGCTATGGCTGATACTGTGTGTGTTAGTGTGTGTTAGTGTATTAGAGTCTGGTCTGGCTGTCTGGTATACAAGGCTGTACAGATCAGTCAGGTCTCCAGAATGCAGCAGGATTATCTGCAGGCTTCACATTGCTGTGCAGTGCCCTGGGCCACCAAGCCACTCCAACACACTGCTCTCTCCACAACACACACACACACACACACATATGGGCAAAAGACACGTCCATTATGCATATTTATTCACACCTCTCCTACCGTCAGGCAGGTTTTTAAGAATGCTTGTAACACAAAGAATAATCTGTTGTGTAACACAGGAGAGAAGACGTCTGCATCAGGCTGATATGTGCTCTGCTGGAAGGAGGAAAACAAACTGCTCCGCCACAGATGGAGATACCAGCAGAGTTTATTTTTTGGAAATAAAAATGCTTATAAGACACTTGGTTGAAATATCCTTTAAGCCTGGATCATACTACAGGATAACCGGGTCGATTTCAGACCAATCTGCTCGTTCTAACAGTCGCAAAAAAAGGCTCTTGATTTGAAAGCGATGATCTTCCCAGATGATCCTGTAGTGTTTAGAATTCAATCTTTAGTCTAGGTTGCTCACAAAAAAAAAAAACATTTTCAAATCTGTGATTATGTCTGAATGGATCCAGATTGAAATTGGAAGAAGAAAAACAAACTGTGAATAGGCAAAATATATGTGAAAATGTGTGAATTGGCCAAAGGTGGCAACAGATCATGGATACAGGACAAAAATGCCCATAATAGGGACATACAAGCATATCAGAATCATTGAATAATCGTTGATAATTAATACAAAAAAAATCAACGTCATTCTTTAAATGGCGTCTCATCGATAAATTATTCCACATCCAGAAGTATCCTGCTCTGTACTGTCTGCGGTTCTCAAGCAGCAGAACGAATTGGCTGATCTTCAACTGATCAAGTGGGTGGGGCTCTGCTGGTGGTGGTTGACGGGTGAGGGGTGGTGCCAGTGTGTTTCTATACAGGAGCATTCAAATGGCTCCTAGAAGCAATCGGTTCCTGATACCAAAATCTTTCAACTGATTCCCATGCGGAAATGCAAAGCCACACAAAATGTGAGCTTTGCATAATATGTCCCCTATAAAATAGAGTAGGAAATCTTCCTGGACTGTAAAAAAGTCAGTCCAACAAAGCAGGATAAACTCTTTTTATTGCCTTTGATTTTTTGAAGAAACATTAAATAAGCTGGTGTCCCAATACTTTTATTTTTTACAGCCCTGGGCAGACTCTTAGACACAGGCATACATGGCATAATATGTAAAATTACCCAGAAAAAAATGAATAATCTAAATTGATCTATTCTGGTGTGTATGTATGTGTGTGGTATGTAAGTAAATTTGTGTGTGTGTGTGTGTGTGTGTGTGTGTGTGTGTGTGTAAATGGTTGTATGACCGGGTGCCCAGATATGGATTGGCACTCTGTCCTGGGTAAAATGCTGTAGTGCCTGTTGCAGTGCTCCAGGTGGAAGGTTGTTTCCGGTTAAGAGTACACTGTGCGCTACTGGCTGCCAGTCAAATGAGTGCTGAGTATTAATGGTTGTGTGTAAAAACGTGATTGTAAAGCATCCTTGGGTTTCTAGAAAAGGCGCTATTTAAGTGTAACTTCATATACGCTGATTAGCCATAACATTAAAACCATCTACATAATTTTGTATAGGTCCCCAAGACATCTGAAAGTGTGCTGTGGTATATGACACCAAGACTTATAGTAGCAGCAGATTCTTTTTGATAAATAATCTTTACATTACATGACAATACTTTACACACACATCTCTATTACAAAAAAAATGTTCCTTTTAGAACAAAAACTGGTTCTTCTCTAGTATGAATCTGAAGCACCTTTATTTTCCAGAGTGTGCCGCACTAAAATAGCTGCATTTCATTCATTTTACGGCCAGGTTTAAAAGCTGCAGTGAAATATTGGCGCCGTCAAGCTCAGGACAAATTGCAAATTCAGTGAGTGAGAAATACAGCAGTTAATAAATGAAGCTGCTTCCTGCCAAAACATTCCGAAAGTAGACTTTGGGAAACATTAACATGGAGCTCGGAGCTGCTCATTTGCATATAAACATACGGTACCGTATATGCATACATCTAGTTCTGAGAGTCTGAATGTTAGTGTTATTCTGTTGGTAATTATTCTACCATAATGTGTTTGAGGCTCCTGCCTCTGTACCTGTACACTGTATCTGCAGTCAGTATTAAACAAAACCTCAAAATAACATAACCTTTGAGGGGCTACCTGGTTTAAGGAGGCAGTAGAGTTCTACCTTCACTAGCAGTGACCTCTGAGACACTGCAATGCCTCTAGAGATCAACATACTTGTAGGAGAACACTTAACTACTAAACCTTTTTCAGTCACCTTACTGGCTAGCATCACATTACAGCCATGCATACCTTGTATGTGTTGTGGTTGCCATGATCAAATCAGGCTTCAAATTTGGTTCATCTGCAGTGTGAAAACACTTTATTGGATGGTTCAGACTTTTAAACCAATCACAGAAAGTTGAAGCATTAAACAATAGAAGAAGAAAAAGAACTGGTGTTGCGACAAATTACTCCTCATGCAGCAGTATGGGTACAACAGTGCGATGTGTCTGAACTGGCAGGAGACCAGAATTTAGCACAATACCTGATTTTGTTCCATTTGCCTACAAACCAATCAATGCCAAGTATAGGGAGATGTAGAACATGTAGGCAATTATGGCAGAATATAGCAAAGTTTTTGCATTGCACTCACTTAAACTGCAGTGTACAAATCTTGGTTCAGACTCTGATTCAGACTCGGGTATAAAATTCTTTAAACCAAAATAGCAGGTGGGAAAGGTGCTGTAAACCAAGTACAGACAAAAGGAAAGAAAATTTGGATTTAGTACAGATCAGTTGAACCATGATCTGATTCATTTGCAGAAAGTTAAAGCATTAAACAATAGAAGAAGAAAAAGAGCTGGTGTAGTGACAAATTCCAATTTTAATACCCCTTTCTCATGATTAAAAGACACAGATCAGATAGAGGAGGGAAATAGCTAATTTTGGACATTCCTCGTCGAGAGGAAGTGCATTTGTTAAGGGTGCCCTGCATAGCAATCCTAAAAATGTGTTCCAGTGGGTCATATCTGAGAGAATCTGATTTAGAAAGTGAGTCATTGTAAGCCTGGGAGAGCTGTGGGGGCACAGGAGCTATTGTACTTCTGAGTCTCCTCCTGCCTAGACCTCACTGTCAAAAGAAGGGCAAGTGTGGACCGACTAACTCTGGAATGGAAACGGAATGAACGCAGGCGTAAGCTTACAACTGTATTTCTTACCCGTTACTCACGTCGAGCACACTACCTTAAATGGAATATGAAATCTCACAGCACACCTGTCAGAATGCTGCTAATCAGCTTCTGTCTGATAAAAATCTCATTTGCTCTTGGGAATTATTCCGCAGGATCGCTGCCCCTGTCACTTGATTTGAACTTGAATTGTGATGTTGAGTGACAGTGCTAGTTAGGCTCTGTGTATTTGTACCCTCCAGCACAATGGTTTAAAGGAACACCCATGGGCCTACTTTTCCTTTAACTCCATCAGCTCTTCCACTTCCTTCCAAAAGCTGGAAAATCAAAGATAGGAAATCAAAGATGATTTGGATAATTTTTTTTGCTGGTAGAGAGGAAAAATGAAGAGACGTAATCCAGTTTGCATGAAAGCGAATGAAAGCGATCTTTCAGCTGCAGCCCCAGTAATCCCCTGAAATAACAAGCTTATGCACCAAAGCCTCTATAATTTTATCTGGAATCTTCCATACAGTGGCATTAGAATGACATCAAAGCCGGACCACTAATTCATAGCTAACAAATCAATAGGCAGATGAGCCGCATTAATTCTTAATACATGGCAGAGTGCAGAAGGGGGACCAGAGCTGGCGTTTGCAGGTCGGGCGGAACTTGGCTCAGACAGCCGGCCTGCTGTATCACACTAAGCGTTATATTTTGTGACTTGCAGCAGATTGCTTGTACGTGCTGGAGGCATACAAGCTCTGCCCTTTTGAGCTTTGCGGTGTCTTACCATTGTTTGGGTTGTAAATGCACAGAGTACTAGATACTAATGTAGCTGATAGCACAGGGAACTGTCCTGGGTGCTGGAATCCAGGTTAAGATTTGGATACAAGGTGTAGAAGAAGATCAGGTTGGCTTTATATATTGAAGTACAAAATACTGCATTCTATTCATTTTGGAGTTAAAAGCAATAGTGGAAATTGTTTTCCACTATTGGTGGCGTTCATTAATAAATGTTTTTTGGCCAATCCAATCAAATTTGTACCCAGTTTATCATTGTTAGCACTGCCCCAGTTTAGGACTGAAAAGTGTTAAATAAACCAAAAAATACATATAGATGGCTCTTACGTGGGATGCTGTTAACTTGAGGATTCTGAGGCTCGTAACTCTGATGAACTTCATCCGAAGACAGAATATGAAGAAAAATATATGGAGTTATTTAGTGAACAAAAATGTGTTAAACAAACCAGAATATGTTTTATATTTTAGATTCTACAAAGTAGCACCTCTTGCTTAGATGGCACATTTAACTTTACGAGGTAGAGACACCTGGAATGACTTTCAGTTAACAGCTGTGCTGAACTTAATTACTAGAGAGGATCAGTTGTGTTATGAAGACGCAGAGTTGGAATGCAATGAATACGTAACGTTTTAATCCTTATTATGGCAAGAATTTGCATGGTGGCACTCTTTTACCTTACTACTGTCCTGCAAGGCGCCTTATAATCTGGTGTGCCTTATGTATGAAAGTAGACCAGAAAATAAACGCTTATTGACAGTGCGCCTTATAATCTGGTGCGCCTTATAATCTGGTGCGCTTTATAATCTGGTGCGCTTTATGTATGAAAGTAGACCAGAAAATAAACGTTTATTGACAGTGCGCCTTATAATCTGGTGCGCCTTATAATCTGGTGTGCTTTATGTATGAAAATAGAGTAGAAAATAGACGTTTATTGACAGTGCGCCTTATAATCTGGTGCGCCTTAAAATCTGGTGCGCTTTATGTATGAAAATAGACCAGAAAATAGACGCTTATTGACAGTGCGCCTTATAATCTGGTGCGCCTTATAATTTGGTGTGCCTTATGTATGAAAATAGACCAGAAAATAGACGTATATTGACAGTGCGCTTTATAATCTGGTGCGCTTTATAATCTGGTGAGCTTTATGTATGAAAATAGACCAGAAAATAGACGTTTATTGACAGTGCGCCTTATAATCTGGTGCGCCTTATAATCTGGTGCGCCTTATAATCAACAAAATATAAAATGTGTTGCAGAGAATAAGTTTATCAGAGTTAAGAAAACACATATTTAATATTTTGGTGTGTTTAACACTTTTAAGTTACTACCTGATTTCTTATGTGTTCCTTCATAGTCAGTTCCTTCAGTATTAATTTACAAATACTTGACTATAATGTTCAGTCTCAACATTATAATGTACATAATGTCTCCTCAATATGTAGCTAAGCTAGGGGTTGAAATGAATGCACTTGAGAACTTTTACGGCCTTGTAAAACATGCCTCATTAACTTGCACTGTGGCCTCATGACGAGACTTACTGATGTGGTAAATGAGTCAGGGCAGGCCTAGCTGTCCAAGTGGGACATTTGTAAGCACTCTGTTAGCATGATTAAAAAATAAGAAGGTACCTGTACTCTGAATAGAGAGACACGTGTTCTTGTTTGTCTGTAACAAATGAACAAGGAGTCGACATGCAATTTCGCATACTAAATTATGCTCACAAATGACGTCTCTTGAGCCTTCATTAAAAAATTAATTCACCTAACTAATTAACAAAACATTCATTTGTGCTGCTCGTTTAGCAAAGTGACCTTCTACCTCGGCTGTGTTATTAGCGCTGGTTGTGATAAACAACGTCTACGGCTCCTTCAGGAATAGACAACAATAGCCAGGAAAGAAATGAAGGAAATATTAATGGAGAAGAGGTAGAGAAGGGAGGAATACAGGGAGTGAGGAGAAAGGGCAGAGACGGAGAGGGAAAACCAGCGAACCTGAGAGAAAGAGAGAGGAAGAACGAGGGAGAGTGTTGTGGACGGTATGGACGCTTGGAGGTAATTAGACTCTGAGGACTCATTCAAGGACACGGCAGAGCTGGAGACGCGCTGAGTGATTTTCGAATGCTTATTAGAAGCTTCTGGCTTGTACCTACTCTCTTTGGCCATTTTATTAGAAACGTCTAACAAATAGGTACAAGTTTATACCTGTTGACTGGAGCATATTTGTTTTTGCATATAAATTGGGCTAGAAACTCAGCAGTAGCAGCAAATGAATTTCCATTCTTTCTTTTTCTCTGTTCGCTGTTTGCTTTCTGCTCTCTTTTTTCTGCACTCTTTACCTCATATACATCCTGCAACATAAAAAATCAAACAGACCCCTTTAAAAAAATAGTACATCAGTTTCAGACTCAATGCTCAAGATAACTTGTTACAGGTGCATCTCAAAAAATTAGAATATCTTTAAAATGTAAACTTATATATTATACAGATGTATTACACACATAGAGTGTTCTATTTTAAGCATGTATTTCTTTTATTGTTGATGATTATGGCTTACAGCCAATGAAAACCCCAAAATCAGTGTCTCAGATAATTAGAATATTATGAGACCAATTGGTACTTTTGGCAGTGTGGGCAGTGTGCCAAGTCCTGCTAGAAAATAAAATCTGCATATCAATACAAGTTGTCAGCAGAGGGAAGCATGAAGTGCTGTAAGATTTTCAGAGAAAACACTGCACTGACTTTAGACTTGATAAAACACAGTGGACCAACACCAGCAGATGACATGGCTCTCCAAACCATCACTGCTTGTGGAAACTTTACTCTAGACCTCAAGCAGTTTGGACTGTGTGTCTCTCCACTCTTCCTCCAGACTCTGCTCCCTTGATTTTTCTCAAATGAAATGTAAAATTTACTAATAGTCAATGATGGTTTGGAGAGACATGTCATCTGCTGCATATACACAGGGCTAGATCCTCAATAGCTAGATGAGTAAAAAAAGGGACACCATAATATTGTAAGCTTCCCGGAGGTTTATTGACACATGACTTGGTTGCTTTAATTTTTCCAAGACTAAATCCCCATCCAGATGGGATTAGTTTTACCTGAGGAGCTGGGGTAAACTTTTTGCTGGAGTTGAAGGTGTCTGTGAAGATTCTAGTGCTTTTTACCTGCTGTAAAATGAGTCATAAAATGACCTCAGGTTATGTTAATACAGAATGAATAGTCAGTATATATTCTGTCATGTCCTGTGGAAAAAGGTTTTTGCTGTTTTCTGAAGTACGCCGGTGCTCAAGAAGGAATTTAGTTTCGCTGCAATATTTCTTGTCCTGTGGCAGTCCTCAGGTTGAACAATCAAATCCAGAAAACTGGAGGAATGCGAGAGGCAAGAGGTGACACACTTCTTACAGCTTTAGATACAAAATAAGGGTTATTAAAACTATAAGTGGTCTTTAAGATGATGCTTTTTAAATAAAATACATTTTATCACAATTTTCATCCCTTTTTCATGTATTTATCAGATGTCCTGCAGTAAAAATGACTTAATCCTATCTGAATAGGGTTTAAGAAGTATTTTAATGTGTGCGTTCACTGTAGACCTCTGCCTCGCTCTGCTTCCAGCCCAGTTATGTCATGTGATCACAGTCTGCAGCGTGAAACGCTCCCTTTGTTGTTGCCTGTGGATAAGACATTTTTAAATTGCTTTCATTAATGGCGTTTTTGCAGCTCTTTAAAAAGTGAAACGGAACAGAATGAAAGAACATTTGGCTGAAGGCCGAAGGATGAACACTGAACACATTTTTTCATAGTTTTTCATTATTGGGCCAGTTTTCACCAATGAAAAAAATGTAATAATAATAACAAACTATTATTACTAAATGCATTTGACATTTTTTATTTTTTTTAAGTCGACAAACCAACAAAGCACAGCATTTTTTCCTCAGCAATGCAATTTTAGCCATACAAACACCAAATACAGAAAGTGATTGTCACACCTTAGCCCATGCCTGTCTTGTGTTTTTTTTTCCTTTTTTTCTCCTTTCTGCTCCTGTCTTCTGTTCTCCTGTTTTATTTTCCTCCACGAGCACATGGCCTTGTTTTGTATTGTCCTGTCCTGCCAAGCCCCACCCTGTCATTAATATTCCCACCTGCTTTTTACCCATCCCAGGTGTTCCTCACCCTCATCGTGTGGATAAGCCCCTTTGTTTCAGTGTTCCTCAGCAAGTCTTTTGTTTGCCTTGTGTGCCCTGTACCTTTTTGTATCCTTGAACTCCTTAAAATCCTTGTAGCCCTTGTAGATGTCTGTTCTCATGTCAGTTTTTTTTTTTTTTTTTAGTTTTGTTTAGTCTTTGTTCTGGTTTTTGGTATTTAATTATCCTAGTCCTAGTTGTTTCCTAGTTGCTTATTTGTTTTTTGCTTTTCTCATATTTTTTCTTTGTTTATGCTTTTAGTTATCTTGTTTTGTTGTAATTAAATATTATGTGTAATAAAAAAAGGGAAAAACACAGGACAGACATGGGCTAAGGTCTGACAGTGATACTGAACACTTTATTTTCATTTAATTTATGCAAATAGAGCATAAAAATGAACCTAAACCTGCTGACTGTGTGCCAGCTCCCTGGTGGCTCATCACTCCCTTCATGGTGGCCTTGTGTTCAGACATACTGCTGTTGTCTTACTGCTGCTTTACAGTAATGCACACTGAACTTTATTTATTTATTTATTTATTTATTTATTTATTTATTTAATAATGTTTACAACTGCACACAGTACTTTACTACCATGCTATTTTGCACAGATTACCCATTTTAAGCTATTACTTAGATAGATGATATGAAAAATATGTTTGATATTATTGTGTATGATATGATATGGCACACTTCTAATACAAAGTCAAAGTCAAGTCAAAGTGGTTTTTATTGTCATTTCAGCTATATACAGAGTACACAGTGAAACGAAACAACGTTCCTCCAAGGACCATGGTGCACATAAACACAGTGTAGACAGAACAATATGAATGGCGCTGTCCGGAATGTTGTCGTTAAGCCACGATTCCACAAAAACCAAAACACAGCAGTCTCTGAACTCACGCTGGGTTGTTCGCTGGAGTCGGATGTAGTCCAGTTTATTGTCAAGGGAACAGACGTTTGCAAGAAAGAGCGATGGTATAGCCGGCCGGCTAGGACTAGCCTTTAGCCTCGCGCGGATCCCGGCTCTCTTTCCGCGCTTCCGCTTCCGCTCGCACCGTTTGCGATGGCACTTCCGCTGGGCTCCGGCGTCAGGAAACACCGCGGGCTGGCGGCCTGGGTCTCTTAGCAGGCTAAGCTCAAGTAGCGTCTGCAGAACCTCGTCCGGTAGCGTGTTTTCTGGCTGGTTTCCCCACTGTAGCAGGGTCTGGCGGTGGTAGAACATGTGCATGGGTGTTCCGATGCACATATTTGCAGGAAATAAACGGAAAAAACGACAAATAGTAACACAAAAGCACCATTTAACGGACCCGGAGCGGCTGCTGCGTATTAACGCGCCGCCATCTTGGGTGGGAATCTATATGGAAATGATGGGAATACCTACCCATCTATAAAAAAAAATGGTTCGTAGAACATGTACTGAATGTAACACTTAACATTTTTAAATAGTTCAATCTCTCAAGGTTTCTAGAGTTTCCTAGAATGTTTTATTTAATGTTTTTAAACATATTTGTCCTGATGTTAGCATTCTTTAGCTGGGAACATTGTGTGAGAAACATTCTAATAACATTAATATGCAACCCATTAATATCTCACACATTTTGAAAACGTTCCTGGAGCATTATAACATTCTTATGGCGTTTTCTATTAGCTGGGTAAGGTCACTCACATGGTCACATTGCTTTGTGTCATGTGATCCTGAGAATAAGCACTGAGGTAACAGTAAGGCAGTAAGGCAGTGTCCTTTAGGCCTCTGACTCTGCCCTCACTGTACCCTCTAGACCGCATGGAGACAAAAGCAGATCAATTATGGGAATGTGCTGCTATGAGACATGGCCTTGTCTTCAGAGCACGAGGTGAAGCAGCAAGGGCTCCCCCAATCCAAGCCCCCCCCACCCCTCCGGCCTGCAGAGATGAGACTACTGGACCAAAACGCAGAACCTGCCCTGTATATAGCTTAACGATTATTATGATGTAATATAAAATATGACATTGTGTATGTATCTGAGTCTTATAATCTATTGTATTGCTGCGTTCTCTTTTTTATTAAGTTATTGTTCTATTTAAAGTATTTTGAGCCTGCTGGGTGGAAAACACTTTTTTTCTGAAATGAACAGCAAGAAAATCAGTTAAATATGATTTTTTTGGGGTGCCGAGTGGTCCAACGGTCTAAAGCGCTGCCACTATGATCAGATTTCTGATTCAAGTACTGGTTATGCAGCTTGCCGTCAGCTTTCAGAGGCCTAAAAAAATTGGCCTTGCTTTTTCTGGGTGGGTAGATTGCTCTCTTTCCCCTCATCACTCCTAGGGAGATCTCTTGAAATTCTTGAAGTTCTTGAATTTTTTTCAGCACAGCTGTTAACTGAAAGGTCCTCCATGTGACGCTAGTTCATAAAGCTGACTAATAAAATCCAGCCAAGATGTGCAAAGCTCTCATCTAGGCAAGAGGTGCCTAATTCGAAGAATCCAAAATATAAAACATTTTCTTTTCAAAAATTCTGAACCCCTAAATTTAACGTGTGTCCAAAATTTGGACTGGTACTGTATATGTATATGAATAGGTAAATGTCAGTGTCTGAGAATGGGAACCATTGCTTCCCTTTCTTCAAAATTAAACTGTCCAGAAATCCAGATGTTTAAATTAGAGTTTATTTATATTACAGCAATATATTTACAATATATTGTGGTTATTAGTTCTCAGTACCTTCAGTAGCTTTAGTACCTTTAGAACCTGTTAGGAAAGCCTACTATGATTTTTCCCGGTTTCCAGGTGGGTTCCTCCTGTTATTTACCCTGCAGGTCAGATGCTACCTTATGTCTCAAAGACTTGAATCGAAGCCCAGCGCTGTGGTTTCCTGCGCTCTGCTGGCAGGGCCATATGTGGCGTAACCCGACCACAGAGCATTACCACTAATAGAGGGCATTTCTTTGTCTTTGGTTACAGCAACTCTGTGTCAGGCTGTTATCCAGGTCTTGACAGAGCGGTAACCTCTATTGATCTCCATCCATTCGACCTCCAGAAAGCTCCCGGTATTGATCCTTACAGTAAACAAGCACATTGTTCTTCATTCATGAACTGCTTTCGCCAGCAGGACCTTTGTAAATGGAATCTTAAGGCAGCTAGTGAAGAATAAAAGTCCGCTGTAGGAAGGTTCAGGAAGATTTTGTTGGATTTTGTTGATGAAGTGAGTAAATAATAAAAATGTATACATTTTTACAAATGTACTTTACAGATTATTTTCAGATAAGATAATAAACACACTAGAACATAAAAAAATAAAAAGCTATGAAACTAAAAAAATAAAGTGATTTTACTAGTGTTAATGATCAGAACATAAGAAACATCAAGTTGTGAAGGTGTACTGTTTATAGAAACACAAAGGTCAAAATGGTATTAATTGGTATTAAATGGTATTAATCAGCATTAATTTACTGTATTTTTCTAACATTAAAGCGCACTTAAAGTCCTTTAATTTTACCAAAAATCTAAATCTTCTACCAGTCAGGTATTAAGGAGCAGTAAAGCCACTCCACTGAAGTACAGTGTTAGTAGGGTGAGTTTTCAGTGAAGTGTTCCAGCACTAACGCTGGGTGCAGCTGCATTAGCATAAGCCACTAACCACAGCGCTAGCTCTTTTGCTGTTCAGAGGTCAGTATATCAGACTGCAATCTGCGTGTTTGCCATGTTAAAACAAGTTACGTGGGACGAACCGCTAGCTGATAGCACCTAGGCTTACCAGAACAATCAGCGTTCCTCATTTTAGCGCTATCGTGCGGCATTTACATCCCACTAGTGCTGCGGTTAGCGTCTAATGCTAATGCTGCACCCAGTGTTAGTGCTGGAGAAACTTAACTTGGGTTACTGTAAATAAACAAAAGCATTTTACTCACACAAATAAATAGTTTTCAGGTTTTCCTTTCCTGTGGCGGTCCTGATGAGAGCCAGTTTCATCATAACGTTTTTGATGGTCTTTGCAACTGCACTTGAGGATGCTTTCAAAGTTCTTGAAACTACAGAGACATTAAGGAGATCTATTTTTTTTCCTGATTGTTTTTTCCCAAAGAGTAAAAAAGTTTCTGATCAGGACATCCCTGTTTCTTTTCTTTGTTCAGTTTTTCTTCTGGTAGTCTTTCATAAATCTGTTAGATCCTGATCACTAACATATTATTACTTAAATTATTATCTGATTTTTAAATGATAAAGATAAAATGATAAATGATAATTTTTTTTTTTTTACTATTTTTTGACTTTTTCATTGTCTTGTTTTATTGTTTTGTTTCCTTTTGACAACAATAAAGAGAAACCTCAAAAGACAGACAATGTGTGTCTAAATGAACACAATGTGTTCATTTAGACACACTGTAAAAATGTAGATGATTGTCTGATTGTTTTTGTTAAAACTGGGTTCAGGAATAGAGAAGAGCTTCTGCTAGAGATGTGCAATACTCAGAAGCATCCTCTCAGTAAATATGGTTTAATGAACTTGAAGTTAAACATCAAACTCTCTCGCTGTCTTACTCGCACAGGGCTTCCCAAATTGCTTAATTATTGAAGCAGCAAGCATTTCAAACCACCAGACTTTCAGACGTAAATTTTTCATCACAATGTGAGAAATACTGGTGCAGACAAAATGACCCAGAACAATTTTAGGCTTGCCCAAAAAACAACACACCTTTTAAAGTGATAATGGCATTTGTCCGATGAACTGGATTGCAGGAATGCGGTGTGTGTGTGTGTGTGTGTGTGTGTGGAGAATGTCTAGCTTGGCAGTTTTAGTGTTAGTGTTTGTTTGAGTGTTTTTCAGGTCTCAGATCAGATGCACAGTGATATTACAGGGGGTAACTGGTCAAACAGGCTTCAGATCAATAATACATGCAAGTACTGCTGCACCCACTGAATTTCAGCCTTTGTTTTTGGCTCTTACACAGACACACACACACATACACACACACACACACACTGCCTCTGTGGTCTCTCTAAATCTTACATAAATAATTGCTTAATGTGGCAGAACTGTGTTCTTGATTTGCACAGACTACTGCAGCTTCTAGACTGAGGAACTCTGAAGTGCATTTCTGTTGGCCTGGGGCCGTCACTATTGATTCTATCAGTAAAGCGGAGTAATCTGCCCATTTTCTGACCATGAATCGAGTTATCAGAGTACTTTAAAAGAGGCTAAATAATAAATATTGCCTTAATTGGACAGTAATAAAGAGTGCACGGCCATTGCAGCGTGGCCAAAGTAGGAGAACAAACACATTTGTAAAGTGTTATCAGATTAAACTAACCTGACATAGAGCAGACGTATCCAGACATCCCACAGGCTGCCAGGCTGCATTCAAAACCACATACAACTGCTGAAGAACACACTAAGCTAATATGATACTTATGGCAGCTACTTTTGGCTATGTTTGCAAACTATTTAGCATGGTGTGCAGTTTTAACCACAGCTATAGCAGTAAGCACCTGAGATGTCTGGATCTATGTATGAGTATGAGCCAAGGTTCATGTGCCCAAGCACGGAACAAGATGATGTCAATGATTCGACATTCCTGTAAATAAACATGGTGGTGTTGTGCCAAATTCAGCACTGCTGTCAGGAAAAGCACCCCCTCTCTGGAGCGCCTGCTATGTCGTATATATGTAACCGTGACTGAGATAACTGTGACTTTTGGCGCATATTTGTAAATAAGTTAAAGCTGGTTATCTCAACTTTTATCAATAAGACAGTGTTTACACGCTCCTGAGAGAGGGTGCTTTTCATGGCTGGCATGCAGAATTCAGCACAACACTGGCAAGCCCAGTGAGCTGTGAGTAATGACATAAGCGTGCTCGGGCACGGATTGTTTAAATGCAGTGGAAGTGCAGGCCAGCTAGGGGGGAGTGGACTCATGTTGGAGTCACTTGTATTAGAATTTATGTTCTGGTCACTTCTGGATAGATAAATTGGGCTTCTGGATAAACAGTAGATTTTGTTTGTCTCTGCGGTAAACAGAGTAAACTGAGCTGAGCTTTGGTACTATAATATAAAAATTTAAATGTAAACCATTTTATAGAAAATACAAGAACTACACTTTTACTGTTGGTATATTGCAGTTAGTAGACAAACTGGGAATCCAGTGTAAAAATCTACTTTGCATCTTGTCCGTTTGTATGCACTGTAAACTCAATGAAGGCAGTCTGAGACACTTGGTTTGGGAGAAGGTGACGGTTTCTGTAGTCATTCTGCAGTCAAAAAAACGTTTTTTTTTTTTTTTTTTTTTTTGGATGAATGACGGTGGACAACCAGTGAACTGAATGCTATGTCTTGTAACTTGCCAGATGTTGGATAAAAGTATGTTGGTTTGGTGGGTACCAATCAGAGTTGTTTTGATGACACAAAGGGGACCTAGACCATATTAGGCAGGTGATGTTAATGGTATGGCTGATCCATGTACTTTTTTTAAATCCGGGTGTTTCACAGAGTATTGCAGCACATGGTAAAGAAAAAAAAGGTAAGAGGACAATAGGGAGCTTCCATTATCTTCCTTTGTCCAGTGATAACTGTAAAACCACCTGCTGATCCAGTTTACTATGACCATCATGCACTTTCTGTACATCCTTTAGAGGCAGATCTAAACAGGTTTAATGTATTGCTGGCCAAGATGAATGTTCATTTGATAGGGTAAGCTTATTCTTTGCTTTTATTCAGACAAAAGGATAGTGACCCACCCATCTATTAACATTCTTTCATCCAACATTGCCCTCATTCCTTCATTTTTCAGTAGTGTTTTAGTGACCCTTCAGCTTCTAAGGTGGGTCAGTTATGAATTATTTATCCCCCATCACAGGCCCTACTCACAGCGGACATTACATTAAGTTTACACAACATGACACGACTCTCACAGCCCAGACTAATGGCTGGAAGAAAAAAGAAAAGAAAGAATGTAAGAGGAGCCTACATGTGTGTGTGTCAAAGGCTTTATGAATTATTAACACAGCTATCATATCAGTGGAGAAAGCAGTCCTGTGGTTAAACCTAATACGTTGAGTAAAGTGTTTTAAAATGAAAGAGGATACGCTTGCAAATTGATCCACTGCCTCTGGGCAATATGAGTGCAGAGTTTAGTGTAGTTTTATATTGCCTAATTAATAAAGGGTTTTTATATTTCAGTGCATGTGCACATATATATATTTGGGTATCTGGAGTACTTACTGAACCACACATTTTCTTGGCTGAGTATATCTGTCTATGTAAGTCATATAGACAGAGCTTTCATTCACAGGCTCTCTCATTACAATTAAACCCCTCCCCTATCTAAAAAGCTCCACCCACTATCTATTTAAAGATCCAGTTTCAAAGGCTAAGTTCACATTACAAGCCACATTGCTCAAATTCGATTTTTTCGTTCAGATGTGACAGTACACCTTTACTCATGTATCTGTGTATAATGTGAACGTATCTGTCTCTGAAACGCCTTACATGCGCACACTGATACGTGTATAAACATCATCTTCTTCACCAACAGCAAAAAACATCATATTTGAGAGGCGACTCATAGTCTTATAAAGAGAAATGGATATGTTAGCAGCTCATATGTGGAGCATCTTCCACAGCTCGTCTGAAGTATATGCTCAGGTCAAGGAGGGAAAAAAAGGCGAGGCGGTTTGCTTGGGTATGGAAGAGAAACCCGTAGCACATGCATAAAAGCAAAAAGAAACATGAATTCCGATTTGACCGTACACATTTATGACGCATATCCATTGATTGAATTATGTATCTGATTTACTACCACATATGAAAGTGACTCAAATCTGATTTGAAAAAAATCGGATTTGGCATTTTCACACAGCCATTAAAAAAAAATCCGATCTGAGCCACAAAAAATCAGATTTGAGTCACTTTAGACTGGTAATGTAAATATAATTGAAGCCATGTAACTGACTGAAAAGCGTTCATTTCATCACACTGTTTCAAAAAGTTTCAATGATCATTTGTTTTATTTGCTTTAATCTCTTAAAAGCCCCACTACTTATGCCATTACTACTGACTTAAGTAGATGGGAACCCATGAACAGATTGGCATGGTCGGTATTCAGTTTTCTCCTTCGGCCAAATGTTTCAATTTAATAATAATATAAAGTTTCAAAACCTACTCTAAAAACAGCCTGACTTATTTTTTTCTGTTTCCTGTTGCCACAAAAGCTGCCTCATTTACTATTCAACCTATTGCTATTGGAGAGTTAAGGCAATTCCTCTTTGTGTTTTTTTTTTCTTCCGACATTTGTGTCCTAAAATATATAGTAACACACATAAACACACACACACACACACACAGACACGTCAGTTTCATCACCAACCCTGCTTTCACGGTCGGTACTGATGGCTTGTCGAGAGCAGGCATCTCTAATAGGCAGCGAGAGAGCTGAGTGCTGCCTCTCACTCCGACAGGCCGGCGGTTTAAGGTCTAATAAAGGAAATACAAACACTGGGTTTTGGATGCCAAGCGAGAGGGAATAAAAGACAAGTCACCGCGATTGCTCACAGCACTGGGAAATGTGCCATGTGTGTTAATTTCCTCAGAATACTGTGCCAGCCACAATGAGCTTAAATTAGTAGAGGAGTCATTACGTAAAAGCTATGCATTAAAGAAAGGAACGGGGCTGGGGCACCCATGGGTGTATTTTGCATATGGTTGTATAGACGGGAGAGTTAGCTGTGTAAAATTGCTATGAGAAAACTACTGAGTCAGTTGGATATTGTGTGGCGCACACCAGGCACCGATGAGACATTCACTGTTTTGTGGTCATAATAATTTAATACATTTTGTTGAAGAGGCAGAAGGGGAAACATTATAGTTTAAATGAATGTTCAGATTGGGACATTTAGTCATTAGTGGCTTGAAAAGAATGGCAAATATGATACTTCTGTGGTTTCAGATTTGTAATAAAACACTAAGCACTAAATGCGGCGTGGGACGAAGTACACATACAGTATTAATGCACTTAGTAATAATGAAAGATGTGGCATAAATTTAAAAGCACAATACAATACTAAAAATCATTATACATGATAAACAGTACCAGTTTGTGCCATCTGTTAATTGTAAAAGAAAAATAATAGGGCAGCTGCTCATTGTTGACTGTCAGTTATTAAAAGTCTCATTCCATTGTTTTTAAATTTATTTAAAAATGTCTAGTTGTGGTCTCAAATATAATTGAATGTCATGTTAGCCTTTTTTTTGTAAAAAAAAAAAAAAAGAGCTCCGCTGCTTTTGTATAGCACTGCTTTAGTGTACTGAATTACTGGTCTCTAAAGAAACACAGGATTTAATAATAATAATAATAATACATTTTATTTGTAAAGCACTTTATATTTCAAAGAAATCTCAAACTGCTATCATTTCGGCTCTTGCTCATGAATACATACATGCAAATATACCGCGTCTGATTGGCTCTGATGCAACCTGCCTTCCCCCACAGTAAATTTTACAGCTCTAAAACTCGAAGGACAAAATGTTTTCAGAGATACAGCCTTATTTGTAAAGATATAACACTGAGTGCTTAATAAAGTTAACCCTTAAACTAACGTCAGACTTTCAGCGTCGCTCAGAGTCGAACGGCCCCGCTGCTGAAAGAAATGGTATCAATGCCTCAGGTAAAGCGGCGAGCGGAGGCTACCCCAGACCCCCACCCACCCGCGGCCTAGCGGCTCTTTTGCCAACACCTAGCAGAAGGAGACCTTTAATAAGAGTTTATCCTGCTTTTGTAGCAGTCTCTTCTGTCAAGGGAGGACTTTCTGCTAGATTTGGGAGCATTGGTGTCCAATGTAGTAATATCATGGTGTGTCAAACTGCTATATATAAGTTAGACTCTGCCTTTTTTTCAAAATTCAGCTAATACAGCATGACTTGGTAGCCAGCGCACTCAAAGGAAAGCACCGAATCCCCAGCTCTGATACCTCAGCTAACAGACGTCTGTGCTGAGAGAGTGCCATCTACCCACCCAGAGAGATCATGGCCTATTGTATTCTCTCAGACTCTGGTTGCTGATGGCAAGCAGCATGAACTGCTGACCCATGCATTGTGATTTTTTTAATTCTCAAGTTATTTAGTTTTTTTTAATATTTAGTGCATCCCTTGTTAAATCTATGCTGTGCAATGTTACTCTACACCATGTTCTGTATGTACCGTACATGCTCTTATTTTGGAGGTCACCTTGAATCAAGCCTGTTGTTTCTCCTCATAACAATATTTATGCTGTTGTTGGACAGCTTTTGGTACCTTCACACTGCAGTGTACAGAACACATCCACTAGATTCACATTTTGCACCAAACACTCACTCTGCTCAACCACCGAAATGTCACAGCCATATATAACACTAAGTGCTTTCTCGTGTTTCACTCTGAGAAGTTTCTAAAGCCAGTTCTTCTGGAGCCAACACTATACTGTTAGTATAAAGCTCTTTCCTTATATTAACAGTGCTCCTTGTATGCGCTCTCAGCAGAACTGCTGTACTGTATATCATTTCCTTATTCAGATCTGTAGTCTGAATGTCTACCACCTTTACCTCTGACTTCCAGCACAAGCAACATCTAGTGTTTACTACACAAAGTGCTGCCTTTCTTTTTTAGTATCCAGGTTACACCGGGATATACAGCCATTATCCATATAAACATGCAGACCTGAAAGCACCAGAGGAGCATTTACAACAGATTAAATTCTGAACCACAGGAGGTGGGCTAAAACATAATTTAGCTGGATTTGTGCTATTAAATTAGCCTCTTTAAGCTGCGGCCCTGAAAAAAAAAGGCAATTTACATTTTTTATGATTGTAATGTTTACTGGATGTCACTTCTACTGATGAGAAAAAAAATTAATATACTTTATGTGGCACCCATTATTGACACTGATGCACAAAAGTTCAGGACTTTTAACAGGTAGGTAGGCCAGACTGAACCCTTGCTTTCTTTTTGCACACAGTCATGAAAAACAACTGGCATTGTTTTGTTGAAAACAAGAAAAAAGCTAATGTTTCCTGAAGTACCATGTGTTGGTCTAAGATTTTAAATGACTTTTTTCACAGTTGTGGAGGAATAAGAAGGCAGACATAAATACAAGT
The DNA here is from genome assembly GCF_023375975.1 of Astyanax mexicanus. Lineage (NCBI taxonomy): Eukaryota > Metazoa > Chordata > Actinopteri > Characiformes > Acestrorhamphidae > Astyanax > Astyanax mexicanus. The sequence goes on along the minus strand of NC_064418.1, from coordinate 12,237,738 downwards.
AATGAGCTTTATTATACATTATACTTTAATTACTATTAAATAAGAGTAGACGCAAACAAACAAAAGCAAACCAGAAAGCAAACAGTGTTAAACACAAAACCAAATAAACAAAACTAAGAAAACTAAACTATAAAGACGAGACTAAGATAACAAGACTAAGAAAAATAGACTAGATTAAGACTAAACAAACAAGCCTAAGAAAACATGAGACAAACAAGACAAAACAACAACTGTGAACAAACAAACACTCCCAAACTTTAATATCAAAATCAAAACTCGAATACAAACTGAATAAATTAATTTGAATCAGTGTTTCGATACACTGCTTCAAAGTCAATGTGCCATGCGACTGTCCTATAACATGTTTCATTACATCACACGTTTCAAATCTTTTTGCAAGTTGTAGTGCAAGCTGGTGATCTGAGATCAGATAGTTTTTTCTTAATGTTTCTTAATGAGAGTTTAAAAAATCTGATCAATGACCTCAGAACTGTGTTTATTATCAACATGACACACAACAGCATTGCTGTTCCTTTAAATAAGCTGCTGGCATACCTTCACAGTGTGAATGCGCAGGTCAGTATCCTCTTCTGAGACACTCAAAAGCACTGCTGTTAAGATACAAACTCGCCAAAGTCAGAGCTCACCTGGCTCTTAAAGAAAATGACAACTGCCACATTGATTGGTTTATTTCACGCTATGCCCAAAACACACCCATGATTAATTAAGAGAATTTGTATGTGCCTTTTGTGCATTTCAAGCTGCGCAAGGCGTTTTTTTTGGGCCCTCATAATAATAATACGACACGCCTTAAATCAAGCTGCATAATGCGCCATTGGCTGATGCCCTATACACCACTAAAATAGGGCCCCATTTCTGTGATACTTTTTCGATGATATTTAACCCATCAAGACATTTGGATCAAACTGTGGTTCTCAGATGTGGTTCTCACACAGTGTGAAGCCAACAAGAGGTATGTGTGAAGTACGAGCTCAAGAGCCTAGCAATAGATTCATTTTTTCAAGTTATCCAAAGGTTATTGAGCAACAAATTCACCAAAATTACCAAGCTATCCAGATGTACTCACCGGACGCCAGGCTCTGCTGGTTTTATATGAAGTGCTGAGGACGATATTGCAGTGTGCTGGATTTGGAGGACAGTCGTGTTTGGTTTGTCACAAACTGGAGCCTTTTTCAGTGTGCGTGCCATGTCAAGTGCCCCTAATGCCATCTTCCTGACAAGGCAATGAGGGGCTCCTCTTATTCCTCTTGTTTCTTCCCAGGTGACACAGTGTCCCCATTCCGTCACCATCAAAGAGACAGAACGAGATGCAGAGAGGCTGGAAAACGGTCCATTACAGTCTGCCAGAGGGAGCACAGACACCATTAGGGGATGATATCTGTTGCAAATAATGCATGTTTCCAGGCTGGCACGCTCTGTCTTGTCAAAGAGGGGGAACAGGGAAGTCGTACAGATATAGAAATGTGCTACAGAGACCATGCGCCATGTTTTGTCTCGCTGTACTGCTGCGGGTCGTGCTCTTTCTCTAGTTGTCTTTTGTACGAGTAGCATTTTTAGATATCAAACTATGTTTTTTTTATGGTTTCTGGGCTAGATTTTAATTATAATTGATTTTCCAGTGTCCTGTTGAGCTGGTTGGTGGAATATCCAATAGACTTACAATTTAGACATAATTGATATACAGTATACAAAGGGGTCGGCAATAGATGTGGCCCGCAAGGATGAGACATCTTGCCCGTGAGTTTGTTTGAACTATAATGAACGAAAATTAAAAAATAAATAAATAAAATGCTTTTCTGGTGAGCTTTAGTTTACAATACTCCCATGTCTCTCTGTGGCGCTCGGCGTGACTTTGGTTTCCACCCGTTCTCGTTTTTCCGCCCGTTTCTTGGCTCCCTATCTCCTTATAAGGGCATTTGTTCCGGTCGTGTCCCAATTCACTAGCCGGAGCAGCGGAAGTGTATCGGACCTCGACCCTGATGACACAGGTTTGATCCCGCATGAGGAGCACTGTGTTTATTTTCTTTTCTTTTTTTTTTCTTTTTTCTTGGTTTTACCTGCTTTGAGATCAACTGTTCTGCAATTGGGTTCAACAACCCTCTGGGCTGGAGAGCTACTAGTCTGTAGCACTCCATCCCATTACACTTTTACAGATTTTATTTATTTTCAAAGCTGGCCCCCGGCCAAACTTAATTGCCGACCCCTGTACTAGGTGATGTGGCAGTTTATTTTTCTTTTTTTAATGTTTCATTAACATTACATTAAATTGGGAAGATATTTGTAGGTTCACTGAACAGTCTGGATAATACATAAAATGGCTATATTTGTGTTACTGACGCCTAGTTCCAATCACCTCCACTGTAATGAAAGTCTGTCAATTTATTTGCAATGAACCATTTCACATCAAACCCTCTCTGAGTGTCTGTTTACATCTCGGCCTAAATTATGCAGACATTTAGAAGAAATCAGTGGAATTCCCTCTGTATGACTTTCTCTATCATTAAAAACTGTTTAGCAGTACAGCGAACAGGCTCTTTCATCCAGTATACTGTTTACTTCCGTCTGCTGGCTAATTAAACCATTTTGGGATCCAATCTTAAATGGCAATAAAGCACGAATGCTGGCTGAGAAATAATGCATCACTGCTGTAATGGCCTTACTAGGAAAGGCTTGGATAGCTCTGTTTCAGTCATTAAATGTCATTAAGCTTGGAGACTATTATGTGTATTAATGATGGAGCTTAGTTGCCATCAGAGAGCTGATCTGGTGTAAGTGAAATTTAATTCTTGACTAAAGAAGGTAGGGGGGGTAAGTTGTCCAATGTCTTAAGACATTTGACATATTGGCTCTAAATGCTATTTGTCCAGAGCATTGTTGGACAAATGTCAAATAATCAATATTTCAAATAGTAGTAGATTTTAATAGTACTGTGTGACAGTACTATTTTTTCCCCCTCAAATGTATAATATGGGCTCTGGGAATAAAGCACACACTCTGAAATGCTGTCTTCAGAAGGAGGAAAATGTTTCTTTGCTTCATTTCTTGGGAAAATTAAGTGTTGTTGCTGTGGCGGTTCACCCAAACATCATTTTCCCTGCTTTAAAAAAAAAACATTAACCCTTTCTTGGGATTCCAGATCATCTCAGAAATATAGCTTCTGTCTGGTGTTTCACAGTGTTTTGTACGTACATTTAAGGATATGGGTATGGGTATGGATATGGGTATGGAGGAACAGTGATCACCCATTTCTTACTTGTTTCTTACAAGTGTGTTTAAAGCATAAATCTTAACATTTTATTATACAAGATTTATATCTTTTCTGGGGACAGTTAAGAATGTAGCACACAGGAAGTGATGCAAAAGCTGTAGTTTTTCTGCAAAAAGCAGGGTCTAGGCTAGCCTGCAGCCCAGTAAATATTTATGTGCTTATTTATTTAATGATATTTCTGAGCACATAAATCAAATATTATCTCACCCAACCAAAAGCATCCTTCTATTTTACTACTGTTATTATATAAACTACACACAGCAGGGAAAAGTGGCCCACATTTGAATTTCTCATCAAATCTTTTGTTAATATTAAGCTTTTCCATACACAAAAGAGCAATGCTTCACATAAAATTTCGGTTTCAACCTTTCGTCAGAATCTCAAGAATTAAATTTTTAAGCTTTTTATTTTCTTGTGATGCTTCAGCCGTGTCCTGTGGCTGCTTTTATCCATTTCATTAGAAATACTAAGTGGTTGTGTGGCCTGCGTGGTTTGCCTGCATTGCCAAGATAGAGCGCGTGACTGTTGCCTAGGTTGTTTTCATTCAGTTGTCCACCTGTTTTCTGTTGCCAAGACAGCAATACGCCAGAAATTTACCTGAACACACCTTGAATCAAGACCACCATGGCCATCGGCATAAATATATTCACAAGCACTGTTGATATTTAACCCACGCAGTCACTAGGTGTGAAAATACACTGTTGGCAGGGTGTAAGATAGCAATGAGCATTGCAACGTGCCTTGCACAGATAGGGCCCCTAGTGTGGTGATTAATAAATAAATCAATGAATTTGACCCTGCCACTTAAATATTTATAACCCAAATCTGCTTTACCTTAATGGTTTGTAATTTGCCTGTGTCAGTAATTATAACATTTTAAAGGAAATTCTCTGTGCATGCCTAATACTGTTTAATTTTTGAAGCAACAATGAGAAAGGCCTTAACCTTTTCACACGTGTCATTAATCCATGAAAAAACAGCCGACAAAGTTCTGCAGCTGCACTGAAAACTGTGAATCACTCCAAAAATGGACTATTGGACTCCTAATAAGTAGACTGTGGTTTCAGGCACATTTCTCCACTAATGACTCAGCAAACTGTTGAAAGGACTCTCTGTGCTAAAGGCCGGGTGAATGGTAAAGGAGTCTCAGACAAAAAAACACTTGCTTGTTATTAAAAGAGAAATCGTGATGCACGTCTGGAAAACTGCCCCAATTAATGATGTCAAGCAGTTGTTACTTGTAACTATGTGAATTTGTGGCCAACCACAGTGTCAGCATCCTGAATGTTCTGTTCATGGCCAAATTGAAGGCCCTGTGCTTACTACTGCAAGTTATTATTTTAAGTGCCTTCATATAAGAAGAAATAAAAGTAAAAAAAAAAAGCATTTTAGTTTTGTAATGTAACTAAAAGAGAGAAATGGTTGATTTATGTTATTTTTTAGTTGTCCAGTAGCAGTGCTGTATGCCCCAAAGCTGCTTTTTTATTTTCTCATCTTATCATTGACTTTATTGCTGCACTTCACCCTCTAATTACTGTCAGACCTCCAATTCTTCTCTTCACTGCTGTAACTGAACATTAGACTTAGTCCAGTGTTAAGCTGAGCTAAAGGTCCAGTTTCCAACAGTCTTTTAAAGGTGTAAGAAACAGTACTCTGCTCTCTGGCTTCATCTGTAATTTCTCTGAAGAAAAGAGTTTTAATACTTTTAATAGTTACAGAGTTCTCTGTGTTTCTGTATCTTTTTCTGATGAAAGTGTGAATGTGCTGTGTGTAAGTGTGTAAATGCTACAGTAGAAAGTGCAGTAACACCATCTATTCCAATAATAAGGATAATTATAACAATTATAATGATTAGTGTTTTTGTTTTTACAATACTAAAAATGTTGTGTTCTATATTTAGTTAATTTGTTTTTATTAAAGGCTCTTTCAGTTTTGTACCATTTTGGATTACTGACTGGACACGAGTCTAAATGTTAAAAATGAAAGGAAACATTGGGGTGTTCTAAAACTTACTGTACATATACTGTTTTTTCAGCTTGAGCACGGTCCTGATTAGAGCCAGTTCCATCATAACGTTTTTGGCGGCCTTTGTACTCAAAGTTCTTGAAATTGAAAAGTAATTAACTCTTGACAAGTTCAGCACAGCTGTTAACTGAAAGCCATTCTGGGTGACTGAGAAAATCCAGCCAAGATATATATTGTTTATATATTCCTTGACACTTTTCTGCACTGCAAATTCTGCAAATACTGCAAATTTCCCAGCTGTGGGACTAATAAAATATTATTTTAATCTGACCTTTTTTCACAGAGCAGCCGGTAAGGACTTTGCACCCCTGTGTCTACAACTGGAAATGGTTCAGCCAATTGTTTTAAAATGTACTGGATTTGCCACTTGCTGCTTGCTGCCAAATTAAATATACAAATCATTCTATAGGAAATGACTGCATATGTGAACTCTTAATTCTCATTTGATTGATCTCTATATATCATCAGCATATTGCAGTAAGGTCATGAAGCTCTTCTTGCTTGGTTTTTCAGAACTTCAGAAGACCACATGCATGCATACACAGTGTGCTAATGTGCTTTGTGGCCTAAGGGGGGAAGTGCTATAGTGCTACATTGATATGACAGATGCGGTGTGGCCTGAGGCTGCACTAGAGGCAGCTATAGATATCCATTTTTTATTCCTTTTGACCTCTGAAACTTCACGTTAGTGCCATCTGAACTAGGGCTGGGGCGGTATTGATTTTTTATAACCGCGGTAAAAAACTAACGCATCACCGCGATATTGCGGTTAACCGCGAGACCCCAACCCCCCCCCCCCCCCCCCCCCCCCCCCCCCCCAAAAAAAAAAAAAAAACCCCGCAAATTTATTGGTAACAAATCTTTATTCTTCAAACCATACAGCCTACATACAACTTCTACATAAACCATAAATACAGCATAACAAGTGAACATATGCTGCCTGTATAATTCGTCATTGTACTGCTAACCTGTCTTTTTCCGTGCAGACTTTTTGAAGGAGGAGCTTGTCCGCCTCCCCCTTCTCCATCCATAGATCTATTTTAGGGCTGGCCCGAATAGCGGTTTTGAGCTCAGGATATTCGGCAGTAATTGGTAGCGAATATTCTTATATTCGTTTAAAAAAAAAAGACGAATTAATCCACAGCAAAATTTTCCACTGACCCCCGGCCCCGAAAAAATATATTTCTCACCCCTTTCCTCGGGCCGTTCGGGCTCAAGGCTCAAGAAGTCTGTGATAGGCGTCTGTTTTTTTTTATTCACACTCTTCTTATTTCTCATTAAATATCTACTAGATACAGATTATATCTGTACAGTATCATTTATTTCACTTCCCTCCTGAATATTTGGAGTGCATTACGTATCCTTATGTTGTGTAGTTATGTAGTTTTCACCCCAGAATTTCTGCTGCTGCCCAGGCTTCGGCTGCATCGCAGGGCAGGAGCGCAGCTGCGTTACGGCTATTTCGTTTGAATTGTGCAGTGCAGAGTATTACAGATTTTGTATTTTTGCACTTGGGCTATTAGCTCAATATTAAATATTTCGTTTGTTTATAAATTATTTTATATTCTTAAACCATGTTAAATTATATTCGATTGGAGGAAATTAATTCAGACATCATTTCTTTTTTGTCCCGTTACCGTTCCGCAAAAAAAATCCTTCTTTTAATCCCGCATCAGCCCGCCACATACACAGTTTTGCCGCACCTGCCCCGCGGTCCTAAATAAATTTAATAAATTACATTTAGTGCTTAAAATTAAAAAAAATATTTATTAAAACCGCGCGCGGTCACGTTTCTTACCACATTACAAAAAAAAAATCGGTGTGTGTGTGCGCGTGTCGGTCCATTCTCCGCTCCTTTTTTGTGCTTAGGGTTTTTTTTGTTGCGTGCATGAGAATCACTGCGTGATTATTACAATTTTCTTAACTATTTATTAATGTGCTCCCACATCCTCTGGATTGATTAAACTCCTGTTCCCGCCAATAACAATTCAGTTCTGTCTGTGCCGCAAGATATCCTGACGGGACCCGCGTCATATAATATGTTGATTAAAATGTCGTGACGTTAAGAAATCGGCTCGCAAGAGACAACCGACCAAAAAAAAGACATTAGTTCCATTTTAAAATAATAGAAACCTGTCCTTTATGTTTGACAATTTTTGTTTCACTTTACGTGTCCTTACTCATCTGAAGTTTATTTATCTGAACTGAGTTTCATATGGTTATATTTGTAGCGGTTCTGAACTCAGTTCCGCGTGCTGTGAAAGAGACAAGGCGCAGCGCATTTTACCTCAGACTTGGTCAGATGTCATGGTGTGCACAGAATACAGACACTCGCAGATGCAGTAAAACGGGTTGTTTATTAAAATAGCAGGCAGAAAAAAGGGTAGTCGTACAAACAAAGTTAGAGCACCGGTAAACAGAAGCAACGTAGGGATAACCATACCATGAGTGAGATACAGTCCAGAGTTCAAACACAAGCAGGCCAACATCAGAGGTAATCCAAAATCGAAAAACGTGAAACAGTCCAGGTCATACACAAAAATATCCACAATCAGAGATAATCCAAAAATCGGCGTCGAGAAAAAACAAAACAAGGTCATACACGAAGATAACAGAGACAATAGAGAGTAACGCTTAGTAATGAGGAAAATCCAACAATACCCGGCACAGAAGTGTGTGAGAGGTGTCCTTAAATAGTGCCAGACTAATATTCGGGGCTTCCTGGTTGGAGCAGGTGAGGTGACGTGTGACTGGGTGTGTGCGTGTCAGCGGGTGGTGCGTTCTGGGTAATGTAGTTGTTAGACTGAGAACCTCTGTCAGAGCTGGGTGTGTGAGAAACAGAGGAGCTAACAGCACCAGATGTGACAGTACCTCCCCCCGAGGGAGTCGGAACGGGAACGGAACGAGGACGACCACGACGACGCCCACCCGACGGACAGGGAGTACCGGCGGGAGGAACAGGAGTAGCCACAGAGGTGCCGGACAGGCGGGGGTTGCGGAGCTGGGAACCCCGATGAACCGGAACCGACGAGGAAAGTGAGCGCTTGGGACGCCCACGGGGTCTAGGAGCAGGTTTGCCCGGATGACTAGCATGAAATTCAGCCAAAAGAGCCGGATCCAGCACATCACTGGCAGCAACCCAAGAGCGCTCCTCGGGGCCGTAGCCCTCCCACTCAATGAGATACTGGAGCCCACCGCCGCGCCTGCGAGAATCCAGCACCTCTTTCACCGCGTAGGTGGATGAAGCCTCCCCCTCCACAGCCGCGGGCGGTACGTCATCCGGAAGACCCTCTGCGAGTGGACCTGGGACAAGAGGTTTCAGGAGAGATACATGGAATGAATTATGGACTCTATACTGGGCTGGAAGTTCAATCTTATAAGTAACTTCGTTAATTTGAGACAAAACCTTGAAAGGCCCAATATACTTAGGCAGAAGTTTCCTGCACTCCCCCTCAAACCTCAAGTCCCGGGTGGATAACCACACTCGATCCCCGGGTTGATACTGGGGGGTACTGCCTCGGTGTCTGTCGGACTGCTCCTTGTATTTGCGTAACGCCTCCGAAACCTGCTGGTGAGTTTCCTCCCACACCTGCTCGCTCCGCTTCATCCAGTCGTCCACCGCAGGAACCTCAGAGGACACGGCTGTCCACGGAGCTAACGGAGGTTGGTAACCCAGAACGCACTGAAACGGTGTGAGACCAGAAGTGGAGTTAGTGAGAGAATTCTGCGCAATCTCAGCCCATATAAGGAACTGAGACCAGTCAGAGGGGTGTTTATAACAGTACAGACGGAGAAACTTGCCTAATTCTTGATTAACACGTTCACATTGACCGTTACTAGTGGGATGGAACCCTGAGGTTAAACTAACATGAACACCCAAATGTTCAAAAAATGCTTTCCAAACCCTGGAAGTAAACTGAGGACCCCGATCAGAGAGAATATCCTCTGGAATACCATAATGTCTAAACACGTGTGTGTAAATGGCTTGTGCAGTTTGAAGTGCAGTGGGCAGGGCAGAGAAAGGAATAAACTTAACCCCCCTGGAAAATCTATCCACAACAGTGAGTACTGTGGTGTAACCCTCGGAGACAGGTAAATCGGTGACGAAATCTACAGCTATGTGAGACCAGGGTCTTTCTGGTACAGGTAGAGGAACAAGCTTACCGGCTGGAAGGGTTTTTGGGGTTTTGCATTGAGCACAAACGGAACAGGAGGAGATGAAAGCGTGTATGTCAGCTCGCATGGTTTCCCACCAATAGCGAGCTGATACTAGCTGCAGAGTGCGCGTAACGCCGGGATGGCCCGAGGTGAGAGCAGAGTGAGCCCAGCTAATAAGACGATTTCTAAATTGTCCAGGAACGAAAGTTTTGTGAGAGGGACACCCCTCAGGAGGCGGTGAGTGCGCTACACTCTGTTGAATGAGATCATCTAATTCCCAGCGAATAGCTGCAATTTTGACGGCCGGAGGAAGAATGCGTTCAGGTTCGGAAGACTGAGATGCGCTATCCGGAGCAGTATAGACTCGGGATAGCGCGTCTGCCTTAGTGTTACGGTTGCCAGGGCGAAACGAAATAGAGAAATCGAATCTAGAGAAAAATAATGACCAACGAGCTTGGCGAGGATTAAGACGTTTGGCAGAGCGTAAATACTCGAGATTCTTGTGATCAGTGATAACAGTAAATGGGTGCGCGGCCCCCTCCAGCCAGTGACGCCATTCTTCGAGAGCCAGTTTGACAGCAAGAAGCTCTCTATCCCCTATGCCGTAGTTGCGCTCCGCAGGAGACATTTTTCGTGAAAAGAAGGCTATGGGATGCATTTTAGGCGGAAACCCACTACGCTGTGACAAAACAGCCCCTACCCCAGTATCAGAAGCGTCGACCTCGACAACGAACGGGAGTTCGGGCTTAGGGTGAGCTAGTATAGGCGCGGACACAAATGCAGTTTTAAGCTTATTAAAAGCTTGCTCAGCTTCGGGGGACCAATTCAGGATCTTAGTGGCTTTCTTGGTCAGAGCAGTAAGAGGGGCAGCTATACCACTGAAATTGCGGATAAATCGCCTATAGAAATTTGCGAAACCTAAAAAGCGCTGGAGATCCTTAATAGACTGCGGAACGGGCCAGTCAGTGACAGCTGAAACTTTGGTGTCGTCCATCAGGACGCCTTGGGAGCTAATAACATAGCCGAGAAAGGAGACTTGTTGACGGTGAAATTCGCATTTCTCTGCTTTGGCATAAAGGCTATTCTCCAGTAAGCGTTGGAGAACGGAACGTACGTGGATCACGTGAGACTCAAAATCAGCTGAATAAATCAGAATGTCGTCTATAAATAGAACGACGTATTTCCCAATCATATCCCTAAATATGTCATTCATGAATGACTGGAAGACTGCCGGGGCGTTAGCGAGACCGAAACTCATCACTAAATATTCGTAGTGCCCATTAGTAGTGGTAAAGGCAGTCTTCCACTCGTCACCCTCACGGATACGAATTAAATTATACGCGCTGCGTAAGTCTAATTTCGTAAAAAAGGAAGCTTCACGAAGTTGCTCGAGAGCGCTGGGTATGAGGGGTAACGGATACGCAAATTTCTTAGTTATGTCATTAAGCCCACGGTAGTCTATACAGGGTCTCAACCCCCCGTCTTTCTTCTTGACAAAGAAGAACCCTGAACCAACCGGAGATTTAGACGGGCGGATGAAACCCTGAGCGAGTGCCTCCTCAACATAGTCTGCCATAGCCTTCTCTTCATCGAGGGTGAGGGGATAGACTCTAGCTTTGGGCAGCGTAGCTCCCTCCACTAGATCTATAGCACAGTCATAAGGACGGTGTGGAGGCAATTTAGTGGCATTGGCTTTGCTAAAGACATCAAGAAAATCAGAGTATTCAGAGGGGATAACAGGAGTATCTACTGCGTCAGGACTTTCTACCGAGGTAGACTGTAAAGCTAACTCATTAAGAGCTAAACAATGTTCATAACAAGAGGGAGACCAAACCGTAATATCACCATCAGTCCAGGAAACCACAGGATCATGAAACTTGAGCCATGGCATGCCCAAAATCACCGGGTGTTCAGAGCAGGGAAGCACAAACAGGGGCAGTTCCTCGTGATGCAGAGCGCTGGCTTGAAGAGCGACGGGAAGTGTCTGACGAGTGATAGCCTTGGAGCGTACAGTTTTCCCATCCACAGCGTGAATAGAAATGGGACGGCGCAGGTCACGGGTAGGGATGCCATGTTCCTTGACCAGGTCCCAACTGATGAAGTTCCCCTCCGACCCGGAATCTACAAGCGCTGGGACACAGAACATACCAGTGGGTGAAGAGATAATAACGGGTAACGTAAAACATTTAGCTTTGTGATTAGAGATAGAATTACGTACCACGTTAGCGCGTGGAGAGCCCCCCACGCGCTTTCCCAGGGCTGGAGCCTTCACGGATCGGGTCAGGAGACCACATGCAGCTTTGCGATGCCCAGCCTCTCCACAGTAGAGACAAAGATGGAACCGAATGCGGCGTTGGCGTTCCGCTGGAGATAATCTGGACTTTTGAACATCCATGGGTTCCACTGTGGAGTCTGATGAAGCGTGAGGTAGCTCTGCTGGAGTGGGTTGTACGTGGAGGTTGGTCTTGGTTTGGCGAGAGAGCAGCTGGTCTAACCGAATGGAGAGGGAAATCAGCTGATCCAAGGTAAGGGATTCATCCTTGCATGCTAACTCCTTCAAAACTTCAGGGTTAAGTCCATTCTTGAACACAGAGATGAGTGCAGCGTTGTTCCAGCCACTGCCAGCTGCCAGAGTGCGAAACTCCGTGGCATATGAAGCAACAGTTTTTTGACCTTGTTTTAACGCCAGTAGAAGCTCTCCAGAGGATTGTCCGTAGCGTGAGTGATCAAAAACTGCTCGAAACAAAGTCAAAAACTCCGAATAGCAGGTTTCAGAAATGGTGTCCCAAACCGCCGTAGCCCAGTCGAGTGCTTTACCAGACAGCCTCGAAATAATAAAGCCGATCTTAGCTTTGTCTGAGGCGGGAGAAGCGTTACTAAAAAATACGGAGCATTGTAAGAGAAATCCGCTGCATTTCTCCGGGGAACCATCAAAATACTCCGGCTTGCACACCTGAAAGCCGGAGACAGGAGAGCTAATGATGCTAGTGTTAGCTACAGGGCTAGCGTTAGCTACAGCTAAGCCCTTGAGGTGCTCGAGAATGCTAGAGAGCTGCTGCTGCTGGTTAGCTTGCTGGCTAGCTAACTCAGTAACGGCGTGGGTCACACCGGCGAGTGTTTGCTGGTGCTGACCGAGCAATCTGCCTTGATTAAACAACCCTGATCTTAGCATATCCGCATCTGCTGTCTGATCGAGAGAGGCCGGGTATTCTGTCATGGTGTGCACAGAATACAGACACTCGCAGATGCAGTAAAACGGGTTGTTTATTAAAATAGCAGGCAGAAAAAAGGGTAGTCGTACAAACAAAGTTAGAGCACCGGTAAACAGAAGCAACGTAGGGATAACCATACCATGAGTGAGATACAGTCCAGAGTTCAAACACAAGCAGGCCAACATCAGAGGTAATCCAAAATCGAAAAACGTGAAACAGTCCAGGTCATACACAAAAATATCCACAATCAGAGATAATCCAAAAATCGGCGTCGAGAAAAAACAAAACAAGGTCATACACGAAGATAACAGAGACAATAGAGAGTAACGCTTAGTAATGAGGAAAATCCAACAATACCCGGCACAGAAGTGTGTGAGAGGTGTCCTTAAATAGTGCCAGACTAATATTCGGGGCTTCCTGGTTGGAGCAGGTGAGGTGACGTGTGACTGGGTGTGTGCGTGTCAGCGGGTGGTGCGTTCTGGGTAATGTAGTTGTTAGACTGAGAACCTCTGTCAGAGCTGGGTGTGTGAGAAACAGAGGAGCTAACAGCACCAGATGTGACATCAGATAACAACATTTCAGTAAAGATGGTGGTTATAGTTTTATATCATTGCTTTGCTGTTTGAACTACACTTCAACCAACCTTACTATTTTTACCAAGACTGAGGCGCAATGCCGCGCGTTCTCCGCGGTGCTCACGCAGAACAGCCAGCAGCCAGACAATGAATTAATATATTTTACTTTCTCAAAATGTGACCACGGAACACCTTACATGGCTCTATGGTTTACCTTGAGGTGGGTGAATTAGTTTGATGTGTTGGCGAGAGGTGCAGACACCACTTTCCGGCAAATCTTGCAGATGATTCTCTTCTGTTCTGAGTCTTTTTCTTCCTTTTTTCTCAACTTACTGAGCCTGCCCTGTAGCTTCCATTTCCGAGCCAATATTAGTGCTGCTAATCTTCACTCTCTTCAGCAGCCTCAATGGAGACGAAGTGAGCAGGACCTCAATGAGTACCACGCACCGCGTTTTGCTTAACCCATTCGCTGCCGCGCCAGTGCAGCGGCAGCACAGATAAATGACAAAAAAATTTATATTCGATATTATGAATTTTGAGATCGTTTGACACCAATATCTATCGCGATCAAAATATATTTGATATATTGCACAGCCCTATAGTGTAGGACTTACACTTGACATATTAATACTGAATTCACCACAGTTGTGCTTATATGGAGCATTTTACTACCGCTCAAAACGCAGTCAATCAGATTTGACAGCCATAAAAAAATGCGGTAATGACGGTAATGAGCTCATCACCGCGGTGACGTCCCATAACCGCGGTATTGCGGTAATAAAATTATCGTCACAGCCCTAATCTGAACTCTAAATTACTTCAGCACAGAACATGTGAACATAGGTATTCTGATTCCTAATGAAGCTAAGCTAGTTTAATACGAATTAAGATCTTGGCAGTGCTGAGTGAGCATCTTTTCCCATACTCTGACTGCAAACGGTTAAAAACATTCAGGTTGAAATAACAAATGGCAGAGTAAGCACAAGCCAGCAGCGGCATCAATACTTGTTTACTATTTGTAGCTCTCTTGACATTTGTGATTAACACACATCTCAGAGAATCAGACTGCTCTTTTCCTTTCTCGAGAAAAACTCTTGAGTAATGTGGCGAGCAAGCTGTTATCTACAGCTTTGCTGCTGTAAAAGTGTCACTTTTTTTTGAGAGACTCGCATCATCAGAGGCTGAGGAAAACCGAGAGGAACATTTTAGCCACTGATTATAGGGCTAAAAAAAAAGGGAAGAACTCCAATGTAAAGTCTTATTTATGTACTTTCATGAGAAAAGCACACATAAGAAATTAGAAGTACATAATTACACAGAATAATGCAGGCAGAGGTTTAGTTAACAAACAAAGACTTTTACTATGCTAGTCCTGTATAGCTTGTATATTTTAGTTAGAAAACAGAGCAAGTGATGCTATTTTTTATTTTGTTTAATTTATGTGAGCAGAGCAGAAAACTGAACTTAAACCCGCTGCTGGCCAGGGCAGGACTGGGGTGTAGTGTGGAGCTGCGATTACTGCTTAAAAATGTCTAACATTAAAAAAAAAACACTGCAATATGACTTCAAATCAATTATGAATTGTTTAGTTTAAATAATTCTATATTTTGATTACATTTTTCAATGAATTATTGCCAAATATATGATGCATACATAACATCTACTTTAAAACATAATTGTTTTTCTTCAACTTGTTAAATTATTTTTTTCTATATGCAAGGAAATCCTGTATATATGTATCTTCGTTTCGATTTGCTGCTTTGCAACACTGTAAAAGTGTCACACTCTGGGCTGTTTTAGACACACACATCATCAGAAGCTAAGTAGAACTTAGAGGAACATTTTTAGCCTCTGATTACAGGGCTAAGAAAAGGAAATAACTCCCAATTACCGTCCTATTTGTGTACTTTTGTGAGAAAGGCAAGCAGAAGTACATAGTTACACCAAATAATGCAGCCAGTATTTTAGTAAACAAACAAATACAGAGGCTAAGTTAGCTCATATTAGCTAAAATTACTATCCTAGTACAGCGTTATACAAGAATTTCCGTGAAGTTTCTACAGAGGCTGAAGCGGTATTAGCATTAGCCGCTAACTGTAGCACTAGCCCGTTCAGAGGGAAGTATTATCAGACTGTAGTCTGTAAACAAGATACACGGGACGAACCTGGCTTACCAGAACATTCAGGGATCTTTAATATACCACTATTGGCCGGCATTTAGGAGTGCTAACCACGGCTAACTAGCGCCGCTTATCATGGCTGGCTAAGCGCTTGCTAACTGTGGCTAGCACTCACCCTTGTACAAAATACTTGAATTCTAGGCTTACTGTAAATAAATGGAAGCAAATTACTCACTCAAATAAACAGTTTTCAAGAGAGAAATCTGTTTGACTTTAAAAGAAAATATATATTTATAAGAATTACAGTTTTGTTTACTTAGGCACCCCCCAGTGTCAAGATCTTCTGAATTAGAAGGGAAACATGGTGACACCCTTGTTCACTTGGATGTAGGCATTCTTAATAGTGGCGCTTAATGCGCCTTATAATCCGGTGCACCTTACATATGACAATAGACCAGAAAATAGGCGTTTATTAATAGTGTGCCTTATAATAAGCTGCACTTTAAAGTCCGTAAAATATGTATTCCGAATGCTGAAGGTGCTTTTTTGCTTTTTTTTTTTTTTTTTTTTTTTTTTTGCCAAAAATATAGTGAACCCATAAAAAATACTTTTTTAATTGCTACATTTTTTGCTGTATATATGTTACTTATGTTTCGATTTGCAGCTTTGCTTCTGTAAAAGTGTCACACCCTGGGCTGTTTGAGACTTTCGCATCTTCAGAGGCTTAAAAGAGACTAAGAGGAACATTTTCAGCCACTGATTACAGGGCTAAGAAAAGGGAAGAACTCCAGTACTATTTATGCAATTTCATGAGCTTATTTTACTAGGCCTTGGGGTGTATCCTTGTGAACATGTTATTCTTTAGTCTTCTTGTTTTGTAGAACTTGGAACAGACTCGACTAATCCAGCCTTTACAAGATCTACATTTAAAATGTTTTTTTTAGAGTAATGGATGTTTTGTCCCTTTAATGAACCAAATCAGAAAAGGTTGAGACAAACAAAACGCACAATTTATTTTATTGAAGACATATTGAACTTTGGATATTTCATTTTATTAAGATGTTTTCTTTACAAATACGCACCTATTTCAGGTGCATTTCAGGCCTGATTCCAAAAAATGTTAGGACAGTAGAGTATTTCGCATTTTGTAATGTTGCCATTAATTCTCACAACACTAAACAAAACTGGCACCATGAATACCAATAAAGATACCAATGTGTTCTGCAAACACATCTTTAAGGTGAGCAACAGTATAAGGCCATCACTATTGCATTTTTTTTATCTTGTCTGTGTGGTTCTATTAGCTATTGTTGAATGACAGTTCTTATTGGTCTTTTGTTTGAGGGGTCATGGGTCCAGATTAGATTTGAACCCTTGCCCAGCCCCTTAACAGGCCTTGGCCTGTGTACAGGCTACAAGTCTCTTTTCTTTGCAGTAAAATAAGTTATTTACATTCTGGCTTTGGAGTCTTCTTGAGAAGAAGCTGCCTGTTCACTCTCTACTCCACTGAATAATTTCAGATCAGTAAGAGAAATCCACCCTAAATTTTGCATGTTTGAAAACAGAAATGAAAACTAGAAAGCTGGGATGAAACTGAAGTGTTGAAGGACGTTAACTGTTTGATTTGTATTCAGAATATATTGACTTTAAAATAAAGTTCATGAAATCAGCAATTTTCATTCTTTATATAACTTTCAGTAATGTTTCATATCAAACATAAAACTTTTTATGTAATGCTTCAACAGATATCCTCAAGATATACACGTCTCATATCAAGCAAAAAATGGACAAAAAGGCCAAGAGGTTAAACACAGCCTGGCCAAAAAAGTCAACACCTGGATTTAAGTAAGCAATGATGTGGAGTTGATACTGCAGTTGGTC
Organism: Astyanax mexicanus; assembly: GCF_023375975.1. NCBI lineage: Eukaryota > Metazoa > Chordata > Actinopteri > Characiformes > Acestrorhamphidae > Astyanax > Astyanax mexicanus. The sequence goes on along the minus strand of NC_064418.1, from coordinate 12,220,478 downwards.
TGCAGGTCTAGGTTCAGCAACAGTATGTGCTGAAAGAATGAGGTCTACCTGAATATACTGAATATAGACCAGGTTATTCCATCAATAGATTTGTTCTTCCCTGATGGCACGGACATATTCCAAGATGACAATGCCTGGATTCATTGGGCTGGAATTGTGAAGAGTAAATCAGGAAGCATGAGATCATCATTTTCACACATGGATTGGCCACCACAGATTCCAGACCTTAACCCAATTGAGAATCTACCATCATTCAAGATCTTGGTGAAAAATGAATGCAACACTGGATTGAAATAAATATTGTGACATTGCAGAAGCTTATCGAAACAATGCTACAGTCAATGCGAACTGCAATTAAAGCTAAAGGCGTTCCATCGAAAGTATTTGACCTTTTTTTGGTGAAAACTTTTTTTTGGCCTGGTAGTGTACATTCATTTAAAAATATTATGCTCTGTAGAGGGAGAAATATGCAAAGCCCTTCCAATCTAAATTTAGGGACCCTGTGTTTAAACATTTTAATAATTTAAAAAATACTGTCTTAAAAGTTACATATAAAATGGCATTTTCTACTTAGAATGCATGACTCAGAGCAACACTTTACATAGTTCCCACACTCAACCTGTTGAGTTGAATTCTGAACCTGCAGGTGTTGATTGCCTGACTATGTGTTGATAAGGAATGATGAAATCATCCCCTGAAGATGTGAAGATGTTCTAATAACACATGCCAAATTTCTCACTGCTTTCTCATGAGCTTTTAGGAATGATTCAGCTAGAAGGTTCACACTTAATATTGTCTGAACAGATTGTAAAAGTAAATGTCTTACATATATCTCAACTCATCATGAGATAAAAGGAGGAGCAGCAACTGTATTTCATTGCCCTGTAACTCTGTATTAGTTCTGATGCTTATGTATCAAACATAGATGCTTTCAACAGTGGACAAGGGTTCAATCTGACCAGTTCACAGCTACATGACCACATATGAAGCAGAGAGCAATGCATTCAATACTTTTGGCCAGTAGAAATAGCCCTTGTTTGCTCTGGCATATCAGAGGTTGCCCATCCCAAACTGTTGCTGCTTTGTGGTTTGGGCCTCCTCTGACCATTGGTCCCCAAAAGTTTTGTCATTTTAGAGATGCTCCATCCCAGTTGTAAGGTGAAATAAAGATTTGGCCCAAAGTGGCTTAGATTTTAGTGCCTGCCCATATCTCCTACACTCATTATGTTCACTACAAGAACAGAGAGTTCAGTTAGCATCTAACAGATATTCCAGACCACCACATGCAATGCTACATAAAATCATTGTTATTTAATTTTGACCCATAAGTTCTTTCAAACCAGTAAAAAATGTAGAAAACACATCTAGAGATGCCCTGAAATTAGTTTTTTGGCCAAAATCAAAATTTATTCTAAACATTAATATACATCAGCAGTGCTATGCTAATCATACATATACCTCAGCAGTGCTATTCAAGTCACCTGAATGAAAGGTTCAGTATTTTAGGAAACAAACAAATACTGAGGCTAAGTCAGCTCAGCTAACATTACTATCTTTTCCCTGTACAGCTTGAATATTTCAGATGAAAAATAGCCAGTTTTAGACAAGCTAGCTAGTACAATGACACAGAGCTAGTGATTAGGGGTGGGCGATATGGCCCTAAAATAATATCACGATATTTCATGGTATTATCGCGATAACGATACTCTTGGCAATATGACAAAAAAAATTAAGATATTAAAAAATTACAAGAATTTTTGCAGATTTGTAACAGAACTCCAAATATCTCCATATATCCAGGATTAAATGATACTGGACAGATATAATCTGTCTCTAGTAGATATTTAATAGGAAATGAGAAATATGTGCATTTTTCTTTTGCTTAAAACAGCTAAAAAGTAGAACCCTGATGTGATAATTAGGGGTGAGTGTTATGGCACGATATTTCAGGGTATAATATCGTTCATGATATTCAAAAATGTTGCCGATATTATCGCGTACGATACGATATGGCACACCCCTACTAGTGATTCCAATTTTTTTTATTTGTTTAATTTATGTGAGTAGAGCATAAAAATTAAATTAAAGAAGAAATCCAGTGTGAAATGGACTTGAGGTATAGTGAAACATAAAACACAAACTTTTGTTAAATAACATCTCTGTAATATTGATGCATGTACACATTCATTTGCAATTATCTGTGCACTTTTAAAGTTTTCAGTGCCTCATTTTAAATGTCAGGGCAATTGAAATTATCCAAAAGCTATTTGGAACTGGTTCATAGTGTAAAAATAGTGATTTCTTTGTATGGGCAATGCTATGCCCCTATCATTAGGATTGTAAGCCTGTGTTTCGAAATGTTCGGGCTGAACAGAGGTGGGCTATTCAACAAAAGTTTGTACTTGTTATTATGTTTCACTAGAACCCAAGTCCATTTCACATCGGATTTCACATTTAAACCTTCCTGCTGGCTCTTTGATATACAGCACAGCGTTGCAAAACACTGCAATATGACTTTAAATAAATCATTTGTTGTTCGGTTTAAATAATTCTGTCTTTTTACTTTTTTCTGTGCTTTTTTTTTCACAGTTTTTGGGCAAGTACTTTTCGAATGCTATTCAACTTCAGTTGAATTTATCTTTTTATAAACAAGGAAACCCTGTATATATGTTTTTGTATGTATAGCACTGCCAAGGTTTTAAATAGCTATAAAATATTAAGGATTTTAAGTCAAACAATCCTAACTGCTTAAAACCCCAGAAACCCAGAAAGGGAATGACTAAAAAATTGTCATGATGACGCAGGAAAGGTAATCCACATTATACAGCATCATGGTGGGTCTGTGATGTTGCGGGGCCTGTTATTTTGTCCCCTGAGGCCCTGGAGTCATCGGGATACCAGACATCAAACACCAGGACATGTCAGATCAAACACTTCCTGTCTTTGCCAGGAGGGTAAGACTGGGTCATGACTGGATCTGCCAGCAGGACCGAGACTCAAATCATACTGTTCCTCCAAATTTACACCAAAAATGGTCAGGTGACGACAAAGTTCAGAATTTGCCCAACAGTGAGCATTTAAGGATTTGAAGAAATTTTTGGATGATATATGATGATAAATAAGCATTACAAGATGGGACCTGAAGATAGTGTCAAGTGTGTGCAAAGCATTAAATATACTAAACTACTACTATTAATATTAGTATTTAAAAATGTGTTTTTATATAGACTTCTGTATACATTTTTCCATAAAATCTATACAATATATGCCATTTAATTCAGATTCTACAGGGAAAAAAAACTCTCAAAATAATAAAAGTGTGAAAGTGTTGAAATCACAGACCCATTAATTCCTGATTAAATCTGTAAATCCTCCTGTAGCATGACTGGTAATATATACATTTGAAGCCAGTGTGACACATTTATGACAATTGTGCCCTTTCATCTTAGGTAAATTTCTATTCTCAGCCCAATTATTATAAAGGTTACTAGCAACTAGTATCCCTATGACTATTAATATTTCCATGTTCAATGAAAATGAAAGAATGCTGCACTGACCCGCAGAATATACTTAACCCTATGATATGACACCTACATACAGCTATCCGATGACTTTTGTTATGTCAGTGTATTATGAAATAATACCATTCATAGGAAAATTCAATAATTGCATGTTTTAACATGAGGGTATGTAGTCACCTGAGTAATAAATTAACTGATTGAGGTGCCAGCATTGACGTGACAGTAATATTAGTCCAAGATTTTCAATCTTATCTGATGAATCGTACATATCAGAGCTGCCCACTAATGATTTTAGGAGGTACCTCAAAAATCATAGATAGATACAGTATTTTGTATGTGCATTAGAACAGGGGTTTTCCAACTTTTTCACCTCTTTTCCCACCTGTTTATAACAAGAAAGCATAATGACCCACAAGAAAAGAGAGAAAAATGTTTTATTTAATTATTTTTAAAAAAAAAATTGGCTAAGACCCTTATTTTGCCAAATGGCATTGCTTTTGACGTTACTTCTGTCATAGGATTTTCTTATTTTTGTGTTTCTTTTATGATTATAAACATGGAAAGATGAAAGCCAGTTTCATCATAACATTTTAGATGGTCTTTAGGACTGCACTTCAAAGTTCTTGAAATGTTTCAAACTGAATAGCCTTCTTTTTTTTTTTTTCATAAATTAATTAGTAATTTTTTCCTCTTAGCTAGGCCAGTTGTCCCACTTATTCAGCTGATAGTCAGCTGTATACCTGCCACAACATAAGGAGGGTAAAAAAAAAAAAATAGCACACATCTCCTCTGGCACATGTGAAGTCAGCCACTGCCTTTTTTTCGAACTGCTGCTGAAGCCTTGGAGGAAAGAGCAGTGACTTGGTTCAGATACATCAGCTCACAGATGCCTTGTGCTAAACGACATCACCCTCTAATCTGTAGAGGCGATCATTGTTACCTATCCTACTAATTATCTTCAGATTTTTTTGGAATAATATTATTTATTATGTAATATTTTTTCCCCTAGGTAAACAGTGCATCTAAATTGGAGGCCAACAGCTCTAAGCTAACTCTGACTGGAGTCATACAAAAATATTTATCCCAAAATAATCTTAGCATCTTTACTCGTGAAGTAAGAGCTTCCACACGGTGCTAGTTGGATCTTGGGGTGCGTGCATGCGGGTGTCTATCTTGGGAATGGCGATACGCACTGTGAGCTTCTGAGTGTTTGATGCAGCAGCTGAACAAACCTCTGATGTAGAGCTAGCTTTGAGCACTGGCCAGGTCAGAGATGAAAGGCTAGCACACATCTGAGCTAGCCCAGCCGTGTGAAGCAGGCAGGAGATTCCTCCGCATATTCATACTGTCATCAGTGATGAAAGAGGACAAACAGGTGGCCTGCAAAACTAATCAGCCTCACAACACAATTTATACCAGTGTTTATCGTCCCGACAAACAACAGCCAAATGTTGAATAGGCTGCAAAGCCAGAGATCAGAGGAGGCTCGCTCACCTCCCCGCGTAGCTACACGACACATTACAAGCGTCCTGAAATGATTAGAGGCTGCGGCTTTCTCACAAATCTGTTCTTCCTGCTAACTGGAACTGAGATCCCGCGGAAGGTCTGCTTTGCATGAGATGCAGTTTAAATTGGAAGAAGGATAGTTCCGGCATTCAGAACAACTCTACTGATGTAGCTCCCAGATTAAATTTACGGGGTACTTTTCAGTGCCGTGATTCCATCTAGCATATATCCAGCATATATAGCAGAAGTGCCCACCCAGTATGCTCTGACTGGTGTGACCGAGACTGGCTTGACTTGTATTTGGCAGATAATAAGATATTATTATATTATAATATTATAATATTCATGCAGGGTAACACCCTACACAGGGTTATAGATACAGATATGCCAGTAACCAAATTTGGTTCGACTAAGAACCATAGTAATATCCGCCAAAGCCATTCTTATTACAACTTTTCAACATCCAATAAAGTCATAAAAGATTATTAGCTCTAGAAACAGCATATCTATATATTTTGCACATACATATCACACTTTTGCCTTGCTTTGTCTCTTTTCTGCCCTGTCTCTGTGTTTGTAATTTCTTTTCTTGATTTCCCACCAAACAGTGTTTTCACCTGTGTCTAATTTGTAACCCAGCCCTCTCATTATCCTACCCAGGTGTTTCTTGTCTGTCTCTGCTTATAAGAAGCCTCTTTGTTCCAGTGTGTCTAATCTCGCCTTGCCTTGCCTTGCAATAGTTTCTTTAAGCTTGTGCTTGTCCTTGTATCTGTTTGTGCTTTTTTGGGAACTTGTTCTCCTTGTGTTGTTTTCCATTATATCTGTATAGTGTCTAAATATCTAAAGACGAGTTTAATAACTATAAGACATAGGACCCTATTATAGCGATCTATAGCGCACCGGTCAATTGCACATCACGCAGCTGGATTAGGGCATGTCTTTGTGTCTTTGGTAGCATGAAAAAAAAAAACACCTTGCTCAGCTTGAAATGCTCAAAAGGTGCCGTCTGAATTTGGCGCGTTCGTATCTAAACAGCGCGGGGCTTTGTGCGTCAGTGCCTCAGTGGAGGATACTGACCTGCATGTTAATATTGTGAAGGAACTTCAGCAGCTCTTTTAAGGGACAGCAATGTTATTTTATCCTTTATTCTGTTTTCAAGTTAAAAGTCGGGTTTGCGAGGATACATGGACCCTGATGATTGATTGTTGTCTAGGTTCTTTTCAGTCAGTGGCGCACCTGTGTTTTTCCGCTACCAAAATACCAACACACCAGAAATTTACCTGAACACACCTCACTTCCAAAACACCACGCACATCAGGGTAGATTTATTCTTAAACTTAGACGCTATTTTAACAGCGCAGGTGCAAGGCAGTGTCTATGATTGCGCCTGCACAAGTCATGTATTCTTTTATGGTGAAAAACGAAGCCTCCAGAGCAGACTACGGACTATGTTTGCATGGAACGCAGCTTAGTTTCTATCAAGGAGCAATGAAGCCAATGGATTGCAGAAGCTTTTTTTTTTGATATATGAACCCTTTAAAATGTCCTTAATTTATGCTCAGATTAAAAAAAAAGGACTCTAAAGCAACAATCATGTAAACAAAATGATACAATGATTGTAGAGCCACTCAGAAATGAAATATTCACATTACAGTGGCACGCTTTCCAACCGCTATCATGCTTCTGAGCAGAGCATTTAGAGCCAAGTTGCTCCAGCAGTGCTGCAATATGGCCTCCTTTTCTTCTATACTCCCTTCATTCCAAAGCTTCTTCAGTTCCAAGATGGAAATAAGCCTATTCTGCCATTTGTCTGGGAAAGATTCCTGAGTTTGTTTACTGTTGTGCTCTGTGCTGTTGTGTGGGCTCAGCTTTTTCTCTTCCTGGATACTTTACTGTATTTGAGCCACATCATGCAGCAGCGTAGCACTTTGCCTTGGGCTCATACTGTACCATGCATTTCTTGGTGCGATCTGCTGTTGCTTTTAATGAACAAGCTGGAGCCGTCTGTGAGACAGTATGTGTTGTGGTGAGACTTTTCTCACCTCCTGGAGCAGCTCTGCAGTGTTCTCTAGAGTGAGATTTACCGTGTTAAAAAGACTTGAAAACCACCCTTTAGATGATGCATCTTGAAGGTGGGTGGAACTTTTAGGAATCTGGCTCTGTTCAAGGGTGGATTTCTGAGGGCATGATGTTTAAAATGCTCTCTTGATTTCGCTAGCTTGTGAATTAAAAAAAAGCTAAATGTAACATATCTAACGTGAAGCTAAGGAGGACAAGAAGCTAATTAGTAAATACAGTTAACTAGTATTTTAAACTGTACAATTCAAATAAATTTAATATCACTCAGTAACAATGGACATCGATCAATAACAGATGCTGTAAATTGAATTTATCTTTTAGAACATCTTAGAACTACAATTTTTATATATTTTGATGTACCTTTACTCATCAAGTATGGGTAATTACACAGAGCATGCAAAAGAATCATTTTAAATTGAGTGGGTGCGATGTAGTATCCTTTCAGAACGGATTAATCTGATTACAAGTTATGTTCAGTCAGAGAGAGAAAGAAAAATTGCTGAGGGAAATGTCATCAGAGGATGTAAGAGAGTTTTATATACGGTTGTCAGTTTTGTCAGTGTAAATGAATGAGCTACTGATGTCTAAGTTTCCCCTTCTGAAGTCTTCATTGCTCCACCAGCCGCTCGTATTCAGTTAAACTGAGCCGGATCCTCTTTCAGAGGCTGTACATGTGATCTAAGTATGTAAAGACGCATGACGTGGCCAGAAGAATTCCCGCGAAAAAAGGACCTGACACCCCAGTTTTTAGAATGAATATATTAGGCTCAGCAGACATGAACCCTAGTTTTAGCGCACTTGTACCATTAAACACAATATTTTGACCCTTCTCTACTCAGAAATGCCTCTGCTTTCATTTTAGAAACAGTTCGGTTCTAACATAGGACTAGTTCGCACAATCTCTTATTGATTGCACCTCTCAGATTTGAGAAACGAAATAATGTGGACTGCCACTGTGGATGTGTAGCAGTAGTTTTTCACATAGGGTCAGGATGATTTAGATAGCTTTTTTCCTTTAATAAATTAAATTGTCGTTTAAAACTGCACAAAAAAAGCAAAACAAGAGAAATCATATGGGTATATGTTTAGTTTGGTTTCTTTGCCTTCTAGGCAGTTGTTCCAGTATAAATACCTTTCTCTACATTTTAGTAAGCTAAGGATGCTGTCAGGTATGAACTGCAGTGAGTGAAAATGTATCTGACTGTCTGAATCCCCCAGAGACGCTTAATTGCCAAAATATTGAGAAATTTCTTTAATGCGAGAACTCTACTTGTCTTTATTCCGTACGCCAAAGGTTTTATTCTCAGACGAGGCGAGCGTCAGCGCTGGAATAGCTTGAGGCTAATGCGCTGTGACACTGATGGTGTTTAGCGGTGGCTTTTTTTTGTCTCAGTTGGCTTGCTCCAACAACACTTGCTACATGTGTTTTTTTCCCGGAGACAGCCTAATGAGAGTGTGTCTGCAGTCCACCCACTCTGGGAGGAAGAGCCGGCAGCCGGCAGCACTGTACTAATCACAGGCTACTGGGTGATATCACTGTGGTGTGTGTGGTGTGGCTGTGTGTGTGCATGTGTGTCTATGTGTTTGTGCTATCCTCACAGGTCGTGCTCCTGCTGCTTGCTCTGCTGCCCTCCAAATTATGCCTCGTAGTCATTCGTATAGTCTCAAGTACTGACGGTAATGAGTGTCCATTAACCTTGTCCCTTCAACCCTCACTGAGTCCTCTGTGTGTTTAGAGATGTATTGACTGTCTACATATGGACGTATAGGTTGTCACAAATAGTCTGCTTGTAATTAGAGATGGTACCAATTTGATTCCCATTAAAAACACCTGTCTAATAATCTGTGGGTTCCCGTCTTACCACCAAAATAGCTTCAAGCCATCAAGGCATGGACTGCACAAGACCTCAGGACAACAAGACTAGCATTAGCAGCAGATCCTTTAAGTCTTATAAGTTGTGAAGTTGGACCTCCATGAATTGCATCACTAAAATCTTTGGTGGCAGGTGTCCTTCCATGGGAGATACTGAGTAGGGATGCACTGATGCGTATCTTTCAATACCAATACTGATACCGATACATAAACTACCAATATTATACCATTGCTGGATTAATAAACCATATAGCAAATCATGATGAACTTTACAGCATTACTTTACTTACTTTGTCAAACAGACAAAGTAAGACAAAATAATAACTAGATGTAAATCTAAACTTCTACCTATTTTTAATTGAAAGCAAAGTAAACAAAACAAATACAGTATCTTTGTTTTTGAAAGTAACACACACTCTTTTAACTCATTACACTGAGGCAGAAACTGTAGGAGACTTGTTTTTACAGACTAGTACATATGCACTGGATGGCTGCAATATGATTTTATTGGAATTTTATTTCTGTGAACGTGTACATGTTAACTGTTTTTCAGAGCTGGATTACTCCCTGATAATTGATGAGGTTGCACTGGTAAGAAAGGGTAAATCTTGTTGTTTGCTTTGCTATGTGTGATCATGGGTTTTAAGTTATTTGAACTGGAGTTATTAAGACTGTTTTTTATTGAGTTGGATTACCAACTCATAGTTTATGACAGGCTGATGATACTGTAGATTTGCTATGATATGTGTATCCTGTGTTTAGGTTATGCCAACCTGTGTTTTGAAGCCTAGGGTTGTTGGATAGCCGCCATGATAACAGCAAGGCTCAGATAGGTTAACTCTTTCAGACCCTGCGTCCGTCAAATTGGACGTCATACATGAACGATCCATATCATCATATCATGAACCAGCCAATGAAACAGTAGCTTAGTCCCACCATTGCACTGGGAAAAACATCAACTTAGACATTTATTTTTACTATTTTAACTATTTTTATGTGACTTAGAACACGTAAAACTGTTTTACTGTTTTGGTCAATATCAGATATAAAATAAAAATGTAAAAAGCATATATATATATATATATATATGGTTTTATATTGGATTATTAGATTCTTCTTTTGTGTGCGTTATGGACAGAAAGCAGCATTCTCCATCACTGACTGAGACGTAATTCAGGTCTAAAATGGTTAAAGCCCTTAGCTGGATAACTCACTGATATTTGATGACAGGACCCACACTGGTTAGATAGAGCAGGTTCATAAATTGGCCTATTTATCCAATATCCAATCCAGCATTTTGTTTTTTAATATCAGGACCGATATTCAATCATACCATCAGATTGGTGTATTCCTACCACTGCATACTGGGCACACTTAGCAAAACCTGCCAGAGGTATGGGGAATGTTCTGACCCAGTCATCTAGCCAACACAAGTTAGTTATTTTCAGAGAGTCTCGGATTCTTACACTTGTCTGTTTTTTCAGTTTCAACATTTAACATCTCTTCAAAAACTGGCTATTCACTTGCTGCCTGATATATCCATCCTTTCACAGGTGCCACTGAAACCAGATCATCAATGTAATTCACTTCACCTGCCTGAGATTGTAAGGTTATTCCTGATTTGTGCTTTTAGTGTATAGTGAGTAATTGACTTACAAGTCCAGGTCCACAAGGTTCTTCATATCTAATATAATATCAGAGTGATATCAGTACCCGTAATTAAATTCCGGCAGCTGAATGAGCCCCTGAAGTGGCCTGAGAGCCTGAGCTCAGATTTCTCAAAGGCAGAAAGCTAGCGTTTGAAAGGGCAGTGACTTTGTCATGGCCACCTTTGGCACATCTCTCCTGAGGGAGATGGAGACGGATAGGGGAATATAGAGAAGCTCTATCTCAGCCGTTGTCCCCTCTCTGGGGAAACATCACAGTATTGCTGGCTTCATTCTGTATTCTCCCCCAGCTCGGAGGATATGTCTCCTCAGAGACAAGCCAGCCAGTCTCCACCTGCACTTCTCAGGAACTCTTCGCAGTCGGCCAGATATTTCTCCCAGCTTGACATTTCCCCATTCGTTAAGTCATCAGCCTGTTGCTAATACCCCACCACTGACGTCTGCACTCCTAAGACAGAAAACCCTCCAGGTAGAGCATTTCGGGGTCCTTTGACTTGGGCCTGCAGAGGAACACCTTTTTACTTTCAGAAAGAGCTCTTTTGAAGAGGCTATGAAAAGTAGTGAAAATTTGGTTCCAGTGTTTCTTGGCCCAACTGGCTTAGTGATTAGCACGTTCACCAACCAGAGCTGGGTTTCTGGGTTCATTTCATAATTCAAAAAGTACTTACTGGCTTAAGGTATATTTGGATTGTAGCCTATTCATACTAGCTATAAGATAAGATTTGAGATAACATAATACTTAAATGATCCCACAGTGAGGAAATCTGCAATATTACAGCAGCATATATATATATTAGTGATGTCACTTGATAAAAAAAAATGATAACAAAATTCTGTGATTAACTGCGATTAATCGCATTTTTTTTTTCAGATGCAAATTTTTAAAGTGGATATTTAAATGCAAATATGTGTGTGTGTGTGTGTGTGAGAGAGAGAGAGAAACAAAGCTCTCTGAACAGGTTTGAGCTGGAAGTTCAGAGCGCATCATTCAATCGTTCAGCCAGATGACAGTTCAGTGTGTCGGGCGGGGGCGGGGCAGATTATGGCAGAAGTAGGGGTCAAACTTGGTGCCTTAATTAACTTGCGTTAATAAAATAGTAACACGTTACTGATTTCAAATTAACAGCGTGCGTTAACTCTTTAACGCAGCTCTAATATATATACAAAATTAAGGGTAAATTAAGATTTAATGGAATCAAACAGCCAAATACATGATTCATTTCTTTAATACTGAAGTACATGAGTTTATGGTTTCTTCATGGAAAAAATAGCTTGTATAGCTTCATTACTATCACTATTAATTATTATTAGATCTTATGTCCTTAATTCACTCTATAAATACAAGAAAAAAATCTTTAGTAAACCGTTTAGTCAGCCAAATACAGTAAATACCAGTCAATGTTTTTATTTTTTTGTCAACATTTTAAATAAACTATGAAGGAACACATAATGAATCATATAGCAAACCTAAAGTATTAAACAAACCAAAATACTCCGTAAAGCATTTAGGTGCTCTTATCTGGGGAGCTGTTAACTTACAGTTTCTCAGGCTGGTAAATAAATCTTGTTTCCTGGTGCGGTCCAGATTAGAGCCAGTTTTATCAAAACATTTTCGATGGTCTTTATGGCTGCACTTGAGGATACTTTCAAAGTTCTTGAAATGTTTTGGACTGACTGAACTTTTTTTTAAGTATTTTTTTTCTTTACTAAGTTGAATAGTTCCTGCCAGAGTATAAATTTAAACATTATGCAATAGGGCTATTCACTGTATACCAACTCTACAACTGATGCTCTTAAACATTAACATTAAGAGGATAAGAAATTCAAGTAATTAACTCTTGACAAGCTCAGCACAGCTGTTAACTGAAAGCCATTCCAGGTGACTACTTCATAAAGCTGACTGAGAAAATCCAGCCAAGACGTGCAAAACTGTCATCTAAGCAAGAGGTGCTACTTCAGAGAATCTAAAATATAAAACATATTCTGGTTTGTTTAATACCTTTTGTTTACTAAATAATTCCATATGTTTTTCTTCATAGTTTGGATGACTTTAGCATTAATCTACAATGCAAAACATTTTTTAAATAATAAAAAAAAACTCTTAAACAAAAGAGCAAATCAGCATGCTAGTTGTGCCAAAAGTAGAGGATCTTCCCTCGCTGTGGAGATCTGCATAAGCGCAGTAGCCATAACAAGCCAAACAATTATTTCTCTTTTGTGTATTATTGAATCAAACTGATACAAACTGTTAATGAGTTTGTTATAAGATTTTATCAGTGATTAAATGTACCTTTGGTTATCTAGTATTTTGCTTGCTCCCCATTGATAACCCCAACAGATGAAAGTCTTGTCTTCCGTGACTGGAAATAGCTGCCCGGTCGTGTTGCAAAGATGGCCACTGAGTGAACTGACTTGCCTAGAAGGACTTTTATCCATCTCAGTGTGTTGACCTTGAAAGGTTGCAGGTTTGTTTCCCACAGTGATGTCACAGCCATCTGTGGCCAGCAGTCCCAGAGAGCATAACAGACCTCGCCCTCTCTCTGGATGGGAAAGATGGCCTTTCCTCTGCCCCCATCACTCAGCGTGAAAGTAGCCAGTGCCAGCATCTGTTGGCTGATGTAAGAGAACTGGCAGGTAGACTCTATTTAAACCTGACATTAGCATGGGTTTATTTTGATAGAATCATGTTCGTATATTATATATTATATAAAGACCAATTGGTAATTTTGGCAATGAAATACGCATCTCTGTACAAGTTGGCTTTCCAAACCATCACTGACCTTCAATAAATTTTGCTTTTCATTTAGAAATCAAGGGAGCAGAGTCTAGAGGAAGAGTGGAGAGACACACAGTCCAAGCTGCTTGAGGTCTAGTGTGAAGTTTCCATAATCAGTGATGGTTTGGAGAGACATGTCATCTGCTGGTGTTGATCCACTGTGTTTTATTATCAAGTCTAAAGTCAGTGCAGTTTTGTTTTCCCACAAAATCTTACAGCACTTCATGCTTCCCTCTGCTGACAACGTTTATAGAGATGCAGATTTCATTTTCCAGCAGGACTTGGCTCGCTGCCCACACTTCCAAAAGTACCAATTGGTCTTATATAATATTCAAATTTTCTGAGACACCGATTTTTGGGTTTTCATTAGCTGTAAGCCCTAATCCTGTGTAAAACATCTATATAATATATGAGTGTCACATTTTGATCTAAATTACTGATATAAAGTTATATAAAGTTTTTGAGATGTACTTGTATATTGGTCTTACAGGGACATACATATGTCTCATTCCGATGGATAAATAGAAGTTTGTAAAAATGTGTGTAAAAATAGATTATGCTTATTTTACTACCTAAACCCACACAAGTGTCATAAGCGAACCTCAGTGGAAAAATAAAGTACTTGGAAATTTAAGATATGGGCATTTTAAACACTCAAGAAAGATCTTCCTCAGCATCTTGGCCGCCCACTCCTGCAAGACTAGCAATTTTGCTGAGTAATCAATCATAATGAAAACTGTTCTGCTAACAGGTGGTGTGTGGCGCAGCGATGAATGGGCAGTTCTCTCCTTTTCAGGAAGACAGATTAGCATAGCCATGGACAGCTTCATTTTACATTCATAGGAACTGGATTGGATAAATAAATGGAAGAAAAATCTCATGTGCTCTGAGATTTATTAAAAAAATGAAAATTTAAGGAGAAAAAAATCTTCCCAGAATGTAAATTTCTTGTTGAAGAGTAATCAGACACTCAAACATTTCCTCTGCTGATATTTCCCAGCATACACTCTGCTATGCACTGATTTTTCAGAAACATTTTTCTAGAATATGGAGCTTTGCCTCACACCGACAGAAAACACTGATGTGCCAAAAGTCATGGAATAGCAGTATGTAAATGGATCGTTAAGGACCCTATTGTACTATCTCAGAGTTAGGGCCATAAATATTTGGACAGTGACACAATCTTTATAGTTTAACCTCTGCATGCCACCACACTGGATTTCAAATGAAACACATAAGATGTTATTGAAGTGTAGACTTCCAGGTTTAATTCAAGAGGTTAACCAAAAATATAATGTGAGATGTTTAGGGATTACAACCAATAAAAATGTTCTACAATTTAAACTATTTCACTATTATGGTAAAGCTTACTAACAATGAAAGTGCTTTTTATAACGCCCAACTGTGTGTAGTTGGTTTAGACAAAAAGGTGTTTGCTGATAATGATAATAAGGTGTTTTTGATAATGCTGTATGTAGTTTTTGTTGCAGGATTTACAGCTCTGGAAAAAATAGGAGACCACTTAAAAATGATTTTAGCCAATTAAATACCTCTGGAATATAATCAATATGAAGATAGATGATCACCAGCCATCAATCCAATCTGAACTGATTAAAAACCAGGGATATTCCACTAAATATTGATTTCTGATTTTTTTAAACTTTATGAATATGAACTTGTTTTCTTTGCGTTATTTAAGGTCTGAAAGCTCTGCCTCTTTTTTGTTATTTCAGCCTTTTCTCATTTTCTGCAAATAAATGCTCTAAATGACAATATTTTTATTTGCAATTTGGGATAAATGTTGTTCGCAGTTTATAGAATAAAACAGCAATGTTAATTTTACTCAAACATATACCTATAAATAGTCAAATCAGAGAAACTGATTCAGACACTGAAGTGGTCTCCTAATTTTTTCCAGAGCTGTCTGAGGTATTTTGCAGTGTGGGTGTTGGGTGGTTTTGTGAATTGTGTTAAGTATTTGAATAAAACCTGCTGAGTTTACAAAATCATTGTTCAGCAACTGGAGATAATTGCGACATGGTGCTCGGTCCTGACCCCTGAAGAACAGATAGGTTCAAAAAGGTGTTTCTGTATTAGCATTAGCATGGGACGATTGCTCTGTTGGTGAAGCACAATTACTGTCTTGACCTTCTTTCCATTTTACATTAGCGGCAGATTCCAGCGTCTTCAGTCTTCTGCCTTCACCTATAAAGTGTCCTCTGCTGTCTTTTGTGAGGAGTAGAGCAGCGCTGAATTGAAATGAAAAGTTCTCATTTCTCGTCTGTGTTCAGTGGCTTTTCCACGGCTTATGAGGACTGAGCAGATAGTCTCTCTCTGGAGGAGAGGCAGTGATGTGTGTAAAAAGAATATGTTTCATTTAACAGCTGCTCTCTCCTGAAAGTGCCTGTGGATTACAATTTCTCTGGACTGACTTTCTGCAGACAGCTGATGGATGAACAGCCTGATCACAGTTATCGTGGAAAAACATTCAGCCTACTGTCAGAGAACGTTAGAGAAAAGAGAATAAGATGTGCTTGAGGCTACATCGCTGATGCCTAACACTGCTAACTGATATTGATCAATCATTCTGTTTTTCTTTTTTTTAATATTTTATATATATATATATTTCCACTGTGGGTGTCATGTCCGCAACCGTCGCTCCACTTCTGAGACACAGTATATTCATCTCACTGTCTTTGTCTGTGTGTTCCTTTTTCTTCTTTGCAGGAACTTCTATTACATCACCATGCTGAGGGACCCTGTGTCGCGCTACCTGAGCGAGTGGAAGCACGTGCAGCGAGGCGCCACCTGGAAGACCTCCCTGCACATGTGCGACGGCCGCTCGCCAACACAGGCCGAGCTGCCAGCCTGCTACAGCGGAGACGACTGGTCGGGCGTGACGCTGCGGGAGTTCATGGACTGCCCCTCCAATCTGGCCAGCAACCGGCAGGTGCGCATGCTCGCCGACCTGAGCCTGGTGGGGTGCTACAACCTGTCCTCCATGAACGAAAGCGAGCGCAACCCCATTCTCCTGGCCAGCGCCATGAGCAACCTGAAGAACATGGCCTTCTACGGCCTGACCGAGTTCCAGCGCAAGACGCAGTACCTGTTCGAGCGCACCTTCCGCCTTCGGTTCATCTCGGCCTTCACGCAGCTCAACAGCACACGCGCCGCCAACGTGGAGCTGCGCGAGGACGTGCGCCGCCGCATCGAGCGCCTCAACTTCCTGGACGTGCAGCTGTACGAGTTCGCCAAGGACCTGTTCTTGCAGCGGGTCCAGTTCGAGCGGCAGCTCGAGCGCCGGGAGGAAAGGCTGAAGCGGCGTGAGGAGCGCCACCGACTCCGCGAGCAGAAGGTCCGGCAGCAGGAGGACAATGAGGTGCAGCCTGCCACCACTGAGGACTATGCCAGCCAGGTGGCCCGCTGGTGATGCCGCTCACATCGAATGCACAAACACAGTCCTAATCCTGAGGTCACTCATCCCAAGATGAGGAGGAGGAGGAGCAGCATTCTCACCTCTGTTACCTCTCTCTCTCTTTCTCTTATTCTCTTTCTCTCTGTCTTCTTTTCGTTTTTGAGATGCTTTTTTGAGTCTGAGTCAGCACACTGGGAAGCTATTTCACGATATGCTGTTCGATAAACTTTGAGAACCTGAAACATTCACATTTTCAATGTGTGCAGATGGAATGCAATTTTGTGTTTTGTGGGAAAAATAACTGGATCTACTGTTAATGGCCCAATGGCTTGCTAAAAAAATGAACCAAGATAAGTAGATTTGATTACAAAAAAACAGGGCAAGCAATAATATAAAGCTGAAGATATGAGAATACAGCACCCCAAACCCCTGAATGTGCTGCCTGAAATCAATCCAACTTCTGTTAAAAGAAAAAAAAAAAACAATCCAAGCATAAATGAGGTTCTTACTAACATTAAATGTGTATACATGCATTCAATAATTGCCACTTGCCACTGTGTCACCATAAAATTGGCATCTCTGTGTTGCTGCTCATAAGAGGCCTGTTTTTCCTGTAAAGCGGCTTTGTGACAACCTTTGTTGTAAAAAGCGCTATATAAATAAAATTAAATTGAATTTAATTGAATAATAATTGGATTATTTTCTTAATACATTTTTGCAGTTATCTTCTCTATTCAAGTGGTCAGGTAAACGGCACACTTTTAATACTGTATGTTATATTAAATTAGGTCTAGAAATATTTTAAAGAGTGCTGGATTTTATTTCAGTAGTCAGATTTCTCAGCACATGTATACCCTTACTCTGATTTCTTTCAGTTTTCTCAGAGTCTGTGCATGCATGCAAACACAACCAGATACAGCAGACTATATAGAGAAATTTGTAAGAAGGGCAGCAGTGCACAATACTAGAAACCATACTCATAAAAATATGAAGATTTTTTTAAAGGGTTAATGTTTACAAAAAGCCAAGATGCTTGAAGCTCATGTCACTTACTTCTTCAATATTATTATCTGGTTCCAACAGCTATAATCAGAGAAATCTGATTATTTCCCATTATCTGATTATCCAACTGCTTCTAAATGTGCTGATTATATTATTGACACAGAACATCTGAAATTAGCTATTTCTTTAATTTCCTCCGTATTATTAAAAGCATGTAAACACATTTAATGAATAAAAGCTAGAGAGAATATTCACTAATTCTCCTCCATTAATAGCATTAGTTCATTAGCAATTACTAAGAGTCCAAACGACTCTTTGAGTTTTGCATGTAGTGTTACAATGGCATTATTGATGTCAATGCAATACCATACAACTTCTTTAATATGCTCCAGATAACACCCACTTAAGACCAAAAAACAGGAGTGATGCCAAAGATATATACACAAATTAAATTGTCTTAAATCTAGTCTAAACGTGGGATAGTTCTTATTTTGAGGTGTTGAGGATATTCTAAGATAATTTACCTTATTTATATCCAATTTAATTGGAGCTAATGGGTTTGTGAAGAGTAGTTTTTGCCTTTTCCTTATAGTTAGGCCATAAAAACATGCACTGTTCATCTAAAAAAGAAGTAGCTGAAAAGTCCCTCTAGTCTCATCCCTTATGCCAGGTTCACTCTACACGACCTTTTGTGTCTTTAGTTGTTGTGCTGTTCACACTACACAACTAGTTGTGCTGTAATCACGAGTCCTTCAGTTGTTGAGACTTCAAACGCTACACGACTGATCGGCGACAAAGGGTCACAAATTATACAATTTTTCATTGTGGGAAATCGCAGACTCACCTAAAAGCATGTTTCATCATGAGAACATGCAAGAAACTAAATGCACATGAGAACTAGAGAGAATCTCTAGAGAGCAGAATAACCGCTTGAAGTAAGTAGAAAATGAATGGGCTAATATGAAGCAACTGACCAAAACCAGATTGTATAAATATGAAAAATTGTAAAAATAAATAAAATAAAAAATACTGAAAAAATACTGAAATATGTACTTATGTCCTCAACACAGAACTACAGCTCGGGACAAAAATAAGAGACCAATTAAAAATTAGTTTCTTTGATTTTACCAAATAGAAACCCCTGGAATATAATTAAGAGGAAGATTGATTATCACAAGACATTAAACAAATCTGATTTTTCCAAAAGCAGTGTGTAAGACTGGTGGAAGAGAACATGCCAAGGTGCAAAAACCTGATTTATTCCACTAAATATTGATTTCTGAACTCTTAAAACTTTTTATGAATATGAACTTGTTTTCTTTGCATGAGGTCTGAAAGCTCTGCAGCTTTTTTGTTATTTCAGCCAATTTTTATTTTCTGCAAATAAATGCTCTAAATGACAATATTTTTATTTGAAATTTGGGAAAGAAGTTGTCCGTAGTTTATAGAACAAAACCACAGTGTTCATTTTACTCAAACATACACCTATGAATAGCAAAATCAGAGAAACTGTTTCAGAAACTGAAGTGGTCTTTTAATTTTTTCTAGAGCTGTATATCAAACATTTCAGCACCGCAGACAAAATGTTAAAGGTTTAAAACTCTACTTATAAACATTTTAAACTCAGTGCCCTAGTCTGTATCTTCAGCATCAGGTAACCAACCAATCAGCTCACAGTCTGCGATTGTGATCATTGACGGCTTGGCAAGCATCTTTTAGCAGTTCAAACCACATGACCGAACGTTCACTGACAGATCCCCGATGTGCATTTGAGCTGATTTTTTGCTGGGTGGTCAATGAAAAACTGCTAAAATCGTGTAGTGTGAACCTGGCATTACATGAGTTAGGGACTGGTCTCCTTAATTTTTGTGCCAGTGGAGAAAATAAATTATACACTGTTATTTCTGTAACATATCAATTAATTGGTGATAAATGGGGGAAACTACTTATATTATTATTGATTTAAAATTGTAATTGCAATAAACTGCATTAATTACCGTTGTAATTTAAGTCTACAGCATCTTTACACAGAGATGATAATCATGCAGAACTATCTCTGTGCCAGTTTAGATGTGTTCTCTATTGCCAGTTTATTTGGGTACTGAATATTTTATCTGCCACAGCAACAGAAAATAATAATAATCACATCACCATTTGTGTTTACCTACTGTATTTGTGCACTTTAAAGATTATTATGAACAAAATAGACTCATGGGTTACACCCACAGTAAAGTGTTTATTGGCCCAGAAATTCCACATCACTGCATCCCTCAAAAAATAATCCTGACACTGATCATGGGGCTGCAGCACTCATTGCCTGGATCCCCAAACCAAACACTTTTTTCTCACCATTGTTAGTTCATGGTGTTAATTCATGTTTGATTTGACTGTAAATGTGTTATATTAAGGCACTCCCTCTATTAAACTAAAAAGGAAAGTCACTTATGTATCCAATAAATCATTTAGGGGCAAGTTACTGACTTGTCAATCTAGTGACACTGTATGAATCTTTCCTTATGATATGGCAAAAATAATAAGCACATACAAACTTTGTGTCTAAATGAGGTATGATATATACAGCTCTGGAAAAAATTAAGAGACCACTTCAGTTTCTGAATCAGTTTCTCTGATTTTGCTATGTATAGGTATATGTTTCAGTAAAATGAACATTGTTGTTTTATTCTATAAAGGACAGACAACATTTCTCCCAAATTTCAAATAAAAATACTGTCATTTACAGCATTTATTTGCAGAAAATAAGAAATGGCTGAAATAACAAAAAAGATACAGAGCTTTCAGTCCTAATACTAATACCTAAGTTCATATTTATAAAGTTTCAGAAATCAATATTTGATGGAATAACTCTGTTTTTTAATCAAAGTTTTCATGCATCTTGGCATGTTCTCCTCCACCAGTCTTACACACTGCCCTTGGATAACTTTTAAAATGTGCACAGATTCAAGCAGTTCAAAGTGATCATCCATCTTCCTCTTGAATGAATTTAAGATGATTTTAATTTGGAAAAATCAAACATACTCATAAATTTTAAGTGGTCTCATTTTTTTCCAGAGCGGTATGTATATCAATGAAAAACATGTTTATCCAAAACAGCAAGTTTAGGATAGTTTAGGAAGTTCAGGAGAGAGATTTCCAATAAAAGTCAGTGTAGAAAGCATTTATTTTATGTCATTTTGGAGAATTTCTATTGGTCCATTCATCAGTAAATCATTCTCAACCATTCTCAAAGGTCTCAAAGACCATTGAGAGTTCATCAGAGTTACCAGCCTTAGAAACTGCAAATTAACAGCACTTCAGATATGAGCACCTAAATGCTTCACAGAGTATTTTGGTTTGTTTAACACCTTTAAGTTACTACATGATTCCTTATGTGTTCCCTCATAGTCTGGATGACTTTATTATTCATTTACAATAAAAACATATATACATATATGTGAGAAGTATTGAGGAACGTGGTGGTCAGTGTGCTTTACGCAGAGGCAGAGTAAGAAAGGCCAAATTGGTATTCCTCTCACCTCCTTACCTCTGTCACACTTGCTGATTTTACACGTTTCTGGAGCTCTCATGGAGGACATTATTGCCTCGGAGTGGATTTCCAGTGTCTGAAGAATAGCAGTTAGAGAGGCCGAGTCATAAGCAGAAAAGATCACACCATGGTGTTTCAGTGCTCTGCCGAAAGACCATACTTCCTCTGATTGCTTCGCCCTTGCACGTTTTCAACGGTGGAACCCACTCTGAACAGTCTCCATTTAAGAGAACCTTCCTGAAAGAAAAATGATAGCTCACACAAAAACTTGTATCTTTTTTTTCTTTTCTTTCTTTTTTTAAAATTAAATTCAAAAAAGTATTTGAAACAGAATCATGTGCTGCTATTCTGTGTATTTCAGTGTATTTTGTTTACTTTGCCTGGACTTGAGGCGCGCAGCTTGCGACTGGTGCAAATGAAGAAGTTACTGATGTACATCTGTGTGTACGTGTGCTATAGAGTGAGTGAATAAGTGTGTGTGAGAATGAGTGTGTGTGTGTGTGTGTTGAAATGGGTAGAGTATTACTGTAATGTAATTTAATTGCTTTGTTCACTGAAGTGCAATACAATAGAAAGAGAATGACCTCTTGAAGTAAATGCAAACATTTGGGGAGATATCATGCCATGATATTGGCACGTTCTTATCTTACAAATTTTAATAATATTTTAAAAAGAAATGGAGGTGAAGCAACTTAATTAATAAAAAATGGGTAACTGCCATATGATTTCTTTCTGAAATTAAACTTGAACTGCATCACAAAAACGTTATGTTGTTTTCATTTGTTTCAAAAGTGTTGCTTTTGTAATCAACAGATCGTTAAGGGCTCTGAGAGTTTTAATGAACTAGACTGCTGCCACTATGATCCAGAGATCTCTGGTTTGAATCCTAGTTCTTGTAGTTTTCCATCAGCAGCTGGAGTCCAAGCAAGCACAATTGGTCATGGTTTTCTCTCTAGGATGGGTAGATGACATCACTCCCATGATAATGTTGGTCAACACAGGCGTCTGTTAGCTGATGTATCGCAGCTGAAGCACTTCGCTTTCCTACGAGTGTTTGAGCATTGCTAGTGATGGGAAAAAATTTAATAAAATGAAAAATACATTGAGAAAATAAATAATGCAAAAATGGTTGGAAGTAAGAAAACACTTTTTCAAAGCAAATTTTACAATGTCCTTTTTTCCGTTAGATAAACTCTATTTAATTCCAAATTTTAGCATTTCCTTTCATCCAGTTAGACAAAATTCTATTTTAACCCTTTTAGACCCTTTTCTTTATTTTTAAATGTTTTTGTTGCACATAACACTGTTTGAGAGCTGTTGGCCATCAGAATAGACCATGAACCAGCCAATGAACAAGTTTATAAACCAATGAAACAGTAACTTGGCCCCTCCCCCTGAAATGAAAAAAAAAAAAAAAACAGCGGTTAGTTCTAGAGCCATTAAGGCAAATTACCAGCTATTTTTTACTAATTTAATGTGATTTATAACACTTTTAATCATGGCTTTTTACTGTTTATGGATGATTTATGAAATAAAAAGGTCAATATGAAATATAAAATATTGCACACAGGCTCTCCTTGCATTGGAAATAAAAATAACTTTAGTTCATTGGATTTATTTGCTATGTAGATTTTATAGTAGAATATTAGACTCTAATATTTTACTATAAAATCTATATAAGAAATAAATTACAGACAGAAAACAGCATTTATTCCACCACTGGAGATAATTCATGTCTGTTCAGTTAGATAAACTCTATTTAATCCCAAAACGTAATGTTTATTTATTGAGTTAAATTCAACCCTAAAATGAAACAAACCCTTTAGTTCAGGTAGAAAACTTTAATTCAGTTAGATAAACTCTATTTAATCCCAAAAATAGAAATTTACTTTAGTTCAGTTAGATAAACTCTTGATTTAAAAAAAAAAAATATTGCCATGATAGCGTAATTTAATTCAATTTGAAATTTTCTTCTCTTCATCCAGTTAAACTTCCAAATTCCGAATTTTAAAATTTCACTCTTCTGGTCACATTCAATTTAAATTTTTAATTGCCCAATAATGCAGTCAGATACACCTTATGCATTTCTCATTGTTCATTGCCCATTGTTTATCGTCTTCATGTAGTTTGATAAACTCTGTAATTCCTGCAGTAGGTACTTTTTTCCTCTCAGTAGATATTCTCATTCTCATAAACTCCAGGCTTTTGGAATCACAGTTAAACCTCCTTCCATCTCTTAACCCTGTAATACATTAGAATCTAGAGAAGCTAAAGCAGGGACTGTTTCAGCGCTGTATTAATCTTTACTCTGGTTATTATTATTATGTGAGAGGCTGTGAGGTGAATGCATGAGAATTATAGGCACCTCCAGCTCGCAGTACTCAGTGATTAATTACTCTGTCATAAAAGGAATGCTTCATCCAAAAACAACATAGCGGATATAGCACAAATGATTCATTAACTGTCACCACCGGCTCCTAATATGCATCCCTGAATTATTTATTCAGACAAAAAAACAGTATAAACATCCAGCCTGCAGTTCAAACACAGCCTGATGCTCATTTAGTACTAGTGTATAGGATGTAAATGAGGGTCCAGCTCTGGCTGTCCCTCTGCTCCTCAGCCCGGGTCTGATCCTGCTGAAGCTCAACCTCTGAGCCATGAAGTTCTCTTCTGCCCTCTGCTGTTCACTGAGTATAGCTGATGTGTACATTTCCATGCCTTTTTCTTTACAGGGAAAAGCTTGTGAAATCTGATGATTTATAGCAGGTGTTTTAAACCTTTTTTACTGTGCGGCTCCAATTAACCCCCCTTCACTCCCATCACTGTCAGCACAAATAAAACAATTCCAAGTTTGCTTACTTAATGTGATAGTTGGGCCTGCAATGAAGCACAAAGATGTTCTGTGCATGGCTTTATAGGGCTTAGGAACAGTCACAAATCTACTTCTACATTCAGATGGGCTCTGTATTGTTTTTTTTTTAGATATGTAAGTGCTAAAACTCCAGATTCACAGAGAAATGTGGATCCAAAAGGGAAGGGTTTTTTCAGCGCCATTAAACTCAGTGCTGGGAACTTCATTAACAGTGAAATACAGAATTTAGGCAGAGAGTGTTCTGTGAACCTTTGTTTCAGGGCATCCATATTCCAAATACTTTTCATCATAATTTTATCAATTCAGCCTGGACTTGCTGAGCCACGGCATGCATGTGTGTACCTGAATTGAGATTGAGATCAAAAAGTCGAGTAGACTGACCAACAAGTCAATTTAAATCAGTGAAAATATATTTTAAAAAGATACCTATTTTAAGCATGCAGTACCCTGAATTACGCCTGAGAATGAGTCAGATTGATTCAATAATAAAAAAAAACAGTTTGGCAACCAAATCTGATTCATCACAAATTTAGCTGAGAAAACACATTTTGAATTCAAAATTGAAACAGGTAAAATCAGCAAGCAACTCATTCATGTTTTTTTCTTATTGTGAGAACATGACTAAATATTTTAAAGTTAAAATAATTATGTAACAAATGACACAACAGCTTTATAACTGGTGTTTTAACATCATTCTCTATAAACCATGTCAGAACCAGTTTTATGAAATGTAAAACATTCATTAAAGTATTTGAATGGTTAAATGGTTAGAACAGAGCTGTAAAAACTACTATAAAAATGAGTTTTGTTTTATGTCCAGCACTAACTTAGCATTCCTACATTCTGTAATTAATTAAGGTGAGATGAACGAACACATTCAGTCTTTTAGTGAAGCTCTCAAGATGTTCAGTATGTGTCACTTAGAAACGAGTTAAAGCAAAGGACGGACAGAGTGCTTTAACTAACGTTACGTCATTTGTACTCTGCTGAGAAAAAAAAACGCATGTCTAGCTTAAGCTGGTCCAGCTGGCTAAATTTGTTGACCAATTTAGATTTTGACCAGCATAGGCTATGCTTTTGTTTGATTTTTTTTTTTTTTTTTTTTTTTACCAAAATAATGAATGTTACCAAGCTAGATAACTGGCCGAGCTTGACTATGCTGATTGTCAAACATGACCATTAAAAAAAACAAAATCTTAGCTAGTGAAATTATCACTTTTTTTTTCTCTGATAAGAATTTGTGCTGTAAGTTTATTTTGTTTATATTAGGAATAATGATCTTAATCAGTCTTACTAAGTCATTTAAACTCAAATGACAACTTATAAGATTTTTTACTAAGAACAATTTGCTTACCATAAGTTTATACATCTCAATTTACTTACATTTTGTCAGTGTTAAATGATATGCTATATATGCTATATGCTTTAAAAAAGTCCACAGGGAGTCTTGACCCCATAGAGCAGCACAAATAATGCATGGTTCACACTACAAAATTAGACACTAGAGCCATTTATGGAGAGTTGTAAAGTGCTATAGTAATAACAACTTGTTTTATTTATTCCTTTAATTTTAGATAGTAGAATGATGTATGGGCGGCACGGTGGCGCAGTGGGTAGCACTTCCGCCTCATAGACGGCCTGGGTTCGATTCCCGGCTGGGGCGTGTGGAGTTTGCACGTGCTCCCCGTGTCTGCATGGGTTTCCTTCGGGTTCTCCGGTTTCCTCCCACAGTCCGAAGACAGTTCAGGCTAATTGAAACTTGATTGAAATTGCCCCTTAGGTACGAGTGTGTGAGTGAATGTGTCTGTTTTTTCTGTCTGTGTCTGTCTGCCCTGCTATATGGATTGGCGGCCTGTCCAGGGTGTATCCTGCCTTCCGCCCGATGCTGGCAGGGATAGGCTCCAGCACCCCCGCGACCCTTAACGGATAAAGCGGTTGACGATGAGTAATGAGAATAATGTATGTTACTTAAAAAACAAAGAAAAATTCACATTTTCTACATTAAATAGGTTTTACACAATAAAGACACTAGCATTACTGCTACTATGAGCTGACTGATTGGAGAGCTGATGCTGAAGTTAATGGAGCAGGAATGTGTTTAAAAGGCTTGTAACTGGATTTTAAAAGCCTTAAAAAGTCTGCTGTACGGAGACATTTGATATTGTTGATAGTGTTGAGGACATAAGTACATATTTCAGTATAAAAATGATCAGACATTTATAAACTCCAAATAAACCTATTAATTTTGAACTCACTTCAAGTGGGTATTCTCCCCTCTAGAGATTTTCTGGTATGGCATTGCTAGTTTTTGTATCCATCCTCACTAGCTCTGTCTTACGTCAATCGATCCTAGAAATGTGTGTGACTGATGTAAAATGTCAGAATTTCCTGGATATTGTAAATGACTTGCAACTAGGAAGTTGCTATCAATATTAATAAAAGATACCCTTGACTCAGGAGAGAAGTAAGATATTTATACGCTTGTCAGGAGCTGGCTAACCAGCTAGCTTTCAAGTGTAGGGTAGCCCATGCTTTTTTTAGCCACCTTGACCATAAAAGACCAGTTTAGACCACCTAAAATCTCACTATTAAAACTGGATTTTTCAGCAGGGTGACCACGGTTGAATAAATAGTTACATTTCAATTGCCCTACAGAATGCACACACACACATAATGAAACTGATGACATGTTCCCTGGATGGATGAAAGTCTTCAGGCGATCTCAGTGATTATTATTAGGTCCATTATAAACTGTAAAGCTGTTCATCACACTGTGGTGGTGTGTAGCAGGAGCTGAAGTCATTTAGTGTAGCTTCTGTTGTGTTAGCCTCCGTGTTAACAAATCAAAATCTTATTTTTCTTAATGGCTTTTGTCTATTTCTGTCTCTTCCTGCCTTGTTGTGCTTGTTTGGTTTGTTAACTGTGAAGAAAATGAACAGTAGAAAAAGTCCTAAATAAGACCTTTCACTTTGCCCAGAAGCAGAAGATCAGCAGTTTAGCTTATTTAGTTAACCCTTTACTGCAGATCCATTTTTTTGGTCATTTTCATGCGATTTGCACTACTATGCTATCACAAAGGATATCTTAAGTTTTACATAAAGCACAATGACCAGTCAGGGCTTAAACTGAAGTAGACACTTGGGACAAAACAGTAATTCCTTTTCAAGAGGGAATTTTCATTATTTATGTTCTATTTGAGAACATTAAATGCAGAGGAAAATGTAAAAAAAAAAAAAAAAGCGCCTGTTATATTTGGAGTTTTGTGTGTATGGATGTTGGTGATGAATAACCAATCATTTACATTTCCTGGTTTATTAGGGTCTTGTCAAACAAATTACAAAATTTGAAAACATTATATTGAAGCACTGATTAGTTACACTGCATTATATAAGGTGTCCACCAGGCGTCTCCAAAAGCTTCAAAACCTCTCCAGAGCGCCCCCAATATAATTCAGAGATAAATCTGTCTCTATAAAACAACATTTTTATATTTTTTTGTTTCTTTGTGATAAAATAAATGAATGTAAGTCCATCTCAGAGTAATATTAATAATATTAATATTTTTTTGATGAAATGACACATAAAATCACATGTTTGCGCGCTGTGTGCGCTATAGAGTTTGGCGTTTGGAGTGGTGTTTTTTTTTTTGGTGACAGCGCAACACGTGGTGACGGTGCCCCTCCCCCAGCCATTAGGAGACCAATCAGGGCAAATTACGTATCAGTGTTTTCGTCTAAGGGTGGACTATTGGTTGAAATGGGTTTCAATCACTTTTGTGACGCTGGAGAAAGGCTATGACCTGATTTGATTGGACAGCCCTGAACACCAGCGCGATCGAGCGCTCACACCATTGGTTCAAAAGACGATCACTCAAGAAAAGTAGTGGATTGTACACCAATAAAAACCACAGGATCTAGAAGAGGACACCCTTAGCTTTGTATTCACGTACAACTTTACGTGAAAATATTCCATTGTGTAGTCGCTGGGAGCTTAAGAATATGATGTTGCGGCTGCGCTGAAACTAAACGCATGTTTTTGAGGAGCAGTGAGCAGCCCAGATAGCCACCGAGTGCTGGCCCAGTACTGGGCCTTAGCTGGTTTCTGACTGTCCTCAAAGGTGGCCCAGAACCGGCCACCGGACTCGGCCCAGTGTATTTTTGAACGTAGGACCAAGTCTGGGCCTTATTCGGTTTCTGACTCCTCGAAGCTGGCTGAGAGTCGGTCACCGGACTCGGCCCAGTGTCTTTTTGAATGTAGGACCAAGTCTGGGCCTTATTCGGTTTCTGACTCCTCAAAGCTGGCTGAGATTCGGTCACCGGACTCGGCCCAGTGTCTTTTTGAACGTAGGACCAGGACTGGGCCTACACTGGTTTCTGACTGTTCTTGAAGCTGGCTGAGATCCTGCCACCGAACTTGGTCCAGTGCCCAACACAAGTTAAGCAAAACTTTTGTAACTGAAGGTACTTTGTCTTTTACTGTTGGTGAATTTGTTTTCTAAGAACTAGGAGGTTCAGGAACCTACAATGTTATTCCTACTACTACAAGCTACAAGCTATTTGTACATAAAATTTATGTAAATAACCACTTTGTACATCAGTACATCAATATGATTATTATATATTATTATAGGAAACACTAATAAGGAATTTACCATTGGTTTAAATAGAGTATTCTGTTTACTCAATTAGTGTTAATGAGAGAAAAACTTTGTCTGGAAGCTCAAAGAAAGACATAAAACAAAGATTTATATTAAATTTACGTTTAATTCATAAAGTTTACATATTTAAAAAATAAAGGGAAAAAAAGAAAACAGAAACAGATTACAATTTGCAAATTCTTTTTAACTCATTCAATTGAATACACTACAAAGACAAGAAATTTAATGTTGCAAATATTCACTCATTTTGAATTTGATGCCTGTAACATGTTCCAAAAGTTAAGACAGGGGTAACAACATTATGCATGCATTATGAAGACCAAATACGAGAACGGAGACCCCGGACTGTTTCTTTAACTAGCTGAGCTCCGCGGTACAGTTAAAAAGCTCCCCACGACAGTGCTCTTACTGCCTCTCCCTATTAGGCTACAGAGGGGCATGTAGAGTTGTGTTACAGTGTTTGTTGTTGCGCCGCTAAAGTATGGAGGAGGAAGAAAAAGAAATCCAACTGATTTGAAAGAATCAGGAAAAAATTGAATTGTGACCCCAAGAATCAATTTTGAATCGAATTTTGGGATTCCCAAAGATTCACAGCCCTACTTTGTACTATGAAAAACATTGGTTTAATAGGTTCGCCCAAACAAAGGTTTGGCACCTGTGGACTTCTTGTTACTTTTTACCGTATTTATTTTTTTTTGTATCTGTTTTAATACGTGGTACCTTTGGCAAGTAAAACTCAATATTAACTCAACTTAATATTGAGATGATTGGTTTTAAGAAATTTGCATCGGCCTAAAACATTTTCACAGTACTGTACATATACACACATACTGTATAGGTTTTTGTGTGTGTGTGTTTGAGCTGTACTATGGAGCACCAAAAATGACATAAGTATAAATAAATAAATGCAAATATAAATGTAGAAATAATAAATATATACATGAATAAATGAATAAATAAATAAATGTTGAAATAAATAAATAAATATATAAATAAATGCACATATAAATGAATGAATGAATGAATGAATATTTGCATAGGTAAATAAATAAATTAATACATTTCTTATTTATTTATATATTTACTTATATGTGCATTTATTTATTTATTCATTCATTTATTTATTTCAACATTTATTCATTTATTTATTTCAACACTTATTTATTCATTCATTTATTTATTTCAACATTTCTACATTTATTTATTTCCACATTTCTTCATTTATTTATTTATCTCCACCGTCCTGTACTTCCGGTATCAGTGAGACAGAACAAAAGGGACGGCACAGCAACATCGCGGCTATAACCCCTACTGCAGTAACAACTGCTGAAAATGAATGAGGGTCAACAGCTTAAAAATGTCGCCGCTGCAGGCCAAGGCAGGAGCAGTGTCACTACCCGATCTGTACCCCCTGCCCGATTTGTTCCGCGCATGCGCACGCATTGCAAACTGAGCAGGGGCACAGATCAGGTAGCCACGGCTGTTACACCAGCCGTTGTGCGCATGCGTCAACAGTTTTCGGCTCTGTGAGGTCGCTGCTCAAACTTAACTTCCGTTTTCTGAATTATAGATAGACTGATAGGTGTTTAAACTAAATATTTCGAAAATCAAACAAAATAATCTATTAAAATGTATGTATGTGGTGGTTTTTTTTTACATATGCCAAGTCTGTAAACTACTTCACATTTTATTAACTTAATTACACCTTTAGCGATAAGATTAACATCTACATGCTCAAGTATCAAAGTATTAATGAATGAATAAATTCATAAATAAATAGAGCCAGAACACAATAATTCGCATAGGCTAACTAGCAGTTTATCTTTCTGTAATCTAGATAGACTGGGAGATATAAATAAGTAAAATACAAACATCAACTAGAAAATAATGTTCTTTGTTCTTGAGCAGTTGATATATAAACTGTGCATTTTATGCTTTGTCAAATTTAGTATTACAGGGTGTATGAGGCATTTAAAAAATTTAATTTGTTTACCATTATAACAAACCTGTTTGGGTTATATCCATTATATGGGGTGGTGGTGTGCTCTTTGACCATTTGTAGTATTCCTCAAGCTAACAAAGAGTTTATTAATAAAAAACATTTATTTTTGCTTAAAATACACAGCAGAATGTTTAGAAATGGGAACCAAATACCATGTCTCTAAATGTGGTCCTGTATCAATATGCTACTAACCATTAAAAATAAGGTACAACACATTTATCAAAATACCAGTTTATTTTCTTCTCAGAGAAAGCATGAGAGCAAAAAGCAAAACAAAAGAAAAACATCCCTCTCAACACACAACCACCCAGCCACTCCCACCCTACCTCACCCCACCTCAACCCGCCCCACTCCCACCTCACCTCACCCCAACACACCCCACCCCACCTCAACACACCCCACCTCACCCCACTCCCACCCCACCTCACCCCAACACACCCAACCCCCCCGACACAAACACCCACCACAACACAAAAACCCACCCTCCCCAACTCAAAGTACCCCGACACAAACACGCAACCACCCACCCAATTAAAATGGTAGTCACAATTAATAAACATTCATACAGATATTTCAAACACAGGTAACTGTTTTTACCTTCTGCTGTAGTTAGGACCTGAAAGAAACAACTCTTCAGCCTCTTGTATAGTTATTCCCTGTAGTGTAGACATGGCTTGGGTGATGCACTAACAAAAGGGTTAAAAAAATTTAACATAAATTATAAAACTGCATTATAAAGATTCAGCACTGCAGTGCAGTGATTAGAAGTGATTAGCAATGGTGGTGGTGTATGAGGTGTTAGTGCATGTTGTGCTGGTACAGTGAGTGGATCAGATATATCAGTGCTGCTGGAGTTTTTAAACACTGTGTCCATTTATTGTCTCTCATTCTATTAGACACTCCTACCTATCTGCACCACAGTGTATATGTAAAGTCAGATAGAAGCTCTGAGTCTGTTGCTGCATAGTTGGTGCTGTCAATACTCTAGTCCTTCATCAATGCTCACTGGATGTCCACCGCCGGTGGACTATTCAGGTCAAGCAAGTGAAACTGAGGTGTTTAAAAACTCCAGCATTAGCGTTAGTGTCACTGCTGAAAATGACCCAATAACTGTCTGAGAAAATGTATTGTGGTTATCATGGTCTCACAGTACTACTCTATTGGATTTTAAAAAAAGATACATTTGATTAAAATTTTTATGTAACTTAAGTCACAACAGGCTATTTAACATTGTTAATAGATATTTACTGCATACCTAGTAACCTTACCTCTGGGAACAAAACATCCAAAATGAACTGCACTTGATCCTCAATGTGGAATTCTACTGGTGCAGATTTCAGGACATCCTGAAGATAGAAAAATAGGGAGTCCTGTTCTTCCTCCGAGTCCAGGTACACTGGCACCCGTAGAGATGATCCCTTCTGGATTCTGCTGAGCCACTTCGAAGGCTCTTTTCCACAGAGTACACCCTTAGGTCAAAAGGCAAAGTGCCAAAAGCACTTCATCAAAACATGAGCAAACATTTAACATT
This sequence comes from Astyanax mexicanus, assembly GCF_023375975.1. Lineage (NCBI taxonomy): Eukaryota > Metazoa > Chordata > Actinopteri > Characiformes > Acestrorhamphidae > Astyanax > Astyanax mexicanus. The sequence goes on along the minus strand of NC_064418.1, from coordinate 12,188,031 downwards.
TCTAGTTGAATGTCAAAAGTAGTTTATGTTAAAAGTTTTGGACTGTAAATCCACATTAAAAAAAAAAAAAAAAAAAAAAAAAAAAAAAAGTCCCCCAACACATGGTGACAACAAGCATGAATTATAAGGCCTTTTGCTTATTTGCTTATAACACTGTAATGGTAAAACAATGTGCAAATTGTAAATAACAAACATTGTTAATGTGTGACAAACATACCAACAAATGTTGCCGGACTCCATGGTCTTGTACAGCAAAGTCTACCAGCTTCTTTTCTTGGGCTGTGCGGTTGACCATGGTTTGCACATGAGGTGGAATGTCTGAAGTGATTGACCTAGATACCCTAAAAAGTGGCTGAAGGGTCCCTTGCAATAGCCTGCTAGCCTTGTCAGTCCAGAAAGCAAACCTCTGGCCATGTCTGTTGAATCAAAAAACTTAATCAGCAGGTAATCAAATGAAATAAAATGCAGAAAAGGCATGAATACTTTAGCAGCGTGGCCTTACCCTTCAATCTGAAATCTTTCCATCAGTAGGATGCACCACCACTGGCGGATTAATGGCACATCATTCTAAAACATATATAACAATGATCAGACGATTGGGGTGGGGTTTGAAATATTTTTTCTATATTAATAGATGCAACTGACCTCTGTGAAGATAAATGGGGTATTGGTGCAGATACAAAAAAAAAAATCTCGGTCTGGACAAGAAAGAATGTATGGTGGAAAGAAGACGAATGAATATAGCAAAAAGTATCAACTGGTGGGCTAGTCATGGCTCAGTTTCCCAAAATCACAGTAGAAAATTCTCTTCAAAAGAAAATATCTATAGTCTTACATTACATTTAAGCCAACTGATGTCCAGAGTTTTATATAACCCAGTAAGAAAATAAAGAAAAGGCTTTACATCAAAACTTCTGCCGGTCTTCTCTGTCCAGGGTCTTGGGTCAATCTGGCCTGCAATATGTCTGCACATAAAATGGAAAAAAAAATTAATTATGGACACACACTTACTGAAACCTATAGTCATACAATTGTTCTCCATGGTCTAGTTTCATAAAATGAGACCTAATCCTACAGCCATCGAACAAGGCTTCTGCGTAAACATAAAACAAAAGAACAAAGCTATAAATAAGCAGCCATAGAACAAGGCTTTTTGTAAATCATCAGCCATAGAACAAGGCTTTTTGTAAATCATTAGCCATAGAACAAGGCTTTTTGTTAATTTTCAGCCATAGAACAAGGCTTTTTGTAAATCATCAGCCATAGAACAAGGCTTTTTGTAAATCATCAGCCATAGAACAAGGCTTTTGTGTAAATCAGCAGCCACAGAACATGGCTCTTGCGTAAAATATTATTGGTAAAAGCCACTGAACAAGGGCAACTTTTTCCTCTCTCTTAAACTAAATATCGTTTTGTACGAGTCATCTCCAAAACCACCAGGGAGTACAGAATCTAGAAAAATGATCTCTCTCTCCACAACCAGTAAAACCTGCAATGGACATATTTCAAAATGATAAGCTAATCAACAAACTTCATTCTAAAAATCTGAATATCTATTTTTTGAAACTGTAACTCAACACATAGCAAATAGTGATCCAGTTGATTCTGTTGCATACTCCATGCAGGGAACAAAATCGCATCCTTGGAACACAGATTGTTCTGGTGTAGAGAAAGAAAATGCAACCATTCAACTACTGTGCATTGTACAGAAATCATTGCATTAATGTGCAACTGTCTGTCTGTGTGTGTGTTTAACTTCACTTTACCGGTAAACTTGAGAGTGGGTCCACATTCATCGTTTTCCATGTGGGAACCACATACATGTCAGCAATGTAAACATCTTTCCCCTATTTACAACACAACAAGATTAGCAAATGTATACAAGTACCCATGAAGAAGTATACAAAATAACAATGTTTGAGCTTCTGTAATTAATTACATGTTTTTGAGCAGCTTCTCTGATGATCTTAAAACATGCATTCCCAATCTAGACGTAATAAAACAAAATAAAGGCATAGATTACACACAAAAAAAAACTATTTCTGTGCCTTTGAGCAAGCATGCTGCAACATGAATATACTTACAGTAGACTCCATGCACTAATTTAACCCAAGACTCCACAAGTCCTCACGTGTAAGACAGATATTGTCATCTTTAACAATCAATTCTGCTGCTGGAAGGCTTTTGTCCAGGACATATTTCAACTGCAATTAAAAGAGTTAGCAAGGGAGGGGGGGTGAGAATGGTGTGAGAGTGTAAGTATGTGAGAGATGGTCTGAATATACGATTGCAAAAAATTATTGGTAGTGTCTAACAGTGTGTGAAGGAGAGTGAAATTTGGAATGGGCTAGGTGGAATCATCCCCTACCAGTTTTTCCTGGAGAGGACCCAAGTCTTTTTCCCATTTCTCTCCAGAAAAAGCATAAGGATGGTCTGTTGCTTCATCAGGTGTACCATACTCATGGTCCTGAAGTGACACACATGGAACTGCTCCATGATCTGAAGAGACAATAAAAAAAATTAAGTCTAATATTAATAAAATAAACTTTACAATATACACCTTACATGTCAACCATTACAAAAAAAAACACTACTTAGCTCTTACTTTCCAACCTGTAGAAAGGCCTTAGCCGTGAGACATTGATGCAACATCGAGTCCCATTATCTTTCACCACTGATGCCACACCCTTTTTAGAGATACTATCCACAGTGAAAGGACCTTTGTGGCGGTCAGCAAGGGTGTCTTTTCTCTGTTTTATATTGAAATCTTGAGAAATCAAGACCTCATCGCCAGGACTGATTGTGCTCATTAGCTTTCTCTTACGGTTCCTGTAAGACTTTTGTTGTCTTTTCTGCGCATTTTCAATGTTGCTAAGCACCTGAAAAAAAAAAAATTACACTTTACTACATGCCATTGAATTAAAAAAAACTTCTGTGGTCAGACTACATGAATTTGGACCTAACCTTCTCATTTAAAATTTTCATTTCATTTACTCGGGTGTCAAGATCATCTTCTGGGTCAGCAATTTTAAAGTCTTCTCCCATGGGACAGGCGTTCATAACCTCTGGCAAATGAGGGTGCCGATGGAAGAATAAGAAATACGGGGTGTGCCTGGTTGAAGACTGGTTAAAAACAAATTAAGTTATCAGAAATAAAACATTATATATCGATTACATTATATATCGACCATAATGAATGTATAATGAATACCCACTTGCTTAGCAGTGTTAATACCATACACAACTGCAGGTAAATGGATGTCCCAATCATTATGGCTTTCATTTACATACTTCCGCAATACACGTTTGACATTTTGATTTGTTCGCTCATCCTATATATATATAAAAAACAACAACAATTAAAACATTTCCTAATTTTTTTTAACATTACAGGGAAATGTCAAATAAAATTATGTTGAAAATTACCTGCCCATTTGTCTGAGGGTGGTAGGCACTTGAGACAGCATGTTTGATTTTCAGAGTTGCAAAGATGTTTTCATTCAGCTGTGTGCAAATCATCAAAAAGGAAATACAGTGTGCATAGCAGAATGTCAGAAAAACATGTGTGCTAATTAAGATAAATATCAATGTTAAGAATTCACTTTATACTAGACTTTTACCTCATTAACGAACTCTCTCCCTTGGTCAGTAATAATTTTCTTGACCATGCCGAACAAGTAGAGTGTCTTTATGGTGGCTGCTGACACTTCAGTTGCAGTCTTATTTTGCAGTGGCTCAGCAACAACCCACTTTGTATATAAATCAGTCATGGTCAACACATACTTGTTTTTTTGACCAGTTTCTCGCAGTGGGCCAATTAAATCCAGGCCAATCACCTCCCATGCAGCCTTCACCTAAACACATATTTTCCATTACCTTTCAAAACATTTATTTTCTCTATTAAACAAAACAGAATTTGGAATACCTTAATAGAATGTAACACTGGTGTCCCCGTCTTCATGGGGTCATTTAGTTGGCAGCGGCGACAACACTTCACCTAAAAAAAAACAAAAAAAAAGAAGAATTAAGTTGGGACAGTGTCTAAACATGTACAAAAAGTAAAATAAAATGCATATCATAAATTCATATTAGAACAAGGGGTGTGCTATATAATTTCGTGCACAATAATATTTGTCGTTACATTACTTTGTTTTTGTTACACTATTTTTATACAAAATCAGAATCTTGGTAACTATCTATGAAAGATTTCTTTTGTTTCTACTGAATAAATAATATGAGGCTGAAGTTGGTTTGATATTCGCAGCTGCCGCTTCACTGAACCACCGTGAACTAAAGGGAGCGTTCACAAACTGTTCCGCATATTATATTTAACACCTCACATATCAACACTGAAGGAGCTATAATGAAGAAAAGCAGTACAGCTGTTTATTAACTATGTAAATATACATTATGTTATAAAATGCAATTTTATATACACGACCTTCCACTTATTTTCTGTTCTAGTGTAATTCATTCATTTCCTAAGTAGAAAACATCTTAAATAGAGAATTAGCCTCCTACCTTAAGGGAAAACCTGGCATTAGCCTGGCCAGAGCTAACTGTTAACTGTAAAATATTTATTTTAATTACTGAATATTAAATTAATACATTTTATATATAATTTAAAAATACAATAATATTTTAAAAGCCGTTGCGCTCAAAAAAAAAATCCAGTGTGATTTTAAGAATTTTTTCATCTTGGGCCAGACCAAATACTGATACTGATAAATGATATGAAATTCTAGTCTCCTATTTTAAGGAAAACCTAGAATTAGCCTGGCCCGAGCTGATTTTATACTGTAAAATGAATTAGCAACATAGCATACACAGCCATAATGCAGCAAAAATTTTATATAAGCTGATGGTCCAGTACGATTTTGAAGGATATTTAATCTTGGGCCATGCCAAATACACATGATATAATGAGTTTTAGTCTTCTACTTTAAGAAGAACCTGAAATACTTTATACTTTAAAACGAACTGGCAACATGGCATACAAGCTATAATGCACAAAAATTAATGAATATAAAGCCAGTGATTCCAGTGTGATTTTGTGAATACTAGAACTCTTCATCTCATGTTTATTTGTTCTGGTCCAAAATGAAAAAGTCCTTCAAAATCATACTGGAACGTCAGCTTAATATTCAATTTTTGGTGCATTATGGCTCGTATGTCATGTTGCTAATTCATTTTACAGTATAAAATCAGCTCAGGCCAGGCTAATTCTAGGTTTTCCTTAACATAGGAGACTTCAATTTCATATCATGTGTATTTGGTCAGGCCCAAGATGAAAAAATTATTTGAAATCACATTGGAACATTAGCTTTTTATTCATTTTTTGTGCAGTATGGCTCACAAAGGTTTTTAAAATATAATTTTATTAAATATTTTTTTCATTATATATTAAATTGTTAATTATATATTCAATAATTAAAATAAATATTATACAGTATACAATTAGCTCTGGCCAGGCTAATGCCAGGTTTTCTCTTAAAGTATGAGGCTAATTCTCTAGTTTAGATATTTTCTACTTAGTAAATGAATGAATTACACTAGAACAGCACGTTAAAGTAAAACTGGAGAAAGTAAGTGATGGAAGGTAGTGTACATACAACCAAACGAATCAGGAGCTGCGAATATCAAACCAACTTCAGCCTTGTATGAATAATACTGTAATATTTATACTAAATAAAACATTTATATGTACTGTGTTGCAGTTTTACGCTCTGGAAATAAATAAGAAATTGTGTTATAACTTCACAACATACCCACTCAGTTACATCTTTCATTAGGGTAGGCCAGAAGTATCCAGCAATCACCCTGTCTCTCGTGCCTCGTACACCGTTGTGGTTGCCGGTGCCGGAGTTATGGCACTCCATCAAAACAGACCTTTTTTCCTCCTCAGTACAAACAACTAGTCTCATATACGTTTTATTTGGTCCAGTGTAAAACAATCGGTTGTCTGCCGAAAAAAAAACACGTTTAATATTTAATTACTTATTGATATAATAAAATACTCCGAGCTAAATAAGCTAGCATAGTTAACCTAGCTATACTAACTAGTTCACATAACGGGACACTTCGCTTCCTCAGCTAACGCAAACCTTTCTAAAATATGATATGATTTTAACTTACCTTTTGCTAGGAAGTTTTCAGACACACGCCGCATTTCCTTGCGCATTTTTTGTTGCATGGTGGAGTAAATGTTCCACTTAAAATGTACTCTTTCAGAGCTCTGTAAAAACGTAAGTCCTTCATTTTGAAACCGTGTTTTACAAGCTGTTTGGGACAGTGTGAGCGGAACCACAACTTGGCATTGCCTACCTGATCTGTGCCCCTGCTCAGTTTGCAATGCGCATGCGTGCGCATGCACGGAACAAATCGGGCAGGGGGTACAGATCGGGTAGTGACAAGCAGTAGAACCAAAACTTTTGCAGCTCAAAAACCAATCCTGCTTTAGAGCGAGGATAGGACTGCCTACCTAACTATCATACAAATGCAGAAATACAGAAATAAATAAATTAATAAATGTGGCAATAAATCAATAAATAAATGTAGAAATGTTGAAATAAATGAATGAATAAATAAATGAAAAAATAAATAAATGCACATATAAATGAATAAATAAAAATAAATATAAAAAATTAGAAATGTATTTATTAATTTATTTATTTACCTATACAATTATTCATGCGTGTATTTATTTTTTATATATTTATTTATTTATTCATTTCTATGTGTATTTATATATGTATTTATTTATTTCAACATTTATTTATTTATTCATTTATTTATTTCAACATTTATTTATTTCTACATTTATATGTGCATTTATTTATTTATTTATTTATACGTATGTCATTTTTGGTCCTCCATACTGTAATACTTAAATATATAAATACATCTACATTAATTATAAGGAAAATGTGTTGATTATAAAGATTAAAATAATATAAAGACAATTAAAATAAAGATCATTTAATAATTCATTGATGTCTCCTCCTCAGTAAATTTATATCTTACTCCCTGAGAGCATTACACACGCACCAGTATAGTTTTTCTTATTTATATTTTCTGAGTAGGCTCTAAAAGCAAGTTATACCTTCTCTACACATATTTAATTGTACGCTTGTTTCTATAGATACAACTATCAACTAATAGAATCAAAGTACTGTAATAGTTTAATGTTAAATATGTTTATTGCAGTCATATTTACAAATATAATGCTGTTATGTTTTTTCTTTTGTATGACATGACCATTTTAAATTCAGCATCACATTCTTGAAATAAGTACTTGGAAAATTGGGCACCAGCAGAAGCGAAAGTAGGGGCAGCAACATTAAAACATATTAATTTACTGACAATAATAAAATGTATCTATGATTTTCCTATTTCCTTTTTTTGCCAATATAAAACATGAATAATTTAATTGCTCTGAAAAGCTCCACTATTTTACTTAATGTTGTTAAATTCTCCTGTTGTGTCTAACAGGATAACTGTGTGTGTGTAATTTAATTTTAAACTTTTTCAAGTAAAACATTTTTGTCTCTAGTATACTAATATACTGCATACACAAACAACTTCTAGTGTGATTTTACAAATTAGAGAAATGTTGACTAAAGCTTATTTGGTAGTAGTGAGTGTGTTTATATAAAAATGTGCTAGCTAAGTTAATAACATACACTTTTAACGAAGTAGCAGAGTGTGCAGGAACGTATTACTGAACTCTGGAATAAACAATACAAATAAAGATTTTTTTATATTAACTCACAGACACAGCACCATTTTATTTAACTAAAAAGCTAGCTAAAACAAACATTACACAGTGACTTGTAGAGACACACAACCACTAAGTTAACCTAGCTGACTAGCTAGCTAATGTACAACATCTAAACAAAAGTTCTGTGGAAGCATTTAGGTTAGCTAGTAAAGACCAATTCGCTAGCTAACTACCAAATTGGTTAACTAGCAAGCCTAAATGCTTTTACAGTATGTATGTTTGTAAAAGCATTTAAGCTAACGCTAGCAAACTGGCTGGTTTCTATCCTAGCTAGCTAACTGTTTATAGCTTAGCTAACGTAAATACCGAAACAGTACTTCTGTTCTGGCCTTGTACACTAGTTAACAATTTGAATTTCAAGTAAAAACATACTTTTTGGTTGTCTGTTAGTAACTGTTATAGCTACATTAACATTTACATTAACATGAAATGTGTTTAATGCTACATTCTGAGATAATTTAGCTTCAGATAATATCACCTTGATATGCTGCTAAGTTAGCTAGCTTAGCTAACTGAAGAGGCAACACAGATAGGGTTATAAATCATATTTGACGGCCAAAATATTTATTAAGTCAAAATAAATTATATTTCAAAAAAGGTACGTAATACTTAGTTAGGTTTGCTACCTACCTACAAACTTCAAAGGTTTCAGGATAGCTGACAGTTGAGGAACGTTTTAATGTTTGTGGAATCCGTGTGCCAAGTGCTACGAGAAACCGCACGGGTTGAACTGGGCTGATGCGCAGGGGCACCAAGGTAAATATCATCTAGATTCATTTACACTCTAAATGTGATCACACGTTTGGGGTGTGCGCGACGGTTGGTTTTGGGGTCTAGGGATGCTGATCGTGTGTGTGTGCGTGTGTGTGCGTGTAGCAGTACTATAACAGGCTCTGTGTGTGTGTGTGTGTGTGTACTATAACAGGCTCTGTGTGTGTGTGTGTTTGTGTGTGTGTACTATAACAGGCTCTGTGTGTGGGTGTGTGGGTGTGTACTATAACAGGCTCTGTGTGTGTGTGTGTGTGTGTGTGTGTACTATAACAGGCTCTGTGTGTGGGTGTGTGGGTGTGTACTATAACAGGCTCTGTGTGTGTGTTTGTGTGTGTGTGTGTGTGTGTGTGTGTGTACTATAACAGGCTGTGTGTGTGTGTGTGTGTGTGTGTGCGTGTAGCAGTACTATAACAGGCTCTGTGTGCGTGCGTGTGTGTGTGAGGAGCAGCATAACAGCGGGAGTAAGTATTCTTACTGACAGGAGTCATCTATAACTGTAAATAAAAAGAAAATATACAAGTCAGCTTTGGTAGAAAAGTGCTAACAGTAGGGAACAGTCAGTTTTCCACTTTGTTAGTGCAGTGCTGGTACAGGGTCGTCTGCCGTATTTGAGCCAGGACACACCTGTGTTCAGAGAATCAGCAGGTTAGGTGCGACAGTCGTTCACCAGCACCAAAACGACTGCTCAGTGACACTGATGTAGAACAGTCAGAAAGTGACACTGGGCCAGCTGTGGGCCAGAAGTATTTTTCTGCTTGCGACTCTAAACCAGCAGTGCCGACTTAGAAACGACTCCGGGCCAAAGTCGCTGGCTATCTGGGAGGCTATTACAGGACTTTATGGATATTTTATCTGCGGTTCAGTGCTGTATTGTGGATGCTGTGATAGTAAGTGAATTTTCTATAATATAATCTGATGTTATTTTATATACTAATAAGATTTTATAAGGCTATTTTGTTGGGGAGGCGTGTTCCTCATGTAAACAATGTGAAAAAACAGGCTGTTTTCAGTTGGAGATTTCTGGCGACTGGTTTCATGTAGATGGCTGCATGCAGGTAGTAGTACTAATGAATATGAGTCGGTTAGTTGGTCGGTGTGTTTAGAACAGGGGTCTCAAACTCATTTTTGCCGAGGGCCACATTGGCATATTGGCTGTCCTCTGAGGGCCAGATGTAACTTATAAATATAAGAAAATATAACCAGATGTAATACAAAATGAATGTAATTACTCCTTAATGTTAAATAACTCTCAATATACTATTTATTCAATCAAATATTACAGTTGCATGGAAAAATGGTTGCTTGTTGCTCTATTAACATAAATCCTTTTAATTTATAAGTTATATTAACTTTGATCAAAACGTTTGATACTGAAATAAGGCTTAATAAATATAAAATCAAAAATTGTGAGCTGTGACAGATTTAGCATTTCCTCAGATTTAGCAGTTCCTCATACAACCACTAGTCGGAGCTGCAGCTGCAGCACCACAAGCCCGCAGTCTTTGCTTAGTCAGAGCTGCAGCCCAGCCACGGGCTACAGGGCTCAGCTGAGCCAGTCTGGAGCGTTTTTAAAAATTTGTAAGTTCTTCTGTGTATGAAATAAAATAACCCCACTAACCGGATAATACAGCTCTCTACAGTTCATCTTTCAGCCCAAGCAGCTAACAGCAGCAGTTTAGAGCAGCGTCACGGAGGCACTGCTCGGATTACATTATAAACAGGTCAGTTAGCGCTGCTAACCTCAGGATGTTTATAACTACGGAGTTTAGTGGACACACCACGGCCGCCAGGTAAGTCTTTTAAAGGCTACTGAAGACTACTAAAGCAGGCAACGCAGCGTAAGCAAAAAAAAAAAAAAAAACACACACACACACCAAAATACAAGTTAAGATAAAATATGAAAACGAACATAATAAAGCATAAATAATTAAATTGAATTGCGGGCCAGATGTATGTTTATTTTGTTAACCCGTGAGGGGCCGTATGAAACCGCGTCGCGGGCCGCATGTGGCCCGCGGGCCGCTACTTTGAGACCCCTGGTTTAGAATATTTGACGCTTTTAAGCATTCTAATTTACATAGTCAGAACGGGCCCGCCGGCGGCCAGATCAGTAGAGACTGAGTGTGAGAGAGAGAGAGATGGATGGGCAGAGCAGTTATGTTAAAAACTCGCTCATAAATAACTAATCCATAAGGACTGTGGAAAAAGGACTGTTATCTAACTACAGTCCTCCTTACAGGCTTCACTAAAATATCTGCCCAGGTACATTATGTGGGCACAATATCCTTCTTCTACTTTCTGATTCCAACCAGTGTGTTAAAAAAACATTATTTTGCTAAGTGTTCTGAACTTACTTTTGTGTCCATGTTAATCTGTAATAATAAATCAGACATAAATTGTATGTTAAATTAATGTTAACACAACTGTTAAATCCCAAGTACAGGTCAGCTAAACATGTAAGCAGTGTTGGGAAGTAACGGATTACATGTAACGGCGTTACGTAATCAGATTACAATTTATGAGTAACTGTAATCCGTTACAGTTACTGCTTCAGTAAGTGGTAATCAGATTACAGTTACTCTGCTAAAATAAATGGATTACATTGCGGTACTTTCCTATTTTTGGTCTTCCAATCCAACACTGACAAAACGCAATCACTCCTCCCTATTTGTGTGTGCAGCGGTGTCTGTGTGCGTGCAGGCAGCGAGACGGGAGGAGGGGCAGACAGCGGCTCCGCACACACAACGAGACGAAATTAACTGACATTTTCGTAGACGAATAAAAACGAGACGAAAATGTTTGGCAGGGACGAAATCCAATCAGAACTGAGTTAGTTCTGAAAGGTAGGGACCAGTTAGGAAGAGATCCAATCACTGCTACTTTAGCGAAGGTGGAGAGGCGGGATAAGCGGGGTACTCATCCAATCAGTACCCGCCTCTCCTTCAGTAGCCGCGCGCTCAGATACAAACCCGGGAATTAACCTGTCGTTACGGAGCTCGACTGGAAGTTAACTCGACAGTGTTCAGTAGGGAGAGAGAGAGAGAGAGAGGGGAGAGGCGATATATTTCTCCTTTGACGTCGCGAAAAACAAGATAACGTGTAAACCGTGTGGAGCGACTCCATCTCGGGTAAAAACACCACTAATCTTTCAGCTTCTGCAGAGCAGAGTCACACAGATCTCCATGCAGAGATCAGCGTTTTAATGCTGATGTTATTTCATGAGCTGATGTGTTTAACTCGGCAGTGCACTAAAACACAGAACTGATACAGAACTCACTCATTAAGATCAGATCATCTGTTTAGTCTCACAGTGGGAAAGATATAGCTAGTGTTAAAGCAGGAACAGCTCAGAAAGGAACTCAATAATATAACCAAAATAAAACAATAAAATAAGTGAATCTATGAACCCAAAAGTCTGTGTAAAGTTCCTTACAGCACTTTCTCATAAGTCTCTCACTTTAACTCATGAAGTCTCTCAGTACATCCTGAGAGCATCTCTACAGGACAGTGTGTGAATGTGAGTTTCTGATCTCATTTATAGACTGTAGCTCCAGTAGATGTGCTGGGTTACTGCTGGAGATAAAACTAGATCATTTAAAAGCTGTTTTTGCTTCCACAGCTCTGTTCAAACTATAATTTAACTATTCAGATGTTTTATGACATGATTTCTAAAACTAATTTTTAAATGTAAAATATGTATAGTCACACACCTACAATAATAATAATAATAATATACATTAAATCATATATAAATATATTTCACATTAAACATTAACAATATTACTCAAGTGGTTATTAAACGTTTCATTTCGTATACGTGTAGAGTTAATAATTCAAGGGAACTGATGAAAAAGCATTTACATTTACACCCTTTACATTTTTGTCGAATAAATTTACTGTAATTTTAGTTGACTATATTCTTATGACATTAAGTCGACTAAAACTAAAAACATTTCAGATGACTAAATTGTGACTAAAACTAAATGCTATTTTCATCACAAAACTATGACTAAGACTAAATGAAAATTTGTTGTCAAAATTAACACTGGTGGCAAATAGATGCAAATAGATAGCTTACAGTTGTTGTTACATTGTTTGGTTTTTAATAGTTTTATCATCAATTTAGTATTTTATAAAATTGTTTGATGAAATGGTTTCATAAGTTTTTTTATAGAGTGATTGAAAAGGCTGTTTTATTTGTTTATCTATTTGTTAACTGGAAAGAAAAATAAAATAATAATATGCAATATGTGGTTGCTACATTCATTCAGGCTTAAAAAAACGAAAAAGTAATCCAAAGTAATCAGATTACGTTACTCACTTGAAGTAATGTAACTGATTACGTTACAAATTACATTTTGAGTGATGTAATCAGTAATCTGTAAGGGATTACATTTTAAAAGTAACCTTCCCAACACTGCATGTAAGTATGCACTCTTGTAAGACCAGGCTCCCCACGGTAGGATATTAACTAGCTAGCTAGCTAAACAGGCTACTTTAAAGAGCTATGGCTTGACTAATGTTACCCCTCCACTTGTTTTGAGCATAAACTGAGAAAACAACCAGTTCAGGGTTAATTAATTTATTGCCGGAAAACTGGGTTTAGCTAGTTGGCTGTCTCTCTGCTAATGTTCTTTGGCTAGATTGGCTGGCTGGGTAACATATATATATAGGGCTAGTCTTAGCTAGCTAGCTAGTACCATAACGTACAGCTTAAACTGAAATCTCTACTGATTTTGTGAATCTATTTACAGTGAAGTACAGGATCTTTGGGGAAACTATGGAAGGTTCTTTCTTTTTGAAGAAGTGCTTGTATTTGGGAACTTAGCAGTGACCATTGCTATAGTACCCAGCCGCCCAGCGCTACTTCTGTACCCCACAGCCTTGTTTTGGTAGATGATGGTAAAGTAGGTGAATAAAGTATATATGACCTGTATAATATGAATATTAACCCACATATGAAGGTAGTGTAGATGATACAAAACCCCTTTCTCTCAGTAAGTTCAGGAATCAACCCTACATTTTGCATGGATGAAAATTGAAAACAGTATTTAAACAAAAAGTGTTGGAGGAAATTGATCGATTTGTATGTAGAAAAAAAATCAGCAAAGTGCAAATTCGATGATTTCTATTATTTTTATTATTTATTACATTTTAGCAGTTGCAGATTAACTTCAATATTTTCACATATTTTCTATTACTAATAAAATTAGGATTCAGTTTTGTTTCTTATCAAATATGAAATCTGTTGTAATGCAATGCTTTAATATAAATTCTTAAGATTTAGGCATGTAATATTAGGCAGATACTTGACAGAAATGTTGACCTGTTAAGGGGTTTAGATGTTCTTAAACATTACTAAATTTAATGTTTAAGAATGTTGTACGTAATAATGAATTGTAACATTAGTTACAACAGTGTTGTAATGGTTAATATTAATTAATAGTGTAAATTTATAATTAGTTAGTAGTAGTTAGACATTCTGTAATAAGTACTGTTAATGAATGCACCCTTATTGTAAAGTGTTACATAATTAATTGGCTGTACTACAGACACTGCAGTTAAAGAATGGTTGAAATGCTTCATAATGTGTTGTTATGCAGTCGGGCTGAGCTAAGTGTAAAGACAAAGAGGAGGAAATTGAGGCGTGTTTAACACACTGATTTGGGTTACCTGCCAGAGGCAAAGCTCCACTATCTCCTCCGGCAGGAAATTGTGCTTAGCGCTGACGCACTGCAGTCAATAAGCATAGCGAATGGCTGACAGCTCATCTGACGATGGAGGAATTCAGCTGCTCGTTTGAGCTCTCTCCTCTCCCTACTGAAGGAAATTGCCGTCTTAAAAGTGGAAGCTTGATGGAACTGCAGCAACTCAATCGTGAAGAAACATCTTTATTGCCATTCACGCAAGGAAGCTTCAGCACTTCACACGCTACTAGAATATGCAATACAGCAGCAGAAATGTGCAGCATAAAATTAGAGAGAATTATGGTTATAGGAAAGATTTACAAATTACTCAAAAACAACTAGAACCACAACCTAATGTAAAATACCATGAGTTGGAATTGTTTATGATCTATTCTAGCCTGGTTACTTTTTATAACTTGACATGAGCTCACAGATTACATATTAAATTGTTCACATATTTGTATACAGGTTTTATAAAGATTTTATACAAGTGCATCTCAAAAAATTGGAACATCATTGAACAGTCACTTCATTTCACAAATTCAGTGAAGATTTTTTTTTTATTATTCTTGATGATTATAACTCACAGCCAATGAAAACCCAAACATCAGTGTCTCAGAAAATTAGAATATTATATAAAACCAATTGGCACTTTTGGCAGTGTGGGCAGTGTGCCACGTGCTGCTGAAAAATGAAATCCGCATCTCCATAAAAGTTGTCAGCAGATTTTCCAAGAAAACACTGCACTGATTTTGGACTTGATACAACACAGTGGACCAACACCAGCAGATGACATGGCTTATACTAAATTATTAAGACTAATACTAAATACTTAGTAATTCAAACTGTAAAGACAAACATGGAATTACTTAGTAAACAAATGAGGGTCAGTCAATCCAAAACATTTCAAGAACTTTGAAAGTATCTTCAAGTGCAGTTAGAAAGACTATCAAAAACATTATGATGAAACTGGCTCTCATTAGGACCTCCCTAGGAAAGGAAGAGCAAGGGCTCTGTTTTAGCATTCTATAGGCGAGCTGTCAACTGCACACAGCACAGCTTGATTTAAGGCGTTCAAACATATTTTATTTTAAAGGGACTAAAGACTGATGTTGTATGTTCAGAAATTGTTATTATTCATTTTACTTAATAATTCTCAGATGTCTTCATACTTATTTAAGGTTAAGGTTAAGCTGTCCACCCTGTCGTGGTAAAATATAACAGTATGTAAAATTATTTTTAGAAAATCAAAATGTGTCTTTGAAACATGATCTTGAACAATTAAGAATTGTCATTTTAATTCAAATGACAATTTTTAGATATAACTGTCCCCACTGTGGTGCAGCTTTCCATTACATGAAAAAATAAATAAATAAATAAATAAATAGTGATGAAGACAGAGAGAAATATAATATAAAAAAAAATCAATTTTAGAAATGCCACTTAATTACACACTTTATACTGTGACAACATCCTAAAAGCATCACTACAAGACAGTGTGTGACTGTGTGAACATTCATCTCAATTTATTTATTTTGTCACAATATGACAAAAAACATGAATGAGTTGCTCAATTAGTTCAAATGATTTTTGTATTTTTTATTTTTTTTTGGTTTAAGAAAGTAGTCCTCAGGGCAACCCATATATCCCACATTTTTGTTTTATCCTTGTTAAGAATAGTTACAGCAGAAGAGTGTGGACCGTCTGGACGATTGTTAGGACCATTTTGAGAACCAGTGCTTTTAGGGATCTTATGTTTGTCTACAGGAAGGCTCAGAGCAGACTGTACTTCCTCAGAAGGCTCAGGGCTTTCAACATCTGCCAGAAACTCCTCCTGATGTTCTACCAGTCTGTGGTAGCCAGCGTCCTCTTTTACGCTGTAATGTGTTGGGGAGGCAGCATCAGCAAGAGGGATGCTGGACGACTGGACAGGCTGGTGAGGAAAGCTGGTTCTATGCTGGGATTAGAGCTGGAGTCCTTAACACCACTGGCAGAGAGGAGAGCCCTCAGTAAGCTGCTGAACATCATGGACAATGTTCACCACCCTCTGTACAGCACCATCACCAGGCAGAGGAGCTCATTCAGCGGCAGACTGCTGTCCCAGTCCTGCTCCACAGACAGACTCCGAAAGTCTTTTGTTCCTCAGGCCATAAGACTGTTCAACTCCTCTCAGCACAGCAAACTAAAGACTCTGTGAAACTTTTTCATTCCGGCCACTCTGGCCACACCATGGACACACCCCCAGCTATGGACACACTCTCAGACTTGCTGATGCCTAGAACACTTTTTATAGTTCTACCATATTTTGCACTAGTAGTTCATTCACTAGTTAAGTCATCTACTGTTTACGTATCTTTTGCACTGTTTACGTATCTTTTGCACTGCTTAATTTAATTTAAATTATTATATAACTGTGTATTTGCACTTTCTTTTTGGCTGACATCAGTTATCCTCACATTATGCACATCAACTGGTGTTCACTGTCTATTGTGTTCAACTGCACTACCTCCATTCTCCATCTCCATTACACACACACACACGAAGACTGTACATTTACACTGTATATTCTATTTCTTATTTGATTGTATTTATATGTATCTTTATATTTTATATTTTATCTTTTTTAACTTTGTGTATTGTGTAACCTGCTGCTGGATGCCAAGAATTTCCCCCCGGGGATCAATAAAGTATCTATCTATCTATCTATCTATCCATCTATCTATGGCTTAACCCCAAAAGCTACCTTCAGCATATTGTTAGTGCTGAAACTGTGCAGATGTTTATTGCCCACTCAAATGTATCTGGTCATCAGTTTTATCACATGTTTACTTCTTAGAGGAAGCTCATATAGACAAGATAAAAGTGTTGTATTTCCAGGCATGGTAAACAATACCAGGAAGTTTCACCCAGCATGGGAAAAAGAGTTCAAGGCAACACGTGCCAGCCCAATCAAATCAGCTACTAATGAAGATAAACCAATACTGGCATGAAATAACATGAAATAAACCACAGCAACAAAATACCTTAATTTCATGACATAAGCACATGTATTTCAACCATGTATTTTTTTCACAATATGACAAAAAAACATGAATGAGTTGCTCAATAATTCTAACTGATTAAATATTTCATTTTTCGACCACAATTAGGGATCTTAAGGGTTAATTGAAAATTTTAATTAGAAATAAAAGATTCATCATGGCAGTGGTTTTCAAACCAGTCCTCTGGGCTTACATACTTACCTACTGCTGTCTTTTGATTTTTGGCAGTAGGGGTAAATCATAAAGTAAAGAAGAAAAGACCTGTTTGTCAATTACTTTTGCGTCCAAACTATTTATTACATTTACTTGTAAATTATTTTTGAATTATCTTAAAACTTACACTCTACCTGCATTTACAGCTCTGGAGAAAAATAAGAGACCGCTTAAAACTCATGAGTTTATTTGATTTTACCAAATTGAAAACCTCTGGAATATAATCAAGAGGAAGATGGATGATCACAATCCATCAAACCAAGCTGAACTGCTTAAGTTTTTGCACCAGGAGTGGCATAAAGTTATTTAAAAACAGTGTGTAAGACTGGTAGAGGAGAACACGCCAAGATGCATGAAAACTGTGACTGAAAACCAGGGTTAATCCAACAAATATTGATTCCTGAACTCTTTATGAATATGAATTGTCTTCTTTGCTTTATTTGAGGTCTGAAAGCTCTGCATCTTTTTTGTTATTTCAGCCATTTCCGTAGTTTATACAATAAAACAACAATGGTTACTTTACTCATGCATATACCTATAAAAAGCAAAGTCAGAGAAACTCATTTAGAAACTGAAGTGGTGTATATGTTGAAGTGTATAAGACGATACAATGAATAGCTATTTTATGGTTGATAACTGTCAACAACATGGGTGGCACTTGGGCTTGGTTGGTTCCAGATAAGTCTAATTAGTAAGTTCAAACTGGGAGCCAGTTGGACTTCCTCAAACGGCTCCATTGTTACTGTCACCTTAATCCCAACCATCCAAGCCCCATAGGCAGTGTACAATTGAGACAGGACCCCACTCTTGGCTGCATCACTGACCCTGGTGGGGTCCATCACTGGCATCCTTATGTGAGGCCAATATCGAACCTGTGGACATTGGCGTGTTCTGTGCTGTGTTGATTCACTGTATATCAGTGCCTCTACCTCATTGTAGCGACTAGTTAATAGTTAACCTCTATAACAAGGAACTTGTTCAGACTGAACTATTCCAAGCAAAGCATAACACTTACATCATTGTGAGTCATAAAGCAGGCCTAAAACCAGTGGTATTAATCAATAATGACATAATCGCTTTTCCACTCTTTGCCATGATTGACTAACTGGCACACTGTTTACTCTTGATCGTTTATGAACACTTGATAAGTCTTTGAGATCTATTTGCTCAGATCTTGTCTTTGTCGATGTTTAAAACAGTTTGTATTGGATGATATTGAGATTCCCGTTTTTAACCTTTGCTCGACATGCTTTGGTCAAGTTCAAAGTTAAAGCAGGTATTGTGATACCTAGAATATTTGAAACCCAGCTAAACCCACACAAGGTATGCTTCTGTAAAGTTTTTTTTACAGATAGAGTGGCAAGAATAGTTTCTGCATGTCCATAGCAGGTTTACCAGTCAACAAAGCCTACAGTAATGTTCTGTAGATGAATTAAACTAAGGATCCCACATGGTGCAATTCTCCTCAGGTCTTCACTTGGTCAGTCTTTGAAGGGATGCTGCTGGGTACCTGAATTATGGCCACTTTGCTGCTGTTTCTGGGATTTTTCCTGGATACCAGGCTGTAGAACGCCTGCTGGAACTTGTCTCCAGACAGAGTATAGAGTGCCAGGTTGAAGACTATGTTGAGGCCTGCCAAGGGTCTTGACAGTGTGTAGGCAGCATTGACACCTCTTCTGTATAAGCAGGATGTTGTGTTGCTCCTCAGACTGTGCACCCTCATCACCCTCAGGATGTGATACGGGAGGAAGCACACAATGAACACGACCAGGATCATCACTGTGAGCTTCTGTGTTCGCAATCGACTTGGCCTTTTGGCAGATAAGCTTATTCCCAGAGTGTTTCCAATGCGATTGTAGCAGAAACACACCACCACCAATGGCACCAAGTAGCCCAGCACAGTCAGTATCCAACCGTACCACCAAATGACGTTTGGATCATTACTGGCGAAGTCCAAACAAACTGTGGTGTTACCCTTTTTTTTTGTTGTAATCATGCTGAGCATTGGCCCAATCTCCACTAATGAAATTGCCCAGACTGCCAAGCAGACAGTGATGCCCCAGCGCTTCCTCTGGATCTGAGCAGCCTTCAGTGGGTGCACCACGGCTATGTACCGGAAGATACTATGGCATGTAAGGAAAAGGATGCTGCCGTACAGGTTAAAGTAGAAGCAGAACCTCAAGAAGCGGCACATGAACTCGCCCAGAGTCCAGTTCATAGTGGCGTAAAACTGGACCAGGAAAGGTAGGCTCAGGGTGTACAGCAGGTCAGCCACCACCAGATTGACCATGATGATGCTGCTGCTCTTCCAAGGCCGTAGCTTTACCAGGTACACTGTGAAGGCCAAAAGATTTCCGACAACTCCAACCAGAAATATTACCCCATACATGATTGGGAGATAGTGATGCTTTATATATAAATCAATAGTGTAGCAGTCCGCAGAGCCATTGAAATGTTTTTCCATTGTTGCTTTTTTGGACCTGGAAATAGAAATAATGAAAAAATGGTATACATTTAAATGACATTGAGAAATTAAGCAATTAAGAAATGGAAAACTTTACAGTGATGCTTGAAAGTTTTTGAACCCTGTTGCATTGTCTGTTTTTTGGATGAATTTGATGTAAAACTTCTTCAGATTTTTACAGTCCTAAATACAGTAAATAAGCAGAACCAAATCAAGCAAATAAGACAAAAATATTACAAAAATAATCCAAAATAACATTTCTGTAAGTGGCCAAAATATCTGAACCTTTAAGGGTAGCTGAAAACATAAAAATGAAATTTAGATTTAGGTGTTTTCAATCAATGGGATGACATACAGGTCTGAGTGGGCAAAGCACAAACAAAATAGTGTCCTGTTTTGCTGCATCTGGCCCAGGACGCCTAATTCTAAAGGAAAATGTCAGGAAAAATCTGTCCATAAGCTCAATATGAAGAATGAAAATGTGGGTCATGCAGCAAGACAATGACCCTAAGCACACAAGTTATTCTACCAAAGAGTGGGTAAAGAAAAATAAATTAAGTTTATGTTTTGGAATGGGCAAGTTAAAGTCCTTAACTTAACCCAATATGAATATTGTGGAAGGAGCTGCTGAAGCAGCAACGGCCAACATAACAGAGTTAAAGCTTTTTTTGTATCAACAGTCACTGAAATGTATCATTGGGTAATTTATCCTCAATAAATACAGTAGCAAGTCTAATATTTGTATCTTATTTGATTGACTTGCTTCTTCTTATCTGCTTTTAGGACTTTTAAGAAATCAAAATTTATTAAGAAAGTGTTGCAATTCCATATGTTTCACAAGCACCACTGTAAAAATGTCATATTTAAGAATGTCTGTGTCATTTGATTTATTTTAAAGTTAATAAATAAATAAAAACTAAGCCTAGAATTAATTAGTGCCTAAAAGAATGTGTTGTCATTTTAAATAATTAGTAATACCTAAAGCAATGCATATGTAATAATACAAATAAAAATAATTTCACTGGCATGATTTTGTTTTATATAAACATTACGAAAATGCTAAGGTGTCTCACTAACTTGTAAAGATATGTTTCTTACCAGTCGTTTTCCTCGTTTGTAAATTTCCCAGTTAGTGGATGGTAAAGTTCACAAAAAATCCTTTAATCAATTCCCAATCCCATGTGTGCACAGCACACCGACAGCCCTGAAGTGATCAACAGTCAACTTCAAGTCAAAGTTATGACCATGTCTCCAGTGTCGTATCCTATATGTCCTGTGACACCCTTGACTTTCCACCAATAACACATCACCAGTTACATTCAGTCATAACGGAAACTCCAGGTAAATTCTAGTTTAATTAGTTAATCTCTAATCTTTTTCCTCCTTTCAACCATTTCCTGAACATCTCCAGTCCTGTTTCCTCCAACGCCTTTTAAAGATTTACTGAAACAAAAATTCAACAACATCAGAAGGTCACTCCCATTGGTGTTTAGTGCTCAGTACTCTGCATAACTGTGAAGGCATGTTTATTACTGAAACATTAAATTGTACTCACAATTTTTTATGGTTATTTCATGCAGTTATTTAGATAAGAGTGGGTTGTTAGCTTCTTAGTCATGCTACTGCAGGAAACAGAATGAAAATTAAAGAACTTCTTGTGGCCAACCTTACATGAAGTAATGGGTGAATTTCCCAATGAAGCTTTTCTTAAAAAAAAAAAAAAAAAAAAAAAAAAAGAATAAGTTATGCGTTTTTTGCAAATGAACTTCTTATTTTGTATGGGAGCCAATTTCTGCAATTGAAAAATGAGGGTCCCCCACTAAGTCATAATTATGAGATCTCAAAATAATGACTTACTATCTAATAATTATGTTTTACTATCTCATTATTATGACATAGTGGAGGTGGGTGGTGGAAAAATGGGCTTCTATAATTTTTAGACGTCTAATTTTAATAAAATAAATAAAATATACAATTATTAGACTCTCAGCAACTTTTCAATAACATATAAATGATAAAGCAGCATCTAAACATTCAATCATTCATCAAAAGTCTTTAACTGAAGTTTTCTACTGAATTCATTTGTTTTTTATTTATGATATTCTGATTTGTCCAAATTCAGATTTGTAGATTTTAACCTGAGAAATTACTGATCACCTACCAGATCTGATACAGACCACCCAGTATCCCCAACTAGCTGATACTAGTCTGAAACTGGAATTTAATTGGAGTGGGTTGAGATTAAGGATTAGATAAACTGAGGGTTAGGATTAACTTTTGGATTCAGCTTGAAGTTGAAATTATATTGTGTAAGGAGAGGATCAGGGCCAGAAGGATGGTAAGCATTAGGTTTTAGGCTAAGTTTACATTTTGGATTGAGGTTAACATTAGGGCTAGGCCCAGGATTTTGTCTAGGTTTAGGTTAAGGTTAGGACTAGGATTATGACTAGATTAAGTGTAAAACTAGGGCCAGGATTAGAGTTAGGATTAGGTTTTGGGTTGAGGTTAAATTTAGGACTAGGACTAGAATTGTGAATAGTTTAAATTTACAACTATGGCCAGGATTAGGAATAGGATTAGGTTTTGGGTTGAGGTAAAATTTAGGACTAGAATTACTAGGATTATGATTAGGTTAAATTTAAGACTAAGACCATGATTGAGGTTAAGATTAGGTTTTGGGTTGAGGTTAAATTTAGAACAAGGACTAAGATTAAAATTAGGGTCAGGGCTTAAGTGTTACTTAACTGAATTAGCATATTAAATAATTTCTTGAAACATATCAACAGTACATCTGCTTAATGTTAGTAATACATTGATAGATACTTTCCTCAATATGTTTCACTGTTGCTACCACACTGATATGTTGATAATGTGTTACTGAAGGGGCTATTAAACATTTACAGAGGTCCATTTAAAATAAAGTATTACTCAGCTTTTCTTTTGTGGAATATTTTTAGTCCCATCTAACAAGGCTATCTATGCAAATCAAGCTACACATAAGGCAGGAGGAAGTTCCTCATCAACTGAAGTAAAATAAAACTACTTTGTTAATGGTGCTCTCCGTATATCTTGTTTGGTCCAGACTTTCACACTTTTCAGTTTAGTTTGAACAAGAATAGCATTAGGGTTGGGGCTATGGTTAGAATTAAGTTTTGGGTAGAGATTAAGTTTAAAACTGGGGTCAGGGTTATGGTTAGGTTTAGATTTTTGGTTGTGAGTTTTTGGTGGGTTATGATTAGAACTATGTTTTCGGGTGAGGTTAAGTTTAAGACTAGGGCAAGGGTTATGATTGGAATTAAGTTTTTTGTTGAGGTAAGTTTAAGACTAGGGGCAGGGTGATGATTAGGATTAAGTTTTGGGTTCAGGTTAAGTTTAAGACTAGGGTTATGATTTGGATTAAGTTTTGGGCTGAGGTTAGGTTTAAGACTAAAGCCAAGCTTATGATAAGGATTAATTATTAGGATGAGATTAAGTTTAAGACTAGGGTCAGAGTTAAGATTAGGATTAAGTTTTGGGTTGAGGTTAAGGCTAGGACTAGGGTTAGAATTATGGTTAGTTTTAGGTTTTGGTTCGAGGTTTCGGTTAAGGCCAAAACAAGGGTTATGATTAGGATTAAGTTTTGGGTTGAGGTTAAGTTTAAGACTAGGTTCAGGAAATTTTGGGAGCCCACATAGGTGATAATGACAGAACATAGCAAAGTTTTTTTAGTTCACTAAATTTACCAAGATTCATGAGCAGGTAGTGGGAGTTTAAGAAACCAACCCTTGGAGGGTAAAGCCTGTACTAGACATTGCAGACCACAGGTTCACGTGTGGCTCTTTTATTTGCCCATTTTAGTGTTTACCCTGCACCTAACACCTTTACCCAGCTAATCTGCTTATTATCAAGCCTTTTTCCTGGGTCATTGTGTTTGTGTTGGAGCTCAAAAAAGGGATGTCCAAAGTAAGTTTTAGGAAAGTCCTGTGGTTAATAAGGTGCATGACTCAGAGCAGTGGGGTTTTTTTTTGGCAATACTTCAACAAACACATTGAAAGAAAGAAAGCAGTTTAAACTAGTTATTATGAGCAACAATTCAGTCTTCTAAGCTCTATATGTTAACTGAGCATAAAGTAAAATCTATAAATTACTTACAACAGACATATGCTCCTAATAAGCAACTCATAAGAATAAGAGTAGACGTCATATTTTGTTTGTATTGTTTTTAACAATTACAGTCTTCACAAATGATGATGGCATAGCACAAGTCAGTTAATGAGTGATCTGTGGACAATTCAACCAATAACATCTATAAGCCTTACTCAGCAGCAGAGTGAATAGTAGTAACTTGCTCTTACAGACTTCAACTCCGAGGATATGATTTAGATTACAAGTTAATATAAAGAGCCTGGGGAGCAACTACACCGTTGGTAAGTAATGGGCGAAAACATGCCCAGTATGCAAATAGATTGCCAGAGTACCAGGTACCACTACCCAGACATAAGACACATAAATACATCTCCAACCCTGTAAAGAGCCCCAAACAGTCAGTGGCCAATGAAATTAGTTGTGGGCGTGACCATGCAAGATTGTTCTTTGTGTGCAGAGGTTTGTGCATCCAACAACAGTTTGATTTATCTTCTTATCTGAAAATGTTAATAAAATGAAAGCTATGTACATCATCTACGTGTAAACTTAGTTTTAATCATATTCAGGATCTGTAAAAAAAAAATATAGATAAAAATAACAGATTATTAGAATTGTTGTGATGTGAATCTAAATTACATTAATTTATCTGACATAACAAACCCCATCTCCTTTGCCCTGAATTCTAATGATAGCCCAAAAATTATGTGATAATAAAATGTAAAAAAAAAACTCTGAAGCTTTTATCCTAGAATCGGCTCATTTCTTTTTAATAACATCAATATTGGAAAACATGATTTCACAATGTTACTTTGTTTTTTACCAACAAAGAACATTTCCTGCCAAACCATTTTTCACAATTTTATCAGATTTTAATACAGAGTTTTAAAAAAGCATTTCTAACCCATGGAAACATCCAGATCATGGACTGTCAAAGTGGCTTTGAACACAGGACTGCCTGAAGGTGCCAGGCGTACTGGTTTGAGTGTGTCCAGCACTTCAGCCCAGCACAGTCCACTCTAGATCTGCTGATGTTTCCACATCCAAAGCTTTCCTGCCCAGAGCAGAGCAGTGGTTGGAAATAGCTCACAGATGAAAGTGGGGAAAGAAGGCTAACACAAAAAGTGAAGATTAGCAGATGGTGTTTAGCTTGGGAAATGATGCACTGATACATTGGGGACGCAACTGAATAAATTTTGGACAAGTATTATCAATATTATACTTTCATAGTTGTAGATCATTTCATTATTATATAGCAGGGGACCACATTTTAGGATTCAAAATATTTAGAAAATGTACAATATTGTGATTTTTAAAAATTATATATATACAGTGGTGTAAAAAGATCTTTGATTTATGATTTCTTTTATGATTTTTTGCATGTTTTTAAATCTCTTAAATGTTTCAAACAAATCAAACAAATTTGAACAGTCAAAGACAACACAAGTAAACACAAAATGCGTTTTTTAAAATAAGTTTTTATTACTATTAAGGGAGATAAAAAAAAAACTAAACATACATGACCCTGTGTGAAAAAGTGTCCAACACCCCCCCCCCCCCCCAACATAACTGTTGTTTACTGCCACAGTTTAATTTTTCTAGCCACAGTCAGGGCTGCTTACTGACACACCTGTTCTCCATCAAGAAATCACTTAAATACGTCCTGTCCATAGACTGTGGCTGTGACCGAAATGGCTCCCTACTCCCTCATTAGTGTTGCGCTATGTAGGGAGATACTAATAAGTTCACTAATTAGTGGTAAAACGGGAGTGAATTCGGACACTAACTCATCATTATCATGCGCCAGCACCGGTCGCATAAACACGCACACAGGTGAGAGAGGGGCTGAACCGTGTTTAAAACTCCATAAACACACTGAACTGAGCTCTGAATTAAAGTTAGTGAAGCTCTGAGCTGATCATGAAGTTATTTATCTGTTTGTTATTTTTACGCTGTTTAGAAGATGATCCTCACATTACTGAACTACATGAAGAAAACCTTGAAAATAGCAGCGTACACCAACTCGCACTGTTGCCAGATTGGGTGGTTTCATGCCAAACGTAGAATTGTGTCTGAAATTGTCTGGAGGAAACGCTGTGATTTGACAGGTGAACAAAACTACCAAGTGTAAAGAGTTGGGAAATTTAACTCATCGGTGTTGCAGTTAGATATCTAACCCTGCAGAGACAGAGCTTTTAGTCCTGATGATGGAAATTTGAAGCTGTGTTTATGTTTGTTATTATATGTGAGTAAGTAATTTCATTCTTTCATTGCTTGCAAGGTTGTTTTTATGTACTGTTTTTACATTTTTGTTTCGTGTGTCCAATGATACAAGGCACAAAACACATAATACAAATATGCAGATAAACTCATTTAAATATATTTATTTGTAATCAGTGATATTTAAGATATTTATGGTATTTTAGTTAAGATCATGTTGGAATAAACCCTGTAATATTGTTAATATGACGAACATCAGCTGTTTGGGTGGTTTTGTCAGTAATTTTGTGGATTTGAAACACGTTTTACCCTGTAAATTGGTTTTATCTGAATCCCACTGTAACAATCTGGCAACCCTGGTGGCTCGCTGTCCGCTCCGTTTCTTCGGCTGTCTGTTGCTTAGTTGCGAGACCCGCAAAGCATTTTGGGACACATTCAGCTCGCTTAGTAAGCAGCGAAGTTTACTATAAATCATGATGCATTATGGGAGTTTTTAGTGCCCTCAAAATCACGTTCGAATCCCTCCTTATGATTCGGACACTCAAAGAAAAATGGCTGACATACTCAGTAGTGCCCTAACTAGTAAATAGGGAGCCATTTCGGTCACAGCCTGTGTATTCGCTAGTTGCACGGGATGACGTGTAACTAGTTCCGGTTTTTTGAGGGTGCGTGTGTATAGTTCCGCTCCGGTACACAGGATAGACGCGCAGAAGTGAAGATGGCTGTGTTTTACACGAGGTGCCTCCAAGACCTTCCGAAAATTACCATCACGGATGTACACCGGATAGTCCAAGCGGCCAGCTCAACCCCGAGGAGCAAAAGGGAGAAAGGATATAAGATGTATATATCCAGTTACATCGACAACTATGAAGGTATGTTACACTATTACTCAGCTAGCTAGCCAGCCTAGTTAGCCTAGCTAGCTACACACCCTGTAATTTAGCTGAGCTTATTGTCTAACTTGGACGTTAACGACAGTTTTATCCAATGTCAGATGTTTTAATGACATTCAGTGTGATTGTTATGTTTAACATAAATAATGTCAAGTTTCAATGCCCACAGTTTCAAACAGAGATTCGTCAGGGAGAGTGAGCGTCAGGGCTACCTGTTACAGGTCGATGAGGAAGAGTGAAAAACCTCACGACCTCAGAGTAGGGAGGAAAAACAGTGTTTTAGTTCACAGCCTCAGTCAGATTCATGTTCTGGGGTTTTAATGTGGCTGGGTTAGCTATTTAGTGATTTAGGACTGAAATAACAATGTAAAATCCTTAGTTATTTTATATATTACAACTAGCTAGTTAGTATAGAATGTAAGCCCATTCAATTTTATAATCAAATATTGTCATAATGAAAATCTCTATTCATTAATTAGCTAGTTTCCCTATTGTTTACTTTCACATGATTCCACATTTTACTGAGTATCCAAATAAGCTTAGCCAGCTAATACAGGTTATACAGGTTGCAAAGTGAAAATAGCTCAGGTCAGCTGGTAACCGTGTGTGAAATGACCTATAAATTAAGTAATACCTAGCTTTCATGGAAACCCCAAAACTGCTTGTGATGGCTGTTGTTCTTTACTGTATATTTAGTATAATACATGCAGGGTCCAAATATCTTAATGGTTCACTTGGCAGCGGTAAGTATTTTGTACCCTGCACCTGTTCCTTTGTTTTACTAACACTGTTTTACTAACACTGTTCAGTGTTTCACTAACTTCAAAATATTTTCAGAAAATTGAGAAGTGAAGTGATAAAGGCTAGATAAGCTTATCGTTCTTAGATTGCAGCATTCCAAACAGGGAGCAGACCTAGAATATTTTTAATAAGTTACTTTATTTCAGTAATTTAGTTAAAAATGTGAAACTCATATTATATAGACGTATTAGACACAGAGTGATCTATTTTTAGTTTATTTATTTTATTATTGATGATTATGGCTTGCAGCCAATGAAACCCAAAATCAGTGTATCAGAAAATAAGAATATCATATAAGACTAATATGTACTTTCTGCAGTGTGCCGAGTCCTGCTGGAAAATGAAATCTGCATCTCTATAAAAGTCAGTAGATGGGAGCATGAAGTGCTGTAAGATTTTGTGAGAAAACAAAACTGCACTGACTTTAGACTTGATAATAAAACACAGTGGATCAACACCAGCAGATGGATCACACTGCCAAAAGTATCAATTGGTCTTATATGATATTCTAATTTTCTGAGACACAAATAAACCAATCAATAAAAAATCAATAAAAGAAATAAACACTTAAAGTAGACCACTCTGTGTGTAATACATTCATAGAATGAGTTTCACATTTTGAACTGAATTACTGAAATAAAGGAACTTTTCATAGATATTCTAATTTTTTTTTTAATGGTCCTGTATATTGCTTATTCTCTCATTTTGATACAGTTGATAACCTGTCAAAATTAAGCCCAGGGGTGTCCAGTTTATATGTACAGTTCTGGTATGGTGGCAGGTTTTTGCTAAACAATGAGCAGCAAAAACTGACCAAATAATTCAACAAGTGTAATCAGATTTCAAACAGCAGATGACTAGCATCTATTTGGCTTGAATAAAAACCTGCAGCCACACCAGCCCTTTGCATATAAAATTGGACACCCCTCATTTAGCCTGATGTTTTGACTGATTTATTTTTTTAATGTGTAGATTGTCTTTGAAGACCGTGTACCAGTGGACATTGCAGTGGCAGAGTGCTCCTGTGTGGCTGGGACAGCCCTCTGCAACCACAATGTTGCACTACTGTTCCAGACTGCACACTACTCCACACTGAACCTGGCTGCTGTACCCCCAGTCCTAAGCTGCACAGAAACAGAACAACGCTGGCACAAGCCAAGAACCATGGTGAGTGTGTTCCCAACAACACCAAAATGATTTCTTCAACAAGCTACATCATGAGCTGATGTACTATGTCACATTAACAATGATTTAAAGTTATGTGATCATTTGTTTATGTAATTTATAGGGTGTAAAACCAGGCCGCGTGAGTGACATGGTGTTCTTATCCTCCAAGCCAAAGCAGTTTACAGTTGCTGATGGTGTAAGGTAATATGAATTGTCCTATATATGCTTTGCTTACTGTATAACCTTTGTTGTTTGAGTGTACAAACTCCTTACTGTGGAATTTAATTCTTCAAAGGAGTAAACGTTACAAGGCAGTGCGAGGGGAGCTGCCAGATCCAGATGTCCTTAAAGTTGATGAGCAGTACCAGGACTTCACTGCAGACATCGCTCCACTCATCACCACCATGGCCATAAGTGCAGATGTCCCGCTGGTTGATTCAGCTTTTGGGAAAGTCCAGGCGGGTAGCCCCATCTCCTACCAGCATCCAGTACCAGTGAGCCGGGTTGTTGTACGCCATCCAGATGCCCCTCTGCCACCACCTTTACCTGTAGACGGTTATAGGCTGGAGCCTACTAACTGCCAGTTTGTGTGCACTCACCAACAACACCTCCATCTGCAGTCACTTGCCACTACATTTGACATGGCAAGGAAAATAGAGGTTGCCACCAGGGAGCAGAGCAACTCTGTGGAGTGGCACCGAGTCAGGAGGCCAAGAATAACTTCCTCCCGATTCAGGGAAATATGCCATGTCAGAGGTCAGAGTTCTGCAGAAATCCTGTCACAAAGGATTCGAAAGGGAGTGGATCAAACTGCTGCAATGAAGAGGGGATTGGCACTGGAACCGGTTGCCATCCAGGAGTACTGCCGGATGAAAAACACAAATTACTGGCCTTGTGGTTTCGTCATCCACCCAGATGCCCCCTGGTTAGGGTCATCTCCTGATGGTCTGGTGTTTGACCCGACTGAGAGCCCACCCTTTGGATTGGTGGAAATTAAATGCCCCAATGCAAAAAGCTACGTGGACTGTAGTTACCTGAAAATGCAGAGTGGCACAATGAAATTAAAGCAGACTCACAGCTACTACTGGCAGGTACAAGGTCAGCTCCTACTTACAGGTATGGAGTGGTGTGATTTTGTTGTATTTGCAGAGGAGGATATTCTTATTCAGCGCATATATAGAGACTGTGAAGTGGCTAAAACCATTAGAGAGAAGGGAGATTATTTCTTTTTTTATTTTTACATGACCGTGTAATGACTTCTCACCACTTTTGGCAGTTTGATATCTCACTAAAACAGTACATTTTCCTACGAACTAATTATACTTCAATGAGTTTTGATTAATTGTTAATAAATCTTAAATGTGTTTTGACAATGAGTCCTTTCCTTTATGCTACCATGCTTTTAATTATGTGTAAAACAATGCAGAAATCGTTCTTAATTAAATGTGTAACTGCAAATCTCATTAGCAGTGGTTTAAAGAGATGCAATGTCTATTTTTATCAGTTCTACGCATATAGGACAACTTTGTAGTTATATCATTACATCTTGCAATCCTTCTGTCTCTCTGTATACTTTTAGATTTCTTTGTCTGTTCTTTCTGCTCCTGGCTACAACAGAGCAGAAAAAAACTGACTGAGCAGAATCTAAAAGTATACAGAGAGACAGAAAGGCAACAAGATGTAATATTAGAACTGCCCTATGTGTAGAACGGATAAAATAAATCAAAAGTGGGATTAAAGATGTACCCTGTGATGAAGTAGGCTATACCCCTCTTCATCACCATAAAGACTATATCACTTACCTGTGTACACTCATGCTCAGCCTGTTGAGACAAAAGGGTACTACACGTAACTCAAAACCTTTTACTTACCTGGGTGAGTCCATCCTTGCAGAAGAGAGGGGGAGTGTGTACCTGTAAAAGAAAGGGAAGAAATGTGAATGTGTATCTTATATGTACATTGAAACTCGTACAGATTTCAGCACTTACAAACTGATTAGAGTTTGCTACTATTATTATTATTATTATTATTAATATTGTTGTTCTTATTATATCATAGTACCATGTACTTGGTGTATCATTACCCGGTTCTACCCGTGTGAGAAATGGTATGTTCATGGGAGGGGTTAATGGTATAAAAGGTGTACTGGATCTATGAGTAAGGGGGGGGCAGATAGTTCGGGATATCAGCCATGAAAAGAAGCTCTATACGACTGTATAGGAGATAGACCTTATTCTCTGCGTGAAGAGATTATTTTGTGTTTGTTTACTTTTCGTTTTCTTTTCTCGTCAAGTACGTACGCCTGTAAATTTGTAAATATTAGTGTTGGTGTGTAAATAAACGGTGTCGGATAAACTGTACCTCCTTGTTGCCATGGTTACTGGCCCTGCTTCTGAGCGCTCGCCCTACACTACCCATAAAGTTTCGTTCTGTCCTTGCTGGATATGAATGCGCTTTATCACATACCCATTTAGTGTATGCCTATATAATTAAAAAAAGATGTAATACAGAAACTGTGAATAACAGCTGTTTAATCAATTATGGTCAAGGAGTTATATTATTCATATAAAAAAATATTTACAAGCACCAAATCAGCAAACATTTAACTACAATATATAATAACTATAATAAAACTATTTACAAGCACCAAATAAGCAAACATTTAACTACAATATATAATAACTATAATAAAACTATTTACAAGCACCAAGTAAGCCAAAATTTCAATGAGTCCAGACTTCATTCCTAAGTTGCCCATGCCTTTACCAGTGGTCCGTTCTGGTAGTTGACCAGGAAGCAGGCTACATTAAATAGCTCTTCAATGCTTCCACAAACAGAGAGTGGTATTGCCTTGTCAAAAAGTTTATTCTCTTTCACCCTCCTAATGCATCTCTCCACATGAACCCTCAGACGTGCAATGGATTGGGTCTGCCTGACATCCTCCCTGCTCATTTGGGTGTTTCTTGAGAGAAAGGCAGGTCTATAAACCTTGCATGGAGCCAGGTTGTCCACAAGAAACCCTTTGTCAACCATAATTGCCATGTCTGGTGTGAGCAGGTTTATGATGCCAGATAGCTTGAAGATCTCTCGATCACTCATGGATCCTGCATACAAGCCAGACACAAATGTAATGGCACCATGGGGTGCCATGCCAATCAAGGCCTTAAAAGTAGAGTGCGATTTGTACGCTGAAAACACCTCACTCTGTAGCAGGAGAGAGGATGGTGTCTGGCAAAAGATTTCAGTGCAGTCGAGCACCACCTGCGTGTCTGGGAAAGCTGAAAACTCAGGTGGAAGGTGAGCTCTGACAACTTCAGGGGGGATCCACAGACGTTGGCTTCCTAGCAGGATGTACAGGAAGTGTGTCCAGGTGGAAATAATCCTGCTGGCTGTGGTGCGGTGAATGCCAAACCGTTCTGCAAGATCCCTGAGAGGCAGGCCCACTGACAGGTGCATGAGGAACAGCAGCAGCTCATCTATTGGTGGAAGTTTCTGTAAAAAGACAAAAGCCATATTCTTAGAAGTGACAGTGAATGAATATAACTAGGTATACTAACTTAATTCTATCCATGTGCTATTCTGTAAAATGAGTATTTTACCTGCTTTTGTACCTTTACTTAAAAAAGAAAATCCAATGTGAAATGGACTTGGGGTGTAGTAGTAAAACATAAGTCGGAACTTTTGTCAAATAGGCCACCTCCATTAATCTCCAGCATTCCTAGATACAGTGCTTTTAGCCAATGCAACCTTACGTAAAGGCTTACACAATACTAGCGTTAAGGGCATACCATTACCCATGCAAAGAAATCACTATTTTTACATCATTAACAAACTCCAAGTAGCTCAAAACTTAATTGGTAAAATTCTGAGGTCCTGACATTTAAAACAAGGCACTGAGAACTTTTGAAGTACACAGGTACCTTCTTAAACATACCCTTGGGTACAATAGTGTTTTTAAACAAACTATCTGTGCACTTTTAAAGCTCTCAGTGCTTCATTTAAGTGTTAGGGCCTCCGATTTCTACAAATGAAGTGTGAAGCTACTTTGAGTTTGTTAATGGTGTAAAAATAGCCATTTCTTTGGAAGGGAAACACTATATTCCTATAGCTAGCATTATGAGCCTTTTTGGAAAATCACCTAAAAGTGTTGTATATCGAAATGCTGGGGGTGAATCAGGGTGGGCTATTAGGTAAAAGTTTGTACTCGCATTTCACACCATATCCATTCCCCTTTAAATAAGCATAATTTTAGCAGAGAAACACCACCATACAATGTCACCAACCCTGGCCTTAAAGATCCATGTTCCTGTTAAATCTGGTTCTAACAGTGGTCTGCCAAACCTGGTCTGGCTAATTAGCTAACTTTTTCAGAAGTCCTTGGTTTTGTTGGGTCAGGTGTGTTAACGTTAGATGCAGGTTAGGACTAAACTGTGCAGGAACATAGATCTTAAGGACCAGGGTTAGTTACCACTGTTCAACACTGTACTATCACTACTTTTATCAGTAAATGGTCTGTGTACTGCTTATACAACAATTATTGTAAATGTACATCCACTCAAAACCCCTTGTATGCTACATACCGTTGCTGGTTGAGAGACTTCAGAGCTGCTGGCAGATGCAGCCTGGGCACTGGTGATCCGCACCATCTTGGTGTTGACTGCAGGCTCCACCAATTTCCAGAATGCCTGGAAGTGCTTGTATGTAGCAAACCTAAGAAAGTAACAATGTTCATGTTAGACTTCGTTTTGTTTGT
Source organism: Astyanax mexicanus (assembly GCF_023375975.1). Lineage (NCBI taxonomy): Eukaryota > Metazoa > Chordata > Actinopteri > Characiformes > Acestrorhamphidae > Astyanax > Astyanax mexicanus. The sequence continues at coordinate 12,154,119 of NC_064418.1, read as the reverse complement.
TTTCAATTTTTTTTTCAATTAGCTTCCTCAGATAAACATGTTTTTCAAACTATTCTTAGCTATATAAACTTGCTGAAAAAAATTCTGCTCTAGATCAGCTTGTGCTGATAGTTGTTTTAAGTCTAATCAGACCTCTTATAGCTAGTTAAGGAGTACAAAAATACACTCTACATTGATCAAGCTGAGTTGGTAAACCAGCTTACTAAAGCACAGTAAATACACGTCAGCATAATGATAAAAGCTTAATTAACCAACCTGGTGTAAAAGCGAATGTCCTCGTCTGACCCCGCCAGGCGCTGAATACCAAAACGCGTCCTCAGCTGTAGCACTTCCAGCTGGTGTTGGAGTTCCCCAATTTTCTGGCGCAGAGCTTCATTTTCATTGGCCATCTCAGCTGCCATCACCGCTGTCGCTGGAGTTAAGCAGTAATCATGATCAGGTGCTGCTGTGTCCATATCGTCCTCCGACTCCAAGTCTGCAGGCAGATCGTGGAGAGGCTCCTCTGCTCTCGGGCGGCGCTCCCATACATTCTGCCTCGGTGTAGGCAGAGTGTACTCATTCCAGGAAAACAGAAGGGGTACAGCTCCACTCTGTAACCTCCTCAGTCCCCCTGCAGTCACTGCGAAGTCTCCCGGTTGAAAATGCCGGCCACACACACGGGTGTTCACTGTTGGAGTGAACTTATCCCTACGGATCTTAGTTAGCCACTTAGCACGCACCGCAGCGTCAACGGGAAACTTATGAAAACTAATCTCGGCGTTATAGCGCGACGAACTGGTACATAAGGGCACACAGCAATGTAACGCTGACTTTCTTACCCGTTGGAAGGTCAGTCGTCTCTCTTTAACCCTGCATGCACTCATTATTTCCAACTAACTCGCTATCTCTTCGTGTTGATACCAATACTCAAACCACGGGAACTGCTCAAGCCGGAACTCCTCACACACACCCTCAAATGCCGGAAATAGAATGACGCCATCTTGTGCACGGAGCGAATAGCTGGACAGAGCATCGTCTCTTAAAAGTGAAGCCACCACAGGTCGGGCGCCCCCTGCTGTTCGGCTGCAGAAAGCTGTGTAACTCCACCCATCCCCATAGGTTTCAATGGCAAAACAGACAACTTTCAATCACGTTTTTTTCTAATATACTGTAATTCTACCTCCATTATTTAAATGCAACAGCTAGTGTAACCTCTCCTTATATTGTCAAATGTTTATATCCCCACAGAATTCGGTTTTTAAAACTTTATTCGGCTCTATTCAAAAAAGGTGTGGTTATGGTAAAAGGGCTGCTTATGGGCGGGACCAATAACAGACCGTCAGCTCCGCTCCTTTTCTTTCTTTTTTCTCCAGTCAGACAGGATTTTGTGTTTAAATGATCCATTAGCTATTGAAGAGTATGCCAGGGAAATACCTGTTTGATCATTTTTTATCTGTAAAGTTTTTTTTTTTTCTTTTAGAGTGATGTGTGTGTGTGTGTGTGGCTGTGGAGATGGGTTTATAGATGGGTAATTTCTAAAGTGTGTTAGCTGGCTGTGTTGTAGTGCTCAGGTAAACTTTCAATGGGAGCTAGTCAAGTGTTTTTAATAATAAAACAAAATAAAAAAAAAATATATATTTTAATATACATATTGTAGCCTATAACTCAAGTGGTCTTTTTTTCTCTAATATTGAAGGATTTTTTTCTAAAATGGAACCTAAGGTTTTGTAGTGAATATACACAAGTCAAACTTTAATTTAAATACATAATTATAACTAAACATAATTTTAAGATATAGTGTAATTCCATATATTTGATATTTTTAATGTGAGGCTTTAATGTTAATAAAGCTGTTTAATCAACAAAGTGGTTACACCTCATGAAGGCTGTACTGAATGTAATTAATGAATTTGATTAAATTGGTTTATAACAAGCATAAATTACATTTATTTCTTATAAGTAACGTGATTATTTTTCAAGTCAAACATTATACTGTATGTTTTTTAAATAAATACACTTATTATTATTAATTTAGAGATATTATACTTTATTAATATTGAATACATAAACCTGAGAATTATAAATAAAAAAAAAATGGGATTTATTACACAAATGGATATGCATCATGTAAGGTCTACTTGATAGGTTTGTGTTAATATGATCTAAAAAAAAAAAAAAAAGTAAGGTTAAATATTTGAGTGAGTGTACCAGGCTCTTCTTGTGTGTATTTTGAAATGTATTCTTGTTGGTAACATTTTCCTTGATGGAGGAGTAAATGTTTATTTTCCACATTTAACATTTAACAGTCAATTCAATGCCTGTGTCCTGCTGTGACATGCAAATGAGTAATAAGCAGACTGGAGTTAACTGAGGAAACTGAATGAAGTCCACAGTCTCCTCCAGCACTGGGTGAGCAGTGAGCATGGCAGGGGGCTGCCGGGGTGATGGTGTGGAGTCACCCTCAGGACCGGTGATAAAAGTGGAGCGACATTAAAATGAAAGCAGCAGAAAATCTCATTTCCAATTTTTTTACTTAAAAACAGTGAGGGGTATCTCTAACGACTCTTCCTGACTTTATACTCTTTGATCTGCAGGCTGATTATTCAACAGCTACAGAAACTACCAGCTTTGTGGAGCAGATCAGGAGCACGCCAGGCCACTCCACCAATCAGTGTGATGTGTTTTAGATGGTCACAGAGTCACATTCAGGCCACAGGACTTCCCTATACAACCACAAGTGTTTTCCAGCTTTCTGCTGCCACCAAGTGGACTAAAAGTCTTCAGCACACTGCACACTCCCCTTTTTCACCTGGTACCTTGTATATGTAACCCTTTCAGACCCTGCATCCATTACAGTGGACATCATGTATTTTCTTTATTTTTAAATGTTTTGTTGCTCATAAAACTATTTCACAGTTGTTGTCCATTAGAATAGATCATGAAAATAAACCAATAAAACAGTAACTTGGCTTCATCCACTGTACTGGAAGAATAGTAGTACTAGAGCCATTGAGGCAAAATAACCGCAATTGTTTACTATTTTCATGTGATTTTGAAAACTTCCCACTGTCTAGGGATGGTTAATGAAATAAAAAGGTCAATATGAAATATAAAATATTATACACAGTCTTTCAATGCAATGAAAAACTATTAAACATTTTAGGTAATTTGATTTTTTTCTTTAGAAGATTGTGAGTGTGAGATTTCTGTGCATCCTTTTTTTCCATTACTGGAGATAATTCAGGTCTAAATCTATACAAGCTGTACACCCACTACTTTAAATTATTATATTTAAATAAAGTTTATATCCACTAAAGTCATTTAAACTATAAAGAAAAAAAACATATGGAAGTATTTAGTAAATAAATTGTTAAACAAACAAGAATATGTTTTATATTTTAGATTCTTTAACATAAGCACAGAAAGAGCTTAGATAACAGATGCTTCACAGAGTATTTAGGTTTGTTTAACACTTTTAGCTTTACTACATTATTCCTTACATACAGTATGTGTTCCTTTATAGTCTGGACGACTTCAGTATTAAATTACAATGTAAATGCTGTATATTAATAAATGAAATGAAGGTGACCAGATAAAACATTAAATATTTTGGGTTCATACTGTCAGCAAAAAAATAAAAGCCAAAGAAAATGTAAGTGTAAATGTAACACAGTGCTTTCATAAATTAGCACTTTTCATTTCATTGTACTGTATTTACAGTGTACTGCTGACACGATACGCATTTTAACAGGGTAAAGTACACCTTACAACCTTACTCCGACCACTAGATGGCAGGAATGTTCAGTTTTTCCTTCATGTAACAGCTTAATGCAATACTGCACGAGCTTGCTGCATCTGCTGCCAGTGCACCACAGGGAACTGTTCCTCATAAATCACTCCAGTGACGTCTTGTAGTTTTTTTATATTTAAATCAGCTTTTCTGATAAAATATTACAACACAGTCAATGGAAGGAACATTTCCCTGCTCTCCCAGTGCGGAAACAGCAGCCCCTATCCATCCATCCATACATCAATCCATCTGTCCATCCATCCATCAGTTCATCCGTCGATCCATCCATACATCCATCTTCCTCGTCAGGGTTTAATTGGTTCTGCAGACTATCCGCAATCACTGGGTGCAAGACAGTAACACCCCATGGAAAAGGTGCCAGTCTATCACTGGGGACCACAAACACACATTCATTCACACACAGCAATTTAACACCATGTAGTTTTGGGAATTCCTTATATTGTTGCTCCTCTAAAGAAGTCCTATATCATCATTTTTTATCCAACATTTAGTGGATCTTTTGTGTAAAAGAGAGAATATCTGTTACCTCAGATATGGATGGATGCTTTCTTCTGAATCCCAATCCCTCTAGTGCCAGATACCATCCTCCAGATTGATGCTTGTTTTTAGCTGAGAGAACGATCAGTGAAAACCTTGCAAAAATGGATGGCAGTGTAAAATGATTTTGGTTATTTGGTCATTTTTAACCATTCACCATAAACTTTTTAAAACAATCTGAAGTACATCTCACAGGTTCACGTTATGTTAAAAAAAAAAAAAGCATTTTAAAATAAATTTACTTAATCCTAATCAATATTCTGCAAAATTTGCTTTCCAAAAATCTGAAGGTTCTTGCCTTAATGTATTTAAGAGCATCAGTTGTAAAGTTGTGAAGAGGAAGAGTTGGTAAATACAGTGAATAGCTCTGTTTGAGTAATGTTCTAATCTTTATTATGGCTAGAACTGCTTAACTAAGTAAAGAAGAAAATTACTTTAAGGTATAAAGGTCAGTCAATCCAAAACATTTCCAGAACTTTAAAAGTAATATGCAACATTATGATGAAACTGGCCCTCATCAGGACTGCCCCAGGAAAAAAAGCAAAAGTTACCTCTCTTGCACGGGATAAGTTCATCAGAGTTTCCACCCTCAGAAACCGCAAGTTAACATCACCCCAGATAACAGTCACCTAAATGCTTCACAGAGTATTTTGGTTTAACACTTTTTATTTACTACATGATTCCTTATGTGTTTCTTCATAATCTGAATGATTATAGTATGGATAATAATCTGTATTGTATATCAGTCTCGCAGTAAAAGTGCAGTAAAACATTAATCATAATAATAATAATTAAAAGAAAAAAAAATAACTTATGGTTTATTTACGCTGTGCTTCAAAAAAACCTGACTGGACCCACATTCTGCAGTGAATCAGTGCTGATTGTGCGGGTAAGCCAATGTAAGCATGTAGGAGAGCTGTATCCGCTGGAATCAATGCGTGGTGGGAGAGCTGTCCTAGGCGAACACAGGAAATGACACATCAGCAGTTTCATGCACTGAACACGGCTCACAGAGCTCTGTGCTGGAGAGAGGGTTCGTAAATTATCTGAAAATGTCATCCAACTGTAGTCCTGAGGGATTTTCCCAGTACACTGTGTGATGGTGCTTAACCCAGCATGCTAATCTCTTTTACACAGTTGACTGTGCAAAAGACTGGAGCTTATAGGAGCTTCTACAACTGCAAATAATGTTGCCATTCTTTTTTTTTCATAAGACTAAAAAGGCATTTTGCACCAAAAATACTAAGCAATTAAGTGTTTCATATATTATTTTGTTCCATTATTCCTGCAAACGCCTACGTTTAAAGGTTTGCATCAGTACAGCATTAACGTTTTCTCGCTGTCTGCCTCTGAATTCTTTTCATGTACCTTTTTTTCTGCTTTGAATCCCTGTCATGCAGCTTGCCATCAGCTGCCAGAGCCCTGAGAGAGCACAATTGGCCTTGCTCTCTCTGCACTCTTAGGGTGCTGTCAATCTGTACATGGCGTATAAATTAATTTCTGATTTTGTCGCATTTTTTCCCAATTTAGCTAGGCCAATTGTCCCAGCCTTTCAGCTGCTAGTTAACTGTATATTACTATATTACCTATTACTGGTGATGCACAAGGAAACACAATGCAAGGAAAGTGAAGACTTTACATTGGCATTTCCTCTTTTCAAACTACTGCTAATGCAGCATTGACTAGTAGGCAGCATGCTCAAAGGAAAACATAGCCAATACATCAGCTCACAGATGCCTTGTGCTGATCGACATCACCCTAGGAGTGATGAGGGAAAAGAAAAAAACATCTACCCACCGAGAGAGAGCAAGCTGCATGACCAGGATTCGAACCAGTGATCTACCAATCACAGTGACAGTGCTTTAGACCGCTGGACCATTCGTGCCCCCTGTATGTCCAAGATATAATGCTAAAGACAATAAAACACCATCTTTCTTCACTTACAAATGTCTGAATCACAAACACAGAGCCCATATCACAGTAGAAGATGATTTACGTGTGTTTCTGGGGTAGTGGAATTAATTATAGATCCTGAACTTTTTTCCATACCTGTAAAGGGTGGGCAGGGGTGTGAGTGTTATTTTATGCCACACACCTTTAACATGTTTTAACTTGTTGGCCACTGGGCCCCGATATATATGAACAGCCTGTGTATAACCCTAGCCATCATTATTGTCAAGTGGGATCCAGAGGTATTATTCTCTGGGAGAAGATTTTTTTAAATGATAGATTATGGTGAATTTTGTGGGAAAAAATGGACAATATTCAGATGTGAGATTAACAAATCTAACATAAGCCTATATTACAGCTATTAGGACCTCTACTTATTGCTTGTATAGCTGAGACTGAGACTACAGATACTACAGGTCAGTAGGTGGCAATAGACTTTTTTAAGGCCGCTGCGTTGTCACTTCCGGCTCTGTGTAGTAGCATTACTGAATTTCCATCTGCACTTTTTAACAGGGTGCTTGTTGTTTTTCAGACTACCTCAATCATCTTTGCTGGGCTTTAGTACAGCTAATTGGGACACAGCTAACAAGTCTGGACATTTCTGCAGCACAGACTAAAGGCCAGATTGTGTTAATATACCTGTACGTGATCCTGCACTTAGCCTGCATACTCACACATTGTGGTATTTCTACATTAAACTTCTCAATAACACATACTGCTGACAGTCCTCACTGATAATACTCTAAATTAATGACGAATAAATTAATGTTGATGTTGAGTTTAGCATTTTTAATCACTGTTTTCATTATTTATAATTTAATTTACACTGAACAATAGTGAACGTTGGGGTCACTCTCTTTTAGTTTCGCTCTTGTTTTATTGATTTCCTCGTTAAAATAAAAGTAATAAGCAGAGCTTTTCAGTTGGAGTTGAACAGATTAATCCTGATACAGTATAAACTGTGGTGAGGGTGTTTAACTGGATTATTGGTGTATTTAGGAACTGTATTCTTTACTATTCAATAAAACAAGACTGAAAATCGCTTAACTCTGCTATTCATGCCTTCGTATTAACCTACATGGCAGTGTGAAAAAGGTCTATTGTTGGTGTGGTTGAGAGTAAAAGCCTCTCAGATCCAGAGATCTGTAAGATCACTGGGTGAACCTGACTTTTATTTTCGCAGCCATGATGTTGTGCGGGGCTGGAATGCTGTTAGCCCGGTGTTCCTAAGCCTCAACATATGCCCGTCATCACATTAAGTAAAAAAGTGTTGCAACCCCTGCTCTAGAGTATTTTAATGGATAACTGGATAAAATCCAGTGAAAATCACATCAAGCTTTGACCATTAGTCTGTGCACCAAAAGTCACACATGCCGATCGCTCTGCATTTCTCCATGACTCATGGCCCATGCCCCCTGGTTTAATCAGAACTCTTCCCTGTTGGGATCACCCGGGACATATCGAGTGCAAGCTTTTTATTTCCGCTCCACCAGGGATTGATTTCAAAGCCTCTTCTGACTGAGGGCGGACTTTTAAATCAGCCCATTAGGAAGCCAAAGATAGCAGACTTTTGTGATGACTTTGAAAGTGAACATTTTCAGCTGTTAATTAGAGTTAATGATAGTTTTAGTTTTGTATGAAGTATCAACACCACTTCTTGGAATTTGTAATAAGAATGTTTCAAGCAAGACTCATTCTCCAGCCCTAACTAGACATATCAAACTTTTACAGTTTGAGCAAAATATTCCCCAAAAATAACTGCAATTAACAACTATATATTGCCAACAATATTACTTTAAAAAAACAGTGGACCTTTAATTATTAAGTACTGGAATTTTAATCTAAATATAATCTGCATTGTAGATTAATATTAAAGTTATCCAAACTATGAAGTAATATATGAAGTGATTAATTCATATAAATGAACTATGAAGGAATATATATGGAATTATTTAATAAACAAAAAAATAACTGTTAAACAAATCAGAATGTTTTTATATTTTAGTCCCTCTGCATCAGTGTGACATGGTTAAATGAGACTGAGATGCTGTCTTGTTTGGAGGGGGAGAAATGATTAATATGACCCCAAGAACACCATCCCCATTGTTAATCATAGAGGTGAAAACCTTCCGCTTTGGGCTGTTTCTCTGATAAAGGTACAGGGACACTTCACTGCATTGGGGGCTGATGAACAAGGACATGCACTGTGCAGTATTGAATAAGAACCTCATGGTCACAGCTATAACAATAAAGACGAATCATGTATGGGTCTTCCAGCATGACAAGGACCCAAAACATATGCCTCATAGCCAAGGCAACAAAGGAGTGGCTTCAGGGCTTGGAGATTTTCTGTAAAGATAAGTTGATCTAAATCCCCCCTGAGATGTGCACAAACCTGTTGTGCCAATACAACAAGCTTCTGAAGATAAAGCCTAATTTCTGGGAACACAAGCTTCAGAAATGAGTTTTTACTTGAGCTTTCTTTAGTGGACATAGTTTATGTAAATATTAGGGCTGTAAATAATTAATTTGCATTAAATTGCCCATGGTTTAAAGCTCTGCATTGGCTTTGCTGCATTATCTGTCAAAGGGTGTTGTTTGAGGTTCAAATAAATACATACAAATACATACTTAATTTTCCATATTCTAATTGTACCCCACGTTTACCTTAAATGTACACCAGCTTCCACCTCTCTTTAAAAGATATCTACTTACACGCCTCCTTTCTTGCTTTTCAGATGCTACAGTTATGTATTTTTCCTCCATCCTTCCCACCACCACCAGGTTGGTTTCGTCTGCTTGCCCAGAGGATTAGCTCTATCTATATAGGTATCTGCAAACCTCCAGAAACTACAAGACCTTAGCTGATGACAAATCCAAATTGTCCAATTGTTAAGATTTGTCTAAAATAAAAAGGTTTTCATTTATAAGTTTGCCTTTTGAGTCTTTTGTGTAAGGGCTGGCTCCAGGGCTAGGTAGCCTCCGGCCACTAGAGGGAACAACAGGTCGGTTCTGGTGGTAATCAGGCTTGATCAAAAACACCTGTGGCCTGCCTTTAAAAGAGGGAGGAACCCAGACCAGCATTTGCTGGGTCTTTGTGTGAAAGTGTTTGAGCAGCCATATGCTATACGCTCCTATTCTTTCTCTTGGGCTTGCAGGTCTCTTGAACCTCTTTTTAGTTTCTTCACAACACAAGAAGAGAGAAAAGAAAAAGAAAAGACTTTTACAAGTTACAATTACCTTGTGTGTGCTGTGCCTTCCTCTTCTATCTTTCTGTTCCCCCTTTTTCAGTTTCCTTGTGTTGGAGAAGCCATTTTGTTTGGTATGTCCAATTTCCCTTTCTCTTGGGAAAGCCAGCTATCTTTTTTTCTTTTGGAAGGCCCTGCCTCTGCTTTCCTTTTTTTTTTTGGGAAAAAAAGCCTTTATTTGACAAAAAATGACAGTTACATTATCACAAAAAAATTGCACAACATCAAAAACATTTCATATCATATTGCAATAATTATTAATATTGCCTCCGCCATGATCTGCTTTCTCTCACTGACTGAACATATCCCGTCCGGGAGGGGGAAAAACACTGCCCGCCCACACTAAAAACTGATTGGCTGTCTCACAGACTCTTTGCAGAGAACAGGCCAATCAGAACCCTCTCTGTTTTCTCTCTCTCTCCTTCCCACACGTGATTAGAGAATAAAAGTCTGTCGTCTGTGTGCGCGTTTGGGGCACTCGTTCTGAATTCCGGGAGATTATATGTGACTCGCGGGACTCAGGGAGCCACTACCGAAATGCAGGAGACTCCCGCAGCTTCAGGGAGACTCGGTTTGTCTGGCTTATCATCATGTTACTGGAGTTTGTACCTCACACTCATACTTGGTTAATATCCAGAACCTGTAAATTATGTCAGTGTGAGGAGAATGTATTAAAACGTATTACCATGTTACTGGAGTTTGTATCTCACACTTAACGTTGCCTGGTTAATATCTAGAACCTGTGAGATATTTCAGTGTAATTAAGTTGAACCGTTCTTGTTACTATCTTGTTAACCAAAATTATAACCTAGTACTTTGGAGTTTGTACCGCCCACATACCTGTTTAATAGCTAGATCGTTTCAGTGTAATTAGGCAAGACTAATTACTTAATATTTCAAAGTTTGTACCTCACACTTTCCTGGTTAAAACCTAGAACATAGGGGACTGTAAAAGAAATGGTTACTGAAACCCATTGAATGAGAAAAGGTGTGCCCAAACGTTTGATTGGTACTGTTTGTACGATGTGAGGTAATGTAAAAATTGAGGATGGTCTTTGTGGAAGGACATAGCCTCACCATTAAAACTATACCACCAAGCTATTAGCAGCTCTTCTCTTGTTATTTCTGCCTTATCACACAGTCTCTAACCAGTGAAAGCAATGAAGAAGGGTGTTTGTAGTCTCCCAGCACTTCACACATCCAATTAATGGCATGTTGCTACAGCAACAAGAGCTAACAGTGTTGCAATTATTTTGTAAATTTAAAGAGACAAATATGACATCAGCAATTAGTGGATAGCGAGGAGTTTGGAAGACTGGAAGAGTGTTTATGAAAATGCAGCAAATCACTTGCTTGAGGGAGACCAACCACATTTAAGGTTATACCTTAAATATTTTTTCTAGATGTTCTTCAGAGTGTCCACAGCATCTGCAGGTGTTTAAAGCCTTCTTCTTCTCAAGGTAATGGTGTTATTAATTCAGCCACCCAGATCTATTGCATGCCATTAAAAAAACACTAAAAATACATCAAGGTTGTTAATCAAAACTATGTTCCATTTAGGGCATAATACGTTTTTTTAAGTGTTTGAAATGATGTTTATCTACAGGCTGTAAATTACAAATAACACTGGGGGCCTAAAAGACTGGAAACTTTCCAAACGGGGTAAAAGCTATACATATAATGCATAAAATTTAAAATATTACAATAAATGCACAGTATCCATGAAAGAAGGGAGGTGGACCTAATGCGGGTAAGACAGACTTTAATAAATAACAAATAAATAAACAAACAAACAGGGGATAAACAAGAAAATTAAAAAAAACATAAACAAACAGGGAAACAAACAAGAGCTACACTAAACAGAAAATAAACTAACGGGGCTAGGGATATATACAAGGGAATAAATACGTAAAAATATACAGGTATAAACAAGGAAATAAACGTGATCTATACGAGGAACCAGAAATAAACAAGAGATAATCAGAGCGTAACGAAAACCGTGAACAAACTATAGCAACGTGGCGAGACAAACGACAGAGGAAGGTGCAAAGACTGACAGCAAACATAGACTAAGGGAACCTATAAATAGTAACATGAAACACTGAACACCTGGGGAGACAGGTAATGAGGGGCGGGGCTACAAATTACACACACGTGACGGAAAACTACTGGAGAAACACACTAGGTGAAAGGAAAAACACAGGGAAACAGAGCGACAGCGTGACACCTCACTCATATTACTTGTCACATGCCTCTTATCTTCATTAAGGTAGCACCTGCACGAACCAGGGAACTTGCTATATAGCCTTTTTAACACAATTTGTCTTCAGTCAATTTTTACCTACATTTTTTTTATTCATTGCATTTCATTGCATATTTGGAAAATGCTTCTAAAAATTGGCAAAGCTATCTTTAGACTTAAACTCGTTTTTGCTTATATTGCATCACACCAGATACAATATAAAATTAGGTTCTCATTGACTTAATCTTTTACCCACTCTACAGATTTTTTTAAGAGCACTAAACCCTAAATTATATATATATATATATATATATATATATATATATATATATATATATATATTTTTTTTTTTTTTTTTTTTTCTTTAATAGCTGAAGTAATGAAACACACTGGTCCAGCTTAAAATTTTATAAACATTTCTAGAACCTTTTAAAAACGCTTTTATTGAGGTCATTTTTGCTCAGCACGATCAGCCCTACCTATTGCCTGGCCCCTAAACCCATACATCACCCAGTTTGAGCTGAGGGTGGAGTCAGCCAAAAACGATGTTGAAAATGTGAGAGAAAATAATGTGGGCCGCTTGTACAGATGTGTATTAAAAACACTTATGTTTAAAACGAATGCTTGTTTTATGTTAGAGCACAAATGCTGTTTGTACGTATTTGTTCACCTTGTGTGTGTATATGCATCATGTATACCGTATATACAGCATGTTTGTTTTTTCACCTCAGGCATGCGTTGCAGTATGCATGAGCCCTGCTCAACCATTCTGAGAAACTCTGCTCTCATTGGTTGACTGTCTTTGAGACATGACATCAATGTCGCGTTTCACACTGGAGAATCTGCATTCATATCACTCTGCGAGATACTGAGTCATGAATATTAAACATGTTTCACATTTACTATTCATTTAGCATTCACAATAGGGGTGATCCTGACTACACTGTGAAAAGATCAGAGGATTAGAGACTGGATTATAGACTCTACAGGACTAAATACACTACAGGATAATCTGGGATGATCACTGTTAAAAATCACTCCAGTATCTTAAAAGTTTTTCTACAATTGGGCCTCTAAATCAGCCTGATTATTTCACGTGTAACAAGCCAGAGAAACTGATATATTGTAACATGCAAGATATGACTGTTTTCTTTCAATCTTATGTCCATTATAAATTGTCTATTCTACAGAAATGAACCAACACAGTGAAAAACAAGGTCTAAGCAGACTACACGTCTTGCACACTAATGAATTGATATAATATAACAATATTGAATAATGAATATTTACTTTAAATACAGTGGGTTTGCTAATGACAGTAACTAACTGCTAATAGATTGACAGTGGTTGTATGAAGAGATATCCTCTCTTTTTGCATCTTACTTTGTAATTTTTGGTCTAAAACCATTAATCAATGGTTCATAAAGTTACAGTTACAGTGCCTGGCCATGACTTTGTTAGCTGTGAAACACTTTAATTTAATTTAATTGTTTCAGCTATATTACTTTAAACATCGTGCACTACTATTTGTGACTACATATCAATGTTATTGTCTTTGTTACTGTCATTATTTTATTCCCTTCTTTTTCTTTTCCCCCCACTCCCACATCCTAATCTCCTTTACTTCATATTTTGTATATTTACCTAAAATATAATTCATTTAAATACAATGGGAAAGTGCCTAGTACAAGCCCTGCTGGCTTTTTTGTACTCTCCCTGCACTGTTTGTATTACTACAACTTTTTGTCTTTATTATGTTTTCATGGTGTATTGTGCATAATTAATAAAAAAAAAAATAAAAAATGTTTCCACACTCTATTAAGTTGTGGCCATGCCTTAATTATATCATTCATATGCATTAGGTGAGTAGTTCTTGCCATAGTATGGATTAAAACATTACTCAAATAGGGCTATTCACTGATGATCTCATGTTGAACTCTTGACGAGTTCAGCACAGCTGTTAACTGAAAGCCATTCCAGGTGACTCTACCTCATAAAGCTGATAAAATGCCAAGATGTGCAAAGCTACCACCTAAACGAGTGGTTTCTGTCTAAATTATAATCTAAAATGTAAAACATATTCTGGTTGTTCAACACTTTGTTGTGTTGTAGATAATTACATATGTTTTGAAATATTGAAAAAACACTGAATTTAAGGTGTCCAAACTTTTGACTGGTACTAGAAGCCAAATAACACTTCTTAACAAGGGGTGCCTATAATTATGGAGGTCATGTATATAAGAGGGTTGGGAGCAGACCGTATCGTACAAAATAAGGGTCGCACAGCAGTTTGTACAGAACATTGAGGCAAAATTCCTTCAGTTTGTGTCTGAATGAGGCAGCAATGAGCATCATGCATTTCCTGATGCACATGTACCAGCACCACGTACAGTAGCACGCTGTTCAGACGTCAGTATCACTGCTGCGCTGAGAATTGTACCACTAATGATGTCTGTGGTTGGTCCTGTGGAGATCTCCTTCCATTAATGCAGTGGGTCAAGGGGCAGGTTGATAGATTGTGCAGAACACATGGGCTTCCTATTTGGTAGATGTTTAAAAGGGAGGTGGAGCTCATAACCTTGCAACTCAGTGTAATTCCACTTGATATTTGCTCTGCTAGACCCAAGCTTTTTTCTGATGAATAGAACCACAGGAAATTTACACTGCACAATCGATTTATTTATCTAGGCCATTTTGTCACCTGATATTTGTATTTTTCCTTTTTTTTGCATCTGTGGATTCAAACCCTTTGAACATTTTTCACATTTTTTCACCTTACAACCACAACCTTCAATTTATTTTACTGAGATTATAATTTCTTGATAGAACAACACAAAGTAGCATACAATTGTGAAGTGGAACGAAAATGATACATGAAAAAAGGGATGTGCAAAAGTATTCAGCCCTCCTATATCAATGCTACATCACCTTCTTTCACCTGTTTGCTGTGTTCAGTACATGGTTTATGGCAAACTGCAAATTACACTTCTTATGTTTTTTTCTTTATTCCACTCTTATATATTCATAAGGCCAAAATTGTGGAGTGGACATCATGTCATATACAGCTCTGGGAAAAAAAAATAAAAGACCAAAACTATTCAATGGTTTATTTGATTTTACCAAATTGAAAATCTCTGGAATATAATCAAGAGGAAGATGGATGATCACAAGCCATCAAACCAAGCTGACCTGCTTGAATTTTTGCACCAGGAGTGGCATAAAGTTATCCAAAAGCAGTGTGTAAGACTGGTGGAGGAGAACATGCTAAGATGCATGAAAACTGTGATTAAAAACTAGGGTTGTTCAACCAAATATTGATTTCTAAACTTTTACAACTTTATGAATATGAACTTGTTTTCTTTGCATTATTTGAAGTCTGAAAGCTCTGCATATTTTTTGTTATTTTAGCCATTTTTCAATGTCTAAATGACAATATTTTTATTTGGATTTTGGGAGAAATCTTGCTGTAGTTTATAGAATAAAATAACAATGTTCATTTTACTCCAACATATACCTATAAATAGCAAAATCAGATAAATTGATTTAGAAACTAAAGAGGTCTCTTAATTTTTTTCCAGAGCTGTAGTTGTCCTGTGGACAGACCTACGTGAGCTGTGGATTTCTACTGCTCCTCCAGAGTGACCATGGGTCTCTTGGCTGCTTCTCTGACCAGTGCTGTCCTTGCTTGATCTATCAGTTTGGGTGGATGGCCAAGTCTTGGTAGGTTTGCAGTTGTAGAATACTTTTTCCATATTTGATGGATAGAAGATTCAGGATTGGACTGTGCTCCTTGGGAAGCTTGGGATATGTTTTTATAACCTAACCCTGTTTTAAACTTCTCCACAACTTTATATTTGAGCTGTCTGGTTATTTCCTGTCTTTGGTCTTCATGATGCTGTTTGTTCATTACTGTTCATGAACAAACCACACATCGCACTTTTTTTTTAGTTTTTTTATTTGTTGAAAATTTTGAAAACCATGCATCATTTTGGTTTCACTTCACAATTTTGTGCTACTTTGTGTTGTTCTATCAAAAAAGTGAAAAAAAAAAATAAATAAATAAAATCTCAGTAAAATGCATAAAAGTGTGTGGTTTTAAGGTGAACAAAATGTGAAAAGGTTCAAGTGGCATAAATGCTTTTGCAAGCCACTGTATGGAGCCCTTTATGCATGTATTAAAAAGCTGCAGTGACTCACGCTGCCAGGACTGGGCATAATGACCAGAAAACAGTTAGTCACCGCTCTTCACTGTGCCAGCAACAATGATGTGGTGTGGTGAAAGTTGAGTGTTTGTCTTCATTAAGTCTCGTACTGATCACTCTACCTGCCGTCAGCAGGAATAATTGATGGATGAAAACAAGCAGGAATGCAGGATATGGAGTGCATCCAAATCCCCCAGTGCTCCTTACTGCCTCTTATGCTCATTATGGAGATTTCCTTCCACAGCTACTACAGTTACAGCGCATTGAGCATATCAAAGCTCTGTCCTGTAGTGCGACTGCTTTGTGTTTCAGCAGTCGAAGTCGTGCCTAAGAAGCATTGAAAACATCTCCTTAAAAGTTCCCCAGGTTCCAGACCGTGTGACAGCTTTTAACATAATCCTTTAAAGAATGGTGGTTCAAATTGTCAGCAGCATGTTAACCCAGGGGTAACATGTGATGCCCCAACACACCAGGAGGGTGAAGACTAACACATGCTTCCTCTGATACATGTGAAGTCAGCCACCGCCTCTTTTCGAGCTGCTGCAGATGCAGCATTTCTGAGTAACATCACAGCACATTCGGAGGAAAGCACAGCAACTCGGTTCTGATACATCAGCTTACAGACGCCCTGTGCTTAGGACATTACTCTTTTAGTGATGTGGGGAGAGAGCGCCATCTACCCACCCGGAGGGAGCAGAGCCAATTTTGAGCGCCGGCAGCTGATGGCAAAGCTGCACGAGCGGGGGTTCGATCTTATCATTATTAACACACAAGAATAATTTGGAAGCAAATGCATTTTTATTTTTATACGCAATAATTCATGCTACAGTTCTCTGTTCTTGACATTCTACAGTTTTTTTCATTCTTGATGCTCTACACTTTACTATTCCTGATGTTCTACAGCTTTCTGTTATTTAATCTACTAGATCAAAAAGAAAGAAAGTGATTTCACGCTTCCTTAATTCTGTGAGGAAAGACAAATGCATACAAAACCACTCAGGCTCAAATGGTGTGCTGTATTCCTAAGTGAAAAATGCAGATGCTCTATAGGAAACTATTCCTATTTTTTGATTAATCTAAACTCCAAGAAGTAAAAGAGATACGGTGAGAGCTGGAACATGTGTAGCATCTTTAATCTGATTGATTCCACCCAAATGAAACAAGATGTGACTTCTCAGCAGTTTAATCTGATATGATTTGAGCTTACAAATGCCACCTCTGATCAGTGATCCTCTGGGTTGGATTAGATGTGATGTTCAGTATGCTAATGCATTATATAATATATCTGTGTCTGTAGAAGAAATATATCCTCGCTGTCAAATCCAATACACCAGTGATGTTTTTTCTCTTCCTGTGTACATTCCAATGTCCATTTTAAAAGTAGTGAAGTAGTGAAGACACGGTTCAGCTGTTTTGTGCTTGATGCTGATTTAAAACCACATTTCATAACTGTGCAAAGGCATCGGGTGCATCCGAGTTTCATGCTAAATACTAATACTCACTAGTTTTTAAGATTAAGTAGTATAGATAAAACTCCTTCTGTTTTGCTGGATACTTTGTTATTCTCTATTCACCCTGTTCTTCAATATTTGGGACCCCACAGGATAGACCACCACAGAGCAGAGAAGGTATTATTTGGGTGGTGGGTCTTTGATTCTCAGCACTGCAGTGACGCTGACTGTATTAGTGTGTTAGTGTGTGTTGTGTTGGTATGAGTGGAACAGTTTTTAAACACTGTGTAGTGGACTACACTGTCCACTCTATTAGACACTACTACCCAGCTGCTAAACATTGTAGATAATCATTAAACACTTTCTGTAAATCCTAATAACTTTATTTTACTCAAATATCACTGTGTTCATCTGCTATATGATATATATTTAACTGAAATTGCTGATCCGATCAACTAATGATTTATAAAGAAAATTTAATAGGATAATTATTGAGATGCAGCTGTTGTTACTGTCATCAACATGAAAATAACACACTGTTCTTTGCTAAACTGATCCCATGTTTTGTAGCTCAGTACAGGCTCTACATGCAGTGTTGAGACAGATGGTGTTAAGAATGAGTTCAAGTGTTTTCATCGAGTACTCGTGCTACTGTGAAGTGTGTGAGAGTGTGTGTGTGTGTGAGAGAGAGAGAGAAAGAGAGAGAGAGAGAGAGGTTTAGAAAAGAACTAAAAATGATTATTAATCGCAATCTGTGAACCCCATTACAATCAGAAAAAGATACTTAAACTCTGCTTTTGTAGCTTTCTTCCTTATGAGAGCTTAATTAAACTCATTAGGTGATGATCAAGCTCAAGGCTGTTGTGTTCAAGATGGATTACAAATCAGTGCATTAACACCCAGCACTGCACACTTTAATAAACACTGGATTCTTTCAAATAGGGGGTTCCTCAAAGGTTCTTCAGTCCTACAAGAAACCATGAACACTTACAGAACCAATGCTTGAATGCAGTAATGGCGCTCCGCCCGTGTAGGGCCTTATTAGGCTGCTGAAAAGTCATCATCATAATAATAGTAATCATAATAGCTACATATATTTAATAAAAAAAAATAAGGATTGTTTTTACAGCTCAATAAAAATAGTTTATTCATCCATCCATCCTTCCATTGTCAATACCAGCTTTATCCGTCAGGGTCACGGAGGGGGTGGGGGGGTTGTAACCTATCCAAGCCGGCATCGGGCAGAAGGCAGTATACACCTTGGACAGACCGCCAATCCATCGCAGGGCAGTTATTTAGAACTCAAAATGTAGTTTATTCAGGATTCAACAAATATACACCAGAAAGATTGCTACCTATCTGTAGAACAGTGTAACATTCTGGAAATTTAGATCTTTCTCTTTAAAAAAAAAATCTATTTTCAGGTTAAATCCACTATATTTTAAACATTAGGTTATTTATAGACCAAAATTTTAAGTCTTAATAAAGAAACCATTAATGCCTTAAAAACACTTTCCATAAATGTAATTATGTAAGTTTCAAAGGTTATTACTGTAGGAATTTGGAGTAATGGGATGGCAAATTAGAAGAAAATGCCTCTTTGGTTGTATTTAGACCTATAAAAAAGAATTAAGACTCCTATAAAATAAGAAAATATATGGATTATCAAAGACACCACTGACATCTTGACATTATGTATGTTTCAGGTAATAATACTGTACGGATTTAAATTAATGGTATGTTAAATGTAGGAAAACATAAAATTCAAAGGGTTATCATATCACACCACTAAATTTTTAAAGATCTTATTCTCATGTATTCAAGATATATGTTTTAAGTGATTTTAATATGGCATTTTGGAGCAATTGGAAGTCCAACCCTGGATTAATGTCTATTCATTTTTGCATAAACCAGACTTTGAAGTCCTGTAAAATCAGCGAATAAAACTGTTATTAAATGACACCATTGAATTCATTCATTAAATGCTGTTTAAATGTGAAGTGAAGCACACAATCATAGGAGAAAGCAGGGTGGGGGCTTTGGATATTTGGAACGATTCCACAAACTCTTAGCATAATGGTGTTCTATATTTTTGAATAATTTACAATAATAATAAAAGAAGAAGAAAGGAAATAGGAAAAAAAACAAAGAGGGGGAGAAAAAGAAGAAAGAGAGGCACAACAAGGATTTGAATAAGAAGAAGATGGGGGAGTAGGAGAAGATAAAAAAAAGAAAGAGGAGGGGAAAGAGAAAGAAAAAAAGAACAAAAAACAAGAAAAAATATTTTAAGTATGAGATAAAGAAAAGGGATTTGAAAAAGAAGAAGAGGGAGGAGGAGGAGGAGAAGACTCAAGACAGACCAGCTTTAGCCTTTTACCAGCATAGGGTGTGATCTCATTGGAGTGTAATGGTTTAGCTGGTCTGCAAGCATAATCAATCTGGCAAAACTAAATATCTAGTATGAAACCTAGACCATGCTGGTTGACCAGTATGACTGAAGAAGAAGAAAAAGAAGGAGAGGGATTTAAAGAAAAAGATGTGAAAGAACAGGAAGAATAAGAGTTAGGAGAAAAAAGGGTATCACTTTACTGGTATGGTCCATTTTAAATGCCTCATAAATGCTCAAATAACTTAAATTTAGCTGAAAGGGAAAAACTGGACCTGGAGGAGAAAGAAACACTGGGAGGAACCAAGGCTCACATGTACCATGTACAATTACATTTACTATAACATGTACTATTAAGTACTATAAATGTATGTTATAAAGTATGTATGTATGTTATATAGTTCTAGTATATTTAGGTGAATAGCAGAACAGCAGTGGAAGCAGTTATAAAATTTTATATAAAGTTTATATAAACTTCCATCAGTCTGGTCAGACAGGTCACAGAACACAATATGTTTTTGGTTGTGGTTGATGTTTTATCTTGTCTGCAAGGATGATCAACTTGCCCAAGCTAGACAGTTAGTATGACCAGCTTAACCACCTATCAGAGCCCCAAGACCACTATGACCAATTGTCTTGATCTGTATGAACAAAATCTGATTAAGCACACACCACTAATACTAGTCAAGAGCACCATGACCACCAAGGAACAGCTTAGTTTCCAGAGGTGGAAAGTAATGAATTACATTTACTCAAATTACTGTAATTGAGTAGATTTTATGAGTAATTTGTAATTTTTAAGTAGGTAATTTTCCCTTTACTTAAATACATTTTGACACAAGTAATTTACTTCACTACATTGGAAAACTCCCCATTACTGAGTAAATAATGAAATGCTGGGGGAAAAAAAATTGAGTTTGTTCTCCATGGCAGCGCAGCTGAACTTTTCCCAGCAGTGTTTATTATGGTTAGCGGGAGAGATGCTGTGTGAATCAGCTGTGTTTGGGGGAACCGGTGTTCTGTCAAGTTATGCTACCCATCCATAAGTGCTTCTTTACGGCACTGCGCATGAGCCGACCAACTTTCTTTTTTGTATGATTTCATATTTTTAATGGTAATTCCTTAAGTTTTTATAGGAAACATTAAACAATCTGCTTAAATGTTAAAAAAAACATGTAAATAGCAGTTAAAGCATAGCAATGGCAAGTTAAAAAATAATAACGAGCTGTAAAACTATAAAAATACAGTTTATACCCATATGACCATAACATTTTAACAATAAAGAAAAAAAATGGATAATTGAAACCTATGCCACTTGTTCTTGAAAATGGTTTATGGGGTGGTCTGAACAAATACTGCCTGAAAGGTCCAAATTATTATTTGGAATAATAGTTCATTAAAAACAATTTAATTTATGATTTGTTGTACTTTTTTACATCAAATAATTAAAAGTAACTATGTTACTTTTACTCAAAGTAAATTTTAAATTGAGTACTTTTTTACTTTTACTCGAGTAGATTTTTAGATGGGTACTTTTACTTTTACTTGAGTAGAATTTTAGCAAAGTAAAGGTACTTTTACTTCATTACAATTTTTCAGTACTTTTTCCACCTCTGTTAGTTTCATTTAAACCCTGGTTTGGACTAGCAAAATCTAGATTTGAGCTGGAATTTTAGCAGGATACTGTCCATGAAAGATTTTGGAGTCTTGCTGTGGTGATTAGATTGCATACAGCAACAAGAGCATTAGTGAGGTCAAGATGTTTCAAAACCTCATGTCAAAAGTACAGGATGGATCTTCACAGCTTAGTCCTAGGGGGCTTTATACCCCTCTAGCCCATGCGTGGCATTAAATATGGTGCCAGTGGGTTAAAGCTTATCTGCTCAACTGAGTGTATTAACCCTTGTGTGGTGTTCGGGTCTGTGGGACCCGTTTTCATCTTTCATCAAATGATACTAATTTTTTTTTTTCTAACTCAAACTCATTGGCATTGGCTCATTTTTTGTGAGAAACATCTATCAAAACACATTTTCGATAAACACCCCCCCCCCCTCCCCCTTTCACAGTTATATTACATACAGCATGTTTGGCCAAGGGCTAATAAACATTGCTTCTTTTGTAAATTTGAAACTAAACACATTTTCTACTCATATCTTGAGTTAAATTCATTTTCTTTTACATTTTATTAAAAAACTAATAAAAAAAAGAGTAGCACTTTTTGAAAGAAATGTAACATAAGAAAGGTAAAGGGTAAATATTAACCATGTAAGCTGTTTATATTGCTTGCAATTTAGGTGAAGCAAGCATGCGTAAAACATTTTAAAGTAAAATTGCTTAATTTTTCTGAATTAAATACAAGTAACAAAGTAAACGAGTAACAAAAATATGAACACCACACAAGGGTTAATTAGAAAGGGTGTCCATAGACTTTTCTGTATATTCTGTATGTGACAGAGTGGTTATATGTAGTAAGAGTGAAAATGTGAGTGTTCTGGCTGAATAAGCTCCACAGGGGCTGGCGGATGTGCACAGTTGACTTATTGAAGGTAGTTTAGTGACTAGCAGGGTAATGGAGGTGAAAGATATGTTGAAATGGAATGAGGTAGAATGGAATGATGGAGGCAATGAAGGAAGAATGGGTGAGTGACAGAAACGTTATAGTTATCTTTTGAGAGCAAGTCTTGGGTAATACTTGATGCTGCATATAGCAATGTTTGAAAGGTTATTTAATGAACCATGTACTAGAGAAGAATCACTTGACCCTGAAAATGACCATTTATGTATTCAGTTCATTGAGTGCCCATGGTTCAATTTACACAAGGTTAAAGAAATGGGCTTTTCTATTTACACTGAATTCCATTAAAACCTTAGAAAAAAAATATTATGTTGTTGTCATTTTACAGATACTCAAAGCCTTAATACTCACAATTTTTTAGCACTATTTGCAATGGCCTTACTAACTCCATTACGAATAACAGGCCAATTCTGGTCTCGTGGACTTCCTGCCATGCACAGCATGAATTATTCTCACCTGAAGACACATGCTTTAGCTTTTAATGTCATTACTGAGCATTTTATGAGCTTAGTCAGGTGATTCAGTGCAATAATGTCAAGGTTATGTTCATAGTCTTCATAGCACATAGACATTTATGACCATAAATTGGCACCCCTGCACCACATCTCGTAGAACATGACTGTGATTACTTTAAAACAACCCAAGAAAAACAGTAGAAAAAAATCTGTTGGAGCTTTCATTTTTCAAAAAAAAAATGACAGACCCACTGTCCAGACTAAAGAACCAATATTTGGTGTCATCTTGTCTAGATGTACTGTAAGGTACAAGGTAACAAACTTATTCAGACTCCAGCAGACCACAGTGAGAACTATTATTTACAAATGTAAAAAAAAACATGAAACAGTAGTGAACCTTCCCAGGAGTGACAGGCCTATTGAAATTACTCCAAAAGGGCATGGACAGCTCATCCAGGAGGTCCCAAAAGAATAAAAAAATAACATAAAGAACTGCAGGCCTCACTTGCCTCAAATAAGGTCAGTAATAATGATCCAATAATAAGAAAGAGACTGGGTGAAAGTGGTCTCCAGTAGAGAGTTCCATATGGAAAAACACTGTTGACCAAAAAGAACACAAAGGCTCATCTCACATTTAGAAACAAACATCTTGATTATCCCCAGGACTAAATCGGTAAAAATAGGTAAAATATTCTGTTGGCTAACAAGACAAAAGTGGAAGTTTTTTAAAATGATTGCTTCCCGTTACATCTGGCATACAACTAACATAATACTGAACGTCAAACATGCCTCTCTACCAAAAAATCATGAAGGAGAATATCTGACCATTAGTTCGTGACTGATCATTTAAAAACAGTAAAACATTATATTTGTTATAACCTTTTAATTAATAATAAAAATAAATAAATATTTAAACAATTAAAACCACTGCAGGGTCTCTGAGGGCTAAATAAAAGAATACCTGTTATATATTTCTACCCGTCTAGACCAGAATTTAGAATTCACACTTCTAATCAGATTCTTTTTGGGAGATCCGGAAGGCAGCAAGATCAAACCTTTGAAAAGCAGAAATGAGTCAGATGAAAGGAAGCTTTCTTTCATCTCATGACATGCTTTCTACTTTTGATTGACAGTTACCTGCCTTGCTGATCTAAGAGAAGATGCTGCTGATTTTTCCTACGAAACCCATTTATATGTATGTTGTTTCATCACAGTTATGTTCGGCTGCATGTGGGGGCTGTCTCCCTGTTTTCATTCAGAAACTTCTGCAAAAACATTCTGCAATCAGTGATTAAGATGGGTTTCCCAATACTTTTGCTTAAATATATATATAAAAGTTGGCACAGCATTGTAAATGAAATTAAATAAAAATGTAAGAATTTTAAACGTTTATTTGACATTAATTTAACTGCAGTATGACTGTATGTACCTGAGATATTTCATGTTTTGTTTTTTTGTTTTTTTTTTAACTGAAATCATAAACACAGTAGTAAATAGTATAGAAGGTGTGATATTTGAGTAGTCAGTATTTGCATCTTGTATAAAACAATTTTTACAATGATTCTATTGATATTTAAAGAGAGAGTATTTTATGCCATTTTTCTTAGTCTATTTGTGCAAATTACTCTTGAAACCAGGCTGTTTTAAAGCAGATCAACAACTTACTAATAACTTACTTATTACACCAATGTAAAGCTTCCAAACATGGTGGAGGTAGTTAGTGATTAATCAAAGACACACTAAAGATTATGTTTAGTGGAGTCATTATGACTCCTCCCCCTTTCACTAGTAATGCCCCAGCACCAGGTAGGGAGTGATGTAGGGAGTGAGTACCATCTACCCACCCAGAAAGATAGCATGACCAATTGTGCTCTCCGGGGCTTCAGCAGCAGCATTACTAGTGAAAGGGGGAGGAGTCATAATGAGTGGGTTGTTTAATCAACATAGAAAGCAAAAGAAAATAAATGTGTGATAAAAATTATAAAGAAGAAAAAATAACCATGTTCCAGGGTTTGAAACTCTTTTCTATAATCAGATTTATTTAGATGCATATATTTAAGTAAATACAGTGTATTTTTGCAGTGTCGAGATGCCGGCACAAACTGCTCCAAAGAGCAATCAGAGCCCATCAGCTATTCACACTGAAGTTTGTAGCGAGACGGGCCGTGATTACAGCAGTCTCTCAGCACTTGTTTGCTTGGATATAGAAGGCGGGTGAGGGGGCGGGGAATAAACTGATCAAAGTGAAGGAACTGCAATTATCCTGTATGCCATGCATGGAGCTGCTTGCGTGGTGAACTGCATCACCTCCCTAGTGGGAGGATGAAAGTGTGTGTGTGTGTGTGTGTGTGTGAAGGGTCAGAATGTGTACACATCATCAAACTGAACTGACACTGAGAGTCCAGAACTGCATGTGTGAAATAGGCCTGTGTTCTTCTTCATCAGCTGCTCCAGTGAAGAGGCTCTGATTATATATGTTGCTCTTATAAGCGAGAACATACTATCTTCTGCTTTTCTTTACTGCAATTATGTCCAACCATAGGTCATGGGGGCATGAATGTTTTTTTTCCCTTTAAAACCTTGGGGAACAAAAATGGAAACACGAACTATTGAAAAGACCACTTTGTGGACAAATAGTTTTTCCTTGCTTTTTTATCCATGGGTTCCATGTTAGGCCAACATATGGATGTCAGTAATGGGACCAGGCATAGACTGTATATAGCTGGACAGAGCATCGTCTCTCAAAAGTGAAGCCACCACAGGTCGGGCGCGCCCTTCTGTTCGGCTGCAGAAAGCTGTGTAACTCCACCCATCCCCATAGGTTTCAATGGCAAAACAGACAACTTTCAATCACGTTTTTTTCTAATATACTGTAATTCTACCTCCATTATTTAAATGCAGCAGCTAGTGTAACCTCTGCTTATATTGTCAAATTGTCAAAAAATATCCCCACAGAATTCGGTTTTTAAAACTTTATTCGGCTCTATTCAAAAAAGGTGTGGTTATGGTAAAAGGGCTGCTTATGGGCGGGACCAATAACAGACCGTCAGCTCTGCTCCGCTCCGCTCCGCCCCGCTCTGCAGTCTGTAACCGCGAGGCAGCCCTCAGGGGCGGGGTTATTTAAATGAGTAGGCGGTCTCTCCACAGCCTTTCTCCCTCCTCTGGTCTCTACTGCGCAGACTCTGGTCCCTGAATCGCCAAAATGGCGGAAGATTTTGGCTTCATTGAATGAATGGGAACGGCGACACGGCGTCCATCTTTATATACAGTCTATGGGACCAGGAGGGAGTGATTGGGAAGCTAGCTGGGTCCCAGTCAGGGACGGACTAGCCATCTGGCATACTGAGCATTTTCCTGGTGGGCCGACGTGCTATTTGGGCCAACAGTCCTGAAATGTATTTTTATTTACAGTGGTGTAAGAAATGGTTTTGCATGTTAAAACCAATTTAAATATTAAATAATATCAAATACAATGCAAGTAAACACAGAATGCAGTTTTTAAATAAAGGTTGTGTAAAGAAAGTGTTTGCCCCCAAACCTAATAACTAGTTGGGCCACCCTAAGCAACCTTAAAGTTTTCCATTGTCAGTCCACAGAGTATTTTCTCAAAGTCTTGGGGATTATCAAGATGTTTTCAGCAGAAATGAGACAATCCTTAATGTTCTGTTTGCTCAGCAGTGGTTTTCATCTTGGCACTCTGCCATGCTGGACATTTTTACCCAGTCTCTTTCTTATGGTGGAGTCATTATCACTGACCTTAACTGAGGAAAGTGAGTCCTGCAGTTCTTTGGATGTTGTTGTGGGGACTTTGGTGACCTCTTGGATGAGTTATTGCTGTGCTCTTGGGGTAATTTTGGTCAGCTGACCACTCCTAGGATAGTTTACCACAGTTCTCTATTTTCGCCATTTGTGGATAATGCCAATACTTTAGAAATGGCTTTAAAACTTTTTAAGACTAATAGATCTCACTTAATTTATTTTTCTTTGGATATTGACATGATGTCAAGCTTTTAAGTATCTTTTGGTCTGCTTCGCTTTTTCAGGCAATTTTTATTTAATTGATTTCTTGATTGAGAACAGGTGTGGCAGTAATCAGGCATGGATATGGTTAGACATGTGATAAACTACAGTTAAGTTGTGTTTTAACTGGGGCGCAAACCCTTTTTTACACAGGGCCATGAAGGTTTACATTTTTTACTCCCATAACATAGTAAAATATAGTAAAAACCTTCATTTAAAAACTGCATTTTGTCTTTGTTTGATGATCCGAAACATTTAAGAATAACAAACAAGCAAAAAAATAAAACATCATGAAGGGGGTAAACACTTTTTCACACCAATGTGTATTTATATATATTGGTCTGACTGACCCTTATTTAATATGTTTTCTTTCTTATTATGATTTTTGAAGACAATAAAGCTATACAGGAACATAAAGTATGTTTTACACTTAGATTTGTCTAAAAAGAACATTTATCTTTGAGGACAGAGTCACCTGGAATAGTTTTCTCAGCATCTTGAAGGAGTTCCTGGAGGTGCTGAACATAGAAGAAGTGCTGCTTTTCCTTCACGCTGTGAAGCTCCAGCTCATCCAAAATAAGCTCAGATCACCATCTCAGTTGATCAGGTTTAGGTGTATCACATGATTCCATAAGTGTTCCTTAATTGATTTAATGTTTTTAATATTAATCTATAATGTAGAAAATAAATTAAATTAAGAAAAACACATTGAATGAGTTGGAGTTTTCCAAAAGTTTGACTGGTCCTGTATGTCAATATTTAAGCTCTTGACTCTTGACTGTGAGTAGCACTTAAATAAGCACTTCTGTAAATCACTCTGCGTAAGATTGTCTGATTAAAGTCCTTAACGTAAATGTAAATCTACAGAAAGTGACAGAAATGGAAAAAAGTAAACACTATATACACAGGACTCACTGATCAAAATGTACACAGGAAAATATTTGGCCGGTGGAACATGATGTGCTTTAAATGCAGCAAACAGTGAGTCTCGGCTTGAAAGGGAACTAGAAGTTCTACCCAGCAAAGTGTAGAATCAGTAAAGACCAAATCTGCCTGAATATTTCACTCAAGTGCTTGTAAGTGCAGTGACATTTAAACATACTCAAAATAGAACAAAACTAACTCAGAAAGTACTGATAATGAAAGAGACTGTGGATTTATTGTACCTACTGTATAACCATAATGAACTGCAATTAATTCAAATTGACTTGGAAAACGGGGAAAAGAAGCCCCCCACTAGGATAAACTCGAGGACAGATTTAGCTTTGAACTTTGGGCTTCATTCACCATCTGTTCTAATTAAAATTCCATAGAAACACTTTTTATTTATATTTAGTGTCTATTAGACTCTATGAAAAAACTCATAACACATTATAATGCATTTATGAATCATTATGAACATGACTATAAATATTTCTAACAATAAATCACAAATTATAGCTATGTTTATCGTGTATTATGAATTGTGATCAGCTGTGTTTATGAGACAATATATTAGACAGTATTTCAATACTAAGAACTTCAACAAAGCATGCCTGTGATTACTTTTACCACTCATCAATTATATTTATATTAAACATTATAATATCTTACATTAATTGATAATGTAAAATGACAGATGTTCATAATGGGAATATTAATAGTGACAGAAAAAATGATAATGGAATCGTGTTAATAAACAGATATCATAATATCATAATAAACAGATATAATAAAAAGGTAATAAAAATATATTTTTTGTTATATATTTTATAAATACTCATAGCCATGATTATAATGCTTTATGAATGCATTATAAGGTGGGATGAGTATGTTTATATCATGCCATTGATAGAAAGTGTTACTGAAAGTTCTTATTGAGGAAAGTGAAACTTGCTGTACTTTAGATATTGTTCTGGGTTCTTTTGTGACCTCCTGGATGAGTTGTCCATGCCCTTTTGGAGTGATTTCCAGGGAAGTTTCACCAGAGTTCCATATGAGCTGTTACTGTGGTCCACTGGAGTCCCAAAACCTTAGAAAAGAACTTTGTAAGCTCTTCCAGACTGATAGATCAGTCACTGACCTGTTTTTTTTTTTTTTCATTTGTCCTTAAATTTCACCAGATTGGGGTATAATGTGTTGCTTTTTGAGATCTCTTATTCTGCTTTATGTTGTCAAACAGGTTCTATTTGAGTGATTTCTTGATTCTACAGACCTGATAGTAATCAGGCCTGGCTCTGCATAGTGAAATTAAACTTAGAGTTCCAAAAAATGTGTTTAATTACAGTTTATTTTTCATATAGGGCCAGGTTGGTTTGGATTGATTTTATCTCTTATTTAATGCTACTTTTTATATTTACTCAGGTTATCTTCAGGTTGTCTGAGAGTATGGTTTGTTTGATAATCTGACAAAAGCGGGCAAATGCTTTTACAAGGTTTATTTCCTGTCTGGAAAAATATTCCTAAGTTTTTTTTTTTTTATTTGTTGTTGTAGGTTATCTTACATTAATTACATTTGACCAAATTGTATTAACCCAAATGTTTTTAACATATGGAAAAATCCACATACACACAGGTTAGTCCAGGTAATCGTTTTCTTTTCCACATTAAGCAAGTCATCAGTTTCTGACTGTTGGCAGCTAATTTTCATGGCATATTAACACACTCAAATACTCCTATTGCCGTCAAAGCTAATCAGACATGCAGACGTGCAATTCAGAAAATGTTTGAGCAGAAATGAACTGAATTAGTCATAGCAAAATAAACCATTGTAGCATATAAATCATTTGGCACTGTTAAGACATGCTCAGAGACTTGCTCAGTGTTTATTTAGTAATTTATGCCCAAACCCACATTATAATACCATAGCTGAAGAGAGCCAGGGGCCTGATTCTAGGTATGCTTTAAAAAAGTTCCTGAGGAAGGACACAATACTCTTGGAAGCCTTTTCAAGAAATTGGTGTAGACAAGAATTCTCCAACTCTGCTGCTGGAGAGACATAGTCCTAAAGGTTACATCTCCATCCCAAATCTCACACACTCTATTCAACTGTTCAAGCACTCCTATAGGGACCAGGTAGGATGGATGGATGTATAGATAGGTGGATAGATAGATAGATAGATAGATAGATAGATAGATAGATAGATAGATAGATAGATAGATAGATAGATAGATAGATAGATAGATAGATAGATAGATAGATAGATAGATGTGACAAAAATTACATTGTCAAAAATACATTTCAAATTATTGTGCAATAGTGTTGCAAATCGTGTTGTCATTAAAACAGTATAATTGCTTTGTTATTCTATTCTATTATCATTGTTCCTGTGGCATTAAATGGTCTTGAAATAGCAAAAATATTGTCTATCACAATCATTTCTGGGATATTGTTCACCAAATATGTTAGTATGTCAGGCCTAGTTCCAAAGAAACCCTTATCAAGTCAATTTAGGAGACTTTTATTGTTATTACATCTGAGCGCAGGTACACAGTGTAACCAAATTACGTTCCTCCGGAACCATGGTGCAACATGGAACAACAATACAATAGACAAACATAAAGTGAAAAGGTGAAACTATAACACTATAATATACACAATAAATACAATGTGTGTGTGAAGAGTGGTGGGGGGGTGTTCAGTTCAGTTCTGTGTGAGTGTTTAGGGTGTGTGGTGGTGAGGGGTTCAGCTCTGTCTCTGTGTGTGTTGAGGAGTCTGACTGCCTAGTGGATGAAGCTGTTGCAGGGTCTGGTAGTGGAGGTTCAGATGCTCCTGTATCTTCTGCCGGACTGCATCAGAGCGAAAAGTCCGTGTGAGGGATGGGTGGGGTCATCCAATGCTGGTGGCTTTGCGGATGCAGCGTGTGGTGTAGATCTCGGTGATGAAGTGTAGAGAGATTCTGATGATCTTCTCAGCTGTCCTCACTCTCCGCTGTAGGGTCTTGTGATCTGAGGTGTTGCAGTTCCCAAACCAGACTGTAATGCAGGAGCTCAAGATGCTTTCTACAGTCCCTCTGTAGAACATGGTGAGCGGGGTAGTCATCCAGTCAGTACCAGACAAGACAATGTGTAAAAACCATGTGGAGCTTCTCCAGTAAAAACACCACTTTAACAATGCTTTAATGAAGGGTTTTACATTCCATACATCTAATTATGACCTAATTTCTAGAACTAAATTTTTCATTTAAATTATTTACAATAATAATATGCGTTAAATCGTATATAAACATAAATATATTTCACATTCAGACATTAACAATATTACACAACTGTTAATAAATGTTTCAATAAGTAGTAAATAATTCAAGGGAACTGATGAATAAGCATTTACATTTACACCCTTTACATTTTTGTCGACTAAATTGACTGTAGTTTTAGTCATCAATATTCTTATGATATTTAGTCGACTAAAACTAAACTAAAACTAAAAATATTTCAGATGACAAAATTGTGACTAAAACTAAATGCCATTTTCGTCACAAGTCTATGACCAAAACTAAATCAAAATTTGTTGTCAGAATGAACACTGGTGGCCATCAGCAGCCAAAGTCTGAGAGAGCAAAATTGGTCTTACTCTCTCTGGTTGGGTAAATGGCATTCTCTCCCCATGCACATCACTCCCAAGTTGATGTTGGTCATCACAGGCATCAGTTAGCTGAAGTTTTAAAGATAAGTTGCTGCGCTTTCCTCTTAACGTACCGACTAACCTGTGATGCTGCATCAAATGCAGTTTGAAAAGAGGAGACATTCGCTAGTCTTTACCCTTCTAGAGTCAGGGACATTAATATTGATGGGGGAGTCCTAATTAGTGGGTTGGATAATTGGGAATAAATATATAAATAATATAAATTGGGAATAAATGATATAAAAAATAATGTACAACCAACAAGCAGATTTTGCCTGCACGGGGTCAGCATCCTAGCAGCCTGAAGACCAGCCACGCTAAAGCTTCCTTCATGCTCATCTGTGAACACAGATTAACAAAGATGTCAACAGCAGTTGCTCATAACAGCAAAACTCATGGGAGGAAACGAATGTTTGCTGCGATATGCCTGGCATAATGGGATAAAAAAAGGCATTTAGAAGAAGCAAAACAGAGATGACATTTGACTAAAACCTCAGCCTTCAATGCTGCATTTATGACTAATTAATTGTTGCTATGCAGGAGCTTGCAAAGGAAACACTTCAAGATGGGGCTTCGAGAACAGAGAACAAAAGCTCTTGATCCTCACAGAGAAAGGAATAGATTTTAAGAATGTCATATTTGCATAACCCCACAAAAACAAACCAAACAGACAGTAAAACCACAAGAATATATCATCTATTTCTTCAGGTATGATGATACTACAATTACTAGGAGACATTCTAAGAATGCCAATATTGCACAGTAATGGCACTCTGACTAAAGCTCTTCATGTATTACTCTGATACATACGCACATAACCTAGCAACAACACCAGAGCTTACAAAACAAAAATTCTGGCCAGATAAAAACAGCAATGCTTCAATTATACAAGTAAAAGACTCCCGAAATTAATTATATCTAATGTTTTATTTCATTCATTACTGTAGCAATCACAAATGAAACAAAAATCAAATAAAAGCTAAATGATGGAGTTTTTAAAGTGTCCCAAACTGCACATTAGTACACTAAACATATAGGGCCCTAGTTTTGCAATCTATAGCGCACAGGTCAGTTGCGCTTTGTGTAGATTGATTTAGGGTCATGTCCTATTATAATCATAAGGTCAACTTCACAAAAAAGTATTTTTTAAATATTTACCAGCTTTGGAAGTGTGTGAGACGTTGCATTATTAAAACATGTAACATTACCCTTATGTTTTGGATGTAGCTTTGAGAATTTTAGTAATTCTTAAGTGTTGTTTGACTAATTTAACTAAAGGGGTGCCGACAGAGTGGGGCTAATTGTTGATGAACAAACAAATCATTTTCTTTTTATCTTAAAAAGTAACAAAAATATGAACTTAACCTACTGAGTCACAGGGCCCTATCTTACTTCCTGCAGAAGACACATCACGATGGTCAGATGATCAGACACCCCACAAACAGTCATTTAGATAGCAACAGTGCTTGTGAATATATCTACTCTGATGGGCGTAGTTGTCTCAAAATTGAGCTGTGTTCAGGTACATTTCTATGCATATTGCTATCTTGGCAACGGAAAAACACACATGCACCACTAACTAAAATGAACCTAGGCAGATGTCAGCTGTCAACTGTCAGATGTGTTCATTGCATTTCTTGGCAGTGAATTGTCTAGACACAGACTCCTAACGCATATACACCCCGGCTTTTTACGCACACATGATTACACAGCAGTGCATGCCTGTTGGCAGCTATGCAAACTGTTACATCAACAGTAAACAAAATGAAAACACACCCATGAATTAATTAAGAGAATTATTAGTAACAGTACTTTTTCCCGTTTTAAGCTAAATCAAGCTGCACAAGCCAAAGGACTAAGAAATGTGATGCTTCAGCAGCTATAGGTTTAATCATTATGGTGGTGTATTCTATTGGCTTATACGTGTTATGAACATGAAACTGCGTATTTCCATACTAAAGCTTCTTATTATTATTACTAAACGTGGATTATAAGATTGGATATCTTACACATTTTTGAAGGTAATGGCACTGCATAAATGGAGTAGCCACTCCCATCTCAGTCATTTATGTCGAAATTTCTTATTCTGTGAAAATCATTCGATTAAAACATTAGTTTTACAAAAGTTCTGCAGTAAAATTACATATCTTCACCTCCCTATGTGACATTTATGATATCATAATAGGACCCCTGCTTTGAAATCTATCAATAGTCTATCCACTTATGTGCTCCATGTGCAGCACAATTACACAAAGTGACATAAATGTACCAGTTCAAATCCATTAGATCACACGGCGTCTAATCTCACCTGCAGAGGCAACTGCAAAGAAATTGTGTTTTATAGGCTTACTAAATCTCCCTGCTATGAAAAGTGTTATACCCTAGCATGAGGTATTTGACAGTTGTGAATGTATCTCAGTTGCTTGTGAATAAGTCAGAAAAACAGTGGGTGTTGTTTTTCTCAGAAAGTCCAATCAGGTTTAGTAAAAAACAACCTAAGGTGAGGTAGGCGGAGTGGTGGAAACAAGTACAAAACATTTTGTTTCCATTGTTGAGAAAACAAATATCTAACCTTTTTTTTTGTGATTACAGCCAATTTTTGTTGCGATCGCAAGATATCAAATGTTGTTTTCTTGTGATCACAACTTATGTTTTCCACTCAATATCAGAAACAGGTAGAATTTTTCTATTTAAAAGTAAAACTTTATTTTAACCCCTTAACGCCTGAATTAATGTAGCTGTATATGAAAAAAATGTTTCATGTGTGTTTTACCTTTAAGTAGATAGTAAATATTGTTGAGATTATTAATTTCACTTTTGCACAAAAATAAATAGAAATTTTGGTATGTTGCAAATTTGCAACAACAGGCAATATGGTCTATTTGGGGTAAATTTGGTATGTTGCAAATTTGCTACAGCAGACATAATGGTCCATACTAAGATAACAATAACAGAGTAATATAACAGTGAAAAATCAATGTTTTATTTATGCACCCAACAGCAGGCATTCAATAATAAATAACACCAATTACTGTCACCAACACAATATACACAAATATTACAGGAAACATTTCATTAATTTGAATTCTAGATTCATTTGAATTGTAAATTGTCAAAGGTTCCTAGGTCCGTGGCGAATATGCACTAACAGGCATTGGGGGAATGCAGGCGCTATCTTGGCAGGTTGATTGAATCAAACGGTTAGTCGCATATTTGCAACAACAGGCGTTAAGGGGTTAAAAAATGTGAAAGTGCATTTTGGCAGCAAATCAGATGCGTTTGTTCTTAAGTGGCTCTGGGTCTTTCTTTACTTTATTAAAGCTTGCATTGAGAGGCCTAGTCAGAAATATCCTGCAATCACTGCAGCTTCACTGACCCCAGAATTCGCTTGATTGGAGTGTCTGGTTAGTTTTTGCCAGATTTAAACAAAAAAAAAAATCTGGCAATAAAAATATATACTTGGAGGGTTTGTGCTAGCTTATGCTTAACACTAACTGTTGTCAGGAAGCACTCTGAAACACTAGGAACTAGCACTAGGAACACAGACCATAAATCTTGCCTAAATCTCATCTTCCAGAAAGAAAGGATACAAACTTTGCTTTCATACACATGTAATTGCTTTATTTTATATATTAATATAAACGAGACATTGCATTGAAAATTTAATTTCAAACCTTTTCTGACGACAGAAATCAGTAGCAGGTAAAATAAAGTAACATGCTTAGTTTGTAAATTGATCTTAAAATAGACATAATAATAAACAGAAGTACAGAGAATGCTGCATTTATTTGTACTTTGCTGTATTTCCATAAATGTTGTTCTATAGTCACGTTACGTGCCGTCATGTACTACCTACAGCAGGATCTACAGCAGGATCTACAGCTACAGCAGAATCAGCATAGCTCATATTTTAGCAGATAGGATCAGAAATGTCACATTTAGGTTATCTTTAGCATTTCATCACTGTTCTTCCATTGTACTTCTCGCACTTAGACAAATAAAATGATACTAAACAAAAACATGAACACATTGACATTTCAAATAAACAAGATACATTCCAGATTCAGCATTTAAAATGATGTTCTTTTACCTCAGTAGACCTGGCCAAGCAAGAGATGTTAATTCAATTTGGTCTGGTTTAATCTGTGGTGCTTCAGACTTAATTCAATTAACAAATAGCACATTCTACACATCCAGGCTCCTTCCTGTCTGTTGAAGGATTCTAATGCTTGAGGTGTGAAGCGGAGGTGTGCAATAACAATTATTGTACACCGCTGAATAGCCTTAAAGCGTGCATCCAGTAAAAAGTGTCAGGGATTGCAGAAGGGAGGACGCAAGAAGCATGTAAATGCAGGTAATTTATTTACAAGAAAACAAACAAAAACAAGATACAAGAACAGACAGGACTACTAGAATTAACACTAAATAAACTAACAACACAGAAAACAAAGAAACAGCAGCCTGACTGACATTGAACACAAACAAGACCAGACAACCTAACACTGAAAACACAGGGGCTTAAATACACATGGAGGAAACGGGAAAAAGGAAACACCTGGGAACAGGTAATGAGGGGGTGGAGCTACAAATGAACACAGATGAGAGCACTGAAGACATGGGCAGAGACAAGGAGAGACACAGAAAGCCATGTGCTATGAGCACCATCAAAGTAGGGGAAAAAACACGGAGGCTGACAAGATACAGGACAAGGCCCCAACTTGCAATCGGATCAAGCATTCTGGATTTATCTTGAAAACTGAGGCAGACATTATTAATGCCATCTGAGTGCACTAAAATTACTAAAAGTAAATGATAAACTGCAGGGGAAAGTTGGCTTTGTATCGAAGGTGAATACATAAATTTTTAACAAGTGAAGAAGGCTATTTAAGGTTCCTAAGAAACTACATCTCTAATCATCTGGAAGTTCTGTGTGCTGTGCTGGAATATATTCTTCATTACAAGGAAAGAGCCAATTATTCACCAGACCGGAGAAAGCTCTCATACTAGAGGACAACGTGTTCTTTGCAATTAGGATGAATGTGTAAATTAGATGTTTTTGGGGCGAGTTTTGGCTTTGGAGAGGAAAGATTATACATTCCCTGCACAGCAAATAATGAACAAATGATTAATACTTTCTAATCATAGGCCTGGAAATAATCTGCTCTGACCAGCACTCCAGTGCCAGAGAGGCGGAGGAACAGAAGTGAAGTTTTGGAGTGTGTGCAGAATCAGTGATTTGTTAAAAGACTGTGGCGAAATTTGACCCAGTCACTTTAGAAAAATTTGTACCCAGTGATTTTCCTTTAATTGCTTTTTGTGGGCACTGTGACAAGGCCTTTAAAAGCAATTAAACATTTCAAGTTGTTCCTCAAGTCTCTCATCTTTCTGTTCTGTTAATGCCTCTCACCCTGCTCTAAAAGCCACATACAGAGTGAAAGGTTGGCAGACATCCGGCTAATCCAGCATATATTCTAAGATCAAGGGTATTAATGTAGCATTTGTTCCCCCCTAATGAATCTCCCTAATGTTACTCTGTCTTTCAAATCCTAAAATAAGTGTGTCTTTAAAGATTGCAAAGACTCATATATATGTTTTCTGACAAAGTCCTTCGACCCTGATTGGCAGATCAATCTAATTCATGTCACTAGTTGTAACAGAAAGGAAACATATTATGCAAAACTAACTTTTTGTGCGCTTTTGTATTTCCACTTCAACACTCCAAGCATGAAACAAACCAATTCCTTCTCTGAGCCGTTTGGATGGCTCTCTTATTGTGACGTCACAATAACGAAACCTGCATAGAACCACCCTGACACCACCTCTCACCTGTCAACGCCCACCCTCTAGATCAGTTGCAGAATCAGTATTTTATTCTTCTGGTTAAAAACCTTACACAGTACACAGCAGTATTAGACAGCAGACTTTGTCTGAAGAAGGGATCTATATCTACTGTTGTGGTAAGTCAGCAGACAAGATATATGTAAGTACTTTTAAATAATGAGTTTTGTTCTTCTGTCGAGGTTAAGCATGAACTAGCATGTTTGCTGTTTTGGTAAACACTGTTTCGGTGACCAGAAGCATCTTATTTGCATAAAAGCCCTTAAACAGCTTATTCTGAAAAGGACTGAAACTGGCCAGAATAGAGCTGGTGAGATTTCTTTATGTGAGAGTGATTTTGTGCAACGAACTTTATGAACAAGTTTTGTATGGCCCATAGCCCTATTCTAACTATTCTAACTCAAGCATACCTCAGAAATGATGGCTTCATGAAAGAAGAGATTGTTTTTATATGTATATTACAATTTGTACAATATTTTTGTTTATTTATTGATTAAAATGTTTTACACAGTCCAGTTTTGTAATAAACGTATTACAATACTTGATGAAGTAATAAGTTGCTCCCCCCCCAAACCTAAGAAGTAATAATAATAAAAAAAGAAGAAAAAATAAGAAGCGGCACTCTAATGTGGACTCATTTGTTTCTCTTTTTTCTAGAGGGCACTTTAGGGCAAGGAGGCACATGGGCAGGGGTAGTTGCCACCCCTGACCACCTCCCTTGAGTCCGCCAGTGCAAATAAGTATTACTAGTTAGTATGCAATTGGAATTGAACCCTTTGTTATGTCTGTAAAGCTGTAAAGTTGTCAGTGATGGTTAAAATAAAGTTTTAATTTGATCAGGTAAAGAAGAAGACTACATCAAAAGCTGGCTGAACATCAGAATATTCCGTCTGCAATTGATTTGGATTGCTTCAACTCTACCTTCAAAGTGAAGGAAAATTAAGAAATGTATTCTAAACTTTGAACAAATGGAAGCTTTGTTCTACCATACAGAAAGCTAGTATTTAACTGGCACACACAGTTTATGACCAGATCAAAGATTTAAAACAATAAAATTACCCTTCACTTTCCTTGGGCTCTGTCAAGCCCGGCTTTGACGTAGGCCCAAGTTTTTTTATGCTATTTCATATTTTATATAAAGCTATGGCATGATAATCACAATATAGTAACAATTAATAAAGTAGCAATTCACACCTTGGTCATAAAAAAGTTGCACAAGTTAGAATGATATAGTATAATCACTCTTCATAATATAAATATTCCAAGATATGAAATACTTTTAAGAAGAAGTTTACGGTGTCTCAAGATTTTTTTTTAAGATGAAACAATTAATAAACGAATCAGGTGGATCAATTTATATATTCACAGTAATTAAGCAACTTGTTAGCTTTGGTGTCAATATGCCAAATAAAAAGCATTATCCAATTTTTACAGATATAAAATATATTGTTTTCAATATTGTGGTAAACAATATTGTCATTTTAGAACTACTGCATGGCACAGATATTTACACATCAGTGGCATCATATTATATGGTAATATAATAGCATATTCCTGCAATACACATAGCTCTTAAATAGCAGTGGAATTTTAATTATTAAAAATATTCAGACATTGGAATTGGAATATAAAATCTTTTAAATATTTAAAAAATATTGTAAATATATAACAAAGCTGACATCCTGGCTCTATTATGGTAATGGGCTCTCCTTGTGTCAGGTTAGCAGCAGCAGGGAGGACGTGAGGCAGACGTAAACGCAGGTAATATATTTATTTACATAGACAATAAACAAAAACTAAACTTTAGACAAGATACATGAAGAGAAAGGACTACTGGAACTAACATAAAAAACCTACAAAACAGAAAATAAAGAAACAGCAACCTGACGGCGTGAAACACACACACACAGAGACATGAGACAAGACCAGGACGTGACACCTTGGTAAGTAAACACAATGGGCAACAATGAAGTTAGTTAAAAATATAAAAAAAATAATTAAAATAAGTTAAGTCCATGAACTATATGATAAGTTATTTGTTGATTATGCAATTTTTGTGACTGGCCTATTTTGGATGATTTTGGATAGATGGATGGCGGGATAGATGGATGGATGAGAAAAAGATACAAGACACAAAGATATGTATGAATGCCAAATACAAGAGCTGCCAGCACCACAAAAGGCATGCCTTGAAGAATTCCTGCACGTTGACAGCCTCCACTGATCAAAACCATAAATCAATCTTTGTATTCATGGCAAGAAGTTGAAGCTTTGATAGAACTGCAGAGTAAATGATTCAGATTCCTCAGGCTGCTGGGTTCTCACAGAGAGACTGCAGAATCTGGATACATTACATCTTTGAGAATATTGAGCAAAGTTCTAGAGCCAAAGCAAAAGCTTCCACATAAAAAGAGATGTATCCAGGCCCTAGGTCTAAAAAAGATAGCAGAATATATAAATCTGGAGTTGACTTTTCCAAGATCCCTTCAGTTGATCTTAAAGACAATGGAGGTTTGGTGTGTCTAAAAACAGGTTGAATTTTGGTTAAGACTATCTATTAGAGAAAGAAAACAAGAACAATAGCAAGCAACAATGGTAAAAAAACAAAGGATGTTGATCTCTAAATACTTAGAGACTTCGAGG
Source organism: Astyanax mexicanus (assembly GCF_023375975.1). Classification (NCBI taxonomy): domain Eukaryota; kingdom Metazoa; phylum Chordata; class Actinopteri; order Characiformes; family Acestrorhamphidae; genus Astyanax; species Astyanax mexicanus. The sequence continues at coordinate 12,114,179 of NC_064418.1, read as the reverse complement.
TCCAGTCCTATTTCACCCTTGGTCCTACCACTTAGCCCTGAGGTAGTGTCCCGATTCTTGTTAGGCTGGACCGGTAGGTGTAGTGTTAGGGTTAAATGACCCTTTAAGCTGAAATTTATCCAAGACACAATCAGGAGCATTGCCTGGGTATGTATGATCTGGGGCTCAGCCCATTTAATTACATATATATATATTACAATAAGTATCCTGATGTGTAGTTTATTAGCTGATCAGTTGAATCTGGTGGAAAAACATACAATTTTAGGGTAGAGACCACGGTTGAGAAACGCATTTGAACTAAGTATGGTACTAAATTATGGCTATCCATTATATCCAGCTTCTAGCTAACTGTTTAGTAATATTAATTTTCTTTATTTAATGCTTACAGTAAGTCCTGCAATCCTAAATTAATAAAAACTATTTGAAAATGAAATAGTTATTGGCTGATCAGGTCATAGATTAATTACATAGATTTTTCAGTTTACACGGTTAGCTCTGTTACATTTAGTTTAGAAAAAACTCTGTATATCCATATATGTTTTGACATCATCACTGCACCCCTGCAAGAACTCAGGGGGGTTGGTTGCCCAATAGCTCACTGCGCTCCGCAAAACCAGCAAGCTGATTGGCTGTTTCTCCTGAAAGGCGGAACATTATCCTTGAACTGGCTCCGTGATTAGGGTTAAGAGATGTTTCATTCACACATGACCAGTGGCCTGTCTCCTCATTAATAATACAGCTGAGCTGAGCGAAACGATTCGGGACTACCGGAAGCCCAGGCCAGGCGACGCCCCTGGACACAATCAAAACAGAGCTTATGAGAAACGAAGATGGCGGCACAAGCAACCAAATAAACCCACAAACCAATGCAATTCATTCTTTAGAAAAAATTGCCAGCATTAGTTCTCAATTGAAACTTGATCAAAACCACGAAACCAAAAAAATTAGTAGAGACCCAAAGGTGATTCCAAGCCATAGTTAAGGTTTTTGACCAGGTAAGGCTTTTTACAAGATATTTGTTCATTGCTGAGGATCTGATTGCCTTCAGCAATTAAAAGCATTAATGTGCTCAAGTTGTTGGAAAATCATCACTTAACCATATCCCCAACTCCCCAGCAACAACATACTCCCCAGAGTATTGTAAAGAGCACCATCATTCCACAACAAAAACACAGTTCCAAAACACAGTTTTACTGCTCCACAGCTCAATGATGTTCCTACGCCTTGCATAAGGCATGGTGCTACTAGGTTCATGTTTATCTGCCCCTATTTAATTGGCAGTATTTCTTTACAGGGACTAGACAAGTTGTGCATATGCATTTATACATCTGCACGTCAGCAAGGGGTCACTTAAAGTAGCTGAATGCGTTCATTAGAAGAGGTGTACCCAAACATTCGGCTATATTGTCTACAGTATTGTAAAAAAAAAAAAGTATGGGCCCCCTACAGATTTCTTTTATTTTTGCTTTTTTAAATCACACTTTACACATTTTACAGATAAACAAACACTGTTTAATTATCAAAAAATCCCTGTGCAGATGTTCCTTTTCTGAAATGATGTGCTAGTTTTATGCCAGCTGTAATGAGACACACACCTTCCAAATAGTTTCACTTTTTTCTCATCAGTCCACAGAATATTATTCCAAAGCTCTTTAACTGAGGCATGTGAGATCTGCAGTTCTTCAGATGTTGTTCTTGGTGCATTTGTGACCTCCTGGATGATTTGTCCATGCCCTTTTAGAGTCATTTCTGTAGGCCGGTCCCTCCTGGGAAGGTTCACCAGTGTTCCATGTTTTCTCCATTTGTGAATTATAGCTCTCACTGTGATTCTCTGGAGTCCCAAAGCTTTACAAACGACTTTGTAACCTTATCCAGACTGATAGATGATCAATGACTTTGTTTTCTCATCTGTTCGGGGTATATTGTGTTTGTTTTTATCCTGCTTCATGTTGTCAGACAGGTTCTATTTAAGTGATTTCTTGATTCTACAGGTCTGCTGTAATCAGTAACCTGGACAATTAAATTGAAATGTGGTTAAATGTGGTTACTCACAGTTCATTTTTTGGGAGAAATTATTTTTTTACAGAGGGCCAGATATTTTTTCTTTAATAAATTAAATCACTTCAAACGACATTTTATATTTTCTCAAGTTGTATTTGTTTGATAGAAATGTTTGTTTCTTTTTTTACGGCACTGTATATTCATGTGTATTGCCATATATCAGATTTCTGTATGGATGCAAAGCCATGATCTGATCAAATAAACTGTAAAACTTACACTCCTAATTTCTTTTCTTATTTTCTGCTACAACAAAAGTTTGTTTGTGCACTGAAAACTATATATTTTCAGAGTACTTTAAGTTTTTGAAGCAGCAAAAAGTTTCCATCAGTTTGTAAGCTAAAGACGCTTTTACATTTCTCCAAATAGATGTAAGTGGGCTTTCATCATACATACACAAGAGCTCTTGAGTAAACAAGCAAACCCTTCTTGAGGACATTTTTTAAGTTTATTGCTCTTTCTATGCCTCGCTGAAAACAACACTAGGAAACACTTCTACAAAAAGAACAGCAGGGTCGCTGCCCTGTGGATTTTAATGAGGTTGCTTATTTGCCAGTAAAGCAACACAATGGGCATCTTCTTAAAGCACAAATATGTTATGCAAATTCAGTAGAAACACATTAAACTTAAGGGTATTAAACAGACGTCCATCCTCCATTTACTGCACTAACTGTCTCTACTCTTTGGAAAAGATCTCATATTAAAATTTGGAACACTGCTGTGAAGATTTGATTGCATCTCGCTGTGAGAGCATCATGTTGGATAATTAGTTCTGCAACTGCAGCCCATTCTAAAGGTACTCCGGAGAACTTCCACATAACTTCCAGAGAAGTTCCGGTGCTCCACAGGTCACTGCTGGATGCCTTTTTATTTATTAATGGCTCCAACTTCTACCAACTGTGTTGAGTACTCCTGCAAAAGAAATAGAAAAAAGAAAATAAAAATAAAAGTTTTGTAATCTACTTCCATTAGTAAATAACTTAAATACAAAGTTGGCTTAATGTAATACAAACACAAATTTTATTTTTATTTTTTTGACAAAAAAAAGCATTTTAAGCCTGCAACACATTAAAAAAGTTAGTTGGGAAAGGGAAAATTTAGGTTAAAAAAATAATACATTAAAATAATTATGTGATTTCAAGCATTTCAAACAGCTGATTCCAACCAAGATTGGGTACAAAAGCCTTGTCAATGAAAAAGTGTCTTAGAGCAGCAAATATATGGAGAGGATCTACAGTTTGTAACAAATACAATGTCAATGTTAATGTTTTTGAGGAGGGATTTGCATATTTTTTCTACACTTATAGGTGTGGTGGTCTGGAAGTGAGGTGTGTTTAAGTAAATTTCTGATGTGTTTCTATTTTGGCAGCTAAAAAACTCAGGTGCTCCACTGACTGAAATGAACCTAGACAACAGTCAATTGTCCATTTCTATAGGTGCGCCATGCAGAGCACTGCAGAGTGCAAACACGACTTTTACCTCAACAATAAATAAAATAAACAATAAAATAAAATTGCTGTTCCGTTCTGGAGTATCATCACAGCTCAAATGTGCAGGTCAGTATCCTCTGTTGAGACATGCAAAAAGGCTGTGCTGTTAAGATACCAACATGCCAAAGTCAGAGATCACCTGGCTCTTAAAGGAAATGACAACTGGCACACTGATTTTTATTTTATGTTATGCCCAAAACACACCTATGAATAATAATTTTGCATTCGGAGCCATGCAAAGTGTATTTTTCACCCTCAAAACACCAAAAACACACCTTCATGCCCTAAATCCAGTTACGCAGGGACTTTATTAACCTTTTCACAGTTAACTCTAAATCTTCTTACAACATTTATATATATATATTTTTTACATTAAAATTTCAACGTATCATTTTAACAGCATAGTTTCATTTATAAACCATATCTAGACAGTAAAACATGATTAGAAAGTGTTCTACATTACTTTAAATTCGTAGAAAAATGCTTTTACTTCACCTTAATTGCTTTTTTTCAGTGTTTTTGCAGTGGGCCGAATTACTGTTTTATTTGTTTATAAACGTGTTTATTGGCTGGTTCATTGTCTATTCTGATGAACAACATCTCTCAAACAGTGTTATGTGCAACAAAACATTAAAAAAAAAGAAAATACATGATGACAATTGTAATGGATGCAGGGTCTGAAAGGGTTAATATGATCTCTTCAGCTCACTCTTCAGCTCCTCACCGTCTCGTGACCCAGTGTGTGGAGAATGAACCGCGAGACTGCGCCGCTGACTCCGCTTCATCGCGCGTGATTCTCCTGAATATCAGCGCGCGACGAGGATCCTAATTATTTGCGACACAGCTCTATCACCGCGCGCTTCATCTTCATAACTAACAATTAATCCAGGGTTATGGTACACGCGCTGGCGTTTAGACGTTCCGCAGACGTTACCCAGCTAAAAAATTTTTTTTTTGTGTGTGTGTGTGGGGGGGGGGGGAGGGGGGAGGGGGGGGGGCTCTATTAAACCGAACCTTCTCTTCTGAATATATGAGAACGTTAACTAAATGTTGCCTTTATTTATCTTGTGTAGAAACTATCGTTCCAGTTTTCTCATGATCCAATGAAAGAAAATAAAGACGAGATATTTTCGCCATGTTTTACGTAGCTAACGCGCTAACGTTTATTCAACTTAAGCTGAGTTTTGTTCACACAACAATAGTTTAATTAACTTAACAGTTTTTGTTTTTTCAAGTATTGTGGGCTTAAGGAATTTAGTTTATCTACTTATCAACACATATCTTTAAATGTTTCAATCGATTTTAAGTTACAGTGTTACGTCCCTTTAGTTTTGGAGATCTGTTTCTCTTTCTGTTCTCAGGTCGGCTGCTTTGGTGATTGGCTGCTCTGTTGGCAATTAGCTGTTTGTTGCCCCGCCCATGCTCGCATTCTATTGGCTGGATCTACTGGCGGGAGATTTGAAAAACCTCTTTGTCTGAGAGTCCAGGGAGCTGCACCTTTTTCCTTGTCTGAGCTGACATGTGCTGCTCCAGTGAAGGCCCACCAGCACAGACCAAACCTGTTTGTATTGTTTTGTTTGTTTGCTTATTGTGATTTGTTAAGTTTTTAGGATTCGTAGGGGTGACCTGCCTTTTTTGTTAATACCTTTTGTCTCTGTTTTTTGAAGAGAGTAGGCAGGGTAGTTTGTTTGTATTTTATTTTCTTTTTTACAGGGTAAGTTAAATGTTTTCTTTCTGTTTAGATGATTTTGTTTGTTGTTTTGGCCTGGGGTCACCCTGAAGTTATTGAATCCTGTCTTTTTGTGTCCCTTAAGTTTTGAAGCTGCAAAATGGTCAAATGTGTAATTTAAGAGCAAAATAAAATTTTACTTAATTATTTTGAGTTGTTTTTGCTTGGTCTGATGCTGAGTGGGCACTCACTTGAAACCTTTATTGCGTCCTACCCCTAGGGGACGTAATATACAGGAACATTCCTAGAACAATAAAGCACAAGAGGCCGGTTATGTGGTAGCAGGAGTAGAACCTTCCTCTGAAAGTTCTATTCCAGCTAGCACATGATTGACCTTCTACATTGAAATGTGTTTGAAATAATGTCCGTTGTAGGTCCAATATTAAAAACTGTATAGTGTTAAAATACTTGAAGTTTATACCTGTACTGAAAAATAAAGTATAGGCTCAACTTCTCAACTCAGTCATTTTGCTTTGACTCAGTTAAGTTGTAAATACATAGAATTTTAAGTTAATTCAAATTAAGTCAGTCATGTCATCGTTTTGCATTAACTTAGTAAGGTTCGAAATATATACAATTTTAAGTTTATTCAATTTAACTGAGTCAAAGCTAGATAATAACTTGAATCAGTTAAGTTTATTCAACTTAAGTTGAGTTTTGTTCACACAACAATAGTTTAATTAACTCAACCATATTTGTTTTTCAAGTATTGTGGGCTTAAGGGATTTAGTTCATCTAAATATCAACATATTTACCATATTTTTAAAGAACTGCCAATACTGACAGCGTAATACTGCAGAAAGACAAGAATGAACACTGTAGCTCCAAGCCGAGAACTAGGAACACAGAATAAAGGTAACTTGCTTTTACAGCCTGAGATCTGAGAATCAACACATATGTTACACTAATGCATGCCTATGGCCAACACAAAGTTGGTAAGTAAGGGAGAGGCCACACTCAATATGCAAATATATGGTGCCAGGAGCATTATGGAAAAAGCTGTATGAACCAACACTTTTTAGACTTTTAGAGAATTGATACATGCAGTATAGTAAAGGTTGGTTGAAATCTCATTTTTTTATTGGCTCAACAAGATTTTTGTGTTTTGAGGTGGAAGTTCTCTGAACTCATTTTATTGAGTTGTACTGGCCAGTAAGTAGACAATGTTAGTCCTTCTGAATAAAACACAAAATCACTTAATGTATTAGATATGATAATATATATATATATATATATTGCATTTTACACTTTGATCATAAGACCACTTCAAACATCTTAGCATGTGTTAAAAATAGAAAACAACTACTGTTTTTTCAGTGTTTATAGTTAAACCAATGAAGAAAGATATTTTTAAAGAATGTACAATTCAGAATGTAAAGAGAACGTTTATTAAATGTTGACAAGACATTTAAACAACATCGCAATGTCAGTGTTGATTTATCTTTTAAAAATCCAAACATAATTCAATGTTGAATGAACCTTTAATCTTGGGAGCGGTGTCGCTGCGGCGTGGAGATGCTTTCAGCACCGCGGACAGCGGCGCACTGACCGGCCGCGCTCTGGAGGCTATAGCGCCGCTGTTTGTAGTTACGGTGCCTCGCGCTGCATCCTCGGCTCTGGATTGGCTGCGGTGGAATCCAGTAGGATGTCTCAGTCGAGGGGGGGTTTGGGGGTGCTGTTGTCACTCTTGTGAATGGACACACCCCTCGCCACTATAGCGGGAAACCAAAGGCTGCGCGCACAGGCTCGGAACTTCTCCTTACTCGCTTTCTGTGCTCTTCCCAGTGCCTTTTCTGGAACCAGTAGGTGGCAACCAGTAGTGCCAGCAGGGAACCAGCCGCGAAGGAGATCAGATTCCGCTGCTCCACCGCGGTCCTTTACCGTATCCACGGATCTTTAAGTGAGGACCAGTTGGACAATGGACTGGATCTTCTGGATCGGCTTTGCTGCGGCTCATCAGACTCGCGCATCTGTCTCGTGGTTGACTGAAGTGATGTGGGCACGTGCGCGCACGGAACATGCTGTTTTTTGGGACTTTGGGAGATTGTGAGTTACTTTCTAACATCTCAGCAGCTGCAGCTCCACCTCCACCTCCTCCTCCTCTAAAACATGAGAAACTCAGCTCTGCTGAACTTTGCTAAAATCTTTCTGCTGTGGAAGCTGCTGGACGTGCAGGTCAGTCTGCTCACTTATAATGATCCCTGCAACGTGTTTTACAGGCACGTGCTGCTGTGCTGTTTACCGGTTGGTTAAATTGCGCTATATAATATTTGCTCACATATTTTTGTGTTGTTTTTTACATTGCTACATTGCTTATATATCAGTTCTATAGAAGTTAGAGGATGATTAATATATGTTGGCTTATAATTGTAATGATATTGTCTGTATGGTGTTACTGTATGGTGTTACTGTAATGAACACAGTATTGCAACATATACAGTACCATTGAAAAGTTTGGACACACCTTAAATTCAGTCGTTTTTTATCATAATTAAAATAAATCTGCTTTGTAGATAAGCTACAAAGTCTTCTAAATGACTATGAAAAAAAAAACATTATTATTTATTAAACAAAAAAGTGTGTTAAACAAACCAGAATATGTTTTATATTTTATATTCTTCAAAGTAGCACCTCTTGCTTAGATGCCAGCTTTACACATTTTAGTATTTTCTCAGTCAGTTGTATGAGGTAGAGTCACTTGGAATTTCTTTCAGTTAACAGCTGTGCTCAACTTGTCAAGAGTTAATTAGATGATTCTAGTTTTGCTTTGGACTCCTCCTTGCAAGCTGATTTACATAAACTTCAACTAAGCAAAAAGTTATTGGATAAGTTGTGATTACTTCATAAGTCACAGTGATTACTTTATTATGCATAAATACTGAGTACTGGAAATTTTGTAGTGTTTATCTTGTAATTTAGAAGTAAATCCTTGGGATTACTTTCGTAATACAAATGATCGTATAACCTTATGATTCATAGTACTGGCTGGATAATACAAAGTGGTTACCTTACTGGTGGTTACTTTAATTTTAAGTTGTTAGTGGATAATTCCTAGTGGTTAGGTTATATTTTATTGCAATTATCACAACATTTGCAGTAGTTACTGTGTACAAAATCTATATGATTAAATAACAAAAAACATTGAGTTTAAGGGGTTACATAAATAACTTGCATATTGGGTTTACAAAAGTTTGAAGAATTATGAATAGTGGTTACAAAATAAAAAAAAAACAATCTTGCAGTTCAATACACATGTGTGTGTGTATATATATATATATATATATATATATATATATATATAATGGAGCGTTTAAATTTCATAGTTGATTTTCTCTCTCAGACTGTAATTTTAACTCTTTCAGATTTAAATGGTGTTGAGTGTTATTTTACAAACTTAAATATTTCAGTGTTAACTCAATAAATACTGCCCAACTCCTTAAAGATTTAAATAAACTCTGCCCAATTAAATAACTTTGCATAATGGTTGTGGTCCCCCCCTTCCTCTCCCTCAACCTAGCTTACCATCTTTGTGTAGTCTTGCCCACCAGGACAACCTTTCATTGGGTATTGCATTGTATTTAATATATAATTTTATATAATGGTTGTTTGCCTAGCCAGCATGTTGTAGGCTATAAGAGCAAGTCTCCATCTTCTCTACTGTAAATTGTGACAAAGTAAGATCCTCACTTTGATAAATATTCACAATTGATAAATAGTCATATAAATAGACTTATCTTCTTCTAATTTACTTTTTAACTCTTTTCAGAGTTAGCGTAACACATCAGGGAACAAACTCAAAAAATGTGAGTTAAAATGAAACTGTGGCAAGGTGTTAAATGTTTTAACTGTTTTGATCTGTTTTTTTGCTGTGTAATATCAAGGACAAAGACCTGTAATGCAGCAATATGTCTGTAGTGCTTTTTACCTTTATTATCTTTGTAAATACCTTAGCTGCTCCATACTGTAGATGTAATGCCAGAGCAGAGGTGACAAGTAACTACACTGTAAACGCAAATAAATGAAGCCTGTGTTACATCAAATTTGGATATTTCCAAACATTACTCAACTATTTTTTTTTTAAATAATTTTATTTCTATTTTTTTCCCCATTTTCTCCCCAATCTACAAGGCCAATTACTTAACCCACTCATAAGGACTCCCTCTATCACTAGTAATGCCCCAGGAGGGTAACACACCAGGGGGGTAAAGACTAACAAGTGAAGTCAGTCACCGCTTCTTTTTGAGTTGCTGCTGATGCAGCATTGCCGACTAGCCAGTGGCAATGGAGGAAAGCGCAGCGACTCGGTTCCGGTACATCAGCTCACAGACACCCTGTGTTGCGGACATCACCCTGTACACTGTAAACTTGTAGATCATATATTATGATTTAATACTTGGTCTCTGTGTTGTAGGCTGTAAAACAAGCATCATTTATTGAGCTGCAGTAACTCTGTGTTCTCGCTGTGCTCTCAGTACTTTTAATTCTTTACTGTTTTCTTTCATCTACTTTTCAATGAGTATTTTAAAGAATAGTTGAATGAAACCAGAAAGAAGACTAAATACAAGTTCAGGAAAATATTAATTTTAAATATATATGTATATGTATTTGTTAAGTTCACTGTACTTAAAAAGTATTGTGGCGTGAGGAGGCGGGGGAACCGTGGGTCCGCCCCACGCCGGAACTCACAGCCATGTCTGTCCCAGCCGGTGTGCATTCAGGACTGATTAAGCAGCCGGCTGGGACAGGTATAAAAACTCAGCCTCAGCTCACTGAAAGGAGGACTCTTGACTGGGGAGCTGAGGGCTGAGGCTGCACGGACCTTTAACTGGAACTAAAAGTAATTCTACAGACTCTAGAGCCCCATTGGGCCATATGTTTGTTTAAGTTTGTTTTGGGTGTGGTGGAGGGCGTTTTAAAGCCGCAATAAAAGGTATGTTTTGAGTTCATTTACTCCCCGTGTCTGTGTTATCTGTGCGCTTCCTCCTTCCGGGTCACAGTGGGTACGCCCCTAACCCCAGGGGCCTACCACAGTGGTGGAGAATGCAGGCACCGCCCCTTTTGGGCGGGGTCCAGTGACCTGGTTGGAAGGAAGCCGCGGAGTGGAGCACGACACGGGGCTGTGGTGGACTCAAAGCGTGCCTTTGTTTGGCCGCCCGAAGCCACACCTCAGTTTTGTTTTGCCCTTTTTTTTTCCCGGAAAAATAAATAAATTTATAATGCCTCGCGGGAGAAAAAAGGGGAGGCCCGCCCCCGGCTACTCACCGCCTCGCTGGTGTGACGCCGGGGAATTCCCCTTCGCCTCCATACTCCTCGAGCCAGAGCCCGCCCCCAGCTACTCTCCACCGCTCTGCAGCGGTGACGCTGAGGATTTCCCTTTCTCCTCTCTCCTGCCGGAGTGGCTCCGTCAGCGGTGGGAGGACGCCAGCGAGAGGCGGCTGCAGCAGCAGTGGGCGCCTCGCCCCGAACTCGGCTGGTGCGAGTGGTGTCCGAGCCCCAGACACCGGGAGGCCGAGTGTGCTCACACCGGCCCGGACTTCTGCTGCTGCTGCGTCGGCCCGGAGGAGGACGACGAGTTCCGCGCCTCTCTGCCCGGGCCACAGTCCGACTCCGCCCCGCCTCTCCCGCGAAACTCTTCGGCGGCCGAGTCGGAGTCGTGGAGGGGGGAGAACGGCCCTGACAAGAGCGAGGCCGAGCCAGCCGCCGCGCTACCGAGAGCCGCCGCTCCACAAGCCGCCGCGCTACCGAGAGCCGCCGCTCATCCAGCCCCGGAGCTACCGAGAGCCGCCGCTCATCCAGCCCCGGAGCTACCGAGAGCCGCCGCTCATCCAGCCCCGGAGCTACCGAGAGCCGCCGCTCATCCAGCCCCGGAGCTACCGAGAGCCGCCGCTCATCCACCTGTCCCGGTGCCCCGAGCAGCCGCTCCACCTGTCCCGGTGCCCCGAGCAGCCGCTCCACCTGTCCCGGTGCCCCGAGCAGCCGCTCCACCTGTCCCGGTGCCCCGAGCAGCCGCTCCACCTGTCCCGGTGCTACCGAGAGCCGCCGCTCCACCTGTCGCGGGGCTGCCGAGAGCCGCCGCACCTCCCGCCGCGGGGCTGCCGAGAGCCGCCGCACCTCCCGCCGCGGGGCTGCCGAGAGCCGCCTCACCTCCCGCCGCGGGGCTGCCGAGAGCCGCCGCACCTCCCGCCGCGGGGCTGCCGAGAGCCGCCGCACCTCCCGCCGCGGGGCTGCCGAGAGCCGCCGCACCTCCCGCCGCGGGGCTGCCGAGAGCCGCCGCACCTCCCGCCGCGGGGCTGCCGAGAGCCGCCGCACCTCCCGCCGCGGGGCTGCCGAGAGCCGCCGCACCTCCCGCCGCGGGGCTGCCGAGAGCCGCCGCACCTCCCGCCGCGGCTGCCGAGAGCCGCCGCTGCGCGAGGCTGGGGGACTAAGGCTGGGAGGTGGACTGCCATCTCCACGGGCCTCTCTCTGGAGGGGGGGGCCCAAGCGAACGAACTGCATCCCCCGCTCTCCTCACCCCACCTCTCTTCGTTCGCTCCAGTCACCAGGTCACGCCTCACCTTCGACCCTGGTGGCTGGAAGCTTAGGGGGAGGGACTGTGGCGTGAGGAGGCGGGGGAACCGTGGGTCCGCCCCACGCCGGAACTCACAGCCATGTCTGTCCCAGCCGGTGTGCATTCAGGACTGATTAAGCAGCCGGCTGGGACAGGTATAAAAACTCAGCCTCAGCTCACTGAAAGGAGGACTCTTGACTGGGGAGCTGAGGGCTGAGGCTGCACGGACCTTTAACTGGAACTAAAAGTAATTCTACAGACTCTAGAGCCCCATTGGGCCATATGTTTGTTTAAGTTTGTTTTGGGTGTGGTGGAGGGCGTTTTAAAGCCGCAATAAAAGGTATGTTTTGAGTTCATTTACTCCCCGTGTCTGTGTTATCTGTGCGCTTCCTCCTTCCGGGTCACAGTGGGTACGCCCCTAACCCCAGGGGCCTACCACAGTATATTACATGAACTTAAAATGTATTATTATAATCGGTTACAACAAAAGCTTTGAGTTTAGTCAACTTATCGGGTTTTACAGTGTAGTGATGTGGGGAGTGAGCGCCATCTACCCACCCGGAGGGAGCAGAGCCAATTGTGCTCCCTCTAAGCTTGATGGCAAAGCTGCATGAGCGGGGATTTGAGCCAGCGACCTCCCGCACATATGGCAGCGCTTTAGACCGCTGGACCACTCGGCGCCCCTATTACTCAACTATTTTAAGTGAACATTACAAAGTACTAATGGCAACAGACTAAACTCAGTTATTATAAGTTAGTTCAACTCAAATATCTCAGTTTGAATAGTACAGTATAAGTGCCCACAAATGTTCAACTAACTCAAAATAGTTGAGTATTGTTTAGAAATATCCAATTTTATGTAAAACAGACTTAAATCATTTAAGTTCAAACAACTTATGGGTTCACAGTGTATATGCAACTGAAAAAAGAAGCCTAGTGCATCCCAAATATATCAATAGTCATTATGGTGGTGAGTGTAGTACACTACAGGAGTGTTTGTCCTTAATGTCCCTACATTACTTTTATACTTAAGTTTAAAAGACAGAACAGAAGAAAACAAACATGAGGGGGCTGGATTACAAACTAGACACAGGTGGGAACACTAATGACAGGGTGGGCGGGGCTAAAGTGGAGACATGACAGCCACAAAACCATGCCAGACAGGAGCAGAAAGGACCAAAAAACAAGACGAACGCTGTGTAAAGGTGTAACACAACCATTGGAAAGATATTTTTGGTGGATATTGCTTAGTAATTCTTTTTGCCACCATTATTTTTGTGTTGAAAAATGTAAGAGTAATTGCCCTTATCCATTACAGAACAGAAATTTTCAATTCAAATCTCTTGTAATGGATTATTAAAAAGCTTTTGGATCAACAGCATATCTATTTTATATGCACTGTGCAGCTCAGGCCTGGGTATAAAGTGGGCTTTGCTCATTCTGTAAACATATAAATATACATGTGGGGCTGTTTTGTAAAGAACAACATCTGGAAAATATCGAAGAGCTCCATATCTGAGTGTTTACTGATTCTATAATAGAACCAGTAATAAAAATCCACAGCCTGTGTGTGTGTGTGTGTGTGTGTGTGTGATCAACTTCTTATTGATACAAACAAAACAGCTGGCTCTAATTGCTTCCAGACCTTATTTTATATTATATTTTGCATACTGTACGTCCAGCATACTTTAAAAAAGAGTTATTTGAGTGCTCTTTAGTAAAAGCAGTGGATCTTCATAGAATATTGACAGGCTGAATGAACTTTTGTATTAATAAATGGTTTTGAATTTGGTTAAATGGTTCTTTCTATGTTAGAAAACATTGTTTAAATGATTTATATTAACAAACAAATAAATAAAGGTTGTATATACATTCTAATATATACAGTGACTGCCTTACATATTGAATCATCTCAGTTAACACAACTTACTTAAATACTACAGACATTGATTAGTTGAGCGATACTGATTAAAATGTCTATTGAACATTAAAGTGTGCCTTATTTTTGGCCAGTGCAATCCTGAAACGGTAAACATTCACTTTCCCATTGGCTCCTGGGACCATCTATTTGCATACCGGCTGTGTCTTCCAGCCCCCCTTTTAATCACCATGATGAATGTGTAGTCATTTACCCCAATATAGTAATTAATTTAAATAAGTTATATAATAATGTCTTTTTTTTAAAGAACAGAATTAACCTTTGTTAAGTATTGGCTTGTGAACATCTGCTTTGAGCTCGGTGTGCCATCACTGAAGCTCTGTCTTCAGTGCAGCTGGCAGAACCCATGAATGGCGTGACTTTGAAGTCTGTTCAAGCCTTTTTGGATTTCCATTAGAGACGCAATATTACATTATGTGACTGACATTTTGCAGAACTTTGGCAAATTTGTTTGATTTCCAGGTCATCCTTAAGATCATAGGACTCTTGATGATAAAGGTGAAGATAAAAGAGAAGTGGGAATGCTAAGTGGCTAGAAGCTAGAGGTTAGAGGTGTTAGAGGTGAAGGTTTAGAGTAGAATGAGTGGGGGAAGCAATAGATAGGAAGAACGTTACATATAAATGTGAACAATACATGCACTAGAATGCATTTTATATTTTATTTTATATTCAACCTATAGTGCTCACTGACAGATATGAAGATATGGAAGAATAGAGTGCAGAGACAGTTCTAACCACATGCTGCTGATCATTATTTCCCACTGTACTGTCCACTGTGGGAGGTAACAACTTGTACGATGCATTCTCAGTCCAGTCCATATTTGGTTTAAAGAATGTCAAATGCTCACACACTGTAATGCTCCATCCATCTACACCCTCACCATTACAGCCAATGAAAACTCAAAAATCAGTATTTCAGAAAATTAGAATATTATATAAAAACAATTGGTACTGTGCCAAGTCCTGCTAGAAAATGAAATCCGCATCTCCATAAAAGTTGTCACAGAGGGAAGCATGAAGTGCTGTAAGATTTTCCAGGAAAACTCTGCACTGACTTTAGACTTGATAATAAAACACAGTGGACCAACACCAGCAGATGACATGACTCTCCAAACCATCCCTGACCACCCAGTATGCAAATAGATTGTGCCAGAAGCCAATGGAAAAGAAGCTGCCAATGGCAACAGACTAAACGTAGTTATTATAAGATGGTTCAACTCAAAGATCTCGGTTTGAATGCATATGTGGCCACAAATGTTCAGCTAAGTCAAAATAAGTGAGTAATATTTAGAAATATAGCAATGAAATTCTGGTAAAACTGCTGCTAGTTAATTACTGTAATTTTACACTCTGTCTGTGTGTAATAAGTACTGTGGGCAGTTTAATGAATTAAAAGTCCATGTGTGTTTAAACAGACATGAAACAGTGCACCTACATGTTTTTTCATGATTATGAATCACTTCCCCAGACAAACAAACATCTACGCACTGCTGCCGTATCCCTTTTGCATACTATTACATCAGCTCTGCTGAATAGAAAAGCGATTTGGATCCAGTTTCTCAGGGGAACAGAGCTCTGAGATGCCATACATGGTTTCTTTGGAGTAAAACCACAGAAGAACCACTTTCAGATTTCTGAAGAACCTGTCAGTGAGAGAGCTGTTGTTGTAACTAGAGTTTTTTTTTATCAGGTTTTGATAAAAATGATTGTCAGATGGTCCAGTGATCATTGCACTGAGCACTAAAGAGTCTGCATTATCTAAATGTTCTAAATGTTAAAGCTACAAATAACCTTCTGACTTGTCTACATGATCTTTAGCAAACTATATATATATACTTTAATATCATATATGCCCTATATTCTCAGTTGTAAAAAACACTTGAAGATCCAAAGTGCTCTTCTATTTTTCATTTAATTTACTGCACAGACAAAGACAATTAAATTTAATTATTTTTTTTTCCAATATCTAATATTGAATAAGAATAGAAAGCTGTTTATCTTCATGTTTCACAAATATTTACTGTAGCAGTACTGGACGATTACAGCCTGGGCCTGGAATATAAATGTGCTCTGTGTATACACACAGACATCAGCAGAATAATGGAGGTGAGATGTTGACTTTCAGACTTCACTACAACAAGACTTCAGGGAAATATGAAGAGAGTGATGATGCAGAGTTTTAGGATTGACTGAAACATGCACTCTGGAATTACCTGTCAAAGGAGTTGCAGTTTTGTCCACAGATGCCCAAAGCAAAGGAGTTTAGAAGCTAGAGCTACATTAAGAATGGTAGGTAAACAAAAGCTTAAGGAGGAGTAAATGAAATTGAGGTGGCAGTAATGATAATTTGTAATTATCATGGAAATTATAGTTGGATTTAGGTAATAGGAGTTTTAATAATGACATTGTTTTACTGGCATCAAAGTTATGATAAGTTAAATAACAAATTAGGTTAGGTTTAGGTGATATTTTTCTTTAAAAGAAGTTGGAGTAAAGAAAATGTAATGAAAAGTTAAGCTGAAATGATCAGGTAATTCTATATTAAATGATATATTAAATATTTTAATAATGATACACTTTGTAATCATTCAAATTGAGGGTGCAAAATTGATGTTTTGAGTAATATTAAAATGGTTCATTAACGATTCATTAATGATATAGGGAGCAGTAATAATAAGTTAGAATGATATTGCAGTGATGTTAAGTCACACATACACATGCTTGAAGTGTTTTGGATTGACTCACCTTCGTTTCTTAAAATTGATGTCCATACATTTTGGGATTTGGGGGATTTAGCATTGCACAGAGGATGTGGAAGAATCATTTTAAACTGGGCGGGTGTGATGTGGTCTCCTTTCAGAGCGGATAAATCCGATTCCAGGTTATGTTTAGTCAGAGAGAAAGCGTGTGCTTAGTTAGGAACTTCACTCCTTTATTTCTTTGTTGTTACTATGAGTGAATGAGCTGCTGAGCTCTGAATTTCCCCTTCTGAAGTCTCCATTGCTCCACCAGCCGATCCTCTTTTAGAGGCTGAACATGTGATGTAAGTACATAAAGATGTGTGACGTGGCCAGAAGAACTTCCTTGAAAAGCGACAGGACACCCCAGTTTTTAGAATAAATATATATTAGGCATAGCAAGGATTGTCGTTTCAGCACGTCGTTTCTGGTACCATTAAACACAATATTTTATCCCTTCACCACTCAGAAATGCTCCTGCTTTCAGTTTAGAAACAAATTAATATGGGCTGCCACTTTAAAATAATTAGTTCCTTTACTTATTTGAGTAGTTCTTTCCATAATATGGATTAGAACATTTTTAAATAATGAAATTTTAAGTATGTCCAAACTTTTGTTTGCTACTATATATAGTAACTGTAAATTTGAGGGAAATTTGAGATTGCAAACAAATTGAGGTGGCAGTATGATAAATAAATAAATGAACCTGATATTGTAATAATAGCATGCAATAATGGTGAGTTTAACTGAGGTTGCCATAATTTTAAAACATGATAATTTGAGGTTGCAGTAATATTGCATTAAAATATAAATTAATGTGCATTTATGCTAATGCTAATTGAGGTTGGGGAATTACTAAAGGGAAATCGGGTGATCAGTTGGTACAAAATATAAATTAAATAAACACACTATATATATATATATATATGTATATATATATATGTATATATATATATATATATATATATATATATATACATATATATATATATGTATATATATATATATATATATATATATATATATATATATATATATATACATATATATATATATATATATATATATATATATATATATAGTTATTCTTTGTATGAATAGATATAAATGTGTTCCTTACATTAAGCTAAACATAGACCCAATTAACACTTATATAATACCTACATTCTCCATATCACTGAATTTAAAGGAGAAGTCCGGTGTGAAATGGACATGAGGTGTAGTAAAACATGATAATATGTGTGAACTTTTGTCGAATAGCCCACTTCCATTCACACCCAGCATTCTGAAATATAGCACCTTTAGCGCTGATGCTCCCAACAGACTTCCAATGTTAGTGATAGGGGCATAGTGTTGCCCATGCTAAGAAATCAATATTTTTACACTATTAACAAGCTCGAAGTACTGTAGCTCCACACAAAGTAGCTGGGAGAACTCTGAGGTGACATTTAAAATGAGGCACTCTTTGAAAGTGCACAAATAGTTTGTTAAAAAACACTTTGTATACACACAGTATGAATAAATAGGTTGGATAGGGGAACAGATTGCAAAATTAATTCAGTGGAAATGTATAAATTATTTTTGTTGCTGAAAATATCTCTATAACAATCATGCATTTCCACTAATATCCATTAATTTTGAAATTTGTTCCCTCATCGCCTACCAATTTATTTGTACTCATCAGTCTTTTTTAATAAACTATCTGTGCACTTTCAAACTTTCAAGTTTTTCAGTGCCTCATTTTAAATATTAGAGTCTTCATAATTCTACCAATGGGGTTTGGAGCTATTTTGAGCTTGTTAATGGTGTAAAAATAGACTTTTTGTTTTGCATGGGCACTGCTATGCCTCCATCACTAGCATTGTGATAGCCTATTAGGAGCATTATCGCTAAAAGTGCTGTATTTCGGAATGCTGAGGATAAACGAAGGTAAGCTATTCAACAAAAGTTCATACTCGTTATCTTGTTTCACTACACCTTAACTCAATTTCACACTGGATTTCTTCTTTAATGCAAATATGCATCACAATGTCTTGTACAGTCTCATATGTCTCAATTATAGGTTATCATTCGCAGGTAAATTGAATATAGATCTTGATCCTGCGAGGCCTTGCTATATAGAACCTATTGTTCTGTATAGAAAACATTCATCAAAAGCACTTGTTACAGGCTAGGCAGTGATTATGCCTTTCAAATTATTGATGGTATTAGCGGAATGAAGACACTGCACATCTTCTCATTACTCTCCTTATAGCTGACAGATCAGGGTGTTCCTGTACCTTCAGCACCTCTCCTCCGGTAGCCACGGCAACACACAACTTTGATTTTACAGTTCATGGATGGATAAGCAAACTGAACCAGCCTTCAGCATCTTCCTTCAGAGCTCAGCACGTTTTACTTTTCGAGTTCTACTCAGAGAATTGCATTCCATAGTTTATGTAGAAAATGTTGTAATTTATGCATTTTTTTCTCTTTTATTGTCATGTGGCATTTTATCAGAATACTGTGCCTATTGTCACCTTCATAACTTAAAAAAAATATGACTATTTATCATATTCATACGATTACAGACTACACAGAATTCATGAATATTTTCCAGTAGGGGTGTGCCATATCGTATCGTACGTGATAATATCGCCAACAACCCCTAATTATCATATCAGGGTACTACTTTTTGACTGTTTTTAGCAAAAGAAAAAAATCACACTCTTCTCATT
The DNA here is from genome assembly GCF_023375975.1 of Astyanax mexicanus. Taxonomy (NCBI): domain Eukaryota; kingdom Metazoa; phylum Chordata; class Actinopteri; order Characiformes; family Acestrorhamphidae; genus Astyanax; species Astyanax mexicanus. The sequence continues at coordinate 12,094,961 of NC_064418.1, read as the reverse complement.
TCCCATTATAAATACAGATTATTTATTATCATTAGTCCAGTATCATTTATTTTACTTTAATCCTAAATTTATAGAGATATTTGGAGTGCATTATAAGTATCATGACATTCTGGATCATTGACTTCTATTACAAATCTGATCAAATTCTTGTATTTTTTAATATCTCAGGTAGGGGTGTGACATAAATCGTATACAATAATCAAATAAAATTTTTATTTGTTGCAGTAGTGTATTCTTGAAAAGAGTATCGTTATCGTGAAAATACCATGAAATATCATGATATTATTTTAGGGCCATATCGCCCACCCCTATTTTCCAGCTAAATTATTTTATATGTTCTATTATGCATGCATCCACAATCCACAAGTCATGGCAAGTTGCAAGTTGTTAAACAACTATTTTTTTCCTACAAAAGTAACTTAATTCAAGATTCCCCAATTTAGGTTTTAGCAAAAGCTGGACGTTGTGAGATAGCAATAGGGCTGACCTGACCTCCTCCAGTTTCCAAAAACCTGTACCTTTACTTTCTATACACTGACTGCACTGACCATTCACTTCAATTCACCTGCATGCAGTGAGCTGTTGTTCACAACCTAGAAAACCTGGAGTGGACTTGTATTCTCCTATCGATTTAATGGAATGGATTTCTTCACAACACAATAGAAATAAGTGCAGGGGGAATTCGTATTTTTGTTATATGAGCGACGCCCATGTTAGTATGGCTGTGTAAACAGCAAAAACACATTAAATCTGATATTTTCAGTTCAATTAATGCGACTTTGACAGCAAACCAAAGAAAAAAGAAGACCTGAGACATGAGTATAGTGGAAAATGACTAGTGAAGAAATGAGGAAATTGTCAGCAGCAGTGATTTGAGGGCTTCAATGGCAGAAAAACAAGGTAATAGAGCTCATAAATATTGACCGATTGACTGATGACAACTTTCCAATAATATCAAGCTTAGTCATTTAATATTAGAAGACTTATGTTGCAGTCTCGTGCTCTACCTTTCCTTTTGCGATCCTGATAAGTGCCAGTTTCATCATAACGTTTTTTGATGTTATTTGCGACTGCCCTTAAGGATATTTTCAAAGTTCCTAAAGTTTTTTTTTTTGCATTGACTGACCTTCATTTCAATAAACTATCTGTGCAGTTTCAAACTTCCAAGTTTTTCAGTGCCTCATTTTAAATATTAGAGTCTTCATAATTCTACCAATGGGGTTTGGAACTATTTTGAGCTTGTTAATGGTGTAAAAATAGTCATTTTTTTGCATGGGCACTGCTATGCCCCTATCACTAGCATTGTTATAACCTATTGGGAGCATGTTAGTATGGCTGTGTAAACACCGAAAAAACACATTAAATCTGACATTTTCAGTTCAATTAATGCGACTTTGGCAGCAAACTAAAGAAAAAAGAAGACCTGAGACATGAGTATAGTGGAAAATGACTAGTGAAGAAATGAGGAAATTGTCAGCAGCAGTGATTTGAGGGCTTCAGTGGCAGAAAAACAAGGTAATAGATCTCATAAATACTGACCGATTGACTGATGTCAACTTTTCAATAATATCAAGTCAAGTCGTTTAATATTAGAAGACTTATGTTGCAGTCTCTTGCTCTACCTTTCCTTTTGCGATCCTGATGAGTGCCAGTTTCATCATAATGTTTTTGATGTTATTTGCGACCGCACTTGATATTTTCAAATTTCCTAAAGTTTTTTTTTTCGCATTGACTGACCTTCATTTCAATAAACTATCTGTGCAGTTTCAAACTTCCAAGTTTTTCAGTGCCTCATTTAAAATATCAGAGTCTTCATAATTCTACCAATGGGGTTTGGAGCTATTTTGAGCTTGTTAATGGTGTAAAAATAGCCATTTTTTTGCATGGGCACTGCTATGCCCCTATCACTAGCATTGTGATAGCCTATTGGGAGCATGTTAGTATGGCTGTGTAAACAGCGGAAACACATTATATCTGACATTTTCAGTTCAATTAATGCGACTTTGACAGCAAACTAAAGAAAAAAGAAGACCTGAGACATAACGTTTTTGATGTTATTTGCGACTGCCCTTAAGGATATTTTCAAAGTTCTAACTGAAAAGCCTGAATTCCAGGTGACTCTATCTTATAAAATTGACTGAGAAAATCCAGCCTATGTGTACAAAGCTCTAAGTAAGTGGTGCTAAATAATTCCAAGTTTTCTTCGTAATTTGAATGACTTTTGTGTTAATATACAATGCAGAACATTTTCAAATAAAAAAAAAACAATACATTTAAAAGAATTAGTCAACTTAACCAGGCAGCATGGCAGATATGGCAAAAAACCCTCCCTGTATGTGTAATGAAGCAAAAAACTGTGAACTGTATGTGTAATGATGTTTTGATTTAGGGCGTATCTTGAAAAATGTGTAAAAAAAAATGTACACAGTGTTAATGGAATATAAACAACTATGCTACAGATAAAATAGACACATTCTATTTATATTAACCCATATAATATGGCTGTCAATCACTGTCTTTGTGAGATGAGGGCTAAAAGCTGTTGTTGTGTTCCCACAGGCAGGCTCAGATGGAGAGATTACAGCTGAAGAACAGGTGCAGATGCTGCTGGATGCCAGACTGCAGTGTCTCCAGACGGTGTCTAGCCATGACCTCGCAGGTAAGTGAAGAGACCCTGACAATTTTCTCTGATAGCTTTTCCATTTGGTCCTCACTAACCTTGTTCACATAACCCATGTGGGAAAACAAAAAAAATATAGAGCAGCTCTAAACATGATTCACTGGTCTGATATAAAAGAAAATAAAGTTAAGTGGAGTATTTGTTCGAAACATATGTTCACACATTTCTCTCAGATTTCAACAATCTTGATAAAACAGTCGGAAAAGCTTTTTTGTGTAATTGGAGTTTGTGTAATTGGATACAATTGGCTACAAATATACTGGTATAAAAATGAGAACCATAAACAGACACATTAGTCAGTGTCCAATCCTGGCTATGTAGATCTACCAAACCCTAAAAGTAAAGTCAGAATGTCAGGATTTATCTGCTATCCAGGACCAGAATTGGGTGTCAGGATTGATCTGCTATCCAGGACCAGAATTGGGTGTTAGGATTGATCTGCTATCCAGGACCAGAATTGGGTGTCAGGCTTGATCTGGTATCCAGGAACAGAATTGGGTGTCAGGATTAATCTGGTATCCAGGGCCAGAATTGGGTGTCAGGATTGAGCTGGTATACAGGACCAGAACTGGGTGTTAGGATTAATCTGGTATCCAGGACCAGAATTGGGTGTCAGGATTGATCTGCTATCTAGGACCGGAATTGGGTGTCAGGATTGATCTGGTATCCAGGACCAGAACTGGGTGTTAGGATTAATCTGGTATCCAGGACCAGAATTGGGTGTCAGGATTGATCTGCCATCCAGGACCAGAGTTGGGTGTCAGGATTGATCTGCTATCCAGGACCAGAATTTGGTGTCAGGCTTGATCTGCTATCCAGGACCAGAATTGGGTGTCAGGCTTGATCTGGTATCCAGGAACAGAATTGGGTGTCAGGATTAATCTGGTATCCAAGGCCAGAATTGGGTGTTAGGATTGATCTGCTATCCAGGACCAGAATTGGGTGTTAGGATTGATCTGCTATCCAGGACCAGAATTGGGTGTTAGGATTGATCTGCTATCCAGGACCAGAATTGGGTGTTAGGATTGATCTGCTATCCAGAACCAGAATTGGGTGTTAGGATTGATCTGCTATCCAGGACCAGAATTGGGTGTTAGGATTGATCTACTATCCAGGACCAGAATTGGGTGTCAGGATTGATCTGCTATCCAGGACCAGAATTTGGTGTCAGGATTGATCTGCTATCCAGGACCAGAATTGGGTGTCAGGCTTGATCTGGTATCCAGGACCAGAATTGGGTGTCAGGTTTGATCTGCTATCTAGGACCAGAATTGGGTGTCAGGATTGATCTGGTATACAGGACCAGAATTTGGTGTCAGGGTTGATCTGCTATCTAGGACTGGAATTGGGTGTCAGGATTGATCTGCTATCCAGGACCAGAACTGGGTGTTAGGATTAATCTGGTATCCAGGACCAGAATTGGGTGTCAGGATTGATCTGCTATCTAGGACCGGAATTGGGTGTCAGGATTGATCTGGTATCCAGGACCAGAACTGGGTGTTAGGATTAATCTGGTATCCAGGACCAGAATTGGGTGTTAGGATTGATCTACTATCCAGGACCAGAATTGGGTGTCAGGATTGATCTGCTATCCAGGACCAGAATTTGGTGTCAGGATTGATCTGCTATCCAGGACCAGAATTGGGTGTCAGGCTTGATCTGGTATCCAGGACCAGAATTGGGTGTCAGGTTTGATCTGCTATCTAGGACCAGAATTGGGTGTCAGGATTGATCTGGTATACAGGACCAGAATTTGGTGTCAGGGTTGATCTGCTATCTAGGACTGGAATTGGGTGTCAGGATTGATCTGGTATCCAGGACCAGAACTGGGTGTTAGGATTAATCTGGTATCCAGGACCAGAATTGGGTGTCAGGATTGATCTGCTATCTAGGACCGGAATTGGGTGTCAGGATTGATCTGGTATCCAGGACCAGAACTGGGTGTTAGGATTAATCTGGTATCCAGGACCAGAATTGGGTGTCAGGATTGATCTGCTATCCAGGACCAGATTTGGGTGTCAGGATTGATCTGCTATCCAGGACCAGAACTTGGTGTCAGGATTGATCAGGTATCCAGGACCAGATTTGGGTTTCAGGATTGATATGATACTTAGGATCAGGTTTGAACGTCAGGATTTGGCACCGAAATAAATCTGGTTTCTAGGATCAGGGATGGGCATCAGGAAGGGTCTGGTATTCAGGATCTGGATTGGGTATCAGGACAGATCTTGGTTATAGAATCATTTTTGGAAAAATATTCATGGATCGATATCCATGAGTAGGACTGTGGTTCATGAAAGATCTGGTACTGTATCTAGGATCAGGGTTGGACACCACAATAGATCTGGTATGCAGGACCAGTACTCAACATTGGGATATGTCCGGTATGTTAAATCAAGATTCGATGTGTGGATAGATCTGGTATCCTCACTCAGCATTAGGTTTCAAGATAGATCTGGTTTCCATGACCAGTATTTTCCATTGGATAAGATCTGGTATCCAGGGATTCAAAGGGATCCAAGAGTTTTTTGGGTTGGATAATATAGATCTGGCGTCAAGGACCTAGAAGCCCCCAATACATATTATCAGCCACAAAGAACCTTTTGTTTTTAATGGTGAATTACTTTCTCAGGCAACAGTATTTCCATCTACCCCTCCTTGCCCTTTTTGGTTCAGGCATTTTGTTTCTTTTTGCGTCACACTTACAAAACATTAGAGCAGCAGAACACGCAAACTTGGGGAAAAACACCCTTTGTTTTGAATGAATCACCAAGATCTGAACTCAGTGACAGTACAGCGCTAATGGATTGGCAGGCCCCAAATCTGTTTGGCCTACATACAAATATTCTTTTTTCTCACCTCGACCCATTACCCAGCATTTAGCTGATTATCTTCACTTGGTTTTGCTCACCTAGCATGTTAATATCCCAATTTCCTTTTGAACCATTTCATGAACCTTATAAGAGAACACAGCAGTAATAAAAACAGTTTTTTTTTTACAAGTCAGTAATTTGGGCTAATTTGCTTTAATTTTTACATTTCCTGTGTCAAATGGAACAGCACCACATGGGAACGTTTGAAAAACACATTCTGTACAGATGTTAAGTGGTTCTTACAGATAGTGGCTATCGTTATAAAACAAAGTAGAGAACTTTCAAAGGTCAGGTCATAAAAAAGAGAAGACATATACACTTCTTTTCCTGTTTAAAGGTGTCCTACAATGTATTTTCAGGGGTATTTTTCCTGGCATGGTTGAGTAATGAGAGTTTAGTATGAAGAATGACAAACCATGAACTTTAAACACTGAGCTTTGTGTGGGCTTCCTTTAAACGAATTTCTAGCAGAAACAAAACCTCAAACAGTTTCATACTGTAACAGTCCTGAGGCTAAAGAAGCTGACAAGAGTTAGCACTGCTATTGATGAAGTAGCTGAAAGGCTAAAAGCTAAAGCTAGGTCCATCAAAAAAGTGGATAAGGGCCAGTCAGGTACATTCTTTTCAGATAGCTAACCACTGAGGGGGAACAGAGAGGACATTGCATTGCTGTGTTAGTTCCATAAAGCAGCTAATAAAAGTAGAGCTCATCACTTGTTCTTATTTCTTACGCCATGAGAGGAAAATCAGTGGGTATGGTGGTCTGGAAGTGAGCTGTGTTCAGGTACGTTTCTGGTGTATTGCTATCTTGGCAATGGAAAACACAAGTGCGCCACTGATTGAACACAGCCTAGACAGAAATTAACAGTCAGACGTTAATTGCTATTTTGGAATGAGTTGTCAACACAGGCACCAACACCTGTACACCCTCCTTGTTATGCACACATGGACACACAGCAGTAAAAAAAAAAAAACATAGCACATGACGTTGACTCTGCGAAGAAGAGTTGGACACGTTCAGGTAGCTGCACCACTGAAATAGCAATATGCCAAAATCAGTACATACCTGGTTCTTAAAGGGAATAGCAAGTGAAATGCTGATTGGCATATTGTATGTTACGCCCAAAACACATTCAGGATTAATGAAAAAACTTGTCTTTTGCAAGTTTTGAGCCACTCAAGGCATACTTCTCCTGTCGTTATGATAGCAAAGGCACACTGATACGCCCTAAATCAAGCTGCATGGTCCCCGTTTTATGGCTCATGTTGACATATTTTTACAGCAAAGCAGGCAAAATGTTACAACATTGCCTTGTGCTGACCAGGGAGGAACCAGGACCAGGATTGAGGACCATTGCATGACAAAGTTATTCATGGTTGTATACAACCATGACAAGACATAACCTTCACCATTTGTCTGGATAAGGTTTTTTTTTCAGGTTGGTGGAAAAGCGTTTCTGGATGTTTCTAAATAGCACCCACCAATTAAGGTAGAGAACCTTTTTCAGTGTTACATAGAACCTTATAGTAGGGTAGTAGTACTGTATGTAGTCTAAAATCAAAGATGTGTTAAAAGTATGGCTGTTTTTGTCAAATATTTTATGTTTGTTGTGCTATGACCAGAAATGATTGGCATGAATACTGTGCACTTCCAGACTGTGCCTTTCATGGAGCTTCTGTGTAAATTCTGGTTGAGTGTGTGTTTGTGTGTTTGTGTGTCTAGGCCAGTTCAGGTCTCACAAACACCATTTTACGGTAAATTACACAATTCAATTGCTGCACCATCAGAAGCACTCTGAGGTCAGGACCTTGCTTGCTCACAAATGGACCTTCCCTCTAGGCCAAAAAAACAGTAATAAATAAAGCAGAGAAGTGTATACAAGTTACTAAAGCAGACCGCAGTTGTTGTGCAACTTTATCCACCAGCAACATTTGAAACAAATGATTTCACTTTTCTGGTGTGAAACTGTCAAATGAAATGTTATTTAATACAATTAAACTGTTGTAATTAGCAACTAAATGTATTAACTGCTCAAAGCCACAAATAGCAAATGTTACCTTTAATAACTACTACACATTAGCTACTGGTACTAATAGTATATCTTATAATTATTTACTAAATCTTAGGCTGCTACCAGTATTGCATAGAAACAAATGCTTGCCGGTATAAAAGTGAAGTGCAAAGTAAAAAAGGTGTACTTTTCCTGTGGTTATGATAGCAAAGACACACTGACACGCTCTAAATCAATCTGCACGGTGCACGGATTAATAGCTCAACTATTGATCACTAAAATAGGGACCATAATATTGGTTAGTATCATGTGTTTTCGGACTTGACAGCTGTGCATAAATCAAGTAGCCACTCCCAACTCAGTCATTTAGGCTAAGACTTCTTATCAATGTGAATCAGTCATAAATTTTCTTGGCACCCTGTAGTAAAACTACAGTACCCCACCTCCCTAGGTAACATTAATCCGTCTGAGAAAGGCTTTATAAATTAATTAAATGAATTTTGGGTTTGAATTGTTAACAAAAGCTTAACTGGTGACATATTAGCAGAGTCCTTCAGACGAGGAAGGCAAATGAGGCCTGCAGTTTTTTGGATGTTGTTGTGGGGTCTTTTGTGACCTCTTGGATGAGTGGTCATTGCACTCTTGAGGTAATTTTTCGTCGACCAGACACTCCTGGGAAGGTTCACCGCTGTTTCATGTTTGCATTATTTGTGGATAATTGCTCTCACTGTGGTTCTCTGGAGTCCTAAAACTTTAGAAATGGCTTTCTCACACAGGAACGTATAGTTGTGCATTTGTTCTCTCTTAATAATGAAAACGTCCATTTAAAAACTACATTTTGTTTTTTACTTGTGTTGTCTTCGACTAATTGAAATTTGTTTGGTGATCTAAAACACTTAAGGATGAAAAATGTGCAAAAAAATAAGAACTCATGAAGGGTGGAAACACTTTTTCACACCACTGTATATGATAAACCTGAAATGCCTTGCGCAGGGTGTAAGATAGGGTCCATTGTATTGATTTAACACTTAAACTGTTCCATTGTAAACCTTGACAAGTTTACTGTGTAGAAATGAAAAGTTTATGTTTATTACTTTAGTGCCTGGAAACACAACTTACTTAAAGCCTTTGAATCTGCCATTCTTCAATTATTTATTAGAATAGAATAGATTTAGAATAGTCCACTCCAGCTGTAGTTGCTCTCTAACTCTAGCACCATTTAAAGGCAAACAGCACACTTGAACCAGGAGCTGGCTCATAAGAAGCCAAATTCATCTTCATTCTTGTGTTTCTTGCTTTTTCTGCTTACTCAGTGTGGAACTTGTTGGTACAGCCTGCAGTTCTTGTTCTATTTATGCCTATGTAGTATTATTATCTTTAGATAGGCGGCCTGTTCCCAGTAATTGTATCTGTCCAGCATAAATATTGTAACTCAAAGCCGTTGCACATAATCGCATAAGAGTTGCAGACATGCTTTGCTTGCTGTTTTGCAGCTTTTTTAATGCGGCATGCTGAACTGAAAGCAGGCAGGTGGCTTCGGTTCTTAGAGTTAATCCTGGGCCTTTATAAATGGTGTGTAAACACAGAGGACAGACTATAGATCAGGGTTTGGCAGTAGGTGGCATAAACTATAATGAACGATAATGAAAAAAATATTAAATAAAATCCTTCTCTGAAGAACTTTTGTTCACATTCCTCCCGTGTTTCTCTCTTTCGCGCTCGGAGTGACTTTAGTTTCCGCCGGTTCTTGTTTTTCCGCCCGTTCTTGGGCTCCCTAACTCCTTATAAGGACATTTTTTTCTGGCCGTGTCTCAATTCACTGACCGGGGCAGCTTGGTGTATTGGATCGCGACCCTGATGACACAGGTTCGATCCTGCATGAGGAGCGGTGTATTTATTTATTTATTTTTTCCTTTCTTCTTGGTTTAACCTGCTTTGAGATCAACAGTTCTGGAATTGGGTTCAACAACCCTCTGGACTGGAGAGCTACTAGTCTGTAGCACTCCCACTGCACTTTTTTCAAAACAGATTTTTTTTTGTGGCCCGCCACGTAATGGCTTGGAAATATCTGGCCCGGGGCCAAACTTAATTGCCGACCCCTGCTGTAGACTTTTGGCTGCAGGTTGTTGGTTCCGTGGATGAAACCGATGATGACATTTTCAACTAAGTGACACTGACCAGCATTGTTTTTAGCGTCTTAAAAGTGAGTACAGTTGCAGCCCTGTTGCTTCATCACCTCAGGGGAAAACTGCAGCCGGCTGTCTTCGGAACACACTGTCACCGGCCAAGAAAAGTGCTGTGCACATCTTGTCTCCACTTGCAACTTGCAATTCTTTCAAAGTGCTTCAGAAAGTGGCTGTATATTTTATTATACACTGGTCTTCAAAGGCTACAATGGCACTCTTGTCCCAGTTATGTTGCTGTTATTTTCAAATTGACCCCTTGTAATGTTGGTAGGCTTCAGTGGAACAAAAGCATTTTTTTTTCAAGTGCAACCAACATACCATGTCTGCTAAGTCTGTATTGAAATCTCAGTTGAAATAGTTCAAGATTTAAAGAACTAATCAAGTTTCTTTTGTGTTGTGATGGTGGCACTGAAGTTCTACCACCCTGCAGAGTTGAGCTCCAGTTCTGATCCTGCTAATGAAGACTTTATGAGGCCTATTTTAGTGATTTATTGAGCACCAGTCAATTGTGGATGGCGCAGCTGGATTTAGGATGCGTCCTGTGTCTTTGGTGTTGTGAGGGTTTAAACAATAGGTCTTGTGTGGCTCAAAATACAAAGTCACGTACTAATTCTCTAAATTAATCATTAAGGTATTTTGGGTGTAACGTGAAATAAACCAATCAGTGTGTCATTTGGCATTCCATTTAAGAGGCAGGTGCGCTCTATCTTTGGCGCTTTTGGTATCTGACCTGCTCATTCACTCTGTGAAGGTACGCCAGCAGCTCGTTTAAGGGAACAGCAATGTTATTTTATTCTTCATTCTACTTTTCAATTGTTGAGTTAAAAGTCAGGTTTGTGCTCTGCAGCACATCCATGTGTATGTGTGTTTAATGAGCGGGGGTGTATGCAGGGCTGGGCGCACCTATAGGAATGGCCTCTGACGATTGGTTGTTGTCTAGGTTCATTTCAATCAGTGGCGCACCTGTGTTTTCCGCCACCAAGATAGCAACACGCCAGAAATTTACCTGAACACACCTCACTTCCAGACCACCACACCCATCAGGGTAGATTTATTCCTGAACTCTGATGCTACTTTAACAACGCGGGTGCAAAGCGTAAAAATAGACTGTTGACGGGGTGTACGATAACAAAGAGCATTGTGACATGCCTTGAGCAGTGTGTACGGTAGGGCCCTTAGAGTCTTAGAGTGAAGCAATTATAGTAATAGCCTCCCCAAATTACACAAGTAACTGCTTAAAAACTACTATTCAAATGCTTAGTACCAACAACGCCAAAACATAATGAACACACAAATGTCCTTTTCACTGTGTCAAAATTAACTAATGAATGGACCAATAGAAACTCTCCAATTAACCTGAAAAAAACAACTCTTTTTACATTGACTTCCGCTAAAAGTAAAAAAGGTTTTATCTCACTCCTGGAAAGTTGCTGTCTTGGAGATACAAGAAATGTTGGAATTTTACTTGGAAATAAAAAGCCAAAAAAAAAAAGGGTGTAAAATTTAAAAAAGGGGCGTGGATGTTTTATCATTGAAAAAAATTGGGATGAGTGGAACCACACAACATACTGCAACCAGCCCGCAGAGGCACTAAACTTGTGGTGACTTCATTTTAAAGAAACACTACTCTATTCATGATTTCTGCAGTCACTGGAGTTAACAATTCAATTGTCAATTTCCAAAATAAAAGGATTTATTTTGTGTATTGATATAGTGATGCTACAACACAAGGAGGCTAAAGACTAGCACATGCCTCCTCTGATACATGTGAAGTCAGTCACCGCCTCTTTTCGAGCTGCTGCTGATGCAGCATTGCAGAGTAGCATCACAGCGCACTCGGAGGAAAGTGCAGCGACTCGGTTCTGATACATCAGCTCACAGGCGCCTTGTTTTGATCACCATCACTCTTTGGAATGATGAGGGGAAAGAACGAGAGAAAGAGCAAGGCCAACTCAGCTTTTTCGGGCTCTGGCAGCTGATGGCAAGCTGCTTGACCGGGATTCGAAACAGCGATCTTCCGATCATAGGTGCAGTGCTTTAGACCGCTGGACCAGTTGGCTTTTTAAATATTCACATTCACTCAGCTTTATTCAGGTAGAGTGGATTGGGCAGGAAAAGGTTCTGTTGATGTTGTTTGAGGCTGGTTTGGTGCTATTGCAGCACTGCAGTCAACATCTTCACCATCCAGTTCCTCCAGAACCAAAACAATTGTCCTACAGCTGAGTGCTGCAATCCCCAGTCACATCAGTCTTTATTTCCACACTGAACATGTGGTTTGGGGCAGACTGGGCACAGTCCAATCTGTAGGCTTGTATAACTCATTACCAGTGGAGGAGACCCACCCATGGTGGATGAGACATGGATGCGGCTTGTGCTACGAGACCACCTGGGTGGCACCCCTAAGGTGCTGGAGATGAAACAGCTCCAGTTCAGGAGAGACAGTATGCTGTTATCGACAAAATCATTGGGACATCCTTGTTCCTGAGGGTGCTGAAAACAGTTTTTAGATTTGCTTGAGGTAAAGGACACTAAACATATAAGAATAAGTCGGTAAATGTAAATATTTGGAATGTTTCCACTTGGAACAGAGTTAAAAAATGGGAAAATCTTTCATGCACCCAATACAGATATATAGCAGTGGAGTGCAAAAGTTCAGCAACCCAGCTGTAACTTAACTAGCTAGTTAACTTTAGGGCATTGTATGTCTTCAGAAAGGGGGCAGGTGGTGCAGCAAATAATTATTATTGCCCTTTTCTTAATTCCTCTGTGATGAGGAGCTTAAGTTAGCTTTTATTGTATTTTATTAATCTGTTCCACCCTAAATGCTGCAGTATCCGCCATCTTTTGGGCCATTTAAGGTGGAATGGGTACGTAAGCGAGCTAGCTTGCTACTGAGACAAACTATAATAGAATTTTTTATACTTATTATGAAGAAAATTAACACAAAACATTTAATCTATACATTACAATATAGTAATATATATTGGTATATTGTAATTTTTATCTAGAAAAATAATAACAAATTTGTTGGTTTCTTTGGTCGCTCGTGCTGCCATCTTGCCAGTGATTCTTATAGCCCTTAGAAAAATCTCTGTTGGATGGGTCATGTAGCCCTAACAGTAGGGCTAAGTTGTAGGGCCAAGAGGTAAAATAGGATTGGATCTTGGCATCCGCCTGTAGTCCTCTTGAGCTTTATATTAATATGGCTGCCTGCAGCAGGCTGTGTTTTTTCTTGGTATTGTGTTCCGTACCTGGCAGCCAGGGATGTGGAAATATGATTAGGGAATGGGCAATTTGCAGGGTAAGAGTTTTTTCATAAGCTTCATAATGGACAATTCTTAGAAAAAACATTATGTCTAAAGCACTGCTGTCAAGACATTCCAATGCCTGAACCTAGCATGTTTTTTTTTTTTCTTAGTAACTGATGGCACATCAGAAAATATAATACATATTGATAATTAAATGAAAACATAATTGGGCCATTTTTATACTTTTTAAAAATATATATTTATACATCTGTATGGAGAAGGAGTTCTGATTCATATGTATAATTAATAGCAGTTCACAGCAGGTGCTCTTCTTCAAAAATGTCATTCCAGCAGTTCAGTCGCATTAACATCCATACTCTATTCAGTACTGATGTTTTACTGCAACCCTCAGAGAAACGCTTGGGTCAGCAAGGACATATCTGTTTTTCTTCCAGTGGGTTTCTTGCCTTCATCCAGCATCATTGTTTTCTGTGCCTACAGAGGAAATGCTTTGTACAAACACTTTCATCATATGCAAATGATACTCCTAATACATGACAAAGCACATCTTCATTTAGTATTCATTTAATCTGAGTATCGTCTCTGGTTAGTTCAACGGTCTTTGTCGCTAACAGCTTTGCTAATTACAGGGAGAATGCGCGTGACAATTAAGTGCTGGTAATAATCAGCTAATTAAACTGTAATATAAAACAGAGCACAGAACTGGACTGGGACTCCTGAAGAATCTTAACACAGAGAATATTCTTAAATAGTTTAGTTGAGAAACACACAGAACACCCTCTCTACTAGTAAAGAGGATCTTTACAGTCAGGTGCTTTTGTGAAACTGGAACTAACAGACAGTGCCTGCACAAAAAAATAAATTTCCATCTGGATTTAAGTAAGTAAATGATGTGGGGTTGATGCTGCAGTTGGTCTGCAGGTTTAGGTTCAGAAACAGTATGTGCTGAAAGAAAGAGGTCAGCTGACCACCTGAATATACTGAATATAGACCAGGTTATTCCATTAATGGATTTTTTCCCTGATGATACGGGCATATTCCAAGATGACAGTGTCAGGATTCATTGGGCTGGAATTGAGTGATTCAGGGAGCATGAGATCATCATTTTCACACATGGATTGAGAGAGTTCACCACAGAGTCCAGATCTTAACCTCATTGAGAATCTTTGGGATGTGGGATCTTTGGGACTAACTGTCCAAACTTTAAATAAAATGAAGTTGAGGAAATAAAACATGAAATACAGGGATTGGACAATGAAACTGAAACACCTGGTTTTAGAACACAATAATTTATTGTCTCGATGGACAGTTCTGGTGGAAACAGGAGAGTTGAGGTGAACATTGAATTCTGCCGTGATTTGGGCAGCCGTGGTTTTATGTTTCTTAGATACAATTTGGGTTAGCACCTGAACATCCCTTTCAGACAGCTTCCTCTTGCATCCACAGTTAATCCTGTTGGATGTGGCTGGTCCTTCTTGGTGGTATGCTGACATTACCCTGGATACCGTGGCTCTTTATACATCACAAAGACTTTTGAACTCTGGTAGGTCACCCATAATGTTGTGTGCATTGCAATATTTTGAGCAAAACTGTGCTATTACTCTGCTAGTTGAACCTTCACACTCTGCTCTTACTGGTGCAATAATGTGCAATTAATGAAGATTGGCCACCAGGCTGCTCCAATTTAGCCATTTTAGCCCACACTAAAATGACAGGTGTTTCAGTTTCATTGTCCAACCCTGGTATATGTTGGGCTCTACATTCTGTATACTGTCTCAGGTGTGTTCAACATTAATAGACCAGTTTTAAGCTAAGTACACTATGTTGACGCTGCTGTTTTCAATCATTTTCACAAAAATAAAAATATAGTGTGACTAACATGTAGTAACATGAATGTTTGTAATGCAGTTAAGCTTGCTTTTGGATATCTTCTCACTGAGTATATTATCTGGTTTAAACAACATTAATTTGTACTGAATTAACTATGTTTTTCCATCTGTCTGTTACTGTTACTGTCTGTTAGCTCTGCCCATGGTTGCCAGGTGTCTGGTTTTGGACCGGAGAGTCTGGTATTAAGCTCTATTTTCTTGTTTCCAGCTGGTGTTTCTCTCAAAACCCATTTAATTCCTTTATGAAGATAAAGTGCTCTATTAGCTCTGGGTTTTTAGTGGTAGACCTGCTGTGCACCGAATCCCCCTGGTACACCCCTAAACCACTGAACCAACACAGTACAATGAAGCAATAAACTAATGACCATCCCACAAAAAACTTTGCAGCTCAGCCAAACCACAATACCTAACATAGCATATCATAATAAGTGTAATATACTGTGGTTTGATTGCACAGTGCTGCTTGAAATATGGCTTGAAAATTAAATGTTGTAAAAGTAGATAAAGAGAACCCAGTTAAACCAAATGAGGGAAAAATCTTAAACTTTATAATTAATTTATTGAGGAAAATGATCAAATGAGTAGCAAAAATATGGGAACCTTTGCTTTCAACCTTTGCCCCCCCCCCCTTCCACAACATTTCTATTAAAAGGTCAGGATTTTGACTTAACCATTCCAAAACATTAACTTTATTCTTCTTCAACCATTCTTTGGTAGATCGACCTGTTTACTTAGGGTCACTGTCTTGCTGCATGACCTGCCTTTTATTGAAATTGATTGCAAAACATTAACTTTATTCTATTTTTCTTTCGTGTAACAGCTTGTGTGCCTTTACAACACAACTGATGCTCTCAAACCCTTTAGTGAAAAAGGCAAGACATTCAAGTAATTAAGAATTAAGTCTTGATAACGTCAGCTCCAATTTACACACAATTTTCACACAGTTTGATTTGCTACAAACAGCAGATGTTGTTATGATGTAGGAGACTGTTACACATAACAAATACGTGCTTTCATGCTAAAATACTTTGTATTATGCTCTTTAACAAAGACAGACGTATGATATGGCATATTAATAAGTGTATAAACAAATTAATTTTATATAATTATATGTACATGTATATATATATATATACATATATATATATATGTATATATATATATATATGTATATATATATATATATATATATATATATATATATATATATATATATATATATATATATATATATATACATATATGTATATATATGTATGTAAAATATATATATATATGTATGTAAAATGTATGGAAAATATGATTGTATGTCTGTGTAGTCTAAAGTCTTTATCATAAATATAATAAAATGTCACACAAATCAGAAAGCACACTATCTGTCTCTTACTCACTAGTTCCCTGGTTGTTCTGACTTGGAGAACTTTTGGTAGATACTGACCACTGCATTATTTACACAGCAACACCCAACAAACTTTGGAGACCTGACTCAATCATCCAGCCATCACAGTCCGGTCAAACCCTTGTCAAAGTGTCTCAGATTCTTCCACTTGTGAATTTCTCTCGTTTTTCCAACAGATTAAATTCAGGAACTGACTGTTCACTTGCTGCCTAATATATGCCGCCCCTTGACAGGTGCCACTGGTACCAGATCATCAGTACAGATGTTACTGCACTCTCTTCACCTGTCAGTGGGTTTAATGTGTGTGTAAGTGGGCTTGTATGGGTTTGTATTGACAGAACTGTGTGTCCTCATTCAGCTCCTGCTTAACAAATGGAAAAGACCTTCTGCTGGATTTTAGGGACTGTAGCGTAAGAACTTGTCAAAACCTTGTAATCGATTAGACATGCCCTGTAGCCTCCATACATACATCTACCCATTTGGGAAATAGAAGAGTGTGACATTATCCCTTGTACAGAATATTTCAGCTAAATGGATTAAAAATATCAAAAGATGAACGCAAGGCACAGCAATTTAGTGGAGAATTTATAGGCAAATGACTTTTCATTTCAGAATGAGCCTTTTTTTAAGGGCCGATCTTGCAGCCCGCAGGCATCATTGAGCACCTGCACTCAACGTCTGCTTTTGGAGTCCCTCTGCGCATAAACAAAACACGACTTGCATGTGTGTGCATAAACTAACATCAAGAGCAATCTGTGAAAATGCAGCACGCTAGCTCTGTCAGGAGGCTGAAAGAAATGAATTCAGATCACAGCCACAGCTTGAAATATTGGTTTTAGACAGTCGAAAAAGTCAACAGTTTGGAACATCTTTAAACAGCGAGAATAAAAAAGAACAGCCTCTCTAATGAGTGAGTTCAGCTCAGCGTGGCCATGCGTGGGTGAGTAAGAGTAGAAAAAACCCCAGTATTGAGCTGTGAAGCAGTGGAACAGTGATGGAGCTCCACCCAGTTCCTTGGGATCCAGGGGGATGTGTTTGAGTGGCAGGAGTTGTGGAATTCATAACCCAGCATTCATTTAATTCAGTCATACAGGGTTGTACAAAACCATAATCCATTGCCTGGTTAAATCTGTGGTGCAGTCAAGATAAAAGCTGGGGGCAATTGTAATAAAACAACAGACAAACAAGACAGGCTGCATGCACAGTAAATAAAAGAGGTAGGTGTGATTTAGGGTGCTCATAGTTGGGTGTTAACCATATAAATGGAAGAGATAAAAGGGAAAAATTAACATTGACCTTTAATTAACACTGAGGCAAGTGAGAACATGCAGTTCTGTAGATTTTGTTCTGGGTTCTTTTGTGACCTCCTGGATGAGTTGTCCATGCCCTTTTGGAGTAATTTTAGGCTGTTTACTTCTAAGAAGGTTCACCAGCCTTCTATGTTTTCTCCATGTGTGAATTTGAGCTCTCACTGTGGTTTACTGGAGTCACATAGCTTTAGAAATAACCTTTTTTAGACTGAAAGATGACAATGACTGTTTTTCAGAATGAGGCATGTTGAGTTGCTTTTTGAGAGCTTTTATCCTGCTTCCTTTTGTCAGACAGGTTCTATTTAAGTATTTTCTTGATTTTACAGGTCTGGCAGTGTTCAGGACTGCCAGAAAATTAAACTCAGCTTTCTAAGAAATGTGATTAATCACAGTTAATTCATGGGGTGGCAATAACTTTTTCACATAGGACCAGGTTTCCATGGATGGCAACAATAGTTCATCCCAAATCACCCATCTCAGTTGATCAGGTTTAGGTCAGGGGATTGTGGAGGACAAACACTTTTTTACAGTTTACTAAATATTCACATACTGTATGTGTCTCTTAATTGTTTTAATGTCTTTAATATTAATCTACAATCTAGAAAATAAATTTAAAAAAGAAATTAAGAAAAACATTGAATGAGGAAAGGTGTGTCCAAACTTTTGACTGGTGCTGTACAGTATTTATATACTTCCATATTTTAACTTTAAGGCTCCTAACGTCTTCAAAAGACCAGCTTAGAAGAAATAAATAATGGTAAAGTAAAAAAACTGAGACATAAAAAAGGAGAAGGAGAGAGAGAGAAAGAGAGAGAGCAAGAAAGAGTGTTGTGTGTTGCTTTAATTTTATACCCCATCACTGTGTTTTGTGTTTGTGTTGCTGCTTTGTTAAGATGCATGGTTGTGATATCAGAAGATCTGTAGATCTTAGATCTAACAGTATAGATATGAGAGTCACATTAGGCCCTTAATCACATTATTTAAATCAGCTCACCTAATTTAACATCATTAAGCTGATTAAGCTGATTTACCAAAGCAGGTGTTGATCTGATGAGAACTATAAATAATATTAAACTCTCATGAGGAGAGCTTTAGAGGTTTTGGAGATATTTTAAATTGCACAGTACTGTGCTTGACACCAGCTCACAGCTTGGATAGAACCCAAGGGGGAACGACAACAATGTCACGGAAGTTCACTTGAGGTTAAGGGTGTTTAGTCCAATCTGCACACTTTGCCAGCTGGAGTAATCATGGTCTGTTCTCAGAAAGTCATATTTATACAGTAGTTATAGCAGGAACTAATGACCGTGGGGAGTACCAGGACAATTCCCGGTGGATAACTCTGTATGTGGGCCACTTAAAAAAAAACTAGAATAGAACCTGACTAAAGTATTTAACCATTGAATTGAGTGCATTGGTGGACAGTATCCAAAGTGCATGGCCATTAGCCAATCACAGACATGCCACCTCCACAAGCATGCAACGTTTAAAAGATAAGTAATGAGCACCAAAGAAAAAAGAAGGGCAAAATAATACAATTTAGTTCAAATTTATTTACATAGAGCCTTTTATAGCGTGTTGTCGCAAAGCAGCTTTGCAGAGATATAGGTCCAAGCCTCTTATGAACAAGCACCACAGTGATAGTGCCAACAGTGGAAAGGAAAATCTTCCTCAGACTGAGAGGAAGAAACCTTAAGAGGAAGAGGAACCTCCGTAAGAGGAACCCATCCTCCTCTGGTCGAAACATACAGCGCATATAGACTTTAGATTCTTCTAAATACCACGTTTAGCTTTGAGGACAGATCTGCACACTCTTGGTATTATAATCTCAGTGTCTTCATGAGGTAGAGTCATATGGAATAGTTTTAGGAGTTGCTGCTTTTCCTTCACGCTGTTCTCAGTTGGGTTTGGGTTACTTTTTGTTGTTAACTACATGATTCCAAACGTGTCCCTTAAGTTTTAGGTTTTCTTGTCTTTAATATAAATCAACAAGGTAGAAAAACATTAAATGAGGAGGTGTTTCCAAACTTTTGACTTGACTTGGTACTGTAGTTAGATGAGCTAAATGAGGGATATATTTAGATGAGTGATGCAACTGTTAAAACCCTTAATTAGAAACCTCCAGATGGTTTGTATTTATGCTCCAACACAGTTTGTAACACATTGGAATAGAACAACATTTTATATTAAGAGATGCTAGATAGGCAGGTCGGTAAGCAGGTCGGTAGGAAGGAAGGTAAAATAGTGGTAATAAATCCACAATAAATAACTTTTTTGCCGTAAATGACTATGCGTGTATCCCTCCACCGTGAATATAATTTAAAAAAAAAAACTGAATTTTGTTTCAATCATTCTCAAAACTACAGAAAATGGTCTCAGGCATCAGGCAGTGTATTTATAACCATTTGGTGTTATAATGATTCATTTTGTCATATGGTTCCATTCATGATTCACTATGAGTAATTCAGACTCTATAGAACAGAAGTTTCTATATAACATTCCACATCAGACCCAATGTAAAGTGTGTTTTCTGTTTGTCTTTTTCTTGAATGTTCAATTATATAGACATTTGGAAATGGCACAATGGAACGTCACTGTAAAATAATAAACATTACAAAAATAATTTACATTTACATTTATGGCATTTATCTGACACTTTTACCCAAAGTGACTTACAAGTTTGTTCTTATTACGAAGTTAGGCCAATGTAGTGTTAGGAGTCTAACCCAAGGACTCTTATTGGTGTATCACAGTATAGTCACCCAGACTGGGAATTGAACCCTGGTCTCCCACATAATGCGGTACTTCATAAGCAGACGGTGGGGTTATCCACTGTGCCACACCAACTGCTATAATGCATGCATAACAAGCACTTCAGGCATACAAAATTAAATAATCACTTGAATTCTGTGAATAGTGTAATTTCAGCGTATTTAATGTTTTTTTTTTTTCCTCTCTTTTCTCTTAAAAAAAAAAAAGTGGACGAGTGCCCTGCAGAGTGGGACGGCTTGATCTGCTGGCCACGGGGGTACCCTGGAACTCTGGCCAAAGTGCCCTGCCCCAGATACATCTATGACTTTAACCATGCAGGTATGGATCAGTTTAACTTTCAAATTTAAGAGGATTTTACCAATTAATGTTGATTAAACTGTGGAGTGACCATATTAATCTGCTCATCAAAAACCTACAGATGGTCCAGGCTGGAGTTATGCTCCAAAGGATAGGGGTAGATGAACATCTGGAACATCTGGAGGTCCCTGAAGAACAGCTTAAGAACCACTGCCCTAGTTTTTTTTTTTTTTTTACTTTTCACAAGATGTCTAAATAAGACTGATTTACACATATTATATGATATGCCATTTGTCATGGGACAGAAACTTGTAGCAAGTGCCATGTCTTTTGCAGCATTCTTTTATATAGAGGCTAAAGAACACTAAAGAACAAAAATGATCTCATGCACTGAATGCAGATGTGAATTTTGTAAGCATCCAATCGTATCCAATGCTTCTAATCACTTAATTCTGAGTAAAAACTAGTAATGGTATTGGCTAGTACAAAAATACACATACTTGTACTGTATTTTTCTGACTATAAAATCCTTTAATTTTCCCAAAAAATCATCAGTGTACCTTATTTATGAATTTTACCAGTTAGGTTGTAAGTAGCAGTAAAGCCAATACAATGCAGTACAGTGTTATACAGGAGTTTCAGTTTATTTCTCCAGCAGTATTAGCATTAGCTGCTAGCTCTCAGTATTAGCATTAGCTCTTTGGCCGTGGTGAGTATTATCTGTCTGTACCCTGCTGCTAACATCGGATAGCTGCTAATGCTAATGCTCGAGCTTTTGTGGAAATCTAAGCTGCTTTACTCACCCAAATAAACAGTTTTCAGGAGAGAAATCGGTGTAGATTAACATCCAGCACTTGTTTGACTTTTTTTGAGTTTTATTTACTTGGCCTAGCTTAGCTTTACAGGTGAATTTAGAAGCAACACATAACGACACCCCTGTTTCTACTACTAGTTACTAAAGTCTAATAAAATGAGCCGTAAAATCCGGAGCGCAAAAAAAAAGGTACTCATACTTGGGATCTATGCACCCCAAATTGAATTTGAATATGTAATATATTACTCTTACACTGTTATGCTTCGTTTTTGCAGGCCATGCCTACCGGAGATGTGATTCGAACAGTTCCTGGCTGCTTGGAGAAAGCTTGAATAAGACATGGGCCAATTACACAGAGTGCATAAAGTCCCCAGGACCAAACAGAGAGCGAGTACGTAAGCAGAGCAATACACTAGAGACCACATTCTGCATAAGTGTCTTCTAGCTTCTGCATATGAATCTCCTCTCCAACTAAAGTCCATTTCTGTCTACAGCAAGTCTTCTTCGAGAGGCTTCATATCATGTACACTGTGGGCTATGCTGTGTCCTTTGGCTCTCTACTGGTGGCCATTCTCATCATCGGATATTTTAGGTAAGAGATCATTTGTGAGATTGGTGTTAATTGTGTGTTTAGACTGTGTGCGCAAACGTATTGCTTACTTATTGGTTCTTTTGAAAGGGTATTTAGAAGAGTTTGTTTCCAGAAAATACTTTTTACTACATTTTGAATCATTGCTGTGATGGTTTGATTGCATCCAGCCATTGGAGAATTTGTGTCATTGTACATGTTGAATGATCACCACTCAAAAAAACTATGGTTTTCCCCATTGCTGTCAGTTATGATGAGGATAAGCTAAGCCATCTCTGTCAATGTACTCTTCATCTCATGCCACTGGTGTCTCGATTTACTGTGCAGTTACACATTAATAATCCATGTTATAACATTGTAACAACAGGTGAAGTATACATTGTCACAGAATGCTTATATTTGCACAGGTTATGTAATTACACATGAGTATCTGAATATTTTGTCCATATTGCCATGATTAAATCCAAATAATTATGCATATTCTTCAAAATTGCATAACAGACAAGAGCTGTTGGAGAAACATCCACCCAAATCCGCTCAAATTAATGTTAAAACACATGTGCAATTACATTATCAACACAGTTGAATAAATATGTAGCAATGCATAATTAACTCGTAGTTACATTGTTATTAAATTGATTGTTATTGTGTAACTGCATGGTTATTAGAAACGCTTATAAAGTAGGACCCCACTGGCTGCGACACAAGCCCAAAACCTGATCAATCCACTCCAATCCACGTTCGGAGTGGTCTTCTTCTTTTTATGAAATTCTGCTTCCTTTTCCTCCAAACAAAACTTTGCTCATAGCAGCCAAAACGTTCTACCTTTAATAACTAATTAATCCACAGTTTTGTTTGTTTTGTTTAATACATAAGGATTGTTCAGATGGTCTCTAAAGTCCCACTCAATAGTATAATTTAAAGTTGAATTAAATCCTCCTAAAGTTTTTTTTTCTTAATGCTGACATTCCAGAAGTTGAAAATCGACAGCAGTATGTACATTGGGGGATTGCTTGGCAATGCCTATATCTATATAGCCCATATAAGTTGCGATAAGGTGCTATCTTGTGAGTGAGAGTGAAAAGTGGCCAGCGTACTCATGGCAAGGCAGTGTGAATGATCAAAATTTAACATTCCTCTGCCCATATGTTGTTGGTTTGTAACTGGAATACGCAATTGAAGCAACAATCATATAAAGCAGTTCTCTCTGCTTAAATTGTTTTTGGTCTTTCAGAATTCAGCTTGACCTTCACCATTTTTGTGAACTTTAACTGCCATTTCTTAATTACATTACAAACCAAGGAACAGTTTACTCAAGAGACCTTGTTATGTTCTTTTAGCCTTCCCTAGTCTGCCCTGTGTTTTGTGCAGAAAGCTCTTTTTAAACATTCAGAGGCAGCTCCAGTCCCATTTCACCCTTGTCTATTGAACCGTTGGGAATGTAACCTTAGCAAGCAGTTCTGAAAGGGAGGAGTTGTAAATGTACCTTTAACATTTGGGTCATTCTACCAAATCGTCCTCTATTGGCATTGCAAAAGGTCTTAAACTTTTTCTGTTCTGTTCTGTATTTAACATTTAAACTTAGAGTCAGGGCCAGATAAGAATTCTCAATGAGAGAATAAAAAGGCTTTATTAAAAAATGGGTAGCCCAAAAATGTGATCAACAAAATGCAGGGTAAAAATCAAAAAGCAAATATGAAATATGAAATAAAAAGGGCAGTACACAAATAAAGGGAGAGTAAAGCAGTCCAGGTCGAAGTGTGGCACTACAAACTTGTTAAATCTATATTTAAAAAGAGTAATACACAGGAGAAAATAAAACATGGCAAGAAAAAAAAACTCTGTATAGACGAAGGACAAAACCAGATCAAATACTCAGTGGGTGATAGTGAAGTGCAGGGGTATATATAGTGTGTGAAACAGGTGAAGTCAATATTCAGGTGATTGTGGTTTAGGAGGTGTCATTTGAAAAGTCATTTGAATGTGAGAGAGTGAATGGGTGATGTCAGTGTGAGGGGCATTCTGGGCAATGGAGTCCAGAGCTGGGAAATCGCTGGTAGACACAGGTACTGTAGGTGTGACACAGGTGTGGGTGGCTATGTTATTACATAATGTATGGTCAATGAATGAATAGACATGAATGAAGACTTAGCATATTCAGAATATTTAGAATATTCAGCATGCTTGTGCATTTGTTTAAACATTGTGGGTGACAAAAAAGGTAAACCAGTGATATTTTCATTATTATTAAAAAATGCACAACATTTTACGACATTGCTACAAATGACCATCCATCAAACCACAATCACAGTATGTTGACGTATGTTATTTAATTGAGCTGTGACTTCAGTAACTTCATTTAAAAGCTTTATATTAAATAAATTCAATGAAAATGTATTTATACAGCACTACAAAATCAAATCAAAATCAAACAAAGCAGCTGTGCTTTAGGATTCGATCCAGATTAAATTTCCCGCTAGGAACTAAGAAATTTAATAAAAAATTATATATATATATATATATATATATATATATATATATATATATATATATATATAAATAAGTGCTGCCACCCACACTCTAAAAAACAGAGGTATGATATGAGTACTTTTTTGTACTCAAAGGTACACTCTTCATAATTGTACCCTCAAAGGTACAATATTGGTCTTTACAGGGTCAGATTTGTTCCCTCTGAAGTACAAAGTAATTTCTAACAGAAATAAGTACAAATTTGTACCATTTAACCAGACAAAAGGTACATTCAGTATTCTGTATCACTGTACTAATAAACAATAAATATTTTAATTGCACATTTTTTATTTGAAAGCCAGACAATT
The DNA here is from genome assembly GCF_023375975.1 of Astyanax mexicanus. NCBI lineage: Eukaryota > Metazoa > Chordata > Actinopteri > Characiformes > Acestrorhamphidae > Astyanax > Astyanax mexicanus. The sequence continues at coordinate 12,070,034 of NC_064418.1, read as the reverse complement.
TTGGATCATCAAGTTTTTGAGCCATATTCAGTTGATGATAATGTTTATAATATTTATAATCTTTACTGGCACAAAAACCATGGGTACAAAAAAGGACTTTTACTGAAAGGTACATTTTGGTACCTCAATATAAGGTATTGTATTTGTACTCTTTTAAGTAAAAATCTGTACTTACTTTTCTTAGTGTGCACTTGTCTTGCTGGCCAGTGCGTTCAAGTATTTATGGAATTTTGTAAAAAAAAAAAAAGGAAATAACAAAAGAATATTATCTTGCTACCTGCTGCAATTCAGAGGAGAACCAGCTCCCCTTTTAAAGCTCCTCAACATGTCGTTTCAGATCATTTGAGCCCGGACCTTTTATAGATTACACAATTCAAATGAATAGCACAGCATCTGGCCAAGCAGCTGCAGAGACAAAAAAGCACAGGCACGAAACAAAGAGACGAAACAAAACACATCCAGGGACGTAACGGCATGTTAATGGAACGAGCTGATAGCAAATGTTCAAACAAAACAAAAAAAACAGCTGACAAAAAAAACATGTTAGATTGGCTGTTTAAGTGCACATTATTCATTCCAATCTCAAGCCGTCATTTCGATTTTGAATGTTTTGAAATTGAATAATGTGAAGGGTGTGAGGCGGTATGTGTTCAGAACAAAGAGAGAAGAATCTCAACAAAGCATAAAAACAGAGGAGTCTGCTAAGGGCTGTGCTATACGCCCCAATCAGCATTGTTCCTGCTGACAACTACTTTTGCTTTTATCATAAGAGTAAAAAAAAAAATACTCACTGCACTTTTGAGTCATAAAAAGCCATTAGTTACCGTATGTGTTATTCCTTTTAATATACTCTTAAACATAAAGCCATAGTCAATTACATTTGGTTCCATAAAGAACTTGGTTTGTAATGGAGATAATTAGATAATTGAGTTTGAAGAGCCTCTAACCCCCAGTGTTTTCTCAATCCTGAACCTGGTGCCACCCAGCTCTGCACTTTCTATAGTTTTCATTTATGATTTAACACACCCCCTACAACTCTGAAAGGGGTTTAAATGAACTGATTAGTTGAATAAGGTGTGTTTGGAGGAAGGAAAGACATAAATTATCAGAGCAGGTGGGGAGCACCAGGATCAGGATTGAGGGATGACAGAGATTCAACTCACAACAGTAATTCAACTCACAACAGAGATTTGACATGTCAGATATTCAACTTACAACAGAGATTCAACTTATGACAAAGATTGGACTCACAACAGAGACTTGAGTCACACCTCAGATTTGACTCACCACAGAGATTCAACTCATGAAAGAGTTTTGACTCCCAACAAAGATTCAACCTGCAACAGAGATTCAACTCCCGACAGAGATTCAACTAAGATTTGATTCACAACAGAGATACGACTCCCGACAGAGATTTAACTCATGACAATGATTCAACTCACAACAGAACTGTGACTCACATCAGAGATTCGACTCTCAACAGAGATTCGGCTCACAACAAAGATTGACTCACATCAGAGATTCGACTCACATCAGAGATTCGACTTACATCAGAGGTTCAACTCACATCAGAGATTCGACTCACATCAGAGATTGACTCAAGAGATTCGACTCACAACAGAAATTTGACTTACAACAGAGATTCAACTCACAACAGAGATTCGGCTCACAACAAAGATTGACTCACATCAGAGATTCGACTCACATCAGAGATTCGACTTACATCAGAGATTCGATTCACAACAGGGATTTGACTGACAACAGAGATTTGACTCACAAAAAAGATTTGACTTGTGACAGAGATTTGACTCACAGCAGAGATTTAACTCACAACAAAGTTTTAACTCACCACAGAAATTTGATTCACAACAGTGATTTGAATTGTGTCAGAGATTTGACTCCCGACAGAGATTTGATTCACAACAGATTTCAACTCATAACAGAGACTCAACTAACATCAGAGATTTGATTCGCAATAGAGATTCAACTCACAATAGAGATTCGATTCCCATCAGAGAGTCGATTCCCATCAGAGATTCGATTCACATCAGAGATTCAACTCACAACCGAGATTCGATTCACAACAGAGATTCGATTCACAATAGAGATTTGACTGCCAACAAATATTTGACCTACAACAAAGATTTGACCTACAGCAAAGATTTGACCTACAACAGATATTTGACTCACAATAGAGATTCAACTATCAAAAAATATTTAAATCAGAACAGAGATTTGACTCCCAGCAGAGATTTGACTTTGGACAGAGGTTCGATTCACAACAGAGATCAAACCTATCCTAAGCAAAAAAACAAAAAAAATGTAAAACGTTATTTAATTTTCTTTAAATTATTATTAGTTATTATGCAAGTTTATGTCATTTCTCATAATGTATTATATATGCCATATAATGCATTATAAATGCAGGGTTCATAGGAAGTGTTACTGAACAGTTTCCTGCAGTTGTTTTGCCAAATATGTTCCTAGTGGAAAAAGAGGAAGAGAAAGATCCAGTTCAACCCCTTCAAATGGACCCCCTCTGTCCTTTCCTCTTGCCTCTCCTCTGGCCTCTCCTCTAGCCTCTCCTCATGCCTTTCCTCTGGCCTCTCTGTACCACAGTGATGTTGGACTGACAGTATGCTGTCAAAACTCTTCTAAAAACATCTTCTTGATAAGGTCAGTTATCCAGCTGCAGTAGTCAGAAAAGCAACACTCACCTCAGACTTGTTCAGGTTACTTTTTCACCAAGTCCTTTTCATTCTAGTTTCAAAACATTCACAGAATTGTGGTTTACACCTCGGTAGAAGACTCTAAATCTGCTTGCAGGTCACATTCATCGTTCTCCAGACTCATATCTCGGAACAATGGGATACAGCTCTGGAAAAAAAATAAGAGACCACTTACAAATTTAAAACCTCTCAAAAATAATCAGGAGGAAGATGCATGATCACAAGCCATCATACCAAGCTGAACTGCTTGAATTTTTGCACCAGGAGTCTAGCATAAAGTTATCCAAAAGCAGTGTGTAAGACTTGTGGAGGAGATTATGCCAATATACATGGAAACTATGAATAAAAACCAGAGTTATTCAACCAAATATTGATTTCTGTACTCTTTATTAAACTTTATGAATTATTTGCATTATTTGAGGTCTGAAAGCTCTGCATCTTTTTTGATATTTGAGCTATTTCTCATTTTCTGCAAATAAATGCTCTAAATGACAATATTTCTATTTGGAATTTGGGAGAAATGTTGTCTGTAGTTTATAGAAATAAACAACAATGTTCATTTTACTCAAACAGAAACCTATAAATAGCAAAATCAGAGAAACTGATGTGATCTCTTATTTTTTTTTCCAGAGCTATACAGTATCAATACAGTTTGAATGAACCCTAAATAAAACTCATGAACTCATATCAAATCCACACTTGTTTGTATTAAAACTGTTATCCTTTACTGTCATAATTACCATCAGTTTAATGGGCCCTAAAATTGAACCCTGTGGGATGCTACAAGACATCCCACAGTCATAATATTAAAAATCAATCTTTTCTGAGGCCAAAAATCTCTGACCTGTTGAGGCATGGATTCCACAAAATCTCTGAACATGTTCTGTGGTGTCTGACACCAAAAATAACATAAGCAGCAGATACTTTGACACAAGTCAATAATGATGTCATAGACATGTTCTGACCCAGATGTCTATCCATTGAAGTTTGTTTTTTGTCAAATTGTCTCAAACAGTTTGTCCTGCTTCCAAAACATCAACTTCATCAACTTCTTCACCTCTTCACCTGCTGATTAGTATAGCAAATCCTTGCCAAGTTCCACTGGAACCAGAGTATGAGTCTTCTTCTCTGCACTTTAGCCTTCAGAACTAACAAATTAATATTCACTGACTGTAAAAAAACTCTACAGCAATGTACTGTTTTCTAACTCCCAGCTGGCTGAAACTGTTGTTTATCATATCTTTGGATTTATCGATATCCAATTCATGAAGATTTGGAACACACCAGTAGACTAGGTCCTCCTTTAGACCATCTCCTGCCTTTAATTATATAAACTCCCTGAAGTAATAAATCCAGTTATTGAAGATTCATCAGCATACTCAGTAATGAAATTAAAATCACTATGTGACTCCCAAAGACAATACAGCAGCAGGTCGAAGAGGTGACCCTCTGATCAAAACTTTTATATTGGATGTAAGATTATTTACTTGTATTCTCTAAGGTCATTCAAACAAACCATCTACAACCCCAATTTCCAACAGTTGGGAATTAAAATAGAATGCAGTGATTTATAAATCTTACAACAGAGCCTAGAATACATATCAGATGTTGAAAGTGGGATTTTACCATTTCATTAAAAAACATTAACTCATATAGATGAGATTAATGGCAGCAATGCACTAGTGGAAACAGAGCAACAAAAGAAAAAAACAAATATTATATTACTGGTACTAATATAAAACAGCTGCAATAGCTTACATGAGTGTATATAAAAAGATCATTTTAAATGGTTCACTACTAAAAAAATGGAACAGTTCTGGTAAAAATGTTCTTCAATGTAAAGAAAGTAACCATTTACTGTTTTGGAAAAAAATGTTTTTGACCACTTCAGTTTCTGAATCAGTTTCTCTAATTTTGTGATTTATAGGTATATATTTGAGTAAAATGAACATTGTTGTTTTATGCTATAAACTTTAGACAATATTCCTGCCAAATTCCGAATAAAAAGTCATTTAGAGCATTTATTTTTAGAAAATGAGAAATGGCTTTTTTCAGTTTTCAGACCTCAAATAATGCAAATAAAAAAAGTTCATATTCATAAAGTTTTAAGAGTTCAGAAATCAATATTTGGTGGAATAACCCTGTTTTTTAATCACAGTTTTCATGCATCTTGGCATGTTCTCCTCCACCAGTCTTACACACTGCTTTTGGATCACTTTATGCCTTTACTCCTGGTGCACAAATTCAAGCAGTTCAGCTTGGTATGATGGCTTTTGATCATTCATTTTCCTCTTGATTATATTCAGAGGTTTTTAATTTAGTAAAATCAAAGAAACTCAACATTTTAAGAGGTCTCTTTTTTACAGAGCTGTATAATGTCATGAAAAGATTCATAGTCTCTGGTGAAATCCTTGTGTTTAAAAACAACATTATTCTATGTTGGTGATATTCGAGCCCTTCAACATCTAATAAATGTTTAATATGTTCTATTGTGAGTAAAATATGGGTCTATGAGATTTGCAAACCATTAAATTCTTTTATTTTTATTCTTCTTTTATTTACATTTCACACATCAGTCCAACTTTTCTTCAGAGAGGAAACTTGAAGAATATTGGAGGGCACAGTCATTTTAAAGGCTGATCTGTGATCAATAATAGGACACCTACTGTAATAATCTGCCATCCGAATGTGTTTAGACCTGGAGAAGAGCCAAAGGTGCTGCATCCTCAGCAGAATGATTCGTTCTGTATGTAAATTGCTCTGAAGGTGTCCTGTGAAATCTGGCACTGAGACTAATGTTGGCAGCAGGTCCATTAAGTTCTGTAAGTTTTAAGTCTTGGATGCTCATGTTCTCGTCATCAGTGATTCACTGGTTGTCCTTCCTTGAAACACTGACCTCTGCCAAACAGGACCATGCCAAAAAACCTGGATGATGTTTTGTAGGTCTTTTGGAGTTCTGATCCAGTTATCTCTCTGTTATCATTTGGATCTTGTCAGAGATGTGTGTTTGGATCTTGTCAGAGGTGTGTCTAAGGGCAAGCAATGCGCACGGCGCTCCTGCATGGCTAAGATAGGATTGAGCTGTTGAGTGTAGACTGTTGTCAGGGCTTTAATCAGTCAGTGGTGCACCTGTATTTCCAGTCACCAAGATAGAAACACGCCAGATATTTACCTAAACACACTTCACTCCCAGACCACCAGGTCCATCTTAAACTCTGACGCTATTTCAATTGTGCCGGGGCAAGGCGTGAAAATAGACTGTTGACAGGGTGTAAGATAGCAATGAGCCATGTGACGCACCTTGCGCAGGGTGTATGATAGGGCCCATCAACTTCAAGAACTGTCCTAAAACCACTGAAACCAGAATTTACAGCCACTGAAACCATTTTTTCACTTTCACAGTTTTGTTTTATATTTGCCATAATTCACTGAGAACTCTAAACTCTTCTAAGGACACGCAAGCTGAGCATGTGTTTATTAATGTACTGTATTAAAGCACAGTAGTAAAAACAAAGGATCAGACCTGGATCACTCTTAAAAATAGTAATACCCAGTCTATTTAGATATGCTTGAACCAGCCCTGATTCTGATAAACTGAATTTAATAATGACAGTAGTTGAGGAGCTGCCACCAGATTATGCCAGATAGTTTGTCCTGCCAAGTATTGCCAACAAAGGCTATGAACAAAAACAAAAAAACTAATTAACAGTGGTAGTGCTATCTTGAGCACCTCCACTGCCTTCATTTCCTGTTTTTCATTCAATGTCTTGATGTTTGTCTGAGACCAGTACAGAAAAGAGTCCCTCAATTACTAAAATGAGATGTTTCTCTATATCGGCCAAAAACAAAGCACCAAAAATAGGTTTTTGGCCCGGTTGCCAAACAAATGCCTTTTCCCTTCGCTTGAGGCTTCCAAACAGTGAATTAATGTTCAGGATGGAGGAGAACAAATTTGAGTGAATCAGTGTCTGACAGCTTCAGCCTTGGGTGGTGGAGGCCTGAACTCAAGGCAAAAACTGAAGGTAATGGAAGGTAAAAATGAGCTGAATTTCCTGTGCCAGATTGAGGTATGATAAACTTGGCATTGAGACAGCATTTATCTATTAGTGATGCTCCTGTAGTGCCTAGCCTGCATCACGGCTACAGGCATCTTCACATGGCAGTAGACATTCTGACATAAACATGAAATTTAGCTTGGTATCTTTGTTGCTCCACTTTCAATTAAATTCAATTCAATTCAATTTTATTTATATAGTGCTTTTTACAACAAAGGTTGTCACAAAGCCGCTTTACAGGAAAAACAGGTCCACGCCTCTTATGAGCAGCACCACAGAGATGCCAATTTTATGGTGACACAGTGGCAAGGAAAAACTCCCTTTAAGAGGAAGAAACCTTGGAAGGAACCAAGACTCAGTCAGAGGAACCCATCCTACTCGGGTTGACCCGCTCAGTACAAACAAACAACAAACAACAAACAAATAACAGAACAAAAACAGTACAGAGAATTAATGTGAACTATGGCTAATATAACAGGTACTAATTTATGAATATAAGAATGTGATGGGCACAAACTATAGAGCTATGGCTAATACAGAAACAGATACTGAGTGTGTTAATGGTAATCAGTGCAGGGTTGCAGAGCCGGATAACAACACAGCGGGCAGTGGAGAGCCAGGCTGGGAACATCAGGAACAGGGCATCTCCATACATGTAAAAGAGATAGATAGAGAAAACAGAAAGGAAAGGAAGAGAAAAAAAGCAGAAGTTAGAAGGGTTGTGAAATAATTCTGATGAGTAGAAGGACAGGGCTGATTCCTGAAAGCTGGAACCACAGACGGACACATCCAGGAAGACCGGCCGGCCAGGCGTCTCAGCACATGTGAGAAAGATAGAGAGAGAGAACAGAGGGGGGAGGGAAGAAAAAGGGGTTAGAATGGTTTTATAAAACTCTGCTGGAGTGGGATGGGCACTGGTAGCAGCAGCTCAGGACATGGGGAGAGAAAGAGAAAGCAGATGATTAGGACAGGGTTTATATTTGCTGGATAAGCTGTAAGAGGAAGAAAATTGTAATGAGACATTACTCAAAAGCTTGAGCAAATAGAAATGTTTTGAGTCTAGATTTAAAGATTGAGAGTGTGTCTGAGTCCCGTATATTAATAGGGAGGCTATTCCAAAGTTGGGGAGCTTTATGAAAGAACGCTCTTCCTCCTGCATAGTTTTTTCTAATACGCGGGACTAATAACAGGCCAGCGTCTTGGGAGCGGAGTGAACGCGGCGGATTGTAAGGAGTAAGGAGTTCCTGTAGATAATGCGTGGCCAGACCATTGAGGGATTTATACGTCAGGAGAAGTATTTTATAATCTATACGAAATCTAACAGGTAGCCAATGTAGGGATGAAAGAATAGGTGTAATGTGATCAGACTTTCTAGCTCTGGTAAGCACTCTTGCGGCTGCATTCTGAACTAGCTGGAGTTTATGGAGTAATTTATGTGGACTTCCAGCCAACAACGTGTTGCAGTAGTCCAGCCTGGAGGTTATGAATGCATGTACCAGCTTCTCAGCATCTTCCAGAGAGAGTATACTGCGGATTTTAGCTATATTTCTTAAGTGGAAGAATGCAATTTTGACTATGCTACATATGTGAGCATCAAACGAAAGAATTGGGTCAAAGATGACCCCAAGGTTTCTCACAGTTTTACCAGGTATAATTAAGTGACCGTCTATGTCTACAGTATTAACATTTATGTTTTTATCAATATTAGGACCTAATAGAAGGACCTCAGTTTTATCAGAATTAAGTAAGAGAAAGTTGTGTGTCATCCAATTTTTAATGTCTTTAATACAGTCTGTTATTTGATTTATACAGAGCTCCTCGTTGGGTTTAGCAGATATGTAAAGTTGCGTGTCATCAGCATAGCAGTGAAAGTTAATACCATGCCTACGGATAATTTTACCCAGTGGTAGCATATAAAGAGTAAAGAGTAATGGACCCAGTATTGATCCTTGAGGGACACCATATTTTACTCTAGACTGATAAGAGCATTCATTGTTTAAGTAAACACACTGGAATCGATCTCTCAGATAAGATCTGAACCAGGTGAGGGCTGATCCTTTAATTCCTATAAGATTTTCTAACCTATCAAGTAGAATAGCGTGATCTATGGTGTCAAAGGCAGCACTTAGATCTAGCAGTACAAGGATGGCATTACTGCCCCTATCAAGAGCTGAAAGTAAATCATTAGTTACTCTAAGTAGAGCTGTTTCAGTGCTATGGTTTTGTCTAAATCCAGATTGAAAAACCTCATGCATACTATTACTTTGTAGATACAAGCGCAGCTGGTTAAACACATTTTTTTCTAGGATTTTGGCTATAAAGGAAAGATTAGAAATTGGTCTATAATTAGCAAGCTCGCGGGGGTCCAGATTTGGCTTTTTGATAATGGGCTTAATGACCGCCAATTTGAGAGAATTGGGTACGTAGCCCATGCTAAGGGATGAATTTACTATTTCTAGTAACGATTTTCCCACCTTTGGCAGTGCCTGTTTAAATAATTGTGTGGGTACTGGATCTAATATACATGATGTTGATTTTGATGAGTTAATTACACTAAGTAAATCTTTTTCTGTAACCGGGCTGAAACACTCTAGGTGTGTCTCAGAGCTGGAGCAGCATTCATCGATATCTATAAGTAAATTTTTGGGGTGATACTGAATTTTTTGTCTAATGCTATTAATTTTATCATCAAAGAACAGGGACATGGATACATCAAAGAACATGTCGACAGGGATAACGGAGCTAGTTTGTTTTTGACTGCCGGTGAGTTTAGCAACCGTAGTGAAAAGGAATCTAGGATTGTCTCTATTTTTCTCAATAAGCAATGGAATATACTGGGATTTTGTTTTAATTAGGGTTTTTTTGTAGTCTGTGAGACTATGCTGCCATGCTAGCCGGAAAAATTCTAGTTTTGTGTGTCGCCATTTACGTTCAAAGTTACGAGCGGTTTGTTTTAATGTACGCTTTTTATCCCTGATTTGTTTTATTTTTGTCGGCGCTACGTGGTCAAGGTTAGAGCGGAGCACAGTTTGTAGATTTTCTGTTTTGTGCTCGAGATCATGTTCATGGGACGGAAGGGAGATGGTTAAGTCGGGGAGATTATTTACAAATTCATTAGCAATTCAATTCAATCAGTTCAGCTTGGTAAAAACTGGCAATATTATTTATTGTTTCTGATTTGGCTCAAAGATTGTGTTGTATTTAACACGGCCAGCAAACCCAGGTTTCAGCCTAACTCTTCTGAAGCCCAGTTTGAATGGCTTTATATATAATAAAAAACAATAAGCTTAATAATAAGCTTTAGTCAGTCTACCATAGTGGTGGATTTAACTTAATAAAAACTTTTAGTCAAAAGTTTTCCTAACTCTTATTTTTCACTTCTGCTGGGAGCCTTTGGACAGTAAAGCACAGAGCTCTGACTTATGATGTTCTTACACTGGATGAGGAGCAGTTAGACTGTAGGGCCACTCCAGAACTGTGAGATTACACTTCATAAAAATACAGCTCTGAGTAAATTTAACTTTCTGTTCATTCTTGAACGCAGAAATGTACAAAGTTCCTTATCTCTAGAGTGGAGCTACTGTCTAACTGCCTGTTTGTAAATTACTGGAGATCATACATCTCTATTGTCCCTCTGTATTTAACAGTTTAACAGTTTAATTTGGCCTGTTTTTGCATATGTTTTAGAGTAAATTATCCACCAAAAACAAACATCCCAAATCACATGATGTCCCTAGACTGCTAGGTTACTGACAGTGCAACAGTTGAAGGGTGGACCCTTTTGGAATTTAAATGTATGATCCAATATTCGATAAGCAGCATTTAGACCATGGGCCAGTCCAGAGCTTTCACCAGAGAAATTATGCTACATATAAAACAGCTCTAATTAAAATTACCTTTCTGTTCTTTCTTGAACACAGAAATGTATGCAGTTCCTTAGATCTAGAGTGGAGCTACTGTCTAACTGCCTGTTTTTAAATGACTGGAGACCATACGTCTCTATGGTCTCTCTGAAACAGTTTAATTTGACCTGTATTTTTGCATATGTTTTAGAGTAAATTATCCACCAAAAACAAACATCCCAAATCACATGATGTCCCCAGACTGCTAGGTTACTGACAGTGGAACAGTTGAAGGGTGGACCCTTTTGGAATTTGAATTTAGACCATGGGCCAGTCCAGAGCTTTCACCAGAGAATTTATGCTACATATAAAACAGTTCTAAGTAATATTACCTTTCTGTTCTTTCTTGAACACAGAAATATACACAGGTCCTTAGATCTAGAGTGGAGCTACTGTCTAACTGCCTGCTTGTAAATGGAAATCTTGGAGATCAAGTTTAAGTTCAAATCTCATAAACACCAAAAACCTTAAAGTTTATCTGTTAGATCATTTGTTACAATGTAAACTAACCACCAATACCACCAATCACATGATGTTCCCATATTGGAAATATTTTTACAATTGAGCACTAAACCAGTGCTGGGATTTGAACTTATGATCTCTTCACACTTGATCAGCAGTTAGACTGTAGGGCCACTCTATAGCTGTGAAAGTAAATTTACTTTTCTGTTCTTCCTTGGACACACAAAAAATGTACATTGGTTTGCAGCTCTAAAGTGGAAAGCTGTCTAACTGCTTGTAAATGGCTGGAGATCATATGTTCCAGTCCCATAAACACACACTCTTTTGTGGTCAGGATGCTAAAAGTAGAAAGGCTTCTTAAAAACACAGTAACTACTATTTTTAACTATTTTTTAAACATTTAAAAAAAAATTGACTTGTTTGTGCCATTGCTAAAGTGAAAATTAACAACCAAAAATCTGTAAAATTTGATTTTACTGCCACTCTGGTCCTGCTATATGATTAAAAACTTCAGTGGGAATTGTATAATCTTTATATAAAGGCCACTTTATCACTATTGTGGCTATTTTAACAGCCTTTTCTCTGTTTTGTAGTAATGTATTTGCTGTAATATTGAAATAACGGATTTCAGGACTGAATTATTTCAGGTTATTTCAGGTCTGGCACTGGTCTCTCACCTGGCAGTTGTTTGTGTCTGGGATTAAGGAGGCCCAGGGGAGGATTTGTTACAACACTGGACACACATGCAGACCTGTAGAGTTAATTGGAATGCTGTCTGTGCAAATGAAAATATTCAGTTTAAATTCAATATGCTAAACTTAAACTTGGTTTAACTATCCCACACAGTTGCATTCATTTAAAAACAGTCAAACTTTGGCCGGTTCCAGGTGTATATTTAATATTATGTTCAGGTTTCCACTTCCTGTTGCTAGATTGTTGCTACGTGAATACTAAGTTGATCATTTTATTGTGGTTGGTATGATATTCCAACTGGTTCCTAGGTTGTTTTTGTGCAGTTGCTATGGTATTTTAGGTGAATGCTTAGCATTGGGTTAGTGGGTGCTAAGGTGCTGCTGAGTTTAGGCTTTTTGGTGTTGAGAATGTGTTTCAAGTTTAAGGTTGATAAGACAGTTACAATGGCATTTCAGTTGGTTGCTAAGGTGTTGCTAAGTGAGTACTTTAGTGTTGCTAAGGTGTTCCTAGATGACTGCTCTGTTTTTCCAGGTAATTTCTAAGACAGCAACTTAAAAAGGTTTTTAAGGTGGTTGCTAGGGTCTAGGTGGTTGCAATGGCAGTTGCTTTAGGTGTTTACTTGATATTGCATAACTGAGGTGAATAACTTATATTTAACCAAAATATGTAAAAAAAATAATAATAATAATCTAATTAAATTAAACAATGGATGCTGGGTAGATGTACATAATGGTATTGCTATGGTGTTTCTTGTTGGCTGCTAGTTAAGGGGTTAAGGGGTTTCTATTGTTCTTCAGATGATTAAAACATCTTTCCTAAGGTGGTTGCTAAGATGTTCATTGTTAGTTGATCGCGAGATTGCTGTGGTTCTGTAAATGAAATACTAATGTGTTCTAGGTGGTGCTAAGACAGGTTCTATGCCAATGCAGGTAAGAGCTAATCATTGTCAGATAATTGCAAAAGCAGGCACTATACATTTTTAAGTGGTTGCTATGGTATCTCAGAAAGTTCTGTGGGTGTTATTTGGGTGTATTTGTAATATTGTGAGATATGAAGGGTGCACAAAAGAGTACAAAACTGATATCAGCATGGTGCCAAAGACAAAATGCTAATTTAATCTCACATGTGATTTGATTGGCCATTATTCAGTCCACATACGTACTGAACAGTCTTTGAACCTCCAGCGAAGCCTGTGCTCTTGGTTCCAGAGTAACAGTCAGCATGTCAGGCCAATCGAGAGCTTTAGATTAACAATGATAACATGGGCTTTGATCCTTTGTTAGTCTATGAAAATGCAGGCTTCATATAGACTTCAAATAATGATAAAAATAAATGTTTTTTCAAAAATGATACATTAGATAAAATAAGAGAACTGGAGAATCAGAGTCTGATGAAAGTGTGCTTATTTTAATACTCTAATTTATACAGAGTGGGGAACCCAAGGGACTCTTCAAACAAGGGAGAGTCAAACAGTTATGGCTACTTGAAACATTTCTATTTCAAGGGACTCATGATTAAAACAATGTCTATGACGTTCTCCAGATGCTTCCTAAAGACCCCAGGTGTGGGGAAAGCTTCTCACGTTTTATACTGACCGAAGTCAAAGCGAAGCTATGAGCAATGTCTTTATTCCCTGGTCTTCTTTGTCGCTCAATCATGGCTGGACCATTCGAAAAAGAGCCTTTTGTGTGAGAAGGTCATTTTGTAAACAAGCGTGAGGCTGAATAGAATAGCCCGTAGATGAAGAGTGCAGTTTTAAGCTCATTATCGTGGCACTCTGTCTAAAAAGGAAGATAATAAGGGGTATTAAGGTTTTTGGAGCATGCTTGATTAAAATTAATGAGCTTTGAGCCATTCACGGGCTAAAAGAGATAAATGTACACATTGGCACTGAGTGCTGTGTGTTGGAAATGAACAACCTTGGCATCCAGCCTGATCTAGCCTGGGTAATTCATGAGACGGGCCTTCATTTGCAAGAAATACAGAAGACTGTAGCATTGGTGGTAATGAAAATGATAGTGAATGATAGCAAGAAATGAATGTATAGAATGTACTATAATGTCTAAAATTTCTGAATTACTGCCTACACTCTTCAAAATATAACCCACAAAGCTATTTTGGTAATATATATATATATATATATATTATTATTATTATTATTATTATTTTTTTTTTAACGGACATTAATTAATAGTATGTTTTCAAAAATGTTGCACTATATTTTTGAGAATAACTCAACTTACTGTTTGTAATTTTAACAAAAAATCTTAAAAAGTTCTTAATTCTGAGTTTCACTACCTTATGTTATGGACTATAATGCATACTATCAATACATAAGGCACATTTTAAGCAACACTAGTAAGGAACAAAAGCGTTTCCATGTTTCCCTTCTAATTCAGTAGGTCTTGCCACTGGGGGCGCCTAAGTAAACAAACTTGTAATAAAAAAAATAAGTCAAATGAGCACTGCATTTCAATCTACACAAATTTCTCTCCTGAAAAACTTTTATTTAACCAATTAAAGTGCTTTAGTTTATTTACAGTAAGCTTAGAATTCCAGTATTTTAGCAGTAGCACTAGCTGTGGTTAGCAGCGCAAGTAAACGCCGGTCAATAGTGCTACAATGAGGAACCAGCTAGCTGTTTGCATTTACCAGTATTGCTTATATAAAATATTTAAAAAAAAATGAAATAAAGAATGTTCCTCTGGCTGGACTAACTGTAATGTCTGTGCTCTCTGTAGGCGTCTACACTGCACACGGAACTACATCCACATGCACCTGTTCGTGTCCTTCATGCTGAGAGCCGTTAGCATCTTTGTGAAGGACCGAGTGGTGCACACCAGCGCCGGTCTTCAGGAGTTTGATGCCGTGTTGATGAATAACTTCACTAATGCGGTGGACGTGGCACCAGTGGACACCTCTCAATATGTGAGTAAATTAAATAAATTAAAAAGCCATTTAAAATTATTATCTTTGGCAAAAATATCACATTGAATTTTTACGTCTGGAAGAACCAAATATTGAGTGAGCGAGTGTTTGGACATTTACTCCTTTACTTCAAAAATCCAATTGTGAGCTCAGCTCTATATGGCATTTCTACAATAACATTGCTGTCCCGGCAACGAGCACTTCTTCACAAACTGCATTGATTGCAAACACAATTACAATTGAATATCATTCATCATTCATCATTTCTTTTATTCATCATTTTTTTGGATAAATCCTATTCATTTTCAGTGGGAAACGTTGGTTCCCTCAGACGCAGCTGTGCAGTGCATCCTGGGCGTTAAGCATGTTGAGTCCGGGCGACGTGTTGCAAAAAATTCCATGAATTCGTCCAACCCAATGCATCTATCCAATCAGAAGAGAGCATGTGTTTGACTGATACATGTCCTCAGTGCATAATTTGTTCCATATTTGATTGTTCTGGTAAAGCATGGTATTGCCTGTTCTTTTTTTTAACACAATTTATTTTGAGACCAAGTTTGACCCCAAATTCCACCTTAATCTGTTTGGTGAGAATGTTTGGTGAGAATGTGATCTGGTCTCGATCCGACCCAGCTGTCAAATATACTTCTTTTGATTTGAGTCAAACTTCTAATAGAAGACAACCTTCTCTTTATAAAAAAATGTTAATATAAGAAGTGATTTTTGAGCACAACTGCCACATTATTGTCCATTTCGCTTGGCATCAGTAACTAACCGGTTAGCATGTGGTTTCTGGCTATCTTTAAAAAATGATCTGGATACAATCTAGATTTTCCAAAAATGTAATTTGGGCTGGTCTGAGAATAGCCTTATTAAAAAGAGCTGAAGCTAAATTTATAGTTTGTTAATTAAGTGGTAATTCCCACAGTGTTGACTCTATAGAGTGCTGGGCTGGTTGAGTCAATTTCCTCACTCTAAATGACTTCCTTCACCTCATTCAAGGGCCATTATCAAACCTTTTATTCAAGAAGGCTCCACTAAATATATTCCACTCCTTCACTGAATTCATGTTTTTTTTTAATGGAGTGCTGAAATTTCCCAAGAAAACAACCAGAGTGCACATGCCACAAGCAGAGCTCAAAGACACAGAGTGCACTTGATTACAGTGAGCCAAGAACAAGTCCAAGTCCTCCAGAGCTCCAAGACCCCTCTTCAGCTGAACAGATACCTCTCCTGTGAGAGCTTTCCTTGCAGGCAATGTGGGTTGTTGCTTCTTTCATTTCTCTCCATTTTTTAAAAAATAACCACCTACAACTTTGGCTGGTCCTGCTTCTCTAACCCCAAAAAAGAAAGAAAAAAACCCTCAATTGTCCCTGGTGCCATTTGGGTAGGATTCTTTTTGATTACATGCAGCCCACACTGACACTTCAGCTGTAACCGTGTCCTCAGCAGCCAATAAGAGATGAGCACAGCCTGTATGCCCAGACCAACGGCTTTAGTCCTCCTTTATCAGCCGCCTGGGAATGGCTAGGAGGTATGCCAGTGTGTGAGGGTGGATAGGCTTTGGAGACTGCCTGCTTTATGCTGCTGACTTAGCTGGAGGCTCATGCTCGCTGCAATCAACCTGCAAGACAGCTGGTGTTTGTATTCTCAATTTAGACACTAAATTCGCATAGCGTCACATTGTGGTTGACTTATTACCCTTATTTCTTGTGGTCCAATCAAAGAACACCGGCGGTAGCTGAGCTGAAATGTTTATGTTAGGTTTATAAATAAACCAAGATTTGAAAAGGAGGTGTGAAATTTTCCCTATTTCCTAAACCATCACAAGAGGAGGAGGTGAAGGATTGGGATTACCCAGTGTGAAAATCCACATTACAGTAGAAAATCAAAGAAAAGATACAGTCCAATCCATTCATTTCTTTGATAGACTGAAAAGATCTAGGTTTGACTATAAAAGATGAACATGACACACACTGATAAACAGTTTAGAAGACAGATCTGGAATTCATTGGTTAAACACACTGTGGACCACCAATGGCAGCCTTCTGAAGGAATTAAGGAGAACTCCAAGCCCCACGACAGTCTTGATAGACCAAAATGTTCTAGAGTTCCATATTTTGCTGGTTAAACACAATAGAAATAGGATCTCATTACTGACTGGCAATGATGGCCTTCTAAATGACTTAAGAGCTCCATTCCAAACCAGTCCCAAACCCACCCCAGTTGGGATAGAGCAAAGATTCATAAAGCTCTGGAATTCATTGTTTAAACACATGAATGACTTACAATGGCAGCCTTTTAAGGGCTTAAGAAGAGCTACATATCAAATCAACTTCAAGACCCACCACTGTCTTGATAGACCTAAATGTTCTACAGTTCCATATTTTACTAGTAAAACTCATTGGGGACTTTCAATGATGGCCTTCTAAGTGACTTAAGAGCTCCACCCCAAACCAATCCTAACCCCACTCCAGTTGGGATAAACCTAAGATTCATAAACCTCTGGAATTCATTGGTTAAACACACTGTGGACCATCAATGGCGGCCCTCTGAAGAAGTTAAGGAGGTAAGAAGAGCTCCATCTCAAATCAACCCCAAGACCCACAAAAGTCTTTATAGACCTAAACATGTTCTACAGTTCCGTATTTTGCTGGTTAAACACAGTGTGGACTGGCAATGATGGCATTTTAAAGAAGTTTAAGAGCTCCATTCCAAACCAACATCAACCCCACCCCAGTTGGGATAGACCAAAGGTGCATACAGCTCTGGAGTTCATTGGTTATACACACTGTGAACTGCCAATGGCGGCCCTCTGAAGGAGTTAAGGAGGTAAGAAGAGCTCCATCTCTAATCAACTCCAAGACCAACAAAAGTCTTTATAGACCTAAACATGTTCTACAGTTCCATATTTTGCTGGTTAAACACAGTGTGGACTGGCAATGATGATCTTCTAAATGACTGTAAGAGCTTCACTCCAAACCAATACCAACACTATCCCAGTTGGGATAGACCAAAGATTCATACAGCCCTGGAATTCATTGGTTAAACACAATGTGGACTGCCAATGGCGGCCCTCTGAAGGAGTTAAGGAGTTAAGAAGAGACCCACAAAAGTCTTGATTGACCTAAAAAAGTTCTACACTTCCATATTTTGCTGGCAAAAGTCATTGTGGACTATCAATTGAACCCACAATCCTAGACCCTTGGAGCTGTGAAACGCATGCACATGCAACTGCACCACCACTGTGGCACCCAAATAGGAACTATATATATAAGAAACCACTGACATATTCTTCATACTCACTCATATTTCCACGCACCAGTGTATAGCACTTTTATTTTTAACTGCAGACGTACTGTGCTAGAAAGGTTGCTAACTAGGAAGTCTGGTAGCACTGTAGCAACAGTAACTAAGGCAGGTCAAATTGTGTCCTTTAATTATTCTGCATCTTCTGTTTCTTTTTGGGAAGATGGACAGAGTAGCAGCAACCTTTATTTTACCTTTCGACAGCTTTCTTTGTCCCCGAAGAGAGTTCTGGAAAACACAGCGTGTTGTAACACTACACACTCTCTGTATTGACTTGATCATCACAATAGGATCTAATTACCGCAAGGCTGTGGAAATCCACACAACAGACCTTTTGAGGTTAGAGGTGAATCTCAAGGCCAGATTAAGTTCTCACAGGGATTTTTTTCTGAATTAAACTACAAGAAAAGCAACAAAGCCCTCTCTGGGTTCAAAGCTAAGGTAATCAGCTGGTTCTATTCTGGCTGGTTCTATTCACGCAATTTTATTTTGTAAGGCCCACCATATTTGGGACCTAATTTGGGACCTAATTAGCCATCTTACTTCAGACGAAAAAAAACATTGAGGGCTCTGTAAAGGTGATGAGATCTTCTAGATAGTAATGTAGATATCTTTTGTTGAGGATCATTCTAAATCCTCTGGTGGATGTTAAAGACCTATATTTGCAAGCATTTAATACATACATTTAATGTAACTAACAACATGATATTAATCAATTATTTAAGAAACGCAAATTAAGAGCTTTTGATGGTATTGTTGCCTGCTCAATAAAGCATTAATTAGACATTTAGAATAAGATTTGTGGGTGGTTTTAGGGGCCAATAATAATTAGCAATTTCTATAATAGTATTTCTATAATTTCTATAATACCACCTGGATAATTACTAAATGCATTCTTGTCACATTGACATTATAATTTAAATCCAGTAAATGGGAGACACAATATGATTCTTTTGATATTTTTTTTGTCTCAAATTAGTGATTACACACTAATCATATACACATTTAGGTAATAATCATACTCGATAATTAGAACAACAAAGTACTTAATAGCTAATGTAACATTTAATACACTAATTAATAGTGATTTCCACATAACAGACCCCCAATTGTGCAATAATAGAGATCAGACTAAATAGAGTGTAATGCGAAGTGAATAAATAATGTATAAATGTATAATTCAGGCTTTATTTAACTTAATAATCCCTTCATTTGTCTTCCTTAAAATACAGATTTACTGTAACATTTAATGCTTACATATTTTATGTTGATACACTGTTAATATCATTTGATTTCATAAAACATCTTACTGTATGTCATGCTGGGAAACATGGAACAAACAGTACAATATATAGACAACATAAAGTGCTTCAGTTCCCTCTCTAAGGAATTGAGGAGTCTGATTGCCTGAGAGAAGAAGCTGTTGCAGGGTCTGGTGATGGAGGCTTGGATGCTCCAGTATCTTCTGCCAGACAGCATCAGTGCAAAGAGTCTGTGTGAGGGATGGGTGGGGTCATCCACAATGCTGGTGTCCATGATGGAGGGATAGGTATTCAAAGTAGTATTGCTTTACAAACACATTATTCTATGCTTGTAAATGTGTTATAAAAAGTGCCTATGTAGGCAGCCTTATTTTAAACAGGTTTTACTGACCTTAAGTGTTCAGGCTGGTTCTTTATTTTATTGCCTTGCTCTCTCTAAGGAATGCTTTTATAACCTCGAATCTCACATCAATTCGCCATGAATTCAGTTCCTCAACACACTGACAGACTCAAGGTTCAGATTAGCTGTAGGCAAAGTCAGAGGAATTCTATACATCACTGCTCAAGCCATAGTTACGTCATTTCTGTCAGTACCTGCATTAACTTGTCTTTCCTACAATAATTAAAATGTCACAACTCACAACTCCTGTCATTATAGCTGTGCTGTTTTGACACTTGTATATATTTTTTGAGTTTTGCTCATTAGAATGTCAAGTTTGACAGAGTATACTTTCCTATACCCTGTATTTTATTCTACTTCTGTTTTTAGGCCAGAACTTCCTGGTCTGAGTGTGTTGCCGCACGTTAACAAGAGTCAGCAGTAGAACGTTGCATTATTTAGTTCCATTAGGTTGTGCGACAGTGGACAACCTGAAGGCTTGCTTTACAAGAGAAAAACAAAGCTGCCACATACTGTATTATTTTTATACAGTGGCTTGCAAAAGTCATTCATTCATACCATGTTGTCACCTTACAGCCACAAAATTAAATGTATTGTATTGAGATGGTACACACACCAACACAAAGTAGCATTTTCAAAATTTTAATAAAATGAAAATCTCAATAGTGTGATATTGATACTTAGTATTCTTTCTTTTGGGGTATGTCTCAACCAGCTTTGCACATCTAGAGACTAGAGACCTCGAGATTTTTTCCCATTCTTCTTTACAAAATAGCTCAAACTTAGCCAGGTTGAATGGAGAGCATCTGAGAACAGCATTTATCATGTCTTGCCACAGATGTTCAGTGGAATTTAGGTCAGGACTTTGACTGGGTCAATCTAACACATGAATATATTCTTTCATCATAACCATTTCACAGTAGCTCTGGCTGTATTTTTAGGGTCATCGTCTTGCTGGAAGGTCAATCTCCTTCCCAGTCTCAGGTCGTTTGCAGCCTCCAACAGGTTTTCTTTTTCAAGGATTGCCCTGAAATAATTTAACTCCATCAAACTTCCCATCAACTCTGATCAGATTATCTGTATCTACTAAAGAGAAAAAAACACAGCATGATGCTGCCACCGCCATGTTTCACAGTGGGGATGGTGTGTTCAAGGTGATAAGCAGTGTTACTTTTCTGCCACAAATAGTGCTTTGCATTTAGGCCAGAAAGTTCAGCGTTGGCCTCATCTGTGTTCTCTACATGGGTTGTGGCAAATTGCAAATGGAAATTTCTTATGTCTTTCTTTCAACAATGGTTTTCTTCCTGCCACTCTACCATAAAGGCCAGATTTGTGGAGTTCATGGCTTGTTGTTGTCCTGTGGACAGATTCTTCCACCTGAGCTGTGGATTTCTGCAGCTCCTCCAGAGTGACCATGAGCCTCTAGGCTGCTTCTCTGACCAGTGCTGTCTTTACTCATTCTGTCAGTTTGTGTGGTTTGGTAGGTTGTTGAATTTTTTTGGATGATTAAATGAACAGTGCTCCTTGAGATGCTGTAAGCTTGGGATTTGTTTTTATAACCAAACCTTGCTTTAAACTTCCTCTCCACAACTATATCTCTAATCTGTCTGGTTTATTCCTTGGTCTCTTCGTGATGCTGTTTGTTCAATAGTGTTCTCTAACAAACCAACAACTGAGGCCTTCACAGAACAGGTGTATTTATACTAAGACTAAATTACACACAGCTGGACTCTATCAGCTTATTAGATAAGTGGCTTCTGACGACAACTGATTGCACTGGATTTTATCAAGGGATTTTAGAGTTCAGAGGGATGGAATACTTTTACATGTCGCATTTTTATTTGATTAAAATACTGTAGTTTTTCTCTCGACTGGTTGACCTTTCTTTCCCAGCAGGGAACTGGAATGTGTTGCATGTTAAATTTTCAAGTGCTGTCTGTTTTTTAGGGTTAACAGGAATGAATGACTGATATGAGCCATTATAAAAAAAAGCTAACATAATTGAAGTCATCAGCCTTAGGTCAAGCTTTACGTCATTAAACTCAATTTGAGTAGATTCAGGTGTGATGGCTTTCACTTTTTTTCCCAGAAAGTGACATTTGGAAGTTAAGCTGCAATTAAATGAGCTCTTTTTAACCCCATTGGTTCACATCCCTCTCTGGTCATATCAAGCATGATTCATCAAATCTAGGTCATTTGAAGGACTACTTTATTTTAACCCTTATACAACCTGTGTCCACTGCAATGGACATGATGTGTTTTCTTATTTATTGTGTATTTATGCATGTAATGCAAATTGAGACCTTTTTTCAATCAGAAAACACATTTATCGGCCAATCAAACAGCAGCTTAGCTTCTATGACAGCTTTAGAAAAATACAAATCTGCACAATGGAATCAAGCATGGCAGCATCCCAGCATTTTATTCCCAATTATGTAATGATTTTGTTTACTGCTTAGGAATGATTTGTGAAACAAACAAAAAAAAAAAAAAACGTTTGAATCCCGGTCATGCAGCTTGCCATTAGAGTGCACAATTGGCCTTGCTCTCTCTGGGTGGGTAGATGGTGCTCTTTTCCCTCATCACTCCTAGGGTGATGTCGATCAGCACAAGGCATCTGTGAGCTGATGTATATGAACCGAACCGAGACGCTGTGCTTTCCTTCGAATGCGCAATGCTGCATCAGCAGCAGTTCCATAAGAGGCGGTGGCTGACTTCACAGTTATCAAAGGAGGCATTGTGCTAGTCCTCACCCGCCTTGTGTTGTGACATCACTAGTGATGGGGGATATACAGCTGACTAGCAGCGGAATGGGTGGGACAATTGGGGTGGCTAAATTGGGATGAAAATAGGATATTATTTCCATAATATTTATGTTGAAATAAATAAAAAAAGCAATGTTAAACAAATGATTCCTTTTATTTTATTTATTTATTCACTGTAACATAACTCAGAATCATTGTGGCATTCCGGAAAGCAAAACAGATGAACACCCCGCCCACACACACACTCTTGACCACCAATATAGTGCTTACTTACCTTTCAATTGACTTAATTTAGAATAATTAGCATTTGTGCCAATTAAATATGCAACACAATGGCTTTACATTTAAAGGTCTACCAATTAACCAAATGTTGTGGATAATTAGGATAAATATATAGGCTTCCTGTATACAGGCTTGGCTGCCAGTCCTGTTGAACCTCCCTCCCTTAAGCCTCACTTAAACAGAACCTTTCCAGTGATGTGAACAGTGATTGGCTCTAAACTTAGATGTTCTACAGTGGAAGAAAATACTGAGTTCATAACAAATCTTTATTTTTTTTCCATGAATGTAGAGCTCGTGTAGAAGCCACAGAAACGCAGCACACATTGCAGCCCTTTTGCTATCAGCCCTACATCCGTCTCAGTCGGAGAAAAGCTTTATTATTATAATATGTACCAGTTTCATTTCCACATATCAAACTCAAATTCAATTAAAGCCTGTCATGGCGACGTGGCTATCTGCGTTATAATTCCAGCAACTATTTATAGATGGACGTGCACTCTGACATGACAGCATGGTAAAGAGAGAAACATGCCTGCATGTGATAAAAGTTTCCTAACTATCATCCAGGCATGGAATTGAATCTCGCCGAACTGATTACAGATATTACAGCAGTGCTGTGCTCACAGCCGGTGAAATCAATGAGGTGAAATGGTCACACAGTGTTCAATTTAAGTCACTTCCAGTCAGTGCTGGTGATCATACTGTGGAGTGCTCTATGAGTTGTTTTTTTCGTACGTTTGTTTTTCTACATTATCGATTGCGTAACGTGCTGTGTTGTGCTCTGAATTGCATTTACAGTGACATACAAACGTTTGGTCACTACTGATCCAAATAAGTGTCACTGTGTATAGTAGCTAAGCGGGAAACTGATGACCTAATTTCTGAAAAGCACAAAGTTAAAGATAGATACAGTTGCAAGAAAATGTATGTGAATCCTTTGGGATTACTTGGGTTTCTGCATAAATTGGTCATTAAATGTGTTCTGATCTTCATCTATGTCACAACAATAGACAAACACAGTCTGCTTAAACTAATACCACACAAAAAAACATATATGTTTGCATGTTTTTATTGAACACAACATGTTAACATGTTTCAATAACATCAACTTTAAAGAGTAACTAAACCCCCTGATTTTATCTGACTTCACCCTCAGCTCAAATTTGAAAAATGCTAGTGATGGGTGATGTATGGGTTTAGGGGCAGGGCAGAAGGGAGAGCTGTTTAGCTGAGCTACAGCAGCAGCAGTGTGCCTCTGAAAGTGGTGACATGCAGATGGGTGGGTCAGGGGTCAGTAGCTGACAGTTTAAAATGATGTCAGTGATGCATTGTACATTATTCCTACTGGAAATGGCTTTATTTTTTTTTTTTATAATTTTTACGATTTGATATTTGATGATATGAAAATGGGTAGAACCTTGCACCTTGTCTAGTTTTTCAATCTGTATTGACAAATCTGGCTCCAATAATGCCGCTGTGATATGAAACCATCACACATCAGCCTGGTTTGTGTGTTACAAAGAAATTGGATGATACATTTTTCTGTTAATAATTTCACACCAACGGTAGCTGCTGTAAGTGTGATTGCACTTCTTAGAAAGGTGCGTGGATTCCAAAAACCTTCCTGAGCTGAAAGTGAGACATGAAATGTCTTGCTGAGGGAGGGCAACTTCTCTCACATCTTCAGCACTTACTGCGCTGATAAAAAAAAGAAGCTTTTTTTATTAGATTTGGGTAATGACAGACAAACTGGAAGTAAGCAATTACAGAACCATATCGGTTATGAAAATGTCACCGGCTATTTGCAGAGCTGAAATCTCTTTCAGCAGGTGCCGCCTCCTGTACTTTGTGTTATTACGGATAAACATAATCACAGGCTGAATTCCATAAAACATTTAGTCCAGAATCAAGTTACATGACCTTTCAGTAGATATATACAGATTCTGACTGATGTTTCATGATTATAGCATTCTTAAAGGGGCTGAGCTAACAAAGTGCATTCGAAATGGCAACAGGAAGTCGCAAAAGAACCCAGGAGAAGATCTAAGAAACTGCATTTCGTACTGAAACTTAGGGCGCTTTCACACCAGCACTATTTGGTTTGGTGAAAAAAAAAACTGGTTCGTTTTTAACTTTGGTGCAGTTCATTTGGGCAAGTGTAAAATCAGTAAACGCGTTCAGAAGCGGATCAAAACAACCCGCAAGAGGAGGTGGTCTTGGTCCGATTCCAGACAAACTCCAGAGCGGTCCATTTGTGGTGAGAACATGATCCAGTCTTGATCTGAACTGACTATCAAATACACTCCTCATATTTGAGCTAAACGGCTGTTCAGGTGCAGTTTAACATGATTTATTACACAGATGATTACCAAAGCTATGAACAAACGCTGTACCACATTCGCTGCTCACGTCCATGTAACTTCACTTACAGCAACTACTTTGACGCCATGCTAGCTATTAAAAATACAGTTTAAAAGCGGTAGTGCATTTTGGTACATTTCGGTGCATTTTGGTGCATTCAGGTTTTTGCCTGTATGAAAACAAACCAAACCGAGGGGGAAAACCTGAGTAAATAAACTCATCAACTGATTCGGACCAAAGAAACAAACTACAGGTGTGAAAACACACTTAGATTAAGCGAGTGTTTGAAAGTGTAAGAGATAGATGGCATTACAAACCAAAAGGATTGTAAGGTAGTAAAGTGCTAATTACAATAAATAGATAAAAAAAAATGTGATGTGATTTGAATTGATTTGATGACCCTCAAGCCTTTTCATTCAACAGTAATACAAAACTACATCAGCAGCAGCAGTGAAACATGGTGGTGGTTGTATGATTGACAGAACCATTAATTCTGGTCTTTATATCCAGTCATCAATGACCTGTAGCCTAAGCTAGATTTGGGGTTGAAAGTTGTGACGTTTTGACAGTGGCAAAGCCATTGAGTTTTTACCAATATGACATGTCCATGTCCTACAAATCATTGTTTAATAGTCTAAATAATAAGCTCATATGCTTGGGAAGAATAAGGATCATTATTATTTATTATAAATGTTGACAGATACCTTCTGGTAGATACAATCAAATTGTTTTTCTTCCTGTTGCGCTGGAAGCTAAATTAAGACAGTTAAGACAGTTCACAGTGGTAGAACATTCTGTGCGGGAAAATGCTCAAAAAGTAATTTCTTTATAATTGATATCCTGCCTTTGTCTTTATGAAATCATTCAGGTGTTAATTTCAGAGAAGAGGCCATTAAGGAAGGCTCATTTTTAGCTTTTATTTCATTATATTTCTTTTAATCTGCTTATTAAGTGGAAAAACATTCTCCCAAAACCTTTTAATGTGTGATGTGTGCCACATGGAGTCACTTTGGGATTGAGCTGTCAAAGCCATCCACTAATTGCTTCATTAAAGAGCATATTTGTAGCTGATAGCCGTTTTTAGATTAAATGTAATGACAGGTTGTCATCTTCCCTCAATTATTCAGTTACAGGGTGTCTCTCTGGTCGTTGTCTCTGGCTGTGCCCTGCAGTAAATGAATTAAGTGAGCTGGTCAGTCACACATGGTTAAAGTAATTATTCTTCTTTAGTTTTTAAACTTTTTGGGCAGAAGCAGATTTTAGAATCAGCTCTCTCTAGATCAGACCATGCCATCTGCATTACGATGTAGGGAGAAACTCTAAGAGACTCTGAATGAGTGAGGGAATTCTGGTTGGAGAACATAAGAGCAATCCTGGTTACACTCTCTTCCACTATCTTCTGTGTTTTAGAACACAGAAACATTGTTCTTATAAAGATCTGTGACCTTTGCTTGTTATTTGCTTAATAGTTTGATTTATTGATCAGTGAAACCATACTGTACATTTAGTAAGGATTATTATTGTATCCCATTGCATAGATTTTGTTGTGTCATGACAGAAAACATGTGATTGGTTTGCTGTGAATGTATTTCAACAATTTTCTGCAGCCAATCAATTATGAATGCATACAGTAGATGCATGGAGGAAAAACATAAAAAAAGAATTAGTGAAAAAAATTCCTAAGGATCAAAAGGGCCCTATTTTAGCTATATTTAAGCAAGCAGTCAACCGTGCACATGCAGCTTGTTTTAGGGCGTGTCAGTGTGTCTTTGCTATCATAACGACGGGAAAAGTACACCTTGCATGGCTCAAAATGCACAAAAGGCATTTACTAATTATCTCTCTTAATTAATCATGGGTTTCTTTTGGGCGTAACGTGTGAGTATGTCACTTGCCATTCCCTTTAAGAGCCAGGTGTGCTCTGACTTTGGCGAATTGCTATATCATCAACACAGCTACATGGATGTGTCCTACACTTCTCAGCAAAAGGAAACTGACCTGCTTGTTCACAGTGTGAACATTTAAGTAAAATAACAATTACCTAGATTTTATTTAGTATTCTGTTTATTGTGGCTGTAAATGTTTGCATAGCTGCAAACTAGCCTTCACAATGGGTTTGTGAGCTGCTGTGTGTCCATGTGTGCATGAAAAGTGGAGGTGTATTGGCGTTGGGAACATGCCTGTGGACAATTCACTGCCAAGATACCAATTAACGCCTGACTGTTGACACGTGCTTAGAATGTATTTTGGTGATGTCAATGGCATACTTTTACTCAATAACAATTTTTTCAGTACTTTTTCCACCTCTGACTGTGACTGTGTAACTGAGCTGGTGCTCTTATGGCCCCTGAACAGAAGGTCTGAGCATATGCACTGCCTGGCTAAAAAAAAAAGTCGCCACCAAAAAAAAAAAAAGGTCACAAACTCATTTTTTTTTTGCTGGAATGCCTTTAGCTTTGATGGTTATGTCCTACACTGCCTGGCCAAAAAAAAACTAAAACGCCACAAAAGAAAAGGCAAATACTCTAATATTTCACTGGATCATCTTTAGCTTTGACTGAGCCACGCATTTACTGTGGCCTTGTTTCGATAAGCTTCTGCAATGTCACAAGATTTATTGTGACACAATCCAGTGTTGCATTTTTGCAATTTTTCACCAAGATCTTGCAGCAGCATTGATGATGATAGAGTCTGACCACTGCACAAAGCCTTCTCCATTCAGCACATCCCAAAGATTCTCAGTGAGGTTAAGATCTGGACTCTGTGGTGAACTCTCTCAATCCATGTGTGAAAATGATGATCTCATGCTCCCTGAACCCTGAACTCTTTCACAATTCCAGCCCATGAATCCTGGTATTGTCATCTTGAAATATGCCCATATCATCAGGGAAGAAAAAATTGATTGAATGTTGATGGAATAACCTGGTCTATATTCAGTATATTCAGGTAGTCAGCTGACCTCACTCTTTCAGCACATACAGTTGCTGAACCTAGACCTGACCCTCTGCAGCCTCAACCCCACATCATTTACTTATTTAAAGCTCCACTAGGTAGGATTGAGATTTTGTGCTCGTGGGCTCCCCCTACAGTTGCAGAGTGTAATAAATGTTTCAGGTGGATTAGTTTCTCTTTATCGTTTTCTGGCTTTCACAGACATATTCGGTCTCTTTCCAGCTTCTGCCAGAGTGTCTGTATGTTAGTTTGTAAAGAATGAACCAGTAGTCCTTGTAGAACAGTTAGAGCTAAAGGTCGGAAAGCAGGTCGCAGTTCTCGCGAGCGTTGGTTGCGGCCGCCTCGGAAAACTTACACAGTCTTGTTTGAGCTCCGAGGAGCCCGGCACAGACACGAGAGCATCGCTATTCCTCCTATTACACCTCAATTGAGCGCTGCAGTGAGATTCAAGCTGTAATTTTACTTCTTTAAAAAGATCAAAAATCAAGAAAATCCTACCTAGAGCTGCTTTAAATCCAGGGGGCGACTTTTTTGGGGGGGCCTGGCAGTGTATTTCAATCTATTTACATTTGTATAAATATACAGGTATATGTAATTGATGCTCCTCTTTTATTTCTAGATGGGTTGTAAGGTGACGGTCCTGCTCTTCATCTACTTTCTGGCAACAAACTACTACTGGATCTTGGTGGAGGGATTGTACCTGCACAGCCTTATCTTCATGGCCTTCCTGTCAGACACTAAGTACCTGTGGGGCTTCACTCTGATTGGATGGGGTGAGTATGAAGCGGAGGCCATTCCTTCTCTTGGAGGCGCTGAGTCGTTGTTCTCAGAGTATGATTGCTCTGTGCTTGATTTGAGACCTCTATTATGGTTTCCATTACTGTTGCGTATCAGATCGAAATTCAATCAGCATTTTGCTCAGATGTCAGTGTTTTGCTGAAGAAACATCTCCTCCTATATTTCATCTCTTCTAGAAGCAGCTTCCAATTTCTCAGAAGCCCAGATTCGCTTTCCCTTTAAGGAGAAACTAATTAAACATTTCACATAGTTCATTTAGCCCCATCACGGACAGCCCCAAAGCAGGCAGTTGCCACCTTGTTAAAAGGTACTCCACAACGTCAAGTTAATGCATTCCTCTGCCACGGCTTGTTCGTCTAAAATGTTTACGGGGGACAAAAACTAATTAATGCCACAAACTGACAGGTGAAATCCCTTCAGGATCTGGTTCATTTAATAAGACAAGGCCACCATCAGCAGCTCACAATCAAAGCAACAAGTTCCCAACAACAAGTTCCTAACAAGTTCTGCTGTTCAGCGAGTCAAGAACTACGGTTCTTAATACGTACAGTATTAAGGGGATTATTATATATGCACTTTAGCTGACTTGGTAATAAGCTGTTATTATACATAAAGCCTTAAAAGCCAAGTCGTTAGCCTTATTAGCCACTGTTCAAATATAATGACACATTCAGTTGCACAGCATGTAAATCAAGTGATTACATTTCCATTCAACTCACATTCAGTTTAGACAAGTTCAGCTGATTTTTATAGCTGGTATGAGTACACTTTAGGTTTAATTCATAATCAAATGCATCCCACATAACTTCAAAAATTAAACAGTCAGTTCTTGAATAATGTGTTGGTGTGTTGGAAGCAGGAAAAAGCATTAAGAAGGCATGCATAAGAATCGCAGTTTAATTTGATTACAGCCAAACTGTGATGTCTAGACTGGTCAGTACCTGGGTCAGTAACTGTAAGGGGTCAGAACATTTCCAAAACCATCTCCTACCTCCATCAGGTAGGTTTTGTGGTGTTCAGTTGCCAATATTCAGTGGTCAGTACTTACATAAGGTGCACCAGTAATGGAACGAAGGTTTTACTTCAAATTACTTCAACTTACAGGTCGTAAAGAAGGATCTGTTGCTGTAGTTAGTCTAGCTTAGTGCAAGATAGCACAATTTTAGATCTTATTTAATTTTTTTATTTCTAATTTTTTCCATTTTCTCCCCAATTTACATGGCCGATTACCCAACCACCCAAGGACTCCCCCTATCACTAGTAATGCCCCAACACACCAGGAGGGTGAAGACTAACACATGCTTCCTCTGATACATGTAAAGTCAGCCACCGCTTCTTTTCGAGCTGCTGCTGATGCAGCATTGCCGAGCAGCCAGCGCTCTTGGAGGAAAGCGCAGCGCCTTGGTTTCGGTACACCAGCTCACAGACGCCCTGTGCTGTGGGCATTACCCTAGGAGTGATGTGGGGAAAGAGCGCCATCTACCCACCCGGAGGGAGCAGGGCTAATTTTTTGCTCCCTCCGAACGCTGGCAGCTTGATGAGAATTTTAGATCTTGTAGCAGAATAGCAGAATTCCAATATCTGGATTGAGGACAGCTCCTCAGTAGACCTCTCCTATGAAGTCTCCTTAGTCTCCTGTAGCTTTGCTTTGTAGTAATGTCACTTGTGAACATGATACACTGATACAGAGGTGCAAAATATGTGAGCGTTTTCATTTTTTTTACAAAAATATTTCATAAATAATTTTTAAAAATCAAAATGACATCGCATTGGAAGTGTGCTGTAAATTGTGTGTAACTGATGGTCGCAAAGGATACATCAGCTGTGTCCTTTTAATCGCGCTAAATTTCAGCTGCATATGTTGGCTCTATATGAAGGTAAATATTTCTTAAATTGAACTGAGACAACTGAAAACATCTAACCTGTCTTAGAATCTTTCCTATTGCATATTTGCATAATGGGAGTGTCCCCCACACCTAAGTGACCAGGGCCCCTTTCAATTGGGTATTCAGTTATACTTTATTTAATGGTACCCTGGTTACAGTGTTGTAGACTGTAAGTGAAAGTAACTTCACGCTGGCTAAAAAATGGCAATACAGTAACTTTGCAGTGTCTCTGCTGCCAGTATACTGCTGTTAATTTAGAGTGGAATTTAACAGTGCTTCACTGGCAACTAAAGACCCCAAACATTTAAAGTGCATGTGGTTAGTGCAAAGAACAATAACACTTTTACAATGTATTGATTTATGACTAAACTTGAACACTATGAAGGCTATAATACAGTCCAGTTACAGTATATTACTGTATAAATGCTGTGTTATCATTCTCCACATTGAACTACTGTATTTTCACAATCATTTATTGGACTTGTTTGCTGTTAACTTATTACAGTGCAAATATGGTTATGCAATGTAACACAGTTTTAGTGAGTACTGTCCTGCACACTTCACCAAAGCTACAGTTAACAGGATTTCAAGCCCAGGAGAAGAGATGCAGTACTCTCTATTACTCATCAGTGCATTAGAGCATAAAAATGATTTTGATGCTTATATATTTTAAGACAAACATTCTACAGATTTGAAATGTTATGTAATGTGTAAACAATTAATGTAACAAAAAAGGATATCCTCACTCTTAGCTTAAATATGTGGGCTGTGTACAGACTTCATTTCCACATGGACCTTCAAGATTTCATAAACATTTGCATTG
The DNA here is from genome assembly GCF_023375975.1 of Astyanax mexicanus. NCBI lineage: Eukaryota > Metazoa > Chordata > Actinopteri > Characiformes > Acestrorhamphidae > Astyanax > Astyanax mexicanus. Next base: position 12,038,427 of record NC_064418.1, on the reverse strand, counting down.
ATGCATTTCAAAAACCACACCATCAGAATTAAAGATCCACTAGGTAGGATTGAGATTTTGTGCCTGTGGGCTCCCCCTACAGTTGCAGTGTGTAATAAATGTTTCGTTAGAACTAAAGGTCGGAAAGCAGGTCGCAGTTCTCGCGAGCGTTGGCCGCCTCGTAAAACTTACAGAGTCTGGTTTGAGCTCAGAGGAGCTCCGGCACAGACACGAGAGCACCGCTATTCCTCCTATTACACCTCAATGGAGCGACACCTGCAGTGAGTTTCAAGCTGTAATTTTACTTCTTTAAAAAGATAAGAAACCAAGGAAATTCTACCTAGTGGGGCTTTAATCAACAGAATTAAATTAAATGACAACAGTCACATAAAAGCAAATAAATAACCTGTAAAAATAAAACTTAATATATACAGAGTACACCTGAGAGTACTGAAAATTAGAAGGTATGACTCATTAATAATACAGACTACACTGGTGACTCACTAGATTGGATTCTTTGTTTTTGGTTCTTGGTTCTTTAGAGCTTCACAGGTTGCCAGTGGAATACTCTTTCACTCCTTCATGAGGACATTATGGAGCTGGTGGATATTAGAGACTGTGTGCTCCTCCACCTTCTGTTTGAGGATGCTCAATAGAGTTTAGTGGTAGAGATATTCTTTACCTTTAGCTTCCTCTGCAAGGCACAATTTGCCATTTTCACTTTCAGGGGTATATTCCTTTTTGTTGCCAGTGGTTAAGAATTTTCTTTCATTTGTTTTTGAGAAAAATCCTAACAGAAAGTTTAAGTTTTATTTTTGGTGTCTTTTACAACTCCACCCTTACAATGAGGATCATACTGTACTTATATAACAACATGAACACTCTAAGCTACATTTCACCAAGAGGAAACCTCAACGATTCTGTCTCCCCAAGGCTTTTCTTATCTTTCGATCTCTACAAACAATCAGTGGCTAAAAAATCTGGACTTAAATTGTGTTCTGTGTTCAGACATGAACTGAAAATTATTCAGAAATAAGAAAACACTGCTAAATATCAAAACAAAAACTGTTCAAGTGGATTTTAAGGATTTCTTTTGTTAAGAATGGGTGGTGACTAAGCCCAGCGTTTCTAAACCTGGACATCCTTGCCTTTATTGATCTAAATCTGTGCCAGAGTGGGGAGGTTCAAGGAAAGGTGGGCTGGATGGAACATTTATTCACTGAAAAAACATTTTTTTTTGGTTGAGACACCTGGGTACGTACAAGGGTTATGTAAGAGTCCTTCCAGTACTCCAGAAATACCTGTAGGAAACTGAACACAGATGTGTCTGATGTTTATGAAGCATACCTCAGCGAAGGAGTAAAACAACAACTATAACATTTAACCTCACATTCTACTAGATATACTAGATATCGTCGCTGTCCAGTAAAAAACACTTATCTCCAAAACAGCAACTTTACAGGAGAGAGAAAAAACCTTGTAAACTTTCAATGGAAATCAATGTAAAAAGAGGTTATTTTTAGGTAATTATAAGGAGTTTCTATTAGTCCGTTCATCAAGAAATTACAGCACAGTGTGAGGGACAGTTTGGTTGTTCAAATTTTGTCGTACACTAAAAATCCACAAAAATGGAGATAAGTGTTTTTTACATTGTTAAATGTATGATATTATAATTACACAGCAACATTACAACTGTTAAATGAACACTGACAGTCTTGTGTACTCATTGAGACACTCCTAAAGGACACACTTTACACCTGCATTTCTGGACAAGCTGAGAGATATTGAAATGTCACATGAAAATAAAAAGTCTGGCATTCTGAGCCTAAATAGTATCAATAGCATCATCAGGCATTTTGAATAGTATGATAACAATGCTAATCTTTCTGTTAGTCAGTGGAGCATCATAATGTAGTATTTTTTTAAGGTAGAAATGATACAGAGTGCAGCTTTAAGGGTAAACTGGTGTGTCTGTCTAGACAGCACAGGGGTCTGTTAGCTGATATAATAGCATTGAAGTTAATGATCTCCTCCAAGCATGTTGAGCTGTTGGACAACTGTGGCTGGCTGGCTTTATTAAACTTGGAGGCAACAAAAATATTGGCCTTCACTTTTTCAGCATCGATAGCATTGTTTAATAGTCAGAGACCCAGCCAGTAGGTGGGAATTTGTAAACAATTAGATAGGACCAAAAAAACAGAAATGGCAGTATTTTAATAATCTATAGTTTCATAAGGTCACAAAAAATACGTCTTGTTTTGCTCGAAGCGCGCAAAAGGCTAAGAACTAATTCACTTAATTAATCATAGGTGTGTTTTAGGCGTAACAGAAAATAAACCAATCAGCGTGCCAGTTGTCATTCCTTTTAAACGACATGTGTGTTCTGACTATGGTGCCTTGGTTTCTAAACAGGGTGGCTAAAAAAGTATTGGACGGCTGACTGTTGACTGTTGTCAGGGTTTTAATCAGTCAGTGGTGCACCTGTATTTTCCGCAGCCAATAAACACACCAGATATTTACCTGAAACACACCTCACTTCCAGACCACCACACCCATTAATGTACATAAATTCCTAAACTTTGACACTCTTTTAATGGCGCAAGGAGTAAAACTAGACTATTAACAGGGTGTAAGAAAGCAACAAACATTGCAAAACGTCTTGCACAGGGTGTACGATTGAGCCCGAAGTCTTCCAGTCATGTCCTCTATTTTGTTTCCCATTAAAGGAGGTAAAATGCAGAATCATGCCGTGCCTGTTTGACTAGAACCCCATTCATGGAGTGCTCTTCAGTTTAAAGCAATCAAACCAACATCATACTTCAATACTTTATGCAATTACCCTTTCTTTGTTTCAGAAAAGATTAGCATAAATGCTGTCTTTTATTCAAAAATGAGGAAAGAAACCATTTAGGGTCACAATCAGACATAAGCCTGAGCACATCCTTAGAGAAACAGGGAGGAACGTGCCCAACTGGAGATCAGAGTCATTTAAGGAGAAACCCTGAGAATCAGCACTTATTTCAGCTCATCTTGTCTAATGAGCCTCCCCAGACTAACCTTCAGAAAACACATTTACTGATAAAAATAATTACAGCTTTAGATCAGGTTTCCACCTGCTAGGGGCGCAGAGTGGTCCAGCGGTCTAAAGCGCTGCCACTATGAGCAGGAGGTCGCCGGTTCGAACCCCAGCTCATACAGCTTTGCCATCAAGCTGCCGCGTTAGAGGGAGCAAAATTGGCCCTGCTCCCTCTGGGTGGGCAGATGGTGCTCTTTCCCCACATCACTCCTATGGTGATGTCTGCAGCACAGGGCGTCTGTGAGCTGATGTACCGGAGCCTAGCCGCTGTGCTTTCCTCCAAGCACGCTAATTAGAAATAAAATTATGAAAAAGAAAAAGGTTTCCACCTGCTGGTCTCTGGGTCTTACCCAACAAGTGATTGAACTTACACGACCTTAACAAATAGAAGTAAAGAAATACGCCCCTTCTTGTTGTATTATTTGCCCACAGCTAAGTGATAAAGATGATACAGTGTGAGTAGTGCAATGAAAATGACCTAAAAATGTGTCTAATGTTAAGATATATATTTACTACCCCATTTAACATCATTAAAGTTTGAAAAAAAAAATGTGTGGTTTAAACTAAAGAACACTGTAGAGACCTGTAGAATATGCATTCTCATTTCATAGTTCCATTTCATACCTTCCCAAATATTAACCTAGGCATACATTGGCCAATGGGAAGTTTTGGTCATTTTCCTCCAAACCCGAACATTCCATATCCTTTATCTAAAGCACTCATCCCCAAAAAATGAAAAGAAAAATACACTGGGCCGACAGTGCAGAAATGGTGTGCCCCCCCCCCCCCCCCCCCCAATATAATGCCAAGCCAGGAGGCTGCCCATGTTGCCCATACGTAAATCCACCACTGACAGCACCACAAGTCAGAAAGCAATGTAATTTCCCTATACAGTGGCTTGCAAAAGTATTCATTCCCCTTGAACTCTTCATATTTTTTACCCTACGACCACAATTTAAGTGATAGATCAACACAAAGTAGCACATCATTATGAAGTGGAATGAAAATTACACATGTTTTTCAAAATTTTAATCAAACAAAAATCTGAAAAGTTTGACGGGCAAAAGTACCCTGAAACCCCTAAATAAAATCCAGTGCAAATAATTTGCCTTCAGTAGTCACTTAATTATTTGGAAGTTTAAATCAGGTTTAGTTTATAAAAAAACATATCTCAAGCTTTAAATATCCAAAAGAGCTCTATTCAATCCATCATTAAAAAATAGAAAAAGTATTCTACAACTGCAAACATACCAAGTCATGGCCGTCCACCCAAAATGACAGATCGAAACAGGAGAGTGCTGGGTAACACTTTACTTGGATGGTCCAATTGATGGCTTCTTTGAAAAGAAGACTGAAGAAGAACTGCATGCACCCACCACCATCACCCCCCATGGTCACTTTGGAGAAGCTGCAGAAATCCACAGCTCAGGTGGGAGAATCTGTCCACAGGACAACTATAAGTTGTGCACTCTATGAATCTGGCAAGAAGAAATTCATTGTTTAAAGAAAAAAAAAAATAAGAAGAGATGTTTGTATTTTGCCACAAGCCATGTAGGGGACACACCACACATGTGAAAGCTGGTCTGAGTTAATAGGAAGATGGATGGAGCTAAATAAAGATACAGGGCAATCCTGGAAGAAAACCTGTTGGAGGCTGCAAAAGACTTGAGACTGGGAAGGAGATTGGCCTTCCAACAAGACAATGACCTAAACCTACAGCCAGAGCTACAGTGGAATGGTGTAGATCTAATAATATGCATGTGTTAGAATGACTCAGTCAAAGTCCTAAAAGACCTAAATCTTATTGAGCTTCTGTGACAAGACATGAACACTGCTGTTTAGAGATGCTTGCAAAGAAGAATGGAGAAAAATCTCAGTCTCTAGATTTGCAAAGCTGGTAGAGACACACCTTAAAAGACTTGCAGCTGGAATTGCAGTGAAAGGTGGCTCTATAAGTAATGTTATTTTGCACGTCAAACTTTTCTGATTTTCTTTTTTTTTTTTTTTTAAGATTTAAATTTTGAAAACCATGTATCATTTTTGTTCCACTTCACAATTATGTAAAACTTTGTGTAGGTCTCTCACTTAACATCTCCATAAAAAAATACGCTTAAGTTTGTTGTTGCAAACCACTGTAAGTAAAAACCAGAGAGAGAGCACACTGGAGAACTCTGGAGAACACACAGGTATGGAGTACCTCCATTTGTTTTGATAGCTTGCCTCTCTTTTAAGTGCCGTCATGGTGAAGAGCGCTTTATTTGTTTGTCATTCGAGGTCTGATGCGCTTCTTCGGGTAGGGCAGAGATGGGGATAGCTTTGATATGCAGATTCAGTTTTTGAAAAGTTCCTGAGCTGCAGCATAACAAACTATATATTTATATAAGTGTGTGTGTGTGTGTTTCTGTTTTTCCCTCAATGTATGTGTGGGCTTAATCAGAGCCTTTGGTAGTAAAAACGTGTGTAAAAGTGCTGTACAAAAGATGACGTGAATCGCCCCGGTGTTGTAACTACAATCACACGGAAGAAAATATGCAATTTGCAAGTCAAATCAGAAGTGTGGTGTTAATGATGCTCTACTATGCAGCTCCTCGTTACTGTACTGACCTCTCCCAGTGCATTTAATGAGCAGCCTGATCAGAGCGGGATGTTATGTAACTCGCCTCAACTTGTGATTGGGTTGTAATTGTACTGAGGTAACTTTAACATAGAAGATACTTCAAACAGAGGAAGAATGAACTGATGATTTAGGGCCCTATAGTGTACACCCTGCACAAGGCGCGGCACGATGCTCGTTGCTATCTTACACCCCATCAATGTGCACAGTAACATTATAACAGTAAGATATTATTAGTCTTAGAATTTATTTCTGACTTTTATAAGTAATTATTTTATGTTCACAGACTTAATAATAATAATTAACAGATATAGGCATTCTTCTGTTTGAGAATTTAACAGATGCTCATTCTCTCTCACTATTTAACTGAAATTCTCTTTTTTCTCTATTTCGTATATTTGAAAAACAGCACAGCACATTGCCACTGCACTCTCGCATCTCACCCTGTCTGTCAATAATTTAAAACTTCAAAAAAAATGTGAAATACACAGATCTATAATCACCAGGTCACATTTATTAAAATATAAAAATGTTAATTCATTAATTAAAATCTGTTACCTGTTGGAGTGTAACACTGTTTTATTCAGTAACTTCAGATAATCTAATTTTTTAATTAAAGTTTTTAAACAGCTCTTATAAAATTAATTTAATGATTTTAAATATAATTTAAAAATATATAGATACAAATATGTTTGAGTAAATTGAACATTGTTGTTTTGTTCTATAAACTACAGACATTTCTCCCAAATTCCAAATAAAAATATTGTAATTTAGAGCATTTAATAGTCAAAATAATGAAAAAAGACCACAGATAATGCAAAGAAACAAGTTCATATTAATTTAGAAAAAACTACTATTGTTGATGTCAATGGAAGAATAGAAAATCTCCTAAATGAAATTATTATTATTTTTTTCCATTAAAAGTAATGAAGGTTTTATCTGGCTTTTTTCCTGCAAATTTGCTGTTTTGGAGATACATGTTTTTCATTGGACAGCGACAATATATCCTAATGTATTAAAGGTTCAGAAATTAATATTTGGTGATATAACCTTGATTTTAAGTCTCAGCTTTCATGTCTCTGCATGCAAGCAAAACAAGTTCATATTAATTTAGAAAAAAATATTTTTGTCGATTTTTAGTTTACTACATAATTTGAACACACAAACCATCCCTTACACTGTCTCAACATTTCTAGATGAATTGACAAATAGAAAATTTCCTAAATTAATGAAACAAATCTTTTTTACATTGACCTCCAATAAAAAGTAATGAAGGTTTTATCAAGCTTTTCTCCTGCAAATTTGCTGTTTTGGAGATACATGTTTTTCATTGGACAGCATTGCCACAATATATCCTAATGTATAAAGGTTCAGAAATTAATATTTGGTGGAATAACCTTGATTTTAAGTCTCAGCTTTCATGTCTCTGCATGCAAACAAGTAAAAAGAACAGCTTTCACAGAATTTATCAACATATCCAGTAAACCCTCCGCTAAGCCTCATTTGTTTATCCCATTTTTGTGAATAAATGTTGTGGATAAAGTCCAATTTCTACATTCCCCATCACCACATTTCCCCAATTCCTTGTATCCAGAATCCCCCAGTACATTAGAACAAGTTGTTCTTTTCTGTACTGCTATTATTCATTTTCCTTTTTTCCATTTTATTATTCATTTCCAGTTTGTGTTCTGCAATTACACCCCACGACCTCAGCTGCCACCATGCAACACTTAGTGCCTCTCAATGGTTTGAAAAACCATTTGGTGACCAATTAGCACAGTAGGTCTTTCCAAGACAAAACTAAATAGTAATTATAGGAGCCCTACTGGCAAGAACACAAGCCACTTATTTACTGTAATGTTCCTCTGCTCCCTCTCTGATTTCAGGAGTTCCAGCAGTCTTCGTGGCGACCTGGGCGATCGTCAGAGCAACTGTGGCGGATTCAAGGTGACATCTACGCTTCCATAGAGCATTAGAGTTCATTCTGATCATGAAACATAGATTAATCAAGTTACATTGTTCAACAAATTTACTGTGACCTTCGCTTAAATACATGGAAAGTATGAACTGTATGATTGTATAAATGTAATGACTTGCTAAATATGATTTAGAACCATACAGAATGACTCATAATGAGCAAATATTATCTGATAAAAAAAAATAAATTAAATGCTTGCATACCGTGGGTGCAGTAATAACTGTGGAGGGTCATGCCCCAACCCACCTTTTAAAAACGTATATTTTGTGCACACTCTGCCACCACATAATTTTTTCTACACCCAGTATGCATTTTATATGCTGCACTGAGCATATATGAGCATGCAGTCTTGTCATGTATCTGTTTCTCTGCATGCTTTATTGTCCTCTTTTCACTCTGTTCTTCAATGTTCAGGACCCCACAGGATAGACCACCACAGAGCAGCTTTTATTTGCGTGGTGGATCATTCTTAGCAGTGTGTGTATTGTGCTTGTGTTAAAAGGGCAGAGACAGCAGTGCTGCTGGAGTTTTTAAACACTGTATTTAAACACTCACTGTCCTCCACTCCATTAGACACTCCTACCTATAGGATGCTATTGGCTGAAATATTTCTAGGTAGTAGACTATTCTCAGTCCGGAAGTTAAGTGTTTAAAAGTGTTTAAAAACTCAAGCAGCACTGCTGTATCAACTCAACTCATACCAGCAAAGCATACACTTACACACACACCACAACTGGTTTAAAGCAGCAGTGCCTAATATATACAGTATATATATATATGTTTATTACAAATTAAAAGCACTAGTATTCCTAAATGTGAGAAAGGAAATGAATATTATAATAAATTACATCATTGGATTTTCACAATCATTCCTGCATGCCAAATATGTTTATTCTAAAAAAACACTGTGGTCTGGTAGGATTCCCATGGTGTTTTTTTGGGCCACAAGGTTTTTTAGGTTTTGCTAGTTATCTGGGCAAATGCAGCACTGCTACTAATGGTGCTGATACAGGAAATTATTTGAAATTGTTGGAATGATTTTTAGTCACAGCTTTCATGTCTCTACACATGCAAACAAGTAAAACAAAAAAACAGCTTTACAGAATTAATCAATGTATCCAGTGAACCATCCACTAAGTCTCATTCCTTTATCCTATCTGTGTGAATAAATGTTGTAGATAATGTCATATTTCTACATTTTCCATCACCGCATTTCCCCAATTCTTTGTTTCCAGAATCCTCCAGTACATTTGAACCAGTTGTTCTTTTCTGCTATTATTCATTTTCCTCCATTCCTCCGACTGCCTATGTATTATTATATGTACTAGTCCTAAATGTAAGGAAGGAACAGAATATTATAATAATTGACATCATTGGCCTTTCGCAACGATTCCTGCATGCCAAATATGTTCATTCTTAAAACACTGTGGTCTGCTAGGTTTTCAATGGTGTTTTTTACGGGCCACAACAGATTTTGCTGGTTATCTGGGCAAATGCAGCACTGCTGCTAATGGTGCTGATACAGGATCTACTGCAAACATGGAGAATGGCAAACTCAGTTTATACATAGTTTTATACATAGTATATACTCATTTATACATAGAATACACAAGAGAATAATTGCTAAAATTGCCCGATTTATCCGCTCTAAAAAGGGAATGCACCCCTGTACAAGTTTTAAAAGTACTTTTTCACATGCTCTGTGTTACTACTTCTTATGATCCTCATCAGCGATGTCACTAAATCCAGAAAAGTGCATAATGTTACCTGGAATGACTTTGAGTTTCTCCAGTTCTAAACAAGCCACCATGTTAGCATCTCATTCGTTTTAATGAGAAAACACCTCAATCATAACGTAACCTTCATTCTTTATTAGGAAACTAATTGCATCATTGCTATTGTTCATCACCTACTTCTAAAAGACATGATATGATTATATATTCCAAATATGACCTACTTTCATTCTATCTTCCTGACTGTTCAGAATCCATGACGCGTACTTTGAGCTTATGTCACTTTTCAAGACACGTCCAGCACAAATGCAGCTAAATCAAGCTGTTAGATTGCAGATCTGTTTCATTGTAATGAGCCCAAGTCTGTCTGTCATTTGCATATTCGACATGATAGCAGCCTGACATCAAAGGTTACCCTGCTAATTGAATCTCAGCCCCGAGAGCATGCAGAGTTAGACAGCTCAAGGCTTTAATTCGCTGTCAGCTTCATAATTATGACCACTGGCGTCTGATGAAGCGGAAACAGGCATGAATACAAATACGCACATTATCTTCCATTGGTTTCCTTTTTGTCTATGAATAAACACCTCCACCTATACATCCAGCGAATTGGATGAACCATGGCCAGTGGCAATGCGACAGGAATTATTGGAATTTGAGTGAGGCCTGATAGCAGATGTCTGATGAATGAGACATTTCAGTAGGATATAGTTGACACATTATATCCATATATTTATACACAGCTCTGAAAAAATAAGAGACCACTTAAAATTATGAGTTTCTTTGATTTTACCAAATTGAAAACCTCTGAAACATAATCAAGAGGAAAAAGGAGGATCACAAGCCATCAAACCAAACTGAACTGCTTGAATTATTTTGCACCAGGAGTGGCATAAAGTTATCCAAAAGCAGTGTGTAAGACTGGTGAAGGAGAACATGCTAAGATGCATGAAAACTGTGATTAAAAACCAGGGTTATTTCACCAAATATTAATTTCTGATCTCTTAAAACTTTATGAATATGGACTTGTTTTCTTTGCATTATTTGCATGATCTTTTTTGGTTATTTCAGCCATTTCTCATTTTCTGCAAACAAATGCTCTAAATGACAATATTTTATTTGGAATTTGGGAGAAGTGTTGTCCATAGTTTAGAGAATAAAACAAAAAAAATCATTTTACTTTAATATAGCAAAATCAGAGAAACTGATTCAGAAACTGTAGTTGTCTCTTATTTTTACTTTTTTCCAGAGCTGTATATATTTGACCTGTCTGTGTAATATAGGTGGATGTAATGTTGTGCATCAAGTGTGTACACATAAAGGGTAAAAATAGTGCAGATATTAATTTAATATGTGTTTCATCTATTCAAGCTTTTAAACCATTTTCCTGCTACTATCATCTTCCCAGCGTTTCTTGTGTCCTTCAGAAGTACCAAATTTGTCAATTTCTTCATCACTTTAATGTGTCCAGACCATTAGTCCTACTTATATCTGTAATTACATTAGATGATCTTCACTTTGTGTAGCTTACCTTCTCTTAAAAAGACTCTCTGCCATCATGCTCTGCTCCTCATTCATTTTGTTAGATTACACGCCACCTTCCTCCAGCAGAGCTTCTTTCACACTCTGTCACCCAAGCTGAGTTTCTTCTGAAAGCAAAGACGAAGCAGCTTGCCAGGAGTGCCTTCTAGCTGTCAGTGGTGGCAGATCTAATGGAACGTTGTTGCTAATGACCAGTAGCTGTCACCTGATTGACAGTAATTAAAGTAAGAATAGCCTTGAGTGTCGTTCCTAACCCTGATCCTGGAGGATCTCCTGCCCTGTGTATTTTAATTGTTATTCTGCTTCAAAAATGCTCAAAAAAGGACTTGAAGGTGGTGTGTTGAAGGCAGGAAATTTGTAGGATTGAACCCTCAAACATCCTCCGTCTCCAGAAGAAGATGATGTGTTAGATCAAGAAACTACTAGATTGTGTGGGGCAGGTTGAAGACCAGATTTTACCCAGCAGTTCCCAAACTTGAAAACGTGTAGGATCACACCCTTAACCACCCCACCAACAGGAAACATTTGATGTGTTAGGACAGGGGATTCTTCATGATTGAAGACTACTGGTCTTAAAGACTACTAGTGGCTCTCAAACCTGGATATGAAAACCCCCCTGAAAAAGCTACACACTTGTTTTCTGTTGGTGGGATGGTTAAGGGTTTGATCCTACATGTTTCCAACTTTGGGAACCACTGGGTAAAATCTCTAAAGTCTCTAACCTTAATGCTGAAGAATACGGTTTGATCCAAATTATGTAGAGAAGTGCCTTCCAACAGACTTTGGATGGAACCCAAATCTATCCAACCTGAATCAACTATCTAGAGGATCTCCTGCTCTCCAAAAATGACTTCCTTACTTGGAAACCAATAAAATGTGCAGGACAAAGGACCTGCAGGACCAGGGATAAAGCCAATTGGTCTAGACTCCTGGAATAGTGTTGGAGATCACTTGGCTAAGCTCCAGAAGCAGGGTTGGAGACCACTGGTCTAGTTGAAGTTGATGTTTTAGATCAAGAAACCACTAAAATGTGTGGACCCCCTGTCCTACACATTTTAGAGGTTTATTCAACTTGTGCCTGCATATTTTAGTATTTACCCTACTCCCAAAGATTTTTTAAGTTGAAGTTGGTGTGTTAGAGCAAGAAAACCCTGGAGCAGGGTTAGAGACCACTGCTCTAGACTCCTGGAACAAGTTTGGAGACCAGTCTAAGTCTAGGCTGGGTGGTTTCCAAACCTGAACATGGTGGACCCCCTGGGATGAATTAGAGTTTGATTTAAATTCTGTGGGGAGGGCCCTGCTCCTGGAGAACTGATTACCCAAAGATTTTGTATCGAACATTAATCCATCCAACCTAATCCAATTAATTACTACAGTCAGAGATCCTTGGCTGTCTGAATTGGGGAATTAAGATTTGGATTAGAGTTGAAACCTGCAGGAAGTGAGTAGCTCTCTAGGAGAAGGGCTGGAACCAATTATCTAGACAATCTGGTGTTTAAATGCAAAATATTGGTCTGGCAATACCAGGACTCTCTGCTTAAGACGCCCTACTTTAAAATGAACATCTGGCAACCTTATCCTCAGTTAGCATCGTGCAAACTACTAATTAATATTACTGATCTTTTAAGCCTGAGCCATGCTTTTCCACAACTTTAAAGAAGCTACATTTGGACAGCAAGTAATTCAGGACCAAAACAAGTACGTCTGCCACTTGAATTATTAATTATGTGAGTCTGCTTGTCTGAATTAGACCTAATGATTCACGTACATTGAACAGCCCTTTCGAAATATTCCACTAATGGGTGATATGATGATCTGAACAGACACTTATCCTCAGAGCTGCACGGCGCTCAACACAGTAAACATCTCTAACCGGATTATCAACACCGGAACAAATTGAGGGGTAAACAAATGCAAATGGGAGCTGGAGAATACCTAAAGCAGTGCTGACACTGAGCCAGAATGCATCCGGATACAGTCAACTGCTGACCTGCACAGCAGATAATAAAACCTGGGTCTACTCATTTAAGACAAATCTATTTACCTGTCTATCTATGTGTCTGTCCATCCAACTGTCTGTCTGTATGTCTGTGTTTTGCATTATTTTGATCTATTTATATATTGTTCTGTCTGTCTATCTATCGATCGATTCCTTGTCTGTCTGTCTTTCACTATTCCTATTTGCCTGTTTGTCTGTGTATCTATGTATCTACCCATTCTTCATTCTCTGTCTGTCTGTCCGTCTGTCAGTCCATCTGTCTATTTGTCTGTCTATCTATATATTTGTCTGTGTCAGTCAATCAACCTATGTGTCTCTCTCTCTCTCTTTCTCCTTCGCTTTCTCTCTCTCTGTTCTCTTTGGTTTTGTAATTCCCTGTATGTTGTCACACTCTCTCTCTCTCTCTCTCTCTCTCTCTTTCTCTCTCAGTCTGTTCTCTTTGGTTTTGTATTTCCCTGCATGTTGTCCCCTCTCTCTCTCTCTCTCTCTCTCTCTTTACTTTCTTTCACATTATCTCTTTGCCTCCTCTGCGGCTCTCAACCCGCCTCCCTCTCTCTCTACTTTCACATTATCTGTTTTCCTCCTCTGCTGCTCTCCGTTCCCCTCTTTACTGCTCTCTTTCTCTCTAACTGTGTGTGTGTGGTTGTGTGTGTAGATGCTGGGAACTGAGTGCAGGGAACATCAAATGGATCTATCAGGTCCCCATTCTGACAGCCATTGGGGTAAGTGGGTAAAAAATATATGTATATTTCTGTATAACTGTAAACCGTCAGACTCTGTTCAGTAAACTGTGCTTAAGGAGCCGAGGGAGCCTGAAGCCTAGTTCAAAGACTGAGGCCGTCACGCCAGAGGAGGAGAGAAAATCACCCAGACTTTCCCCAAAACTTTATTTATTTATTTATTTCATTTCCCTCTCTTCATCACACAGCACTGACTCCAGGCCCCTGCGGAGCGTGAGGCGGGTGTCAGTCCCCGAGTAGCAAATACATTAGCATAATTGCTGTGTGTTGGGGCGTGCCATTTTGTGTGGTATCCCCCCATTAATGTGTGCACCCTTGTGTAATACTGCATGGAACATTCAGCACCGTTCAGGCTGTGTAAAGACACTGAGGGGACGCAGCGGGGGAACCCCCTCAGCTAGTGCTGTTTTTATTTATTTATATATATATATATATATATTTTTTTTTCTCATTCGCTTCATTAGACCGGGTAAACACAGGCAGTTTGAGATTCAACGAGGAGCTGCGTCAATATAAACACAGATAAACTCATCAGCTTCTTCTCACTTAAATCATATTCCACAGCACTCAAGCCACGCTGGCTTATAGAGTGTATTTAACAACATCACACACCTCGACTCGGAGGCACCGATGTGGAGATTATTGATAGGATTTGTTTTGCACTAATTACTGTAGCTAATCGTGGTACTATCTGTAGCCGCGAGGCGCGCTCGCACCGGAACAGAAGATGTAAAACCCGATTTATCTGGGTGTCACACACAAGCACAGGATTAGACCCTCAGAGTGAAAAACTCACAGGTTGCATCGAGGGGGGGGGGTGCTTCTTTCCCTTCCAGATCATTCCAGAGTGAAATGCCAAGCTGATGATTTTTAAAGCTTGCTTTGGAAAATAGTTTCTGTGGACTGAGGGAGGTAAAATAGAAGGTTTTGACTGCAGTTAGCAAAAATATGTTTGGAGAACCAAAAGTATAGTAAAGCTCACATGTAGGTTTTTTTTAAACCTTTATTTTACCAGGCAAATCTTTAAGAACAACTTCTTATTTACAATGGCAGCCTGGCAAGAGACACAGCCTTTTGAAAAAAACATACAACACACAAACAACTGCATGCTCCTCCCACTTCTTCAACCTCTGCAGCAATGCTGTCAGCACTAATGTGTCTATTCTTTGAAGCCATCCTCTAGATATGATTCTGTTTCTATGGTCGACTCTGGAGAAGTCTTTTGTGAGTGAAACCCATACTGGAAAACCACTGTATGACCTTGGCCACTATGCTTTAGCTTAGATTCAGGATGTTAGAAAATGGTAAGCCTAGGCCATCTTTGTGGAGAACAACTATTCCATTTTTATACCCTCTCATTTTCAGAGAGTTATTTGCCATGAGGTGCCATGTTAAATATCCAGTGGTCAGTTTTAGGCAAATGTACCTAAAAGTACCAATGAGTCACATGACACCAAGGAGAGACAACACAATTGGATATGTTCACTATGAGATGTACAACTATTCTATTTCTCACTTTCTCATTTTCAGAGAGTTATTTGCCATGAGGTGCCATGTTAAATATCCAGTGGTCAGTTTTAGGCAAATGTACCTAAAAGTACCAATGAATCACATGACACCAGGGAGGGACAACACAATTGGATATGTTCACTATGAGATGTACTCACTTGTGTTTGTTACCAGCTACATAAACATGAATGGTTGTTTGTTGAGTTATTTTCAGACGTTTTCTAAATGATATCCAAGTTTTATTTCTATAGAGTTGTAATAGGGTTGTAATTATTTCTATAGAGATATAATAAAATATTAGCAAAAGTGGGATGTACTCATTTTTGTGGGATGTAAGTAATTACGTTTGTTAACATACGTACACAGTTTTGGAACATTGTGTAACAGGAGTTATACCAATCCACCATATGGATTATTGGTTATATAAATGATTATATGGTTTGTATTAATTATTGGAAACAAAAAACTATGTTGTGCAAATGTTTATAATGATTTGAGAAATTTACCAAAGCTGATCCAGAGCAAAATTTCAATTAACATCTACTGAAGATCAGAATGTCCTTTGTCTCCTAAAATCTGAACATGACTTCAGTGGAACGTCCACCTTCTTATCAGACTCCAGTATTTTTTTTTAATAATTGCTTTTTTGTTTATGAAATAATGAAACTTAAAAGCCATTCAGAGCTCTTTGTGTAAACCCCATTACTGATCTGCCTCACAGAACCCGTGACTGACGGACTGATTGTCCGTGGACAAGTAACAAGCAATTTGCTGCTTTCTGATCACTTCTCCACGGATGTGGCACAACTCATTCATCTAAATCCAGCTGTTACGCCAAGCCCTTGTGTCTCAGACTATCCAAGTCTTTTTCCGGCGGCCCGTTGAGACAGGCTTTCATCTTCAAACAATCTGTAATGAGCGACTGACTGAGATTTGATTAGGAACGTCAAACTCTAATGAATTCATCACATTTTCTCTCCAGCCTGACCCCGACAGAACAGGTCTCCTCACTGATTCTGGCACTTCCAGAGCCAGCAGCTCATGGCTCGAGCCCATTTATCTGTGCATCTGAGAGACGTGAGATGTTCCTTTTGATGGATATGTGATGGAAGCCTGTGGTGTAGGGATGCTGGGAAGGAATACTGCAGATAAAACGAAATGAGACAAGAAACTCTGCGCTAAACTGCAGATTAGATATCACACACTGCTTCTGTAAGCAATTTAACAACCCACTGATTCCTCAGTTCTGTCTTTCACAGCTCAACTTCATCCTGTTTGTGAACATTGTTCGGGTTCTGGCAACCAAAATCCGGGAGACCAACGCTGGAAGATACGACACACGGAAACAGTACAGGTTAGTGTGGTTTCGTTCAGGCGTCACCTTCTTTTTACATTATTAATCTCTGGTTCACTTATTTTCTTTTTTACAGCATTTTCTATAACGTCTGGGACCAAAGGCACATGTTTCCATGATATGCCATTCTGTTTCGTGGTGGAAAATTGGGATTTACATAAATTATACTACTCATTTAGTTTCATTCTGTTACTACCATCAGCAGTTATTTCACTGAAGAACATCTAGAACACCACTATCTGTAACAGACATACAGTATGTAACCAACACCGACACAGTACGACACCCCCACCACCATGTTTCACAGATGTCATCCTTTGCTCCTGCCATCACTCTGATACAGGTTAAAGGAGAATTCCAGTGTGACATGGACTTGGGGTGTTGTGAAAAATGATAATGAGTATGAACTTTAGTTGAATAGTCCACCTCTATTCTTTCCTAGCATTCCAGGCAAAGAAATCACTATTTTTACACCAATAACAAGTTCAAAGTAGCTCCACACATTATTGGTAGAATTCTGATGGCAATGAGAACTTTTGAAATTAAGTCAAGATAAGTTGACTAATGAGCACAAACTTATAGCTAGGATAGAGAAACAGATTGCAAAATTATTTATATGTAAATGCATTAATAATACTCTAGATACATTTTCAGCAACAGCTGGAATTCATTTAATTCATTTCATTTAAAAGATTTAATTTTACAATCTTTTAAAGTTTTCAGTGCCTCGCATTAAATGTCAGGGCCATCTGAATTTTATCAATGAAGTGTGGAGCTACTTTGAGCTTGTTAATGTTGTAAAAATAGAGATTTCTTTGCGTGGGCAATGCTATGCCTCTATCATGAGCATTGTAAGCCTGTTGGGAGCATCGGCTACTGGTCCTATATTTCAGAATGCTGGGGCTGCATGGAGGAGGGCTATTTGACAAAATTTTGTACTCGTTATCATGCTTCACTACACCTCAAGTTTATTTTACAGCAGATTTCTCCTTTAAGCTTGATCTAATCTGCCCACAAGATATTTTAAAGAATGTGGGTTTTTGTTATAATCTGTACATTTGTTTTTGTGAGTAGCTAGAGGTTGGTATCTTGCACTGTAGCCAAATATTAGTAGTGGAGGTCTTCCTTGGGCTACCAGTCCCTAGCTCACTAGTGCCTTGTTTCTTTGTAAGTATATAAGACACATTTGATTTTGGTAGTCCCAATGTTTGATCAATGTCAAATAATGTTTTTATTTCTGCGTTTCAGCCACATAATAGATTCTGCACAGATACTTGCCAGTGGAGCTCTTGTTCTTAAGTTGAACTCTGTATTTCGAAGCTATTTAAAAGTTTAGAAGCCAGGCTATGTATCTTACTGCATGTCTGCACTAATGAAGCACTGGTGCACACTTACATAATCATAAACACAATATGATGTTCCTAAATAAAGGGAGCTATGTACAAAGTGTTTTGGACACAGTAAAAAGAAAAGATGTATGGAAATTAACAATTTGAATCTGTACTTTAATCACTTGTAATTGGTTTATTTAAAAGGGTAAACTGTGAAGCAGAGGAGCACACTAAGGTGAAGTGAGTTTTTGACCCCAATGTTATGGAGGGCACTTTTTTAACTGTCTGGCTGATTGGCTGCACAGCATGAATCCAGTCATGAAAGAACCGATTCAGGATGTCAGAGTTTCTCTGACATTGAAATTGTGTTTTAATAATTAAAGATGTCCTGATTTTACCTGCTGCTAGTTTTCTGGGAAATACACACTGCTTGGTGGAAGAACTGTTTATTACCGTTGTTTTAACAGTAAATTAATGACTTATTGATCATTTATTGCATATTATTTATATTTCCAAATAATGCAGGCACACTAGTGCATCCCAAATTTATCAACATTAACATTTTAATATAACATTATAGTCATTATGGCTTTTAGAAAAATGTGTTTTGAGGAGGGGGTTAGTGCACTATAGGACCCTGTGGTGTAGCCGTATTTTTCGTATTAAAATCCTTTAATTTTCCCAAAAACCTTTAATGCGTCTTACTGTATAATCTGGTGCACCTTATGTATGAATTTTACCAGTCAGGTTGTAAGGAGCAGTAAAGCCACTCTGTAGAAGTACCAGGTTATAAAAGAATTTCAGTGAAGTTTCTCCAGCAACAAGGCTAACCAGTTTTTCCTCTTTCAGAGGAGTGTATTATTGGGCATTCACATTAACCGCAAACCATGCTAGCTTTTACGTCGTTCAGAGGTGAGTATATCAGACTGTAACCTGCGTGTTTGCCGTGTTAAAACAAGCTACATGGGACAAACCGCTTGCTAATATCGCCCTGATCTTTTATGACTAATTGAGCTGAGTCACTTCTACAGCTGTTGTAAAAGTTTGATAAGAGCACAATTCAGTTGAATGCACCACATTATTATGAACGTTGATTTGATCAGTGAACATGCTTTGATTGTTATGTTGTTTAAAAAGACATTGTCTGCTGTAATCGCACTACAGCACACAGCTTGCAGAGGAATTATTAGCCATGTGATCACACATTCTTCACAGCCTGGAGAGGATTGCTTCTGTAGGGGGGGGGGAGGGGGGTTTACACTGGACAGTGGAATGATTTGTATTTGAAGAGCTGTCCGATTGGATTTAGAATTCATGGAGCTGAGAGCACTGATAAAGCACAATTGGCCTTGCTCTCTCTGAGTAGCACTCTTTCCTCAGTGAAATGTCCATCTTGAATGTTCAACTAATCAGAGCCTGTGCATTTAAAAAAACAGAAGCATAGACAGACTCATTTAATCATTACACATTTTTTAGGCCCACCCCCTTGTCCCAGAACAAGCTTGTTTACAGTGCAGTTTAGAGAACAAAAGCAACAGTACAAGTGCACTGTATTTAATTACCAAATGTTTTAATGATCATTTTTTAATCTCTTTTAATCATCAACACAAACACAAAAAGTACATTGGTGATGATTAAAAAAAGAAAAAAAAAAAACGATGTAAATGGTATTTGTATTTGGTTGTGGACATATTGTTTATGTATGTGCATAGACCATATTTCACACTCACGGTCAGAGCTACTAAATGTGACTTGTGCGTGAGAAGATTCATTTCAGGCGTAAGTAATGTGTTTTTGTCAGTTAGCGACACTTAGATGTGCTGCATTGAAATTGCAAATAATAATATATCTTTCACGCACTCATTAAAGTATGCCATTATTGGTTAAAATCAATCAGTCAGTTATTTAGGGAAATGTATTGGCTTGCTGAAATAATCAATTATGAATGTGTTTCCACTTAGACTAGGTTATATTAGCGTGTGTAAATGATCGATCTATATGTTAGAGATTGCAGCACTGGCAGCATTGGCATTACTTCTAGATATTACCAGTGTGGTGAGAGACTCTTTACTACATTCATGCTTTTTATGTAGTTGTGGCTCGCCTTAATCCACAGGTGTAGCCGCCTGTGGATAACAGAAACCAAAGCGGAAAGAAATGCCTCTGTAAAGCATTCTGATCACAGCATGGCCATTCCGTTTTGTTCTTCTGTCAGCCTCGCTGCGTGTTTACCGACTGAATCATGACTCAGTCAGTGTGATGAGAGGAATTGTTTTCCCTCCATTTCACATTCAGACGGTGGAGGAAGGGAGTGGAGAGGAGCCCAACACGGATCATGCAGCACAAAGCCGTGATAATCACAGGCTTGGGTTTTTGGGATGATACAAGGCCACTGATGGCACCATGCCCCCCACTAACTTAGCGGACAGTTGGGGAGCAAACACGATGTGGAGACGTGTAATTCTGCAGCCTTAATAACAGGAATCAGTGTGATGGTCCGCACTGCCAGCTTGTTGAGCCCAGGTGTCACTCTCAGCTATCAGCAGTCCATCACAATACAAGTTTACAGCCATTGGTTGGAAACAGGCTGGTTAGGACAAAGCGTGTCAGATCACACCTGTGCCTCAGCCTTTAGGAATTTGGACCCAGTCAGGTGTAAAGCTCTGGTCAAACACTTGCAAATATAAAAGGGATGAACTGGTTCATTCATCATCAGTTGAGTAACAGAGAAATGGCAGATTTAGGCCAGGCACACGCACACAATAAAGACAAAAAACAGAGAAGTAACCAACCAAACCGACAACACAATGACAAGTCCACCATGAAGAAATGGTAACTAGAGTTCAGTAGAGTTCAATAACCAGCTGACAAAACATTGTAAATAACATTCAATACAAAATGGAAAGGATGGCAATACTTCACAAAGAGAGACTGCAAAAAGACTGATACTGAATTAATAGACTTAATTACAAACAGGTAATCAAGAGAGACTCTAAGGGCTCTATTGTACACCCTGCACAAGGTGCGTTAAAATGCTCTTTGCTATCTTACATCTCGTCAACAGCCTATTTTTTATGCTTTGCTCCCATGCCATTAAAATAGTGTAGGAGTTTATGAATAAATCTACACTGATGGGTGTGGTGACCTGGAAGTGAGGTGTGTTCAGGTAAATTTCTGGTGTGTTTTTATTATGGCGGCTGAAAACACAGGTGCACCACTGACTGAAATAAACCTAGACAACAGTCAATCGTCAATGTCCATTCCTATAGATGCACCCAGTGTGCGAACACCCCTGCTTGTTAAACAAACACACGGACACGAATAAAGAATAAAATAACATTGCTGTTCCCGAAAATGAGCTGCTGGCGTACCTTCACGGCGAGAACGCGCAGGTCAGTATCCACTGCTGAGATGCATGAAAAGCTGAGCTGATTGGTTTATTTCATCTTATGCCTAAAAAACACCTATAATAATTAAGAGAATTAGTTTATGCCTTCTGGATGTTTCGAGCCGTGCAAGGCTTATTTTTTTGTGCCTTTACGACACTAAAGACGCACTGTCATGCCCTAAATCCCGCTGCACAATACGCAATCGACCAATGCACTATAGATAGCTAAACAGGGCCCTAAAACTCAGATGACAAAGACTGTGAAAATTGTCCATGATTGACTGAAGGCAGGCACATAACAGGGACCTCAGAAATAGATATATTATGTGCAATGTCGCAAATAGAGTAGATGGAGACAGGAAGAAAGCCAGAAAGCATGACAGACCCTTTGGATGTGAGACAAAAGCCCAGTACAAGAGCCTCAAAATATCTGCATCAGTGTACCAGTCAAAAGTTTGACCACCTTAAATTTGGCGTTTTCCTTATTTTAACATTTTCTGCATTGTATATTAATTCAATTATGAAGAAAAACATATGTAATGATTTAATAAACAAAACCTTGTTTCATGATGTAAGCTAGAAGCAGCAGCTGTAATTGTTCTTTTAATAAGGTAGGCACATACTGTTCATTTCTCTCATTATCCATTAATTAATAAAATAGACTGACTCTGTTACTGTGCAATGAAGATGGCTATATAGATTTAATTGGTTGCACTGTGCCTTATTGATCTTATAACTTCAGCATAAATGGGTGGGGTTACACTATAGCCAAAGGTAAAGTGAAAATGGTCTATAATGATGTATCACCTATTGTTAGGATTTTCATTTAAAAAAAGTATTGATTTGATCAAGTTTAATCGAGTTAGCATGAAATAAAGTATAATTCCAAACTTCCCACTTAACACCCACCAACACATCTGCCCTCACTCCTCCTTTATTACTTTTCTGTGTAAGTATAATCCCTCAGATCCCCCTTTCCTCTGTTATTATAACGTTGTGGGTGCTGATTTTTGTGCTCCGTTATTCTCTGTGGAAGCGTGTGGGAGGGGCACAGGAAGTTCTTTATTCAGTCCTAGATCCAAATATAAGACATTTTATGAACCGTGGCCCACGTTTATATCATATATGCAGTCCCACAAGAGCCTGGAAATGTCATCGTTTTATTATCCCAGCAGAGACAGAGCTCCACTTTGACTTACAGCAAGTATTAGCCAAGCAAAATATAGAATACGGGCTGCTATTTTTAGCAGTTTATAGTGATTTTAATATTAAACTGATCTATTTACAACTCTACCTATTTGACCTGTTATACAGCATCATAAAATACAAATATATTTACCTTAATTCTTTTCCATCAAGAAATTAATTTACTTATTTCAATTCCATTATTTATTTATTTACTTATTATTATTATTATTATTATTATTTTATTCATTTATTTGTTTGTTTATGTATTTATTTGTACCACTGTTTAATCCATTATTAAATCCAATTAAACTGTTTGATTGATTTTAGTTTTTAAGAGATAGTCCAAGTATTTTCTTAAATATTTTCTTTGCGAGGAGTTACAAAATAAATACAATGTATGTATTATTATTTTTTATACTATTACTTAACATAATCCAACAATTATTTAATCAAGAATACTGTATATTATACAGTTTTCAAAGGTTTGTTTATTTTATTGCTTGCTTGATAATTATTGTTCTTTCTTTCTTTTTTTCTTTATTAATTAATTCATTTATTTATACAATTATTAAATCAAGAATACTGATAGTATTGTTACTACTATTATTTATTTATTTATTTATTTATTTATTTTTAAGAGTTAGTCTAATGGTTCTTAATACTTAGTTTATAAATATACTTTGACAGGTTTATTGATGTTTTTTTTATGATTTTTATCATTTCTATTTTTTTTATTTCTAATATTTATCATATTTCAAATCTAATATTGCCATATTTCTTAAAGGAATTGTATGATTTTTCTTTGTTTTTGTTTTATTAGTTGATATTAATATTTCTAAAGTAAGACAAAAAAAAATTCTCTCATGGACCTTCCTGAAGTATAACATAAAAAAACTGTAATATAAAGCTAAACCAACAATGCTACCCACACATCCATCCCCAAACAACCATGCTATCATTCTAACAGTATAACAGCTGTTTCATTAGTGCCTAATGAAGTAAGCTGAGTTTATGCTTTTCATTATATAATATTAATGCTACCCACTCAGAGATTAAAAAAAAGCTAAGAATTGCTTTGTTTAGGACAATTATGTGCAGTATGTCTTTCTTTAATGATTGTAAAGAGTGTGTAAGTTTATTCCCTATGTGTGTGTCTGTTTGTGTGTGTGCAGGAAGCTGGCAAAGTCCACGCTGGTGCTGGTGCTGGTGTTCGGGGTGCACTACATCGTGTTCGTGGGGATGCCGCACACCATCGAGGGTCTGGGCTGGGAGGTGCGGATGTACTGCGAGCTCTTCTTCAACTCCTTCCAGGTTCGGGCTAATTACACTTGCATAGCTAATGCAATCAGGTACCAGACCAAGTCAAGATCTCCATTAAAGTTCTAAAAAGATCATTGAGCTACTTTTTCATCAGGAATTTGAATTGATTGCACTGGGTAACGAGCTCTGCATGATTTATTAATGATTCAGCAGTGCCTTGCATACAGACAGTGCCCTACCAACTCTTTCCTGCAGCCATGTCCTGTGGCTGTGTTCGGCCACTTTATTAGAAACACAAAACTGTTGTGGTCGAGCCTATTAATTTAATTGAAACTGTGATATCAGTTCAAATATCTATGAGCTTTGATACCTCATTATTCTGATAATTAAACCCTCACTCACTGTGGTCATCCATTTTTCTGTCAACAGCCATTTTTTCTTCTCCTCATGACCTTTCTTCTTCCTTTCTTGGAAATTGGAAAATATATAATAAACGTCACCAAAGTGCCATGTTTAATTAAGGCCTTGCTACTGTTGCAGTGCAGTGAAATTATTAGAAATAAGGACAATTTTATGAACTTGGAAGCATTTAAAGCAATAAAACTTGAGAAACTTAAGAAAATTGAGGCAAAAAAAAACAACCAAGAATGTATACTTAGTAGAGAAAACCTTTCACTACAATTACA
The DNA here is from genome assembly GCF_023375975.1 of Astyanax mexicanus. Lineage (NCBI taxonomy): Eukaryota > Metazoa > Chordata > Actinopteri > Characiformes > Acestrorhamphidae > Astyanax > Astyanax mexicanus. The sequence continues at coordinate 12,014,050 of NC_064418.1, read as the reverse complement.
GCTGCCTTCTTTTGTCTTTTGAGTTTTTTAAGCCCATTCTTCTTTACAAAATAGCTCAAGCTCAGCCATGTTGGATTGATATTTTCTGTAAACAGCATTTTTCATGTCTTGCCACAGATACTTTTGGTCAGAATTTAGGTCAGAACTTTAACTGGGCCATTCTAACACACACATTTTATTAGATCTAAACCATTCCACTGTAGCTCTGGCTGTATATTTAGGATCATTGTCTTGCTGGAAGGTCCTCCCAGTCTCAAGTCTTTTGCAGCTTCAAACAAGGCAGGATTGCCTTGTATTTATCTCCATCTATTTTCCCATTAACTCTGACCATCTTCCCTCTCCCTGCTGAAGTAAAAGCATCCCCACAGGATGGTGTGTTCAGGGTGATGAGCAGTGTTGCTTTTTTTTGTCACACATAGCGCTTTGCATTTAGGCCACAGAATTCAACCAAAATTGATTTGGTCTATCACTTAAAATCTCGATAACACTTAACTTTGGTGTTGTAAGGTGACAGAATGTGAAAAAGATCAAGGGGTATGATTGTATGTATTTGTAAAACCATTAAATGTATTAAATATGTAATAACATAGCCTAGTTTACATGTTGGAAAAAATAAAACATTTTGTAATTAAAAAAAATGCATATTTCTGAAGAATAACCATAATGCAATGTTTTATAAAACTATTTATTTATTTTATGTCTGCCTGATGCTTCGCCAAGCGCTATTAAAAAAAATACAGTCATCTGAATCAGGGAACTCCAACCAGTCTGCTGTTGCTGGCAGTGGACCACAGGCAGCACTAGTGCTGGTGCTTTCACCCAGCTGGAAATCTACATGATGAGCAGTTTGAATGTCTCACGCCTTCTGGCAGATCCTCTTCTCATATCCTCAGATCTCACCCTGCATGTGCTTCTTCAGCAGCAAACGCAGACTGAAAAAGATTCAGGCTCACATTAAACTCTGCAGAATTGGCTCAGACTGCAGGATTTCTCTGAACTTGGAGAGACGCACTGTCGCAAAAGTTCTGTGGCATTTTAATCCCTCCAGGAGTCTGACAAGAGACACAAAAGTCACAAATGTTGGAACGAAGCACTGCCAAGTAAGCAAATTACTGCACAAACTATTCTATTCATGTTACTGCAGAACCATGATACCTCAAAGAACCATCTGAGTGCCCAAATTGTTCTTTGACTGGTTAAATGCCACTAAATGCCACTGTGCACTTGGGAACTTTTAGTGCAGCAGATTTTTTATTAGCTTCTCCAGAGCTTTGCTTCCACACAGACATAAACTATCTTCTAAAGAGTTTAATTTAATACAGTTCCCGATAACATATGGGGCCCTAGCCAACACTCATGCTTGTTGCTACCTTAAACCCTGTAAACAGTCTATTTTCATGCCTTGCGTCCACGCCTTTCTATCTTGGCAGTGGAAAATACAGGGGCGCCACTGACTGATTAAAACCCTGACAACAGTCAACAGTCAGTCGCACAATCCTGTCCTATCCATGCAGGACCGCTGTGCACGTTGTATGTGCTCAGTGCATGTAATTCCCACTTGTTACACGCACAAATAAATGCACTGCAGCTGCAAATCCAGCTTTTACATCACCAATAAACAAAACAAAGAATAAAATAAAATTGCCGCTCCCTTAAATGCGCTGCTTACGTACCTTCACAGCGTGAACGAGCAGGTCAGTATCCTCTGCTGAGATGTGCAAAAGTACCACACTGTTAAAATACAAAGGCGCCAAAGTCAGAGCGCTACTGCATCTTAAAGGAAATGGCAACTGACACACTGATTGGTTTATTTCCCGTTACACCCAAAACACAGCCATGTTTAACAAACAACTAGATTTCAGTCAAGGTGCAGTAACACCCCAAAGATGAAAGTGTCACAGCAAAGAGTCTTAACACTTATGTTGATGCAACATTTCAGTTTTTACTTTTTCAAAAAACAAGAAAATCTAAAATTATTAAATTAAATTCTAATTCTGAGTATTAAGTGTAGGATGATGGGCATTTTTTTTTAGTTCACAGCCTTTACATACTCTGTACTCTCTAACTATGCATCTATATTAATCTCATAATCATAATTCAGTAATATGAGTCTGGCAGTTCTATGGAATAAAATCTCAAATCTCATGCATTGACTTCCAATTAAATGTTTTGGTAACACTTTCTATGAATCAGGTATCTATAAAGCATTATAAATGCATTCAAAAAGCTTTAAAAAACATTCATAAAGCTACAGTATATAACACTTGACATAAGCCTTTCTAACTATACAAAAATGTTTATAATCTCAAACACAAAACGTTATAACACCCCAGTATAAAGCTTTATATCACAAAGCGATATAATGCATTATAATATATTTTCATTTACTGTTCTTAACATTATAGGTGAGACCTGTTTCATAAAGCTTAATAGATGTTGAGTTCATTTACATAATGCTTTACCAAGATCCACAGCGATGCCCTCCCTCTAACTGCTATATTTTATAATGAAAATTGTTCAGTAATGTGGAAAAACTCATCACTTTACCTAAAGTCTGTGAAAAGCGTTTATAAGTGTTAATTAGATGCTATGTGCATTTACAGAACAATTTTCATCATAACATAGGGCAGTTACAGGGAAGGCATTGCTGTGGGTTTTGGTAAAGCATTATGTGAGTGAACTCAACATCTATTAAGCTTTATGAAACAGGTCTCACAAATAATGTTAAAAACAGCAAATGCCAATATATTATAATGCATTATATCGCTTTGTGATATAAAGCTTTATACTGGGGTGTTATAACATTTTATGTTTGAGATTAAAAACATTTATGTGTAGTTAGACAGGCTTATGACAAGTGTTATAAAGCATTATGAATGGTTTATGGAGCATTATGATTGCATTTATAATGCTTTATAGATACCTGATTCATAGAAAGTGTTACCAATGTTTTTTTCTTCTTCTGTGGAGTTTAACATTTCGGAGAGAGGATACTTTTCTGTCACATATTATTACAAATATTTGTTACACATACAATAGGTGAAGTCCTATACATCAGATTGGAATAAACAGCATGAACCACAGGCACTAAACTTCTTACACAATATGTAATTACACAGTAATTAATTCAGCTACAGCTCATTTACTAATGTTTTTTATGGCTCAGCTTACTATACATATTGTTGACTGAGATGCAGCAGTGAAGAATCTGAGTTAGCAGAACGTTTCACTAAACTAAGTTGAGTTCAGTAGAGAAAAGCTCTGTGATCAGTAGTTCCCTTATCAGCGTACAGTGCAGCAGGGGGGCTGGAGCTCAGAGAGAAATCCTGCTTCTCTGCAGAATCACTGAGCGAGAACTTTAAAAGTGCTTTAAAATCCTATGTGATCTGGCAACCATTTACATTTCCTGATGCTTGGACCAAAAAAAAAAAAAGGTCTGAAATAGCTTGCAATTAAATCTTGGTACTGCATATGAATAAGGACAGAAAAGCTTCTCTTTTTTAAATACAAACTGCTTCATAAATGCAGCACATATTTTGCATTTTTTCAATACTACTGAAGGACTTTTTCTTTTAAAACTGCTTAATGGTATGGAACTCTTATACCTTATAAATCTATGGAGATCAAATCATGCATTAATTAACACAGTGTTGGCGTTAGTTCATTTTGCATGTTTGAATATCATTAAACTAACCTTAATTAGTGTCGTTATTTGTATTGAATGAGAAAATATGTTTCGCTTTTTACATAACCGTACATAAGCTGAACTGTTTTAGTAATCTGGTCTGGTATGTACTGTGTCAAGAAGTTTTAGTGGAAAAGGTATGTGAACTCTTGTGTTAATGACCTTCAAAAAAGCTAATTAGATTCAAATGTTAGCATACCTTAGGGCGTGTCGGAGATGCCTTTGGTATCAGGAGGGCACAGGAAGACATGTACTAATTCTCTTAATTGTTCATGAGTGTGTTTTGGGTGTAACATGAAATAAACCAATCAACGTTTCACTTGCCTCACCTTCCCTTTAAGAGGCAGGTGTGCTCTGACTTTGGCACGTTGGTATCTTAACAGCGCAGGGCTTTGCGTGTCTCAGCAGAGGAAACTGACCTGTGAGTTCACGCTGTGAATGTATGCCAGCAGCTTATTTAAAGGAGCAGCAATGTTATTTTATTCTTTCTTCTTTATCTGTTTATTGTTGATTTCCAACACTATTTTAAAGGCATGGGTGCAAGGCTGGAAAAATAGACTATTGAAAGGGTGTAAGATAGCAACGAGCATTGTGACGCGACTTGCACAGGGTAAACAAATGAGAGTGTTGAATGAGCGACTTTATTAAAGACCTGCAAGATCATAATTGAATTATTTTTAATGTATTGTTTTAGGCACATTATATTTGTCAATACCATTAACTTGGATTAAGATCAGATTAAATTTATATAGAAAACCATGCTGTTCCAAAGGATTCACATACTTTTCCTTGCCATTGTATTTTTACATAAAAAAAAAATCATAGAAGAGTCTCTAAACATCTAATTTCACTTCTCTAAAACTCTTTTTCTTCTTTTCTTTTTCAGGGCTTCTTCGTGTCTATAATCTACTGTTTCTGTAATGGAGAGGTGAGTTTATAGAGGAAGAAGGAGTTTTTGTACGAGTTTTGTCTCCTTTGGGCTAAAGGTTGGAAGTTAAAGGCATTCCGGGGCAGACTTATGGGGTGGCCTGGGGCTAGAGGTCTGCATGAAATAGATTTTTGAGTTCTGCTCGAACCAGTTTCAGCTAGAATTCGTCCTGCTCCTCCACGCTCCCACCAAAAATCAGCAGCATTTGTCTCGCTCCAACTCACAATGTAGATTCACAGAGCCACATACTTCACAAATCATTTATTTTCTTCTGTAATAACAGAGCAAGAGTAAATTAGGCCAGTTTTTAATGTTATTGTTAAGCAGACTGTTTGTATTTACAGTAATAAAACATTTCATTAAGTGTTATTAAAATGTAGAATGTGTATTATGCAGTAAGCTATGCTATGTTGTAGACCGCATAGTTACAGGTAGTATAGCTCTGAGAAACTTAATTTAAAGATACTTTTTCCAGGCATTTAATCCTTTAGGATATAAGGATTTGGTTCATGAGCTTTAAGTAGCAGTGGTTGTGAAAACTAGGCCAATTTAGCCAGTTGGCTAAGTAGTGTTTATCTTTTTTTTATATATATATTACATGTTATAGCATAAAACTAGAGTGTCTTATTGCTTTTATACCACAGTTCTATTATTGCTGTTTATTGAAAGACATGGCGTTAAAGAGGACGAGAAAATACTATCTGTTTGGTTATAAACACTCCACGAGTTAAAATAGTTCCATTGCTGCTCTGTTTGTAGCTGCGCTGTTTGGCTTGTAAGCGCTGCATCGTTGCTAGGTTACCTGTATGTGGCGGATTAATACAGGAAGAGCTTCGGTTACAGTGCATTACCGGCTTATAACGTCACTCAGCCAATCACATTGCAGGGTCGGATCTAGCTGTGGTATAATTAGCATTATGTACAATATGTACTTGCAATGCATTCTTAACCTGCAACCAGACCCCTGTGAATACAATTTTGGCTAAATTGAAAAACCACGACTGAATCGTTTAATCATATTTGTAATAAAATCCTTGATTAATACTGTCTGACTTTTGGTTTTGTGATGCCCTCTGTCTCTCTAACTCACTAAGGTCCAGACAGAAATTAAGAAGACGTGGACTCGCTGGAACCTGGCCTTCGACTGGAAGGGTCCGGTGGTGTGCGGTAGTTACCGTTACGGCTCCGTGCTGACCGGCCTCAACAACAGCACTAGCAGCCACTCCCAACTGGCGGCTGGAGGACCAGCCACTCGCTCCACCACACTGTACTCCAGCAGGGTGTACCGCAGCACCGGGGCGCCCTCTATCAGTGCTCACGCCGCTCTGCCGGGCTACGTGCTAAGTACTTCAGACGTGGACAGCCTGCCCCCCTCCATACCAGAGGAGTCAGAGGAAAGTGCAAAGCAGGTGGACGATATCCTGCTGAAAGAGTCGCTGCCTGCGCTGCCCAGCAGCGGCCCAGAGGATGATGAGGAGACCCTGTAGATAAGCAGGGCGGCGTGGAACCACTTAAAGAATGTGAAAAGGACTGGACTGAGCTGAATAGACTCGTGCTTGGACCCCTTTAAAGAAAGCTGTGAAGTGTTATTTGTCTACTGTGACAATTCTGACCTTTAAGTGGGATCTTTAAGAAAAACCAGGGACTAGTTTGAGAAAAAATATGAGTCAGAGAGTACTGTTCTCCCCCTCTAAATCTTCAGTACTTCATTTAAAAAGTGTAAAAAAAAATGAGAAATGAGTCTCAAAAGGTTTCAGGCAAGGTTTGCAATGGCATTACACCACACAAAGCTCAGTGCGCTACAATGTGAAACCAAAACTAGCTGAATCAAATGTTTACAGTATAACAGTCCACCTTGGATATATTGAAATACTTAATATCTTGAAACGTTCCAATAAAACACAAATTACTTACAATATAGTACATTTTCAAACTCAGGTTTTGACATTTAAAATTTGCAGTTTTATTAGATAATTTGGGTAAAAATTAGGTAATACTTTACAGAACACAATTAACAGTAATTATGACAGTTATAAACATTGTTAAATGGTTAAATGATATCGCCACTGTTTTACACTATTTAGGACACTATTAGACATTACTAAATAGGCTCACGCTTTACTTGGATGGTCCATTGTTGATGCCTCATAGATGCTCAAGTAACATTCAACTAAGTGCAAATTAAATGCAAATGAACACTTAGTTGAATGACGTTAATGATTCTCTATTGAATGTACAAAACCCTACATCTAACCTTATGATTACTACAGTTGCCTTGACATTTAAGTAGTAATAAATATGTATTAATACCCTAACTTTTATTTTGTTTTTACTTGAAAATTAGATATTTGTTCATTACACTTTGCAAATTTTTTTTTTTTCACAATGTGTTATTCCGAACATTCCTAGGATTGTACTATTGTGTAATAATTAGCTGAGACATTTATTAAACATTTAGCAATGTTTATTACTGTCATATTTACTGTTATTTGTGTTATAAAAGAAAGACAAAGGACAAAAGGGGGGTTTCCTGAAGGATAAAAAAGTGTTTAAAATAATATAATTTTTTTTCTGTTAAAACAAGTTAAACCTGTTTGAGCTTTTGACTCAACACACTTGGAGGAGAACATTAAGCACAACAGTGTAGCGCTAAAAAAGGGCTGTTGACCATGCATCCTTGTCAGTAAAAACACGGACAGATGCCTTCATAAGGACCGGACAGACTGTCTGGCCAACTTAAATCCATTCTGCACAGAAGAGCAGGGCTGCAGATGTTTCAGGATCTTGGAATTGTTTTACTGCCAAGATGAGATTTTGTGAGAAGGTGTTTTTTATGGCGTAACTGAGCTGAATCCAGGACAGAATGGACTTCTACAGTTTACTGCACACGAACCTTCAGACAATCTGAAGCTCGACACCTTTAAAGAAAATAAGGACACACAAGGTACACAAGGGCTACTGCTGCTATGAGCTGACCTGACTGAATCATTTAGCACAAAAAAAAATACAATCCGAGAAGGTTTGTTTTATCACATACAAAAATGGTGCCAGCATGGGTTCTTTGGAGCGATGCTGTAAAAGAAACATCTCTCTATTCAACTGGAACTAAAACTGTTTTTTTCTATAGTATAAAAAGATTAAAAGATGATGCATAGACTTACTGTGGCTTGATTTGGACGTGTGCATCATTTCAATTTTTATATGTTAAAATTTGATACATTTAAACAAGTAACAAGTATCCATATCTAAAAACCTGAAGCTCAAAGCTTTTTCCATATTTTCTTTTAAGAAATATTGATTATCCTTTTTTTCTGGCAGCAGAAATTTTAAAATTTGATTTCAAGTTAATTTCACTTAATTTCATAAGCCTGGTCTAGGACTGCACCGCACTCTAAATAGAGATTTTCCATTGAAGGGAAGTAAAATCTATTAAAAAAAAAATCTATAAAATCCAACCCATAGCGTCTTAAGATCATTTATTTTAATTTATTTTATCATGATTTATACTTGGCAAATTAAATGAGCACATTATTGTTTTACCAACTCAAGACACTAACTCAAAGTTATAGTAAAAATGTCATTATTTTTACATAGTATGCCACATTTTATAGGAAAAAAACTCTCATTTACAAACACTTTTTACATATCCTGATAAATTTAAGAGACAGCATGGGTTCTTAATGTGTTCCAAAGCCAGTTTAAAACTTGGGTCCGAGAGAAAACAATTGGCCACTCTCTCTTTCTCTATCTCTCTCTCTTACCAGGCAAAAGTTTGGACACCCCTTCTTATTTAATGTGCTTTCTTTCTTTTTATGTTTTACATTGTAAATTTATTATTGAAGACTATATTAAAGTTATATAGGAACCCCCATCTCAGCTGATCAGGTTTAGATCAGGGGATTGTGGAGGACGAACACTTTTTTTACTGTAAAAAAAAAAAGAAGTAATTCTATATGTGTTCCTAAATTGTTTTTATGTCTTTAATGTTAATGTACAATGTTTAAAATATAATAAATAAAGAAATAGAGAAAAACATTGAATAAGAAGGTGTGTTCAAACATTTGTACTGTACATAAAAAAAAATCAATCCTCTTAGGGTGGAGTTATTTTAAAAGTGAGTAAATACATATATGTAATAAATAGTAAGAAGTAGGAAAAAAATAAGAAAAAGGCACATTTTTTACATAAGTTTTAAATCTCATTAGTTTTATATGAATCAGAAATTCAGAGCTAAATCTAGTTACTGGACAGAAAAGGGATAAATCAAGAACATGCAGTGAGTCAGATTCTTCAGAGCACAAAATCGTTCCAGAGAACCCTCATGGGGAGATCTGTTCTGGGGAAGAGTGATGATTCGTCTTGCTGAGGTTTAGCGGGTTCAGACATGTGTTTTACGTTTTTGTGCTCGACTACCTTTGTGTGAAAAGCATGTTGTAACTGCAGGTCCTGATGCAGGCTGTGTGCTGGACTCACACATGGCCTGGATGATCTGAGATATTAAATATTGAAACAAATCAGTTTTTATATTTTTCCATTTCGGAGTAAATTTTGTGGCATGTTTTCCACCAATGAACGAAATATTCTGTAGATGTTGTTGTGCAGTTTTTGGAACTGACTGAGATAAACATGCTTCTTTCTGTACCCTGGTTCTCTGTTGTGCATCTGTGTGTGTGTGTGTGTGTGTGTGTGAGGTATATGTGTTGGGTGCACGTGTTCCATCTTCTTCTGACACATTTCTCCTAATCAACAAAATGGCTTTTATTAGAGAAGATGTGTAGCTTGCTCTGCAGAAGCAATTCATACTGGTAGGCTGGTAGTCTGTGGTAGGATGAGTCATATTAAGGTGCACAACACTTCCAACAAGCCTCTTTTTCCCTCCTAGCCATTTTTCAGAGAGAAACAGCACCTGCTTGCCTCATGAAGCTGAGCTCCACTAATAGATGTTTTGATAAATAATAACACATGTATAATAAATGTTATTTATGAGCTTTTTCTGTCTATGCCTGGGATCACGCCATGATTGTTTCACTACAGCTGGTAGCACTAGAAAACCACTACTGAGAAACCTATTAGACACAGAGGGGAGGGGGGTAGTAGAAATTGGCAATAATGTAGAGGTAAGAGTTTTATATATATATTTTTTACAGTCATGATCAAGGTCTGAAAACCTAGGCATAATCAGTTTACATGGTTCACATGTATCACCACATATACTGTGGGAGTGTGTGGTCAGTTGGACCTTAACCCTAAATAAAGTAGACCCCCCCCCCCCACCAAAACTACAGAAGGTGCAGCAACACCCTCCTTCTACAACATTATTCTAGCATTAAATAAGGATGGGCAACTCCATCACCAAAACTAAAGAAGGAAGAGAAATGGCCTCCTAAATCCAAAAGATGAGGAACAATACCGCCTTAAATCTTAATATAAAAGATAAGAAAGAAAGGCAATGCCCTCCCAAATCTAAAAAAGAAGTGTTAAAACTACCGGTACTAAAGAAGGAAAGACATTGCCCTCTTAATATAAAAAAAAACGAGGGGCTCCACCCTCCCAATACTAAAGAAAGGGGACAATACCCTCCCAATATGAAGAAGGAGGGGCAACACACTCCCAATATGAAGAAGGATGGGCAACACTCTCCCAATATGAAGAAGGATGGGCAACACTCTCCCAATATGAAGAAGGAGGGGCAACACACTCCCAATATGAAGAAGGATGGGCAACACTCTCCCAATATGAAGAAGGATGGGCAACACTCTCCCAATATGAAGAAGGATGGGCAACACTCTCCCAATATGAAGAAGGATGGGCAACACTCTCCCAATATGAAGAAGGATGGGCAACACTCTCCGAATATGAAGAAGGATGGGCAACACTCTCCCAATATGAAGAAGGAGGGGCAACACACTCCCAATATGAAGAAGGAGGGGCAACACTCTCCCAATATGAAGAAGGAGGGGCAACACACTCCCAATATGAAGAAGGAGGGGCAACACTCTCCCAATATGAAGAAGGAGGGGCAACACACTCCCAATATGAAGAAGGATGGGCAACACACTCCCAATATGAAGAAGGAGGGGCAACACTCTCCCAATATGAAGAAGGATGGGCAACACTCTCCCAATATGAAGAAGGAGGGGCAACACTCTCCCAATATGAAGAAGGAGGGGCAACACACTCCCAATATGAAGAAGGAGGGGCAACACACTCCCAATATGAAGAAGGAGGGGCAACACTCTCCCAATATGAAGAAGGAGGGGCAACACTCTCCCAATATGAAGAAGGATGGGCAACACTCTCCCAATATGAAGAAGGAGGGGCAACACACTCCCAATATGAAGAAGGAGGGGCAACACACTCCCAATATGAAGAAGGAGGGGCGACACACTCCCAATATGAAGAAGGAGGGGCAACACACTCCCAATATGAAGAAGGAGGGGCGACACACTCCCAATATAAAGAAGGAAGGGCAACACACTCCCAATATGAAGAAGAAGGGGTCAACACACTTCCAATAAAAAAAGGGAGGGCAACACACTCCTAATAAAAAGAGGGAGGGGCAACACACTCCCAATATGAAGAAGGAGGGGCAACACACTCCCAATAAAAAGAGGGAGGGGCAACACACTCCCAATAAAAAGAGGGAGTGGCAACACACTCACAATATGAAGAAGGAGGGGCAACACACTCTCAATAAAAAGAGGGAGGGGCAACACACTCCCAATATGAAGACGGAGGGGCAACACTCTCCCAAAATGAAGAAGGAGAGGCAACACCCCTCCAATAAAAAGGAACGAAGGGTGATGCCATTCCAAAACTAAAGAAAGGGGGCAACACACTCCTAATATAAAAACTGATCAGCAACACACTCCCTATATGAAGACGGAGGGACAACACACTTCCAATAAAAAAAGGGAGGGCAACACACTCCCAATTAAAAGAGGGAGGGGCAAAACTCTCCCAATATAAAGAATGAAGGGCAAAACACTCCCAATAAAAAGAGGTAGGGGCAACACTCTCCCAAAATTAAGAAGTAGAGGCAACACCCCTCCAATAGAAAGAACGAAGGGCAATGCCATTCCAAAACTAAAGAAAGGGGTCAACACACTCCCAATATGAAGAAGGAGGGGCAACCCCATTCCAATATGAAAGAACGAGGGGCAGTGCCCTTCCGAAACTAAAGAAAGGGGACAGCATTCTCCCAGTATGAAGAAGGAAGGGCAACACCCAAAACTAAAGAAGGAAGAGCAAAGCTCATCTAACTAAAGGCAAGGCATAGCTCTTCCAAATCTAAAGAAGGAAAGGCAATGCTCTTCCAATATGAAAGAAGGAGGGGCATCTCCCTACCAAAACTAAAGAAGGAATGGAAATCCCTTCCCAAAACTGAAGATGAACAAACAAGTCCCTCCCAAAACTAAAGAACAAGTGATCCTTCCAAAAACTAAAGAAGGATGAGTAGGTTATTCCCAAAATGAAAGAAGGAAAGGCAATGCTCTTCCAATTTGAAAGGAGGGGCTCTTCCTAAACTAAATAAGGAATGGCCCTCCTAAAACTGAAGAAGAACAAGCAATCCTTCCATAAACTAAAGAAGAACAAGCAACCCTTCCCTAAACTAAAGAACAACAAGTAAGCCTTCTGAAAACTAAAGACGAACAAGCAATCCTTCCCAAAAATAAAGTAGAACATGCAAGCCTTCCCCATAATAAAGAAGAAGAACTAGCACTCCTTCCCAAAACTAAAGAAGAATCAGGATCAACATTATTCTAAATCTAAAGAAATAGGGGCAATGCCCTGCCAGTCTGAAGGAAGAAGGTTTAACTCCCTCCCAAACTAGAGAAAGAAGAGCAATTCCTTCTTAAAACTAAAGAAAGAGAGGCAAAATGATCCTAAACACAACCCCCCAAAAACTAAAAAAGAGCAAGCAATGCCCTCCCAAAACTATCGAAGATGGGGGACATGTGGTTTTAATGTTGTGACTGATTAGTAAATGTTGTTCTGAAGCGAAGACTATTGCTAGTTTCATCAACCATACAATGAAACAAGCTCTAAAACACACTACAACTAACCACTTTAACTGAGTAGATTTACTTCCTTTTCTCCACAAGCCAGGCCCATTAGAGAATAGTTTTATAGTGGCCTCCAGTTTTGAAGAACACATCTAAGTGCTCATGCACGAAATTTCCTGGAAAGAGCATGTTAGATTAATAGCTTACTCTGACCCATGCACAGCACATCACACTTTAGTCTTGTACAGTACACGGGTATTACCAGATGACTAGCCATTTTGTAATTGGCTTGTCGGTCAGCAGAGTACACGCTGATGGAGCTTGCTGAAGGACTGCAGAAGCTGATCTCAGGTCACTGAGCTTCAGAGATGGAAAGCAACAAATTACTATCATCACTGCAAAATTGAACCACATTTTCCAGAAGCAAGGCTTTCAGTTCAGGCCATAAATATAAAAAAAATGGTCAAAATAAAGTTAAAATTCAGCCTTTTGAAAACAAAATTTAATGAGAGCTTTGAAACTAAGCTGATGCTGGATAAAAGGGAATTCTAAAGGAATCTAAATAGATCTTTGATACAGAACAAGGTCACCATGAACCAAGTGTTTAATTCAACTCTTGGTCAATCAGGTTTTCATCAAATGGCAATTTTCCTTTAAATTGCCAACCCTGGTACTGTCCACTCTATCATTCAGCTTGCAATAACAGGGTGGACAGGAAAAAAGTGTGAAAAGGTGATTTTTTTTTTTTTTTCATTTTTAAGTTCTCCAGGTCCAGTCAATAACCAGAAATGGTACCAAATCCACTTTACACGTTTTTTTGCAGTTAACTGCAAGGGCCTTTAAGACAAACCAAATAACTAAAAATAAAAAAGTCATTTTAGTATGGTACAAAAAATGGATATTGTAAAAATCCAATCATTGGATAGTAGCTAGTAAGTAGCATTGGCAATTAACTGAGCTTTGGAAATGGATTTAAAAAAGTATATATTTATTTACAACGCCTTTGTCTGTAGTAAAGCAGCGCTGAAACAGATTGTGTTACTGTACTCTCTACTAGGGGTGGGCAATATGGCTCTAAAATAATATCACGATATTTCAGGGTATTTTTGCGATAACGATATACTTGGCAAAATAGGAAAAAAGAAAAATAATTCATTAGTTTCAGGAATATAGTATAATAGTATAATAGTATAATCACAATGTGGCAAAATAAATAATATAGCATAAAATAATATAATGCAGCAAAAAATATTGCAGAATATTTTAATGCATATAAACTGCAAACTAAAACTATAAACTAAAACAATTATACAATAAATACACCTTAAGCTTCACAGTAAATAATAGACTACTTTTAAGACAAACCATCCCTATTATCACAATATGAATTTTTAATATCATGATATTTCTGTGTCACGATATATTGTATACGATATAATATTGCCCACCCCTACTCTCTACTGCAGCATGTACACACATTCACACTTTCATCATAATAACTAGAAAAAGACACAGAAACACAGAGAACTCTGTATATATCAAACAAGATTGCTTGTTTGAACCCTGGTCATGCAGCTTGCCATCTCATCACTCCTAGGGTGATGTTGATCAGCACAAGGCATCTGTGAGCTAATGTATTGAAATCGAGTGGCTGTTCTTTCCTCCGAGTACGCTGTGATGCTATGCTGCATTGATTCATCAGCAGCAGTTGGAAAAGAGGCAGTGGCTGACGTCACATGTATCAGAGGAGGCATGTGCAAGTCTTCAGCTTCCTTGTGTTGTGGCATCACTAGTGATGGTGATATATAGTTTAGTAGCAGCTGAATGGGTGGGACAGTTGACCTAGTTGTGAGAAAATGGAAAAAAAAAAAAAAAAAAAAAAAAGGGATGTTCGAAAAGTTTTGATCAGTAGTGTATGTAAGTACAATGAATAGTCAAAATAATTACAAATATTTGTAAGATATTACTTTAAAAGTATTGAGGTCCACTAGGCACAGAATTCTGCATATTTTCTGCATATTAACATATTTACACAAAGATGATTCAGATGAGTTATAGTGATTGATCTGTTAATAGGAAACTTACCAAATCTGAATTGTATAAAGGAGTGGTGAATAAAATTATTAAAATAATAAAAGGTGAGTTTAATGCAGATATTACACTGAACTAGAAAGAACACACTGCCTGATGCCTGAGACACTGTTTTACCATATTCTTGTGTTTTGCGAAGCCTAATATATTTCGTTTTTTCATGATACATTCACAGCGGATGGGTGCATGAGGGCGTTAGCTTCCCTACAGGCGGAGGGGGGTGTCATCCCACACTTCAAAGGGAGGAGCTTTTCCTCTCTTTGTAGCTCGTCCACAAAAGAGGTACAAAAAAATCTAGCTTGAAGGTACTTTGATGCTGACTCAATGTGCCTCTCATGGTAGACGTATTCAGTGCTGCTGTGTAGGTGATGAAGCTAACTCCTCTCCTGTTTTGGCAGCTTTCAGACACATTTCTCCACTTGTCATGCGTGAAATTATTCAAATGTTATGTTATTTAGTGCCCACCCTTTTGGACATAGCTTATCCTTACCCTGGAGGAGAGTTCTGACAATTCAATTAAACGGCAAGTCCATCATATGTCTCAAATCTCTGCATTATTAAGGTTAATGAGATGTATAATGAGTCATTCAGAGTGAGTTTTGTATGGAACACTTTGTTCCAAAGAAACTTACAGTGTGTGTTCTAGACACCTGAACCTGGAATACCCTGCCTGCTGCTTAAAAACTCAAATCTGTTAAAAAATATATATTCTGACTTATAGAATGTCATGGGAAATGGGACTAGTAACATGTCCCATGACTTTTGATACTACACTGACCTGTGGGATAGGTGTGTGGGGTCTTCTGAATATTTAATATGGATGTGATTTGTTCACACTGACAGTTCTAGTCAGATCATTACCACCCATGATTTCTAGCATTAATTAGAATGGCTAAAGCTACATTTTTTTTACAGCAAATTACTGTAACCACCGTAATTATATACAATAACCGTATCATAAAGCTAATTACCCACAGTGCGTCTTCACTGGGGTTGCCAACTGCCCCGTAAAATACAGAATCGCCCCATATTTGGGCAGTAAACTACGCGTTCGTATTAAGTTGCTATGAGAGACATGCTTTGTCCCATATTTTTGAGGTTAATTATTATTATTATAAGGTTAATTAAGACGGGTGATTTGTTTCAGACAGACAGAGACACCGCTGCTGCGGTGCCCCCCTCCGCTGAAGAAAAGCCACTACTCCTAAACAGAGGCTGCGCTTCTCATTGGTCGTGATACAGAGACTCACGACCAATGAGAAGCGCAGCCTCAGTTTAGGAGTAGTGGCTGTTCTCCAGCTGAGGAGATTGGAGGGTACTGTGTTATGTTTCATTGTTTCGAGTTTGGATAATACAGAGACTATGATGATTGTATACATTCACATATAATACATACATAGTAATTTCTAGTTGTTTTGTTGTAGAGAACATTTTATTTGCATTTGACCTTTTTCACTAATTCTTTTACAATATGCGGTTATATTCCAAATGTATGCTGTTTTGCACTGTTAAAGGAAACCCCTTAAATGCCAATGAAAAATAGTTTTTACTACTGTAAATATATACTTTTTTACAGTACAAATACAAATATAAAATTATATTATGTTACACATTTAATCCTATGCCTTGTTGAGCATTAAGAGATTAAACAATTAACAAGTAAATAATTGACTTTTGTCATGAATTGTAATGATGTAGTTGTGTCTACAGCATCCCCTGATACAAAGAATCCAACAAAACAATGCAAAACTAAATAGAAACTTCATTTCACAAAACACTGCTACAATCAACTGAAATTTCCAACCAAACCAGATCTAAACGTATTAATACATCTCCAGCTTAACCCTTTCCAGACGACGGACGCGCGGGCGCGTCAAACGCAGCGTTGCTGGGTGTTTCTATAAATAGATTTGCAATAATACGGCACAGAAACACAGTTCAAACATTTCCTGAATCAACAGAGTCCGCCCTTTTATGATATCCAATCCTGAGTCTGTACGTCACTCAGGTCCGGATTTATATGCCTTTTAGACGAGCAATACGGTCCGCCTCTCTTGTGTGACTGGTGGATTCGCGTGTCTATCACCAGCCTCTCATCTGCGACTGGTGGATTCATGTGTCTGTCACCAGCCTCTCATCTATAATTGGTGGATTCATGTGTCTGTCATCTCTGTTGGTTGTGTAAAACTGACCAATAGGCTTTCAGAAAATCACAAAAAACCCTCCCACACATGATTACATCAGTCTGAGTCATATAGAAAGACACGTGGGGGCGGGGTGTAAACAGTTCACCGCGGCTCAAGTTACAGCAGCGTTAGAGAAGCAGCGGTTTTAGGTAGAAGTGCATCAGCGGCTTTGATTCTTATAATGAGGAAAAATATAGAACCGATCAGGATCCAACTGAAGATCTGTGAGTGTATTTAGTGTATTTATAAAACTGTCACTCATTAGGGATGTTTTGTTATGTGAGTTCGCGAGCTAGCGAGCTAAATGCTGCTGCCGTATGTAGAGAAAGGATCTTTGGGGAAACGCAGGGCTGATAGAGAAGCTGGAATCTCTCTCTCTCTCTCTCTCTCTCTCTCTCTCTCTCTCTCTCCCATACACACACGCGAACACACACACTCACACTCTCTCTCTTTCACACACACACACACACACACACATACCGACACACTCTCTCTCTCTCTCTCTCTCTCTCTCACTCACTCACTCACTCACTCATGCACACACACAGTAAACACTGAAGCTAGTTAGGTTTCTGTAGTCATGATCTGACAAAATTGATTAGTAAACAGTAAATATTTACTTTGCTATTGGAAAATTCATTTTCTACCCATTAGTAAATATTTATTGTATAAAGTTTTTTTTCTTTCTTTTAGTAAAAGTAAGCTTCACTTACAAATTGCATACAAATAAACATTTTATGACCACTGATGGATTGTGCCATATATATCATACTGTTATGTTCAAATTAGACTTTGTTGTATTTAGTTTTATTCTTATTTTTTATTTGTGTGTGTAGTGAATGCAAAACACTGGTAGTCTGTTTAGGTGTAAAGTGAAGTGAAGTGTAGTGAAATAAAAGAGAGTAAATCCACCGTCTCTTCAGGTGGGCTCTTCTGCATTCCACTTAGGTGAGTGGGAGAAAGGGAAACTTAGTTAGCTTTTATATGTGAAAGTAAGCATTTTCTAATGAACAGACAATGTTTTTTAATACAGTAAAGTAAACATTTACTAATGAACAGTGATTTTTTTTTTATGTTTATGTCCAAGTTTATGGCTGTTTGCTGTTGTGTCAAGTACAATGGCAACATGCTACTGAATAAATGTTTTTACAAAAATTTAATTTTATATCTTTATTTTACATTTATATATTATTTTATATATAGTTAACTACTGATGTGAAGCTAAGACTTTAGTAAATAAATTTCAAGCACCAAAACATTTTATCCACACAAGTAAAATATATTTTTAACATTATATAGGAATAATTTTTAAATCGTATTTCACATTTTTGAGGTTTAGGGCCACATAATCTCTTCATACATCCTCCAGGCCACTTATTCCCTTATTATTGAGATAGTTGAGATTATTCTGAACATTTTGATATAAAATATGTGGGTATTATTTTAAATGAAAGTGCCTTTAAAGGCAAAATTAAGAAAATATCCAAAAATCGAGATAATGCCCCTAGACTGGAAAGGGTTAATATAGGACATTTTAAACAGTTGGTGGAATTTTCATTCGATGACTAATTCTAGAAAAGATTCCACTCTAAATATGCACTGAAAAAGCCTTTTCTCCAATGCCTGTGTATGTGTGTGTGTGTGTGTGTGTGTGTTAATGCACTTATGATTCCTCTCATTTATTGCCTTTTGATCTAGAGCAGCTGGCCTTTATCGGCACTCAAAGACCAGATGGAGGAAGCGTCCTGGCATTAATACAAGAGAGCCGTGGCCGTGCATTTTCATGCTGAGAGATGCTCAGGCTATTTTCTACCACATTACCGCTCACAAACTAACAAACAAACACATAAACACATAAACAACAAAACACTTCACTTGTGGAAATAATTACTGCTTAACACTGTTGTTTCTATCTAGGAAGCATACACTGACATCCCACATGTCATATCCCAATTCTAGCCAGATATCACCGGTCACGATCATTCAGTCACGACCACTCGTCACCTTAGATGTAAAGCTTTGACCAGAATTCAGAATAATCTGAAGATCTGATATGGGTGACCATTATTAACCTAGATAGCAGATGATTTTGGGTCATGGCTTTATATTAGATTTTGAAATATTTTTGTCAGAAATGTAGCATTTTTCAGCATTTGTTAGGTCAGGTACCATTATCTGCTATTTTAATAGACGAGAGTATGAATAGTTACAGATTAAATCTGCGCTCAGGTTCACATGAGGTTCCTTCTGCCATCCCTTAGTGGTAGAACACAGTACCTTATTTTTTGCATAATAAGGCACACCGGATTATAAAGCACACTATCAATGAAAGTCTATTTTCTGGTGTATTTTCATACATAAGGCGCACCGGATTATAAGGTGCATTATTCAACAATAGTAAGGCACAGGGGTGTCACCATGTTTTCCTTCTAATTCAGCTCGAAAGTTCAGCTCGCTAAGCTAAGTTAAATAAACAAAACTGTAATAAAAAAAAAAAATCCTTTTAGGGTCAAACGAGTGCTGGATGTTAATCTACACAAATCTGCACTGAAAACTGTTTTTTTGGGTGAGTAAAGCAGTTCCATGTGTTAGTAGTGCTAGTAAATGCTGCCCGACAGTGCTACATTGATGAGCACTGAGTGTACCGGTAAGCCAGGGTGATATTAGTTAGCAGTTTCGTCTAACGTAGCTTGTTTTAGCACACTAAACGCACAGACTACAAGGTGATAATGCTCACCTTTGAATGGCGAAGGAGCTAGTGCTTAGCACAGTTAGTGGCTAATACTAATGCTAATGCTGCTCCAGCAGTGCTAGCCAGGGATAGCAACAGGCTACAGGCTGATAAACTCACCTCTAAACGGCAAAAGAGCGTTTAGCTTAATGTTAATACTGCTCCAGTCTCGGTGCTTGATAAACTTCACTGAAACACTTTTTTACACTTTATAACGCTGTACTTCATTGGAGTAGCTTTCTGCTCCTTACAACCTGACTGGTAAAATTCATAAATTCAGGCGCACTGACGATTTTTGGGAAAATTAAAGGATTTTAAGTATTTAAGTATCTTATAGTGCGAAAAATACGATAAGTGTGGTCCAGAACTGGGATGTAACATCTGCTATTTGGTAGGTTGTTTCTGTGGAGATTTCATTATAAACAAGCAACATTTAGCAATGCTTTATAAATATTCCTTTCTAATTATTGTACGTTATTAAAAATCTGCTTAATGTCTGCACAAAAGCACAGCCCATAGTTATTCAGTCATGAAAAGTAAGCAGGTCGGATCATTTCACTTCTCTAAAATAATTAGGATGTTGAAGGAGAGAATGGGATCCAGCCACGTGTGTAAGAATAGCTGATTACACATGGCTCGAGAGGAGGATAATTAGACTTTAAAAGAGACTTTTATTCCTTCATTTACTGCTTTCTCTGGTTGGGAAAAAAAAAATAAATAAAAAAAGCAAAACAGAAAAACAGCACCCTTAGAACTCCCTGTTTTTTTTTTTTTTTCCGGAAGGAATCAAAAGGCTGGACGTGCTTCTCCTGCTCCCTGGGGGTCTCCACTCTGGTGTGGAAGTGAATGTGTCAGTCTGACCCCTCAGGATTTACCTGGAAGTGTGTGTCACTGACTGTACTGCTCAGAGTCAGCGGAGTCCTGGTGAGAAAGCTCGGACTTTGCTAGACTGTGAGGTTTTAACAAGGAAATGAAAAAATTAAAGACAGAGAGAAGTGGCGATTAAATACAGATTTGAAAGGCCAGTGAAGTAAAGCCAATTAATTATGGTTCGTTAGTGGAGGTGATAATTTAATGAGGCTATATGGACAGCTGAGGAGTTGAGATAAAGCACCTAACAGTGACAGTAATTCAAATTCAAGGTCCTTTAGGTCCTTTTTTTATCTCTTTTTTACTTTATAGATCAGTTTTTCAGACAAGATAATATTTTATGGTATTTTTGTGACAATGACACTCTTGGCGATATGAAAAAATATAAGTATATAAGTATTTTGCAGGTACATGTAATTATATCATGACGTGTAATCTTAGCAAGATTCTGACGTTGTATAAAATAAGAATAATGTAATAATGTAAAGAATAGAGCATCTATCTACCACACCAATAAAGTGGACTATAGTTTCCTTTAAATGGAAGATCTACATTCGAAAATGCTGTGTAAACCAAAACTAGGCTAAACCAACCCTATATCTATACGCATAAAAAAGAAGAGACCACTTAAATATGATGAGTTTCTTTGATTTTACCAGGAGAAGATGGATGATCACAAGCCATCAAACCAAACTGAACCACTTAAATTTTGCACCAGGAGCAGCATAAAGTTATCCAAAAGCAGTGTGTAAGACTGGTGGAGGAGAACATGCCAAGATGCATAAAAACTGTAATTAAAAACCAGGATTTTTGCACCAAATATTGATGTCTGAACTTCAAAAATATATAAACTTGTTTTATTTGCATTATTTAAGATCTGAAAGCTCTGCATCTTTTTTTTTTTATTTTAGCAATTTTTTCATTTTCTGCAAATAAATGCTCTAAATGACAATATTTTTATTTTGAATTTGGGAGAAATGTTGTCTGTGATTTATAGAATAAAACAACAATGTTCATTTTACTCAAATATATACCTATAAGCAGCAAAATCAGAGAAACTGATTCAGAAACTGAAGTGGTCTCTGTATACATAGGACCATGAAAAAAATGCCCCTTTTTGTTTTCAAACTAACTTTAATATCAGACAAAGATCACCTGAGTAAATACAAAAAGCTGTTTTATAATGATTCCAAAAGGGCATGGACAACTCATCCAGGAGGTCACAAAAAAGATCCAAGAGTGGTGAATACTTTTCCACAGCACTGTATACAATACCTACAACTATTACGTTAAAAGAGTGGCAACAGTAACATACGGCCAGTTTAGAGTACATACATATTTAATGTAAACTGAATGTAAAATAATATAATTCTAATTACATATCAGTAGTGATTTACTTTCACAAGAATTTTCATTATCACCTCAAAAATCAAAAACACTGAATACAATTTTACTAGAGGCAGCCAAATGATGTGTTAATTGATTCATAGTGAAGAAACAGATGTGAAAATAAAGTGCTGATGACTTCCACTGCAGAATACTGTATGTGAGAAACCATTAAAGAGTGAGTATACATAAATGGAAGTTTTAAAAGACGGGTGAAGCAATGGGCAATCGCTCCAGTCAGGCTTTTAAGCATCGACATGCAGTGCCACAGCCTGCCAGCCACGCTGCATTTGTCCATTTCAAAAGCCGTGGAGAAGACGTGCTGAGAAAAGGACGTCTCGAGCCAGGAAATGAATCCTTGACACGTTGCCGAAGGCATTCGACACACAGCTGAAAGGGTTGACATTGTAGGTCACCCAATTTGATTTTAAATGAGGATAAGGCGAGTCAGAGAGTCAGTGGATTGGCTGTGATCTTTCCTTCAGCTTAGCGGACAGTTCCTCTCCAGACACCGACAGTACCAAGGCTAAACTGTGCTCTCAGTGGAGAATCTCTATTCATGGGGTTCTTTACTCCAACAATATGCGTGACCCTGTGACCCTTTCTGAAGCCAGTCCAAGTTCCAGGCACGTTTGAAAATCATGGCAACACTAGATGGACACCTATATAGTAGACACAAGTATTTGAACACCTGGAATTTATCTTGCTTTTGTTGAAGTAAATGTCTCTACTGCACAGGAAAAGCTTTCTTCTAGAGCAGGAGTCGGCAATTAAGTTTGGCCGCGGGCCAGATATTCTCCAAGCCATTACATGGCAAGCCACAAAAAATATATATGTTTTGGAAAATGAAGTGAAATGGGATGAAGTGCTACAGACTAGTAGCTCTCCAGCCCAGAGGGTTGTTGAACCCAATTGCCCAAGGACTCTTATTAGTGCAGCACAGCATATAGTCACCCAGACCAGAAACTGAGCCCCAGTCTCCCATGTGATGTTGTAGTTTACTAGGAGGTAGCGGTGCACCTATATATTGGTATAGCGGTATAGAAATATATCTACACTGATGGGCGTGGTGGTCTGGAAGTGAGGTGTGTTCAGGGCGTGTTTCTATCTGGGTGTTGGCAAGCACAGACGTGCCACTGACTGATTAAAACCAGCATTCACCCGTCCATACCTATCTTAGCTACGCAGGTGAGCATCATCAACATTAAACAGACTACAAAATAAAATAATAATGCTGGTACCATAAAGTACCTGCTGGGCTACCTTCACAGCGTGAATACAATTCAGTATCCTCTGCTGAGACACGCAAAGCACTGCGCTGTTAAGATACAAATGTGCCAAAGTCACAGAGCACCTGACTCTTAAAGAAAATGACAAGTAAACTCTGGTTGGTTTATTTTATGATACACCCAAAATACACCAATTATTATTAAGACAATTAGTACATGCCTTCATGTACATGCCTTTTGCACATTTCAAATAGCGGACGCATATTTTTTGCGCCCTCACAATACCAGACACCGACATGCCCCCTAAATCAAGCTGTGCAATGCGCAATTGACGTCTCGCCTGTATATCAATAAAATAGGGCCCTTGGTCTCTTTAATCTCCTTAATCTCCTTAGGCCAAGAGATAAGTCTAATGCTGTCTCCTGAGATAAAGAGCTTAGTAATCCTACATGTGCCCCCTCTTCAGTTTTAGTATAGATACCAATGAAGTGTCATATTGTGCTCAGATTTGCCACAATAATAACACAACCATTTACATAAGACAGTCAGTATTTCTCATCCAAAAAAGAACAGCCTTTTTAGTTTTCATGCTGTTTTGATTTTTGTTTCCTATGCTTAAACATTTCTGTTAAAAAAATAAAAGGATGGAAAAGACGAAACGGTTGGACAGTTGATTGTATTGATTAAATTGAATGTGTTTAATTAGGGTTACAAAGCTTTAGTGTAAATTGTGTTGCTGGCTTTAGAGCAGTGGTAGGTCAATGGTTAGAGCACTAGACCATTATTGACAAGGCTGTGGGTTCGATACCTGAGTTTGGCGGGCTGTCAATAGGTCTTCCAAGAACTCATATGTGTCTAACCCCAAATAAAGGAGTCTGACTCCTTTAAGCTCAGAAGTATCTTGTGTGTCTTTTTTTATTCTATTACTCCTAAACAATTTTTGGAGTAACGTCTGTGATAGAGTTGATGTCTGGTCCCATTAGCAACTCACTTTTGAGAAGGGAGAGAGCATGAATGACCCCAACAAGCAGTGGATCTCTTTTAAAATGGTGGCCCACTGGTGGAGACTCTTTTTCACACTCCACCACAACATTAAGATTAGTGCAATTGTCACACAGACAAAAGAGACACCAATATTAAACCCCCTTATATGCCACATGTCCATGAATCTGAACATAGCCTTTGTATAAGCAGACATAGTAGTTGGCAAATGCAAAATTAACCAAGTGATATTTAGGCTGTATCTAACTTCCAAGCTGACACCATGGGGGTAAAGAAATGTTTCTACCAATGGAACCACCACAACTGAATTATTTTTCTGAGGGGGGGTGGCCATAGAGCATGCTGGGAGCAAAGCACAATAAAAGGTTGTGAGGATTGTGAGGATAACTCCCAGTGCATTCACAATTGTTAACACCGTGGATTTTACTGTGTGGCAAAACATATTAGATGTTTGATTAAAATTTGCCTCAGTAGACGACCTGCCCCTGCTGATTTTTTCATCCAAAGCAATTCAGTTTTGTCTCTGAAACGTAAAATCTTCATTTTATACATGCCGCTCATTAATTTAAGTGGTTTAGCTCGTGGAACTTGTTGGCATGACCTTGTTTTATCTATCCATCAAGGAGAAATCCAGATGTGGTTATGTTTAACTATATTTATGAGATTCCTGCAGACATCAATGTCCCTATTTATTGCCTTCCATGTTATCTGGTGTGAAGATCACATGCATTTCTTCTGAAGCAAACATGAAAGAAGGGGATGTGAAGTTAACATTACTAGGCCTTGGCCTGAGGCATTGAATGATGCTAATGGAATGAGTAATCAAAGACTGCCTGCAGCAATGCTGAGGGTGAAAAGAGCACTGGAACACAAAATACATAATTTCCATTGATTCTTTCATTTTGAACTCTCCAGCCTGAATAGACAACATTTAAGAAATAACAAATGCTTATTATTAGTGGATCATTTCCAGCAACAACTGGCCAAATTAACTTGTTAAAATGACCTACATTGAAAGAAGGGACTTGTGTTCATTCTCCTCAATAGGTTTCAGTGTATAAATTGCTGGTGCATTACAAACAAGTGCATTAGTTTGAACTCTGGATCCGATCCAACACTGTTCCAACTCATCCCAAATGTACTGGATGGAACGCTGCAAACCCTCCATGCCAAGGTTTCCACCCCTCTAAATTATGCTTGAGATTGGGTATAGAGGTTTTCTCCAGTTCTAGCAGGACACCTAAATCCATGTCACTCATGTCTCGACCAATCACCGTCTTCCACCTGTCTCTATAAGACCTCCCCTTACACACCTTATCTGCTTTTAGATGCTTTTGTTTTGTTTCCTCTCCTTTCTCCCCACCATCTCCAGTTTGGTCCCACCAGCTGCCAGGAGATGGCTCCGCCCCTACCTTTCATGTACCGTATTTTTCGGACTATAAGGTGAACTTAAAATCCTTTATTTTCCCAAAAATTTACAATGTGGTTATATTCGGTACGCCTTATGTATGATTTCTACCAGTCAGGTATTAAGCCACTCCGCTAAAGTACAGCATTATAATGGGGAGTTTTCAGTAAAGTTTATCCAGCACTAAGGCTGGGTGCAGCAGCATTAGCATTAGCCGCTGAGGAAACTGAACCTACACAGCCGAACCTGTATATGCAGTGTCTAATCACATTTGTCCTTGTCCTAGGAATTTTGACCAATCCTGACATGTTTAAAAAAATGGTTAAAAATCTAATTGTAATCATATTTTGCAGTCTACAGACAAACAACTGGTGCTATTTGCTTCAGTACTAGATTTGGAACAATTACATATCATGTAAGAAAATACACTCCTTTGTTTTAATTTTGACTTGTTTGGTCAAAAACTTCAACTTATTTTGAAAAGGTAAAATGATCAATCTAAACACAACTTTGTGAACATTCTGATTGAAGTCTCCTGATCAATAACCATAACATGTAGACACCTTTGGCAAATTGTAACTCACTTGATGAATATTCTACAAACTCCAATATATTTGGTTATATACGAAAGCACTGATCATGTTTCGAGGTCTCTGCTCAAAATAAATAACAGGTGAAAAAATTTTGATAATCTTTAAGTGTCACAGAGTGTTTTAAATTGTATTAAACCTTACACATCACCATCCAATGCTCTAGTAGGCACCATCGTGCTTGAACCCGATGATTGTCACTTGCAGCTAAATTATTATTATTTTTTTTTATGTCTGCAGCTTTTGTGGAATACCCGGCACCCCAGGCTGTAAAGATAGTACTGAGGAATGGACAGTAGGTGAGATCAGAGGCATAACCATTCCATAGCTAATTATTCAAAGGAGAATGTACTGGCTGATGCACTGCTGAAGCACCCTTTGTAGCACCTTTATTTTTACTGTCATGGGTTAAACTCATGACAAGCTGTACCTACACAGCACTGAATCATACTTTTTTTCAGAACGTTGTTGACTTTTTCATGCCCCTTAGAAGCTGAACCACATCTGCAGCCAAAAAAGTGCATAATTTATCATCTTTTTCACAGCACATTTTAATTTTTTGAGCCGTAATCGTGAAGCACATAATTGCACACTGCAGTAAATATGAGTAGCATTACAAAGCGCATTATAACCGTTCCACTTCATAAACACACCACAGTAATTATGCATGGGGTTTAGATAACCTTTATTGAATGATAGTCTTTGTCTGGGAATAATTTACTGCAATTTTTAAAACTATGCAGTTCTCGGTTATTGCTTGATTGTAGATGTTTACATTAATTACACTTTCTGGGCTTTGTTTATTTGTTTGTTTGTACTTGATTTAGTCATCCCTTTTGCCACATTCAGCTTAGTCAAATGTAGTCACATTTGAACCTGATTACCGATACTTTCTCTCAGCTCTTCTCAGCTGCATCTCTTTTCTACAAGACAGGTCTGTTAAGGTGAATATCTGTCTGAGTGGATTATGTAAGGGGGTGTAATCAGTCTGTACACAGAGCTCAACACAGTGGGCTACAAGTTACATCAAAAAGCTAGAACCTAATCTCATAATGGAGCATAACTGCTTTTAAGTCTGACTGAGATATGATTACTGTTTTCTGATTTTGTGAGAAAGAAATAATAGGCATCCATACAGATTCAACAAAATGCCGTTGTATAAGTAGAATTTTCACATGTACAGTATGAAGATGTATTTTTTGTATCTTTTTTCAACTCATACACCCATATATTTAACTATTTAAAATATGTATTGGTCAAACTGAGGCAGCTTTACTTAATTTTTGTACAAAATTTCTAAGCTGAGATATAGTTACAAAACTCATGTGACATTTAAAGCATGTTTAAAAGCAAGTCCACTAATTCTTTTAATTTTCTCTCAAGAAAGTCTTTATTTTAAAGGAATGGTTGACTGCATGTTCAAATAACTAATATTTCTGATAAAAAATAAATCACTCTTGTTAGTGGCACTCATTCCTGTTACTGGAACTCACTCCTGTTGCTGACATCCATTCCTGTTTTTTATATTTTGAGTAACTGGAATTAAAGTAACAGGAATGATTGTTTAGCAAAGAATTAGCAAAAACACAAAAGATAGCTAAATAGCGGCCATGCTAATAGCATGAGGACACTGAGCACATTATAGGGATTTTCCTAAACAAATAAGATCTAAGATTTAATTTAGGTAACAGGAATGAGCATTGAGATTGATCTCCTCAGATCAAATATACAGAAAAAACAAATGAGGGAACTTAATTTTGGTCTTCCCATGATCTTTGGAAGAACCTTGCTGTTGTAGTAGGCTAGTATCTGTGAAGGAGAGGACATATTAAGCAGCAAGTGAAGAGTCAGTTCTTCAGTTGAATGTGTTGAAGCAGGAAAAATGTAAAGATCTAAGACACTTTATCAAGATCTATAATAGGTAACCAAGCATAATTAATGAATAGTGCTGCATTAGCGCCTAAATCTCTCGTATTAACCACCAGGGAGTACTGAGTAATTACTCAGTAAGTACTGAGTAGTACTGAACTAATGTCTGTAGTAGCTCACTATTAACTACTCATTAAATACTGAGACTTACATATCTCCTTCAGAACTACTTACTAATTAGTAACAAAGTATGTTTTTTGACTGTTTATTCGCTTAACAGTCACTGTTATTTTGCTTTTTGACATTTGTGAGTTCAGCAATACATGTAAACATACCGCCTGCTGGTGTAGGTTTCCTCCCTTTCACTAATGCACATAACCATTCAGTTGACAAAACCTGCTTGGAGTTTTGGAGCAAAAAAGATGACTGTTACACAGACAAACCAAGTCTCCCTGAAGCTGCGGGAGTCTCCCACATTTGGGTAAAGGCTCCCTGATGCCCGCAAGTCACATATAATCTCCCGGAATTCAGAACGAGTTCCCCAAACGCGCACACAGCGCAAAACAGAGCGGGTTCTGGCCTGTTCTCTGCAAAGAGTCTGTGAGACAGCCAATCAGTGGGCGGGCAGTGTTTTTCCCCCCTCCCGGACTGGATTTGTTCAGTATATGAGAGAAAGCAGATCATGGCGGAGGCAATATTAATAATTATTGTAATATTATATGAAATTTTGATGTTGTGCAATTTTTTGTGATATTGTAACTGTCAATTTTTGTCAAATAAAAGCTTTTTTCCAAAAAAAAAAAAAGGAAAGCAGAGGCAGGGCCTTCCAAAAAGAAAAAGATAAAACTCATTTCACCTCTGAATACTCTAAATAAAAAAAAAAGTAAAATTAATTAATATAAAAGTAAAGTTTGCTTTGGTGTGTGTGCAAGTTTTTTTTTTTGTTTTGTTTTTTTTTTTGGTGAGGGGGGGTAACCTCCCTAAATTCAACTTTTGCAACTTGGGATGTCTGGTTACATTACACTGAAATATTCTGAACATACACAGTCGCTTCCTATTGGGATTAACACTTTTTCCAACAAATTTCCAGCCCCAGCACCGGCCGCTCCTGTTCTGCTGACAAGGGAGTCTAAGCTGATTCTGTGTGTAGATGGAAACTGTTGAGAATAAATGCAGTATGGCTTGTTATAAAGGAAAAGGAATTTAGGCACGCTGAGGAGAGTCTAAACAAACCCAAACCTCGACGGCTCATAGGAATTCAGCTGTACTGCTCTCTCTCTGTCTCCCCCTGTGACAGCGTCTCCGTGTGGGGAGAAAGTAAATGTCGGGTTGGCCTGCTGCCGCACGGCTTTTGTTGACTGCATTAATCATGCTCTTTGGCATCGTAATAGCTTGGCAGTGTCTGCTCACAGCTGCAGCAGGAATAACAATATTGTTATATGTATGGATTGCTGAACTGCCAGAGCACATCTACATGAACACGCAAACGCCCGAGAAAGTGGCCATTCATCCGCCCGCTAAGCTTGGGGGTATGTTTGTGTTCTATTTTGTTTTACTCTTGTGTTTTTGAGATCAAATGTTGAATCAGATTGGTAGTGGAGGGTAACATTTTTTATGCTCTGTAGCTTTACTACAGTGATGTAAGTTTATTGTGAACACTCTGTTAACCATAGGATTTTCTAGTTTTAGATACTTGTAATAATAAAAGCTTTTTGTTTGTAGTTGTTCAGTTCCTACTTCTCACACACATCGTGCCTGGATAATGGAAAGACACTTATTGGTCACTTTTTTTTATTTGTGACTAGTTTGAGTTAAGTCTATTTTTGTGCAACTTAAATACAACTCTAAGTCAAGACTCTCAAGTGCCCATCTTTGAAAGCAGGAGCATTAGCCTGATCTAGCTAATAGGAACCGCTTTAAAAGTGATGTCTGCATTTAGAACTATTGGCAAGATGACAGGAAGCAGCTGAAGATGGTGGCTAACAAAAA
Source organism: Astyanax mexicanus (assembly GCF_023375975.1). Classification (NCBI taxonomy): domain Eukaryota; kingdom Metazoa; phylum Chordata; class Actinopteri; order Characiformes; family Acestrorhamphidae; genus Astyanax; species Astyanax mexicanus. Next base: position 11,984,080 of record NC_064418.1, on the reverse strand, counting down.
AAAGTGTTTATAAGCAAGTCAGTTCACTTGGAAGCCATCTTTGCCACCAGGCAGTTATATCCCTTAATAAGACCATGACACTCTAAATGACAAGTTACTATTGCAACATGTTTTACATCGCTGATAAAATTTGATAAAAACTGTTTGTAGCTTTTGGCTTTAATGCTCAACAAAAATATGCTGCCCCTCCTCTACTTGCAGTATAAACAGCTAGCTGATTGGTTATTTTGTAGGACAGGACTTTTTTGTTGAATAGATGCTGAGGTTTAGAACTGTGAGAACTTTCAGTCATATCTTAACCATAACCATATCTTCCTTTTCTATTTCTCCATTCTTTTTTTGTAAATATTCAGATCTATTTGTTGTTGTTTCCTAATATTTGTATCTTGTTTGCTATAATCTGTTTTTTTTCTTATAATTATATATTTTTTTCTTATAATTATTATTATTATTATTATTATTATTATTATTATTATTATTATTATTATTATTATTATTATTTCTCTTTTTTCTATGTATTATTTTTTTCTTCCTTTCTTTTCCCCCTTTTCTCCACTATCCCCCACTTCTTATTTTTTATTATATATATATATATTTTTTTTTTGTTATTATTATTATTATTTTTTCTATTATATATGTTTTTGTTTTCTTCTCACAATGCCCACAGTACCAAAAAACTTTGTATAAACACTAATAAACAATAAAGTTAAATTGGTCCTCCGAAGAGGGGGGGTGGTGGCGGGCAAACAAAAAAAAACAAAAACAAAAACATAACCATGGTCTGTTCTAACAGTGAATGCTCAGCAGTATGATTCCCATTAATAAACAAAAGAGCAGCTGCTCATTGGGTGACTGAGGACATCAATGCAGTTTGTGATCATACCTTGTGTACAAGAATAGTCCATCCACAAGTACACAAAAGAGGAAATTAGAGCAGAGCTGCAGTGCAGGAACCTCATTATGAAGAAAAATCACAGTCTGATAGGATAGGGGTACAGAAAAACACAGGCCCTGCATATTTGCTCCACAAATATGAGGAACATCTATCAGATGAACGCATCTTCCTCATATTCTCCAACAGTCAGCAAGAGCAAGTGAGCAACATCCAGAGAACAGGCCCTTTTCTATCTTGTCCTTTATAAGTAGAGGTTATTTTCTGTGGAAAGGTCACTGCCTTCCATTTATCGTCACCCCAACTCACCTTTATTCTGTAATGGAACATTTCATCCTGATAAAAGTGGTCTCCTTCAAACTAAGGGGTCATTGAGTGGTTTCACCACTTAACCAGGCCAATTTTTTTTTCTCATTACTTTTGTATTGTCACAATGCTAAGCTACACTAATATGTGGGATACAGCTCTGGAAACAAATTAAGAGACCACTTCAGTTTTTGATTCAGTTTCTCTGATTTTGCTATTTATAGGTATATGTTTGAGTAAAATGAACATTATTTATAGTTTTATTCTATAAACTATGGACAACATTGCTCCCAAATACCAAATAAAAATATTGTCATTTAGAGCATATATGTGCAGAAAATGAGAAATGACTGAAATAACAAAAAAGCAGAGCTTTCAGACCTTTCAGATCAGAAATCAATATTTGGTAAAATAACCCTGTTTTTAATTACAGTTTTCATGCATCTTGGCATGTTCTCCTCCACCAGTCTTACACACTGCTTTTGGATAACTTTATGCCACTCCCGGTGCAAAAATTCAAGCAGTTCAGCTTGGTTTGATGGCTTGTGATCATCCATCTTCCTCTTGATTATGTTCCAGAGGTTTTCAATTTGGTAAAATCAAAGGAAGTCATAATTTTAAAGTGGTCTCTTATTTTTGTCCATTGCTGTATGTGTGTTGGGCTTCCTGGATTGTATGTGGATGTGATTTCTGCCACAATCTCTTCACCTAATGCATTGTTCTCCAATGGTGGAACAAGCTACCTTCCACTACCAGATCAGGAGCGTCCCTTGCTACCTTTAAAACTTATGAAGACAGAGCTCTTCAAAGAGCACTAACTCTCCTAACACCTCTAACACACTAACTACTTCTAACCTCATTTCCTGCTCCCCATCCTTACCTCCTAATACCCCACTATTCCCGTGACTTCCTTTAGTCCCTGTAAAAATGTTTTTGCCTTGATGTTCTACTGTATGTCCTCTATGTGCTAATGTACATCATTATTTGTAAGTCGCTTAAGATAAAATTGAGCGCTAAATATAATGTAATGTAATCTAATCTATTGTTGATGGGGGTGGGGGGCTCTGACTGTAAGACTGATGGTGTCTACTGCTCTCAGGGATTATGTCGCACGCAGCGCCGTGCCCTAGTGCCTGTAAATTTAATGGTCCAATGAAGGTAATTTAAAAACCAGGACATTTCCTCACTTTTAAAAAAAAACCCGGGACGCCCGGGACAGGACGTGAAATACAGACATGTCCCGGGAAATACGGACGTTTGGTCACCCTACTATAGTTGGTTTCTATAGTCCGGACCAGTTGATAAATTAATTATTTAGTTTATTTGGAGCGTTTTCTCTCTCTGTTTGGTCTGGTTTTACACAGGCACAAATCTAAATGCACCTAAATGTGCATCAATAAACCACGCAAGCACACTGTCCTCTGTTTGATCAGAGCTCTCTTGTGTGAGCAAGAAAGTAAATATAGCATGGAGACTATTTTTTCCAGAGCATATATTTGTGCAATTTAAAGCTGCTTTAACACTCAACACTGAAATGCTGCACTTTTAAACACTGTGTTTTCAATAGGATGTGCACATAGTAAACGGAGTCACTCGGCTGCAAGCAGTGAACACAGCACAGGCTGTGCATGTAAACAGCATGGCATTTGTAAATAGCTGTGGTAATTAGCATTATGTGGATGATGTGTTAAGATTAAACTGCATCTTATCAGCAGTTTAGCTCAAATAAAAGGAGTATATTTGATATCATGTTCTCACCACGTTCTCTCGGTGTGGTTGTTTTGATCCACACCCCCGAGGGTGATTACTGTTTTCACACCTGCTCAATCGAACCGTACTAAAGTTACAAATGAACCAGAGTCCGTTTGAACTGGACCAAATAGTGCTGGTGTAAAAACGCCCTAAGTTAAAGCAGCATTCCTTAAGATTTTGTCTTTTGAAATTAGTAGAGTTAAGAGCAAAATATTAAAACAAACTGGATCAGTGTGCTTCTAATACCAGCTCTGCAAAGCCGAATGTATTAATTCTAAAACAGATTGGTCTGGTAGGTCCCCAGCCCTGCATTCTGTCTATGATAGCTTTTGCTGGTTAACAGAGAATCTGTGGCACAGCTCATAGCACTGATACAACAGCTACTGCGAACATGGAAATATCAGAACAGCAAACCCCCAGTCTTCACCTGATCATTCATTGCAGATCACTAAACTAAAGAGACACAGATTTAAAACTGAAGAGAGCTGGCGAGATAGAAAAAATTGCAACAGAATCCTCACTAAAATCACCAGATTCACTCACTCTGTAGAGAAACTGCAACACAGTTACACATCCCCAGACTGTCACTTTAAGTTTTACATTTTCTTAAAATAAATCCTTATAAATTGGCCAAGTCTGGCACTGTAAGCATGTTTCCATCTTTAACCAAGCAGAGCGTCACGTTCACGCGTTTGTAAGTGAATTATGACGCTAATGCACTCGGGAGGTGCGTCAGGTCCTTGTTATGCTGCAGCATGTCGTGTGCACACTCCCATAAGCGCAATTACCCTATAATGAGACAGATACAGGCTCTCCAGAGCCTTCCTGTCCACCTAAAGGACCTTTCAGCATTTTATTCACCGCGTGTTTCCTGCAGCTGAATGGAAGGAGACGGGGTCCAGACCCCAAACCATGGAGACTGGACTTGCATATTGATTATATCTGGATGCCTTCCGCAACACAGCGTATATATGTAGTTTGCCATGAGCGTATTGGCCGGAGTTCAACCTCAATCACAAGACACTAGACTGAACAAATCCCAAATGAGAAAACACTGTTAAATATCTTAATGGAAATTCATAATGGTCATTATTCATTAAAAAAACTATGGAAGTGGGTTTTAAGAAGACATTTCTTCTTAAAAACAGTTCATAAAAAGTCCTAATGTTACTGAAATTACAAAACATAGTGTTGTGTAGTTACACTTTGCATAGTGTAAGCTGGACTATAAACATAATTGGATGGTGTGTTTAATAGTACATTTATTCTGAGGAATATAACTGTTTCCATATTGCAATTGTGAAACTTCAGCTATCCAGTAGCAATAACAGTGAAGCAGTAGTAGCAATAATGAGGGTAATGGCAGTAATGTAATGATGGTAACAGTAGTGGTGGTAGTAGTAGCAATAGTGTAGTAATAGTAGCAGCAGTAGTGTGGTGTTAGTAGTAGTAGAAGTAGCAGTAGTGAGTGCAGGAGTGTGTGTGGTAATAGTAGCAGCAGTACTGTACTCATTGTAACATTAGTGGTAGTAGTAGTAGCAGCACTTGTGTAGTTCCAGTAGTAGTAGTGTAATTTTAGTAGTAGTAGGAGTAGCAGTAGTGAGGGCAGTAGCAATAGTGAGGGTAAAAGCAGTAATGTAATGATAGTAACTGTAGTGTTGGTGGCAGTGTCACTAGTGTAGTAATAGTAGTATCACTAGTGATAATAGCAGTAGTGTTGTGTTAGCAGTAGTGAGTGTAGTAGCAGCAATAGTGTGAGTAATAGCAGTAATGTAATGATAGTAACTGTAGTGTTGGTAATAGCAGTAGTAGTAAGAGAAGGAGTAGCAGTAGTGAGTGCAGTAGCAATGGTGAGATAGCAGTAATGTATAATAGTAACAGTAGTGGTGGTAGAAGTGGTAATAGCATTAGTGTAGTAATAATATTAGTTATGTAGTGTTAGTAGTAGTGTAGTAGTAATAGTAAGGGTAGTAACAGTAGTGGTGGTAGAAATAGTAATAGCATTAGTGTAGTAGTAATAATAGTAGTTATGTAGTGTTAGTAGTAGTGTAGTAGTAATAGTAAGGGTAGTAACAGTAGTGGTGGTAGGTAGTAGTAGCAGTAGTGTAGTTTTATTAGTAGTAGTAGCAGCAGTAGTGAGTGTAGTAGTAGTAGTAATGTAGTAACAGTAGTGGTGGTAGTAGTAGTAGCAGTAGTGTAGTTTTATTAGTAGTAATAGCAGAAGTGAGTGTAGTAGTAGTAGTAGTAATGTAGTAACAGTAGTGGTGGTGGTAGAAGTAGTAATAGCATTAGTGTAGTAATAATAGTAGTTATGTAGTGTTAGTAGTAGCGTAGTAGTAATAGTAGTAGTAATGGTAGTAGTAGTAGCAGTAGTGTAGTTTTATTAGTAGTAGTAGCAGCACTGAGTGTAGTAGTAATAGTAAGGGTAGTAACAGTAGTGGTGGTAGGTAGTAGTAGCAGTAGTGTAGTTTTATTAGTAGTAGTAGCAGTACTGAGTGTAGTAGTAGTAGTAATAGTAAGGGTAGTTACAGTAGTGGTGGTAGGTAGTAGTAGCAGTAGTGTAGTTTTATTAGTAGTAGTAGCAGTACTGAGTGTAGTAGTAGTAATAGTAAGGGTAGTTACAGTAGTGGTGGTGGTAGTAGTAGTAGTAGTGTAGTTTTATTAGTAGTAGTAGCAGTACTGAGTGTAGTAGTAGTAATAGTAAGGGTAGTTACAGTAGTGGTGGTAGAAGTAGTAATAGCATTAGTGTAGTAATAATAGTAGTTATGTAGTGTTAGTAGTAGCGTAGTAGTAATAGTAAGGGTAGTTACAGTAGTGGTGGTAGGTAGTAGTAGCAGTAGTGTAGTTTTATTAGTAGTAGTAGCAGTACTGAGTGTAGTAGTAGTAATAGTAAGGGTAGTTACAGTAGTGGTGGTAGGTAGTTGTAGCAGTAGTGTAGTTTTATTAGTAGTAGTAGCAGTACTGAGTGTAGTAGTAGTAATAGTAAGGGTAGTTACAGTAGTGGTGGTAGGTAGTTGTAGCAGTAGTGTAGTTTTATTAGTAGTAGTAGCAGTACTGAGTGTAGTAGTAGTAATAGTAAGGGTAGTTACAATAGTGGTGGTAGGTAGTTGTAGCAGTAGTGTAGTTTTATTAGTAGTAGTAGCAGTACTGAGTGTAGTAGTAGTAATAGTAAGGGTAGTTACAATAGTGGTGGTAGGTAGTTGTAGCAGTAGTGTAGTTTTATTAGTAGAAGTAGCAGTACTGAGTGTAGTAGTAGTAGTAGTAGTAGTAATGTAGTAACAGTAGTGGTGGTCGTAGTAGTAGTAGTAGTGTAGTTTTATTAGTAGTAGTAGCAGTACTGAGTGTAGTAGTAGTAATAGTAAGGGTAGTAACAGTAGTGGTGGTAGTAGTTGTAGCAGTAGTGTAGTTTTATTAGTAGTAGTAGCAGTACTGAGTGTAGTAGTAGTAATAGTAAGGGTAGTAACAGTAGTGGTGGTAGTAGTAGTAGTAGTGTAGTTTTATTAGTAGTAGTAGCAGTACTGAGTGTAGTAGTAGTAATGTAGTAACAGTAGTGGTGGTAGTAGTAGTTAGTGTACTAGCAGTTATATAGTAGTAGTTACTGTAGTACAGACCTAGTTGTAATTTGTTACAACTAGGTAACTAGGTCAATTGTTGTAATTGACCTAGTAATATATGTAAATGAGCAAAATATCTTATGCCTAGAGCTAAAACTTCACACTTTATACATTTTCAGCTCATCCCTCCTTCAACTCAAACCAACAAACCACAAACCAACACAGAAACTCTGACGTGCTGCTGCCCTCTAGAGGTCTTGTGTTTATAGTGGCTTTTATAAATGCTTGTAACTGTATATGATGAAGACAACAAATAGACACTTGAAAACATTTAGAAGGAAAATATGCCAATGCGGTTTTTAAATGAGCATTCTGTTTATTGAAGACTTCTTAAAGTAGGTGGTATACATTTATAAGTATAAGTAACTGCCCCTAAAAATACAAAATCAATCCGCTAACTTTAATTACGATTAATTTCACACACACACAAAAAAAAAAACACAACCAGGCATGATAACTGCCAACTGAATCTAAACTTCACCTAAAGACAGTAGAACTTGTCTGGAAATGGGAAGCAGGCTAGAGAGTTTTTTGCTAGTATTGACCCACGCCCTTGACTGGGCAGAGAAGAAGAAAGAGGGGGAGCGAACTCAGAGTATTTGGGATGGAGTTCGGGGCAGCTTCGCTGTAAAGCGTGAAGCCGAAGCCCCCCCTCTCATGAAGAGAAACATGAGAAGAGAATAAAATTAAAGAAGGAGGAAGATGGGGAGGAGGTGGGTGCGAGGTTTGTTCAATGAGCAGGTAGAGAGGAAATGACGGTTTAAATAGGGATGGAAGTGGGAGGAGTGAGGGTGTGGATCACTCCCATAACTTAGTTATGACACATAACTCCACTAAAAAGCAGCAAATTTGCCAAGATTGAGATGATGTAGCAAGCAAATGCTGGAAAACCAATCCAATGTGGCCAAATTTAAACCATTATGTAAAGAAAAAGAGGCCTCAACTCTCCAACATCAACATGATTTTGATTGCAGTTGTTACTTCCAAGCATAGCATAACCAGCAATTAGGATTTTTTCTAATCGAGTGGTATATAACCCCATATAAGAAAAAAAAACACACTCTTTGTTTCTTATATTTACAATGTTTTTTATTTACTTGCAGACAGCATGAGTACATTTTATGGTTTGTTTGGTCAACTTCATTTCATGTGTTAATATACATTCATTCCTGTATTTCAGGACTTCAACACAAACTGGCACAATAAGGCAATTAATACTTTGCAATGTTCCATTCCTTCTCAAAACACTTCGAAGATGTTTTGGCACAGATAATACAAACAAAAAATGAAGTACTTCAGGTTATTTTGTCCCATTTTCCTGCAAACTTTGTATTAAGGTGTGCTACAGTATTGGGTTCTCTGTTAGAGATAGACTAGTCCAGTGCCTGTATCCTCTTCTTCTACGATTACGGCTTTGTAATGTGTGCAGCATATGATTCTGCATGGTCTTGGGAAAAATGGGACATGGCTGTCCTTAGAAATGGTGTTACCTTGAAGGCAGCATATGTTTCCATAAGAGCTCAATATACTTTTCGACTTTTCTTCTATTTATGCTGCCATCACAAAAGGATGCCACTAACACAGCCCCATACCATGACAGACTCTGGCTTTTAGACACATTGCTGATAACAGTCTGGATGGTCCTATTCGTGTTCATTCTGCATGGTCTTGGGAAAAATGGGACATGGCTGTCCCTACAAAAGGTGTTGCCTTAAAGGCAGAACTTGTTGCTATAAGATCTCAATATACATTTCTAACATTTATGCTGCCATCACAGAATTGTACTACTAACACAGCACCATTCCATGACAGACCCTGGCTTTTAGACACATTGCTGATAACAGTCCGGATGGTCCTATTCCTGTTTGGTCTGGAGCACCCAAAGTCCAAAAAGTACTGTAATACTGATTCGTCTGACCACAATGTAATAGTTCTTTCCAGACACATCTGAGCCAAAAAGTCGATGCAGCTTCTGTTTCCCAAAGTAAAGTTTTATGTGTATTCCTCAGTGAAAGTTGGCTAAAGTTCTGCTAAAGTAATCCTAATTGCTTATGTGATTCCATCAGCAGATCATGGGTGTTCAGCTTGGGCTTAGTTTATCTACAATTCATGGAATGATCATTAATTGGATGGTCTGAAACATGTAAATATTACAATAGGGCAGAGGTAAAAGACACAGCACTGTGCAGGCACATTGGTGTAATAGGAATTGTCTTAAAAAGCCAAGCCTAGAAAAAAAGATGAACAAGCAATGCTTTTAAACCGCCACATACAGATCTTTAGCAGATATGTAAAAAACTTCATGTTGGCCAGTGGAGAACGTTTTGGTGTTTGATTAAAATAGGCAGAAAAAGTTTTACAAAAATGTATAAAGGCAATAAAAATGAATGTTGTCAGCAGTCCCACTATGAGTGCAAATTAGAAGTGCAAGAAATAATAATAAAACAATTCTACCTTTACAACTAAACCCTTCATCAAAGTCAGAATTCTTTAATACTGTGATCCCATAATTTCATATTTGACACAAAGTAAAAGTGCAAAATAGATTCATTTAGTAGTGCAATGGGACAAATTCTATTTGTGTAATACTTGTACAGTAAAGGCCATATTGAGGAGGTATTTAAATTCCTGAAGCCCCAAAAACGTTTTTAATACAAACAACAGTTCAGGTGACTGCGATCCCTCCGATATCTAAAACCAATAAGGACAAGTTCTGTCCGCTCACACTGAGCCCCTTGGAAGAAGTCATTAGCCAATGCCATTTACACTTGTGACCACCAGGAGACACTAAATCACCACACATCAGTACAAAGTCCTGTGGTGATCTCTGCATCAGTGCAAACGTCTCTGTCAGCCTTATTTAACTGTCACTGCTGGTCCGGTCCAGCCCGGCCCTGCCCGACCCCACCCAGCCCGGCCTGACTCGGGCCTGCCGGTTCTGTAGCACTCCCCCTGCTGAGCGCAGTGATCTGAGACGAAGAATGAGAACCATCGAGAAACCACCTCTTTCTGGCTTAACCAGAAGCTGGAGGAGGAGCGCATCACAAAATACTGCAGCGGAGTCTGGGAGAGGTAGCAGCTCGGTCTCCACGCCACTTCATCTTCTTCTTCTTCTTCAAACTCCTCTCTGGAATCTCCTGCCTGAGTGAGAGAAGAGGAGGAGAAATTAATATGATTTTTTTAATTGACAGGAGAATGCAGGAGAAGAAAAAGAGAAATAGAGAAATGCAGGAGAAGAACAGGAGAAATAGAGAAATGCAGGAGAAGAAAAAGAGAAATAGAGAAATGCAGGAAAAGAACAGGAGAAATAGAGAAATGCAGGAGAAGAAAAGGAGAAATGCAGCAGGAGAAAATGAGAAGTGTAGGGAAATGAAAGGAAAGAGAGAAAAGGAAAAAGGCAGGAAGAAAAAGGGAGACATTTAAGAAATGGCAGAGAAGAAAAGGAGAACAAGAGAAAATGCAAGAGGAGAAAATGAGAAACAGAGCGAGACTTTGAGAAAAGGAAAAAGGGAGAAACTGAAAGAAATTCAGAAGAAATAGTGGAAGAGAAAATGAGAAAGGAAGGGAGAGAGACATGCAGAAAGAGAAAAGGGAAAATAAAAAATGCCAAAAGAGAGAAATAGAGAAGTAGAGAAATGCAGAAAGAGAAAATGAAAAATGTAGAGGGTAAAACTGAGAAATGTAGAGAAATGTGAGACAAAATGAGAAATACAGGAGGAAAAAGGAAACAAAGAGAAATGTAGGGAAAAAGGGGAATATTAAAAAAGTTCCAAAGAAAAAAATGAGAATGAGAGTAAAATGCAGGAAGAACGGAAGAAATTGAAAGAAATGCAGAAGGAGAAAGAAGAAAGAGAGAGAGAAATGCAGAAAAGAAATGAGAAAGAAAGAAATGCAGAAGGAGAAAAGGAGAAATGCAGTGGGAGAAAACAAGAAAGAAAGAAATGCAGAAGGAGAAAATGGAGCAATGGAGAAAATAAAATAAAAAGGGGGTTGAATTGAGGAGGAGAATGGGATAAAGAGAAATACACAATAAGAAATAGAGAGAGATATGCAGGACAAGAAATGAAGAAATACAGGAGAAAACTGGAGAAAAAGAGAAATTGAAATTGAGTTATTTCAGAAATGCCACAGAGGAAGAGGAGAAAGAGAGAAAAGCAGGTGAAAAAGAAAAATACAGGATGACAAACAGAAATGCAAGAGAAGAAGGAGAAATATACAGAAAATGAAAATTTCAGACCAGAAAAGATCCCTGGAGGATAAAAGAGGAAACAGAAGAGAAGAAAAGGAGAAGAATACAGTAGGGAAAAAATGCAGGAGAAAGGGAAAGTGAAAGGAGACAGGATGTAAGGAGGTATAAATGAGGGAGAGAGGGAGGAAATGGTTACAGTGAGATAAGTGACTCTCTCTCTCACAGTCCTGACAGAATGCCCTATAGAGGCCGAGAGCTCCTATAAACCGGATACGACTCTCCTTATGGCCGCACACTGGATTCCACACCAGTGACTGCGCTGCTCAGAAAATAGCTTTTTATTTGAGCAGGTGGCTGAGCTTTAATACCGGGTGAACAGTTCAGAATGAACATGCCTGCCCCTGCACTATCCCGACAACAGACGTGTGAAACGAACACAGTAAAAACACTCTCAGATATTTGTGTTCATTAGGCACTTCACTTACCTAATTACTCGGACCAGTTCATGAAAGGCTTTGTCCACATTCATCGGGGGGTCCTTGGCACTCGTCTCAATGTAGGTAATCTGTGTATGAATGAAAATTGAAAATGAGTCTATGAAGGGCTCAAACGCTGTGACTCATTTTCTCTCTAAATAGAACATCCAAAATTATCATATCCATCTTTGCCTGGCTAAACCAGGCCTTAATCACAGCCTGTTTCTGGGAGTGAGTCAACACCAGTCCACAACCCACCACACACACACATACTTGTTTTCATACAACGTCGGAAGTATGAAGTAATGTGCAGTATGTATAGAGTTAAGGAAATAATTATTTGATTCCTGGCTAATTTTGACAGTGTATAATTTTAAGGGTTGGTCAATTTTATAGAATATTACATTGTATAAATTATATACATTTATTTGCATTCTGTAGAGAGTAATTTTAAGGGTTGGTCAATTTTATAGAATATTACATTGTATAAATTATATACATTTATTTGCATTCTGTAGAGAGAAATAAGTATTTGAACCCCTACCAACCATTAAGAGTGTTTTGGCTCTTACAGGCCAGTTAATTGCTCCTAATCAATTTATTATCTGCATTAAAAACAGCTGTCTTAAATTGTCACCTATATAAAAGACTTCTGTTCACACACTCAAATTACAGTAATCAGTCAGACTCTAACTTCTACAACATGGGAAAGACCAAAGAGCTTTCTAAGGATGTGATGGACAAGACCATATACCTGCACAAGACTGGAATGGGCTACAAAACCAAAAGTAAGACGCTGATTAAGAAGGACAGAGATTGGTGAAATAGTAAGAAAATGAAAGAAATACAAAATTACTCTCTATTGACATCAAACAGGGGCTTCATGCAAAATCCCACCTCGTGGGGTATCCTTGATCATGAAGAAGGAAAGAGATCAGCCTAAAACTAGACAGTGGGGAACTTGTTAATGATCTTAAGGCAGCTGGGACCACTGTCACCAAGAAAACCATTGGTAACACATTATGCAATAATGGATTAAAATCCCGCAGTGCCCGCAAGGTCCCCCTGCTCAAGAAGGCACATGTGCAGGCGAGTCTAAAGTTAGCAAATGAACACAATAGTTCATATATTCTCTCTGTTAATTGTTAATTAACATATCCTCATAGTAAAGTGTTTCCAGTGTTGCTCATAAAAGCACCGGGTCAGTCGGGACACTCGTGTCCTGAAAATGTAAAAAGAAAAAAAAACAAACACCAAAATAAAGCACCCTCCCAACAGCTGCCAATCCCACTGGTGTCTGCCCTCAAAGAAAAAGCTTTCCAGTCTCTCTTCAGAGCCTCTCCAGACAGACGTCTTCCTGTGTTAGGGTTCACGTTTGCCAAAGAAGGGAGCATGGCTTTTGGGCTTGTTCATCGTTTTCTAATTAAAGATGCTGCTCAGAGTCCACAGAAGCAGCAGCATCTGAGCTGTAGGCGTGTTTGCTGTTTTGAAAGCACGCCAAAGTGTTCCCGTAAAGCCTGTCAGGACTCCGGGCAGAAACATCTCTGCATGCAGATGAGAGAACGATGCTGTACAGTACGTTCACACTGATTATTAATATACATATTCGTGACTGTGTGTAAGCACAGCGGTGGACATATGGAGTGAATTTTGTGCCAAAAGTTTGACGTAAGAAAATAAAATCTGCAATCAAAATTTTAAGAATCAAAAGGTAAATTGGTATGTTGCAAATTCAAAAGAGAGAAAATATATAGCAAATAGATATTTTTAAATATACTTAGTTACTTTATTATACTTTGCAGTTTTTTTTTTAATATTTCAGTTGGGTTTTTTTAGTCACTGCTTTTACTTGTGTGTTTTTGTAAATTTTCTGTGATTTTTTTGCGATTTCGCTGTTAAAAAAGCAAAAGAGAGATTCCAGAAGCAAAAGTCTTTAACAGAAAAAAATTCACAAAAACACAAATAAAAGCAAAGACTGACAAAATCCAAACTAAAATAATTTTCAAATAGCTGCAAAGGATAATAAAGTAACCAAGTATATTTAAATATATATATATTTGCTATATATATTTTCTTTTGAATTTGCAACATACAATTTTTTTACAATTTTGATTGCAGATTTTATTTTTTGGTGTAAAACCTTTGGCGCAAAATTCACTCCGCAGTAGACACTCCTCTGGGAGATATTGTGCAACAGCTGTAATTAATGCATTATTAAAGCTCCCGTATGTTGCACATTTACCTTAAAAAGCAGCATCAGTATCAGTGTTTATGATACTCTGACTGAAATAGGGAGAATCATAGAGCTGCCCTCTGGAAGTCGACGAGCCACATTGAGATTCTGACTGAGATTCTTCAAGTCAAAATGTCAAAGAACAGAAACTGCTTGAAAATGATGTTTTATTCAAGAATGATAAATAATAGGAAATATATTTTATAAATCATAGCAGGGTGTGGCAGAAAGAAAAGCTGGAACTGTCGGATTTGCCATATAATTCAGGCTGGGTATAATTTATCCCTAATAACAGACATGTTCACAAGAATGGAGGTCCTAAGTAATCACCAACATGTCAATTTTAAAGCATAATGTTTAGAGAAGGCTTTCTACTATATTTTGGAGCATTGCTCTAAGGATTTGATTGCACTGATCCACAAGAGCATTAGTGAGGAGTAGAGTTGCACGGTGTACCGAAGGTTCGATTCTTTTTCGATACTACGTCATCACAAACGATTCGGTTCTTTAGCGTTCGATGCTTTCGATACTGTATATAGCCCAGTCACTAGCTTCAAATGAGTCAAATTAGTAGGCGCGATTTGATTCAGTTCATAAGAAAACTGATTCACACCGCAGCAGTCGGTGTGGCAGGATTCAGATAAACTTAGTGTTCTGAACAAATGAATCGATTCACGCGCAAGCCAGCAGAGCAGCAGCGAGTGTAGAATGGCGACGGCTAAAATAACAGATGTCTCTCGTCCGCGACTTGTGGACAAAACGGGCGCGAGGAGTGAAGTGTGGGAAAATAGTCTGAGATGTAGGCATCTGTTTTTTATTGATATTTTTATTTCTAAATAAAATAACGAAAACTGAAAGTGAAACTAAACTACTTTATTAGCGCTGTTTTCACTCCCGCAGTTGTACAGCGGGGGGTGTTGTGCCGATTCTGTCCGCGAAGCGGGAGTCGGATTCAGTAGCGGATTCGGCACAAGCGCGGCGGCGCCTCGCGGTCCGCGGTGTTAGTTGTAAGCGCTCGCCGCAAAATACGACAGAAAACACTGAGGGAGCTGCAGAATTATGTATGGGACTAGAATATGAGCACGAGGAGATCAAAGAGAACCTTTACCTGTGAGTAGCTCACATCAGAACACGCAAATCTCTCTCTCTCTCGCTCTCTCACTCTCTCACTCTTTCTCTGTGTCTCTCTCTCGCACGTGAACGCCTCCGCGTTTGACCTGCAGCACTGTGTTTAGCTGTTCTTAAAAATCATTTTAATTAAATAATAGTTCTATGCTTCTATGTTACAGTGTTATTTAACATAATTCTGATCATATTTCGCTCATTTAGCAGACAAGCACCCTGATCTCTACAAAGAGCTGAGAAGTCGACAGGTTAGTGGAGTTAGTCAAGATACACTCTGTCTGTAGCTTTACTAAGATTTACTAGCGACTGCTAGTAAATCACGTTAACATGGAGAGGAGTGTGCAGGAGTTTTGTTTTGGACCCGTGGTTTTCTCTATTTCTCCATTATCCCATTGGCTGTGAAACATGAACTCAAGATGTTCACGTTTTCGCGTTTCCATCGCAAATCTGTGGTCAGGCACGTAGCCTGCTTGCTCGTTACACTGAACATGGGCTTATTAAAAACGGTAAACGGTTGATTAATAAAACGGAGCAGTGAGTGTTAAAATGAACATAACATTGTAATGTTCTTCTGTCTCTTTATTTTCCTTATTCAGAACTTAACTTCTGCCCGCCCGTCAGGTTCACATAGTCAGGCTACCATTACCTCTGGTTTTAGTTTAAGTTTTTAGGAAGTGTTTAGATAATTATGTTATAGTTAAGGTTATAATAACGAAACTTGTTTTTTGTACAAATGTTTCATTTTAGAATAAAAACGTTTGCACCGATTGTTCAGTGTTCAATCCAGTTCAGTCAAAAATAAACATTTTATGTTCAGATATTTTTATTGTTTTTTTTTTCTTCCAAGTATCGTTTTGGTATCGAGAATCGTGATACTACAGTTGGTATCGGTATCGAAGTCAAAATTTTGGTATCGTGACAACCCTAGTGAGGAGGTCTCAATGTTAGATGATCACCATCCCACATCATCACCACCCCAACCCCTCAGCTCATCCCAAAGGTAGGAGGGGAAGTTAAAACAGCACCGGCAAAGAAGCAGATGCAGCTCGCTAACTAACGCTAGCCAACTAATGGTAGCTCAGCTCTGTGGAATCAAACGCTTCATCCTGCCTGGAGAGAAATGAGAACAGCACTTTATCTGAGGAGCTCCTTCTGCTGTTCCTCACTGTATAAGGGTTTTTATGAGTAAAATAGAAAAACAACAGCAAACAGCAATTATTCACTCAGAAAAGAGACAAATAGAATTGCACAATCAATAAACAAGTCAGACAAATAAGAAAAGTTCCGCTCCTCCCCTAGACAAGCCCAGAATTCAGTACAAATCCCTAGAACTCTGGATATAAGGTGCAAATAAACTTCAAGAGAAGTAACTGTAGCCCTTTTAAATATATTAATGCTCTAAGTTGAAGGATAATATTAATGCACTATACTGAATTTATTTGTTAAGTGGAGAAAGATAAAGCCTCTAATGGCTTCAAGATGAACATACTGTAAATTGATGTTAAACTTGTGTCTTTTTTCTGCAATAAAGATCTTGAGAATTGAGTAGTTTAGAACCATTTATAGTGTTTATGGAACTACTTAAAATATTGTGTTTGAAAAGAAGGCCTTGTTAAAAGTTGTTGGTGTATCTCTTTTTAAGGTTTATTGTTAACATTCTTCAGCTGTTTATCTGATAATGATGTCTGATTTCTTCATATATTGTGTAATTTGTGAGGCTAAGTGATTTAAAGCCTTAATTTAAGGCCTCAAGGTTTTATATTATATGTACTCTTAACTAAATAGTAAGTTAGAAGCCCAGTCATGCAATAAATAAATCAATAAAATAATTAAAAAATACACAATATACCCTGAAATGATCAGAGTCTTGAAAAATAAAGTGATATACATTTTTGGTCATACCTCCCAGAACTACCCAAAAGTACTAAATGAAGCACCATCATTCCAGTGAACACATTTACACTGCTCCTCAGCTCAATGCTGGAGGGCTTCATACCCCTCTGGTGCCAAGAGATTCATATGTATCAGCTCCAGACTCTTTATATTGTTTGCACGTCTGAGTCATCAATGGTGCAACTTAAAATAGATAAATGTATACATTAGAAGGCATGCCCACAAACATTTGGACATATGGGATCAGTTTTCCAGACAAGGATTAAGCCTAGTACATAGGCTATATTTTCCTTTCAATGGAAAATCTCTGTCTGGGGAAATGGCCCATGGTGAATGTCTGTCTGGAAGACTCACACTGTGTTTGGCAGCCATCTCACAGCCCTGGTCACTCGTCACCTTCCTCAGATGTACCAAATCTACTTTGTTTGCCACCAGGACCATGGGGAAGGACTCTCTGTTGGAAAGCAAAAAACACAGAAGCTAAACCAACACTAAAAAAAACATCAGACCTACTTAAAATGGACAAAAATTAATCAATTTTTTTTAGGTTATTCAATTTAGTTCAGTCAAATGTTCTCCTCTCTATGTGTCCTCTCTTTCTATTTGGTCAGCAAAACAAACCAAACAAACATTCACACTAAGCAATCCAGACTGTTCTCATACAGAGTTTCCCAATGGTGGAACAAACTACCTTCCACTACCAGATCAGGAGAATCTCTCACTACCTTTAAGAAACTCCTGAAGACAGAGCTCTTCAAAGAGTACTTACTCTCCAAACACCTCTAACTAACTACCTTCTACTACCAGATCAGGAGAATCTCTCACTATCTTTAATAAACTCCTGAAGACAGAGCTCTTCAAAGAGCACTTACTCTCCTAACACCTCTAACTAACTACCTACGACTACCAGATCAGGAGAATCTCTCACTATCTTTAATAAACTCCTGAAGACAGAGCTCTTCAAAGAGCACTTAACTCTCCTAACACCTCTAACTAACTACCTTCCACTACCAGATCAGGAGAATCTCTCACTATCTTTAATAAACTCCTGAAGACAGAGCTCTTCAAAGAGCACTTAACTCTCCTAACACCTCTAACTAACTACCTACTACTACCAGATCAGGAGAATCTCTCACTATCTTTAAGAAACTCCTGAAGACAGAGCTCTTCAAAGAGCACTTAACTCTCCTAACACCTCTAACTAACTACCTACTACTACCAGATCAGGAGAATCTCTCACTATCTTTAATAAACTCCTGAAGACAGAGCTCTTCAAAGAGTACTTACTCTCCTAACACCTCTAACTAACTACCTACTACTACCAGATCAGGAGAATCTCTCACTATCTTTAATAAACACCTGAAGACAGAGCTCTTCAAAGAGCACTTACTCTCCTAACACCTCTAACAAACTAACTACTTCTAACCCCATTTCCTTCTTCCCCTCCTTCACTACTCTATCCCATTATTTCCCTTTGACCTCCTTTAGGCCCTATCTAAAGATGTTCTTACCTTTAACTTCTATTACTTTTGTACTTCACTATTGTAAGTCGTTTTGGGCAAAAGCGTCTGCCACATGTAATGTAATGTAATAATGTAAAAAGGTTAAAACTCTGGTTAGAAGATATCTCAAGACGCTGAGTCCTTGCTAGGATTTAACTTATGATCTCTTCACACTAAATGATCAGCAGTTAGACCGTAGGGCCACCCTAGAGCTATAAAATAACAATGCATAAAACACACTTCTGAGTAAACAGATTTTCAGTGCTTTCTTAAACACAAAAACAAGTGGAGCGACTATCAAACCGCCTGTTTGTTAAGAGACAAGGTAACATACACTAATATACATATCACACATCCTGAGTTCTCTGTGAGAAAACAGAACAGCACCTCTCTCACCGATCTTTCACCCTGAGGATGAGCTGGTGGAAGCGGTCCACATGCTCGAAGCTGGCCTTGTCTGTGACGGAAAACACGATAAGGAAGCCGTCGCCTGTCCTCATGTACTGCTCTCGCATGGCACTGAACTCCTCCTGCCCTGCCGTGTCCAGAACTGACAAAGAAATACACACACACAACATTTAACACAACATGTGTCAGGGCTCAATTACAAAAACAATTGACCGCCTTTAGAAAAGCTGCCATTTTTAAATACCAAAAAAGGCAAATATCCTCAAATATACTGTAGTTTTCTGTGTTATTTATAGTTTACACTATAAAACAATTATATTTAAAAACACATGTATACACACAGATGAAAAGTTTAAGTTCATATTCGTAAAATTTTAAGAGTTCAGGATCAGTATTTAGTGAAATAACCATGATTTTTAATCACAGTTTTCATGCCTCTTGGCATGTTCTCCTCCACCAGTCTTACACACTGCTTTTGGATAACTTTCTGCCTTTACTCCTGGTGCAAAAAATGAAAGCAGTTCAGATTGGTTTGATGGCTTGTGATCATCCATCTTCCTCTTGATTATGTTTCAGAGGTATTCAATTTGGTAAAATCAAAGAAACTCATAATTTTTAAGTGTTTTTTTTTCAGAGCTGTATAGCGTGAAAAAGTATTTGTCCCCAACAGATTTCTTTTGTTTTTGCTTTCTATTGTCATACTGATATTTTTCTGATTATCAGACAAAGATAACCTGAGTAGATATAAAAACACTTTTAAATGCTACTTTTATTTATTAAAGGAACAAAAACTATTAAAACAAATCTTGCCCTGTGTGAAAAAGTGTTTGCTCCCTAAACCTAATAACTTAGTTGTGCCCACTTTTGGCGGCAACAACTGCAATATAGCTTTGCTGGCAATGAGTCCCATTTGGCTCAAACAAAGTAACAAAGTGTTTATTATTGCAGTTATCTAGGGCTGGCCCGAATAGCGTTTTTTGAGCTCCGGATATTCGGCACTGATTCGAAGCGAATATTCGAATATTCGTTTTTAAAAAAAGAGGTAAAAAAGAGGTAAAAAAAAAAAAAAGAAAATCACGGCCCCCTTAAGACATATTCACCCCGGATTTTTGGTGTTTTTATCCCGGATTTTTGTTTTTCACCCCATATTTTTTCTGTGTTTTTAGCCCAGATTTCTTTGTGTTTTCATCCCGGAATTTCTGCTGCCGCACACCGCGTCTTATCTGCTGCGTAAGAATAAATAAATAAAATAAATGATGTAATTACTATTATTATTAGAAAAATAACAAACAAAAATAAACCCAAAATGTTGACAAAAATATAGTCTAACGAATAAAAAAAATAAGAAACGAAAAACTCCACAGGACCAAAGAAAATTACTAAGACATGTAATACTGAAAAAAAAAACGGAAAAAACAAATACGCGTCTGGGGATAAAAATTAAACAAACCAAACCACACTCAAAGAAATAAATGTATATATAAACAAAACAAAAGAATGGACAAAAACAACAATCCGTTAAAAAAACTCATTTAAATCCATTAAAAAACTCATTTAAAACAATCACAGGCTTTTTGCGCAGAATAATAAAAGTTTCGGTTAGTTTCAGTTTCAAATCATGAAAACAGCTCACCAAAACCTCAACCTATCCTTTATATTTGACAATATTTGATTAACTTACAGGTCCTTACTTATTTTTATTTAACTGAACTGAGTTGTAAATTATTTATAGCCTCGCGCTGAATTCATCTCCCGCTGCGAAAGAGAGAGAGAGAGAGAGAGAGAGAGAGAGAGGCGCAGCGCATTTTGCCTGATTTTAATTAACAGTACATTTGTTGGCTTTAGTAAGTTTAATAACATTAATTTTAGTATACTTGTCAGATCTTATTTATAAAAACTTTTTTTAGAAGACAGAGGTTATTCTGCGCGCAATGCCGCGCCGCTGCGCCAAGCACCACTTTGCGTGCCTGACATTTCAGAGTGCTGGACGAGATTTTAATTCATGAATTAATATATTTAATATTTTAATAAATTTGCCCTGGTGATAAGAAACGAATGCTAACATATAGCTTTATATTTCTGTGTATTTCAAATGTTTTAAGTTTTATGTAATTGACGGGCAGCACCACGCGCCAGATTGACAATGTGCTTTATTTTTCAGATATAAAAGTGAAATTCAGTTAAATAATAGCAAAGTTAACTAAAATAAATTTATGTTCAGTCAAAGTTATTTTCTCTTTTAATTTTCCATTTCAAAACTCCAGCATTTGAGTGAGAATAAGCATCTGTTGAAATTTTTAAACAGCAGAATGCCTAGTTACAGTTATTTAGTCTGTGTACTAAACATAAATATAAATCCTTATAACTGACAGAAATAAATATAACTAATAATAATTTATAGTTACAGTGCAGATTTTTAAGTATATATATTTTTTCATAGTTGATTACTGAAGGCTCTGGGTGTGGTTTATTTTTATGTGGTAAAGATGTGATGGTATGGAGTATTTTGGAGCGCAGGGTGAGCAATCGCGCTAAGCTTTTTTCCGCCGCCAAGATAGAAACACGCCAGAAATTTACCTCAACACACATCATTTCCAGACCACCACGCCCATCGGTGTTAATATATTCCAAAGTCCAACGCTATTTTAAGGACGCGTGCAAGGCCTAAAAATAGACTGTTGACGGGTGGCAAAGCGCCACGCTACACGCCTTGCGTGGGGTGTATGATAGGGCTCTTTGTCTGTATGCGCAAAGTTTAAAAAAAGTTCATTCAGCTGCTAAAGTAACGTGCAGTAACGGAGTGTCGAAAATGGTAACGGCGTTATAGTTACAGTCATAGTAATTAGTTAGATTACTCCTTACTGAAAAAAGTAACGGCGTTAGTAACGCCGTTTATTTTAACGCCATTACTCCCAACACTGTCGTCTGGATTAAACTCCCGCTCCAGCCAATAACAGTTCAGTTCTGTCCCACACGCAAGATATTCTGACGGGACCCGCGAGAACAGAAGTGGTTAGAGTGAGGTGGAGCTCTGGAAAGTAGAAAAAAAACGAATATCCGAATACCAAAATTAAAAACCGAATACCTACTCAACGAACGAATATCCGAATACCCGAATATTCGGGTCCAGCCCTACAGTTATCAGATTATTTAAGTTGTATTTGCTGTACAATCTGTAATGAAACAGTAAAGGAAATTATTAATAAAAAGAATAGTAAAATAAAGGGCAGAATAAGCCAATAGTTTTGCTTCCAACTCAAGAACTATATTAGGATTATCTATTAATAAACCAGCAGCCACTTTTTTGAAACATAAATGTGTGCAACGAAATACAAATCCAAAAATAAATGAAGGATAAAATAGAACAATATTGTGTTAGAGACACTACCGTCCAAAATAGCCCACTGTCCATCGATCTCTGTGTGCTTCAGGTAGGAGTCCTCGATGGTGGGATCGTAGTCGGGTACGAAGATCTTCTGGAAAAACTGAATGGTGAGAGCACTCTTGCCCACGCCGCCGTCTCCCACCACCACCAGCTTGTACGTGGGGAGGTTGTCGCTAGGAACTGCACTGGTCGCCATGACAACAGCTATACCTGCAAGACAAGGAAGGAGAAAACCAGCTGTTATCCTGCTGATGTTCCTAACACCACCTTTCAGCGTTCCAGCATCTAAAAAAAGTCCTCAGCATGAGCCTCTAAACATCTAATCATCTAAACGTAGGAGCTCAGAGCGTCTTCTGAGAACACGCTGAGCTCGGAGAGCACTAGTCTGCTTCACTCAGAGCTAAAACAAGCCCAAGAACCACAGAGGAAGTGTGGTCTCCTCCAGACTTTCAGACTGGGATTCACTTTAATTATGTTTATTTCCTGTGAGGAACCAGCTGTGGAGAAGGCTTGCCCACTGCAGATGTATTTTTCTGGCTAAAAATTCCAGAAAACCAAAACTGGAGTGTTCAATGCCAAAGGCTACAGTCATTCAATAGCCCATGATACTCAACTGTCATGAAAATAAAATGACTTCAATATTAGCCATAAATATACAAATAAAAAACATTGCATATTTCATATTTTTGTACTTTATTTTGTGCAGTCTTGTAATTAATATAAATTATACACTATTTTTTTTATAAAGGTCCATTAAAGATGCCACATATGCTGTCACCTAACATTCAACTAATACATAAATGATTAGGCTAGATATTAAATGCAACAGAATTACAAGCTGAATGTAAATGACTCAAAGTAATCTACCTCTACATCTAACCCTGCTAAATATGCTAAGCTTAACCCTAACCTTGAATCAACTTTTAATTTTAACCCTAACACTCCAGTTAACATAAAATTAGGCTGTTTTTTTTTACACTTTTACATTACATTACATTACATTTGGCAGACACTTTTGTCCAAAGAGACTTACAATAGTCAAGTACAAAAGTAATAGGAATTAAGATAAACCATTTTTAGATAGGGCTTAAAGGAGGTCGAAGGGAAATAAAGGGATAGAGAAGTGAAGGAGGGGAAGAAGGAAATGAGGTTAGAAGTAGTTAGTGTGTTAGAGGTGTTAGGAGAGTAAGTGCTCTTTGAAGAGCTCTGTCTTCAGGAGTCTTTTAAAGATAGCAAGAGATTCTTGTAGTTGGTTTCTCTGATCAGAATCAGTTGATAAGTCTGTTTACTTGGAGTATTTTCTCCCGCTGTTTGGTTTGGTTTCACACAGGCATAAACCTAAATGCACCAAAATGCGCATCAATAAACCACGCAAGCACATCATCTCCTCTGATTGGTCAGAGCTGTCTGGTGCATGAGCAAGAAAGTAAGTATAGTGAGAAGATTCTGTGTTTCAGCGTGTATATCTGTGCAGCTGCTTTAACACTAAAGGCTGTAAATTTGTCGCTGTTCTTTTAAAACACAGTGTTTGGACGTGCAGCGCAGATGTATATGTACATGCATTTGTTCATAGTTGTGGTAATAAGCGTTATCTGACTAATATATCAGATTAAATGCGCCTTATCAGCAGTTTAGCTCAATTAAAAAAGAAGTACATTTGATGGCTGCATCAAATCAAGACCGGATCACGTTCTCACCACAAGTGAACAACTCCACCTCCTCTAGCAGGTCTCAGTACGTTTTTTTTAATCCTCACCCAAGTATGATTACAGTTTTCACACCTGCTCAATTGATCTTAATCGGACCAAATAGTGCTGGTGTGAAAACACCCTTAAAGGTTAAGGTTAGGGTTAAGGTTAAGGGTAAGGGTTAGGTTTAGGGTTAGAGAGTCATTAACATTTACATAAGAATTTGTTTGCATCAACATTTAATCAACATTTGGTTGAATGTTAGTTGAATATCTACAATGCATCAACAATGGATCATCCAAGTAAAGGGTTCTACACTGATTTATTTTTTTTACACTGATCACCATTAAGAGTTAAGAAATCTTCTGATTATTTAAATTATTGACGCTACTCAATTTCATTTTATACGTTTAAACAGTATTGGAAAAAAAACTGACTGTACTTTTCTGTAGTATTACATATTGCAATTTTTAAAAATACAGTAATTTTTATTGAATACACTCAATAAACTAATATGTCACAATATTAATAATGCACTATGTGCATTCAGGACTGGACTAATATAAGCTGAATTATGTATGTAGATATGAGTTTCACATGTCATGGAAAATAAGAAAGTTTATTTAAGTTAAATATCATAACACTGCAAATATTGCAATCTGAACAGTGTCCACATTGCGATGACAATGTGCATGCCATGTCTGAATTATTTCTAAAATTGATGACTGATATAATTGAATAACAAATGAATAACTTTAAATGCAACCTTATAGTCAATCGCTGGGGTGCAATGGAAACTCTAACCCTTATTCACAACCTCCAAACTCTGGATGTGAGTCACATAAGACCATGCAACAGAAAGGGGGCAGACTCTTCAGATTGAAGAAATGTTTGAAGTGTATTGCTGTTCTGTATCATTGCAAATATATTAATGGAAACATTGAGATGGCTGGTGAGTTTGGTAACCCTGAATGGTTAAAAAGCAAGAGTAAGTAAAGCATTTTCCAAGTTTGATCTTTCCAACCTTTGCAATAGAGCGAGCTGAAGCCATGCTGCCTGCATGCTGTATATCATTCAGAGAGAATGCACAATTGTAGCTCCACTAGTTTAAACACACCTTTTAACCCAGCAGACCATTCTGATCGCTCCCTCTGAGACCTGTGTATAAATCAACCAGCAACAAACACAAGCTGCAGCAGAGAGGAGCTCCAGTTCCCCTCGATAACTCCACTGTTACAGGAACCCACAAACCATATAAGTGCACTTTTACATTTGAGAGCAAATGAGCTAAACAAGTGAATATATATATATATATGACATATGTGGCCTATACTAGGACTGTGCAATACGGTAAAAGCTAGCGCACACCACATTTAATTGCATTCATCACTTCTAACAAAGAAAGTTTTATTTGTAAACTGTGCAATTCAAAAGAATTTATTCTGAGGAGCAAATGAATGAATTAATGAATGAATGAATAACTGACATAGACTTAAAAGCTCCCTGTAATGAACATAAGTCAGCAACAGATGCTGTAAATACTGAATGTCTCTTACAATACTAGACCAGTTTCATAGTTTGATGCAGCTTTATTAGCCTAAATATGTAAAAAATATATATAGAGAGAAAAAAGAAAAATAGAAGATGTTAATACATGCCAAAGAATATTTTCTATAGATTCGAGGCTACAAAAATACGTCTTAAAGAGTTACTACTCTCTAATACATTTTTACATTAATAGCTTAAATGTATTGCTCTGTAATAATAACATATACCAGCCCTGCTTAAAATGTTTAAAAATGAGGTGCATTATTACTGTATTTTTTATAATTATAAGGCGCACCTGATTATAAGGCAAACTATCAATAAACCTCTATTTTCTGGATTATTTTCATACATAAAGCGCACTGGATTACAAGGTGCATTAAGCAACACTAGTCAGAAACAGAGGAGCAGGTCTTGCTGCTGGGTAGTGGTAGTGGTGGTGGTGGTGGGGGGGGGGGGGCTAAGTTAAGTTAAAGCTAAGCTAAGTCAAGTAAATAAAACTGTAAATCTGAAAAAAAACATTTTCTTTTAAAGTCAATCAAGTGCTGTATGTTACTTCTCTCCTGAAAGCTGTTTATTTAGGTGAGTAGGTGAGTAAAGCATTTACATTTATTAACAGCACGATTTACAGATTTCCACTGGGCGCAGCATTATTAGCTTTAGCAGCTAACCTGAGAACCCTGAGTGTCGCGATATTAGCTAGCGGTTCGTCCCACGTAGTTTAATAAGTTTAATAAAGTAAATGCGCAGGCTACAGTCCGATATAGTTGCCTCTGAACAGAGAAAGAGCTAACGCTTAAGATGGTTAGCAGCTAAAGCTAATTTACAGCAAGCTTAGATTTACAGATTTTCACTGGGTGCAGCTTTATTAGCATTAACAGCTAACCTGTGGAACCCTGAGTGTTCCAGTAAGTCAGCTCGATATTAGCTAATGGTTCCTCCAAGTAAATGCGCAGGCTACAGTCTGATACACTTGCCTCTGAACAGCGAAAGAGCTAACGCTTAGGATGGTTAGAGGCTAATGCTAATATTGCTTCAGCAGTGTTAGCTGGGGTTAACAGCAGGCTACAGGTCGACAATTCTCACCTCAGAACGGCAAAAGAGCTAGCATTTAGCAGCCTAGGCCCAGGAGAACAAAACTAAAACTCCTGTTTAATGCTGCACTTCAGCAGAGTGGCTTTACTGTTTCTTATGTCCTGACTGGTAAAATCTATACATAAAGCGCACCGGATTATATGGTGCACCTGCAATTTTTGGGAAAATTAAAGGATTTTAAGTGTGCCTTAAATTGCAAAAAATACAATCGCGTCCAATTAAATAAAATGAAATAAATGTTTTAATTGCTTTACTATGCATCTTTTCATTAATACAGGACAAATCTTCAGACTTTTATTTTATAAAGCCCAAAAAGGCGGATTAGCCACGATGGCTAACGGCTAACTGGAGATGAATTTTCAAACATCTTACAGCGAGGAGTTGTTTGGTCTGTGTCTGTCGCTGTAAAAACGAACTAATTCACAGAAGCCCCAGATTTTCCCTAATCACTGTGTTGTTGTTTGTGTGTGAAAAAAGCAAGCAGGAGGAGTGTCACTCTGAACTACGGGATCCCAAAGGGAGCATAGGTAGCAGAAGTTAAAACTGAGAGAAAAAATATTTTCATAAAAACACATCATCCTTAGCTTTAAATTCAAATTAATCGATCAAATCAATTTATCGCTTATGATCTAAACATGTCGATAAATGAGTTTGAAACTGTTTGTGTTCATGTACAGTTAACACATAATACACTGGGGAGCAGAGTGGTCCAGCGGTCTAAAGCTCTGCCACTATGATTGGGAGATCGCAGGTACGAATCCCGGTCATGCAGCTTGCCATCGTCTACTGGAACCCTGAGAGAGCACAATTAAGAGAGCAGAGAGCACCTTACTCTCTCTGGGTGGGTACATGGAGCTCTTTCCCAACAGCTCTTTCCCCACATCACTCCTAGGGTGATGTTGATCAGCACAAGGCGTCTGTGAGCTGATGTATCAGAACCGCTGTCGGAGTCGTTTCCTCCGAGCGCACTGTGATGCTACTCGACAATGCTGCATCAGCAGCAGTTTAAAAAGAAGCAGTGGCTGAATTCACATGTGTTGGAGGATGGGTTGAGTAATTGGTCTTGTAAATTGGGAAAAAAAAACGTAATACACTGGATTTTGAATATCAGGGTCACATTTAAACAAATAAGACAAAGGGGATTAATCGTGATCACTGAAGCTGTAGCATTTGTATAACAGCTTACTCAAACCACAAGTCTCAACACTTTTGATGTGCACCAAACTGAAATAAGAGAAGCGATGGTATCTACAGCACTCTGCCAAAAGGGGCTTTCCTGCAGTGGTACGCAAAATTCATCTGAACTTCCCCAACACTTCATTTTTGTTTTTCAAACCCTTAGTGTGATAATAAAGAAGATTTCTATTCCAGGACAATATGTAGAGTCTCAACAAGTTTCATACTGACAGACTATTCTTTCACTCTCACTGCTAATGGAAAAGTAGAATGTGTAGGTTTAGCATCCAAACGTATTTCCTTTCTTCAGTTCCTAGAACTAACTGCCTGAGTGACAGGATGCTAAAAAGCTGCAGTTAAAATAACTCACAGTGTTTGTTAATAAAAAGATTCTTTATTACTATAAGATTATGACTATGATTTTATTACACCTAAATAATGAATTTTCTAACTGTCTACAAATAGGAGGTGGGCGATATACCTCAATATTTCAGGGTATATTTACGAGACGATCTTTTTGCCAATAATGACGAACACAGAAAAATGATTGCCATTTGAATTTGAATGAATGCCATTTAAAAATATATTGTTTATAGTAGCTATTGTATAGGTAAAGTAGTTATTTATTGAAGTATATTTCAAAAAGATAATAATGCTACAAACAAACATTATATTTTTATATAGTTTAACAATTTTAAACATTCAATAGAAACACTTAGAAAAAACTTTTTTTTTTAACAACAGTAACATACCAAATCAAAACATGATAAATACTGTGTATTATAAGGTATCTTTAAAAACTGTGATATTATTTTTGACATATCGACAGCTTTATCAGTGCGTGATGATGTACACCAAGGACGGTGGCTTTTATGCAGTTCATATTAATAACAAAATTATACTTTATTGACCGAAATTAAGAAATATATTGTGATATTAGTTTCGGCAATATTGTATAAGTCAAATTTACTTCAAATCTAATCAAATCAAATTTAAGTCAGCTACTTAATAATTGACACTAGTTAAGTAGTCCAGTGGTCTAAAGTGCTGCCACTATGATCGGGAGTTCGCTGGTTTGAATCCCAGTCATGCAGCTTGCCATCAGCTTCCAGAGCCCTGAGAGAGCACAATTGGCCTTGCTCTCTCTGGGTGAGTAAATGGAGCTCTTTCCCCTCATCACTCCTAGGGTGATGTTGATCAGCACAAAGCTTCTGTGAGCTGATGTATCAGAATCGAGTTGCTGCGTTTTCCTCCAAGTGCGCTGTGATGATATTCGGCAATGTTGCATCAGCAGCAGTTTGAAAAGAGGCGGAGTCTGACTTCACATGTATCAGAGGAGGCATGTGCTAGTCTTCACCCTCCTTGTGTTGTAGCATCACTAGTGATGGGGGATATACAGCTGAGTAGCAGCTGAATGGATGGGACAATTAGCTTA
Source organism: Astyanax mexicanus (assembly GCF_023375975.1). Taxonomy (NCBI): domain Eukaryota; kingdom Metazoa; phylum Chordata; class Actinopteri; order Characiformes; family Acestrorhamphidae; genus Astyanax; species Astyanax mexicanus. The sequence goes on along the minus strand of NC_064418.1, from coordinate 11,955,366 downwards.
GCGAAATTGGGAAAAAATGGGGGAAAAAATTAAATAAACTAAAAGTTTAGACCTTCTGCAGTAAGTACTGCTTGCTTATTGTAAAGCGTTACCCTTACATGTGCTAAATGGAAGATGCTAATCTAACATTGCTATCAAACAACAGACTATCATCAATCTATTCTCAGTAAATATGTGTGAAAATCTTTATTTATCTACCTCAAAACTGTATACACATGTTACAGAGAACTGTAGCTATATTATTATATTCATATCGTCCCACTCTGCAGTGCTATTCTGCTTTCAAACTAGGCCGCAGCATATGTTTGGAGTGATATCGACTCTGGGCTGTGGTAAAAGTGGTTCTGGTTAAGTTTATTTATGCACTTACAGACCAGAGTTAGTCACACCATATTCTAAACCACATCAATTTGTCTGCACCAAACAAATAAAGACCTGAATCTACTAGAGATTACTGACAGTATTATTCCAGCATTTGTTAGCAATGTTAGGACTTAGGACATCCCTGTTTAAAGAGTCTAAATGATTCTGTATAATGAACCACTTTACAACACTACTTATGTAAAACCAAGAACACAATGCATTACAAAGAGCATCATTAATTATGTTTAAATGGATTTAACGGACAGCAAATTTTGAATAAAATCTGTTAAATCAGTTTTTGATTAAACCACATCGACTACATCTTTAGAATTTATATTTTGTTTATTTTTCTTGTTTAATTCCTTTTCTCTCTATTTATATCATTATATACAAGAAACATGCACGCATATAAAATATATATAGCTCTGGAAAAAAAAATGATTTTACCAAATTGAAAACCTCTGAAATGTAATCAAGAGGACGATGGATGATCACAAGCCATCAAACCAAGCTGAACTGCTTGAATTTTTGCACCAGGAGTAGCATAAAGTTATCCAAAAGCAGTGTGTAAGACTGGTGGAGGGGAACTTTCGAAGATTCATGAAAACTGAGATTAAAACCCATATTCATATACCTATAAATAGCTAAATCATACAACCTGATTCAGAAACTAAAGTGGTCTCTTACATTTTTCCAGAGCTGTATTATATGTGTAAAATAACTGTCTATCTAAACACTGACATTTTGACACTGTCCGAATAAAACTTCATATGATTGAAATGGTAACATTACAAGAAAAAACAGGCAAAATGTCATTAATGTACAGTACTGCCACGTGTCTAAATTCTATGCACTTTCTATGCTTTTTATTATTCAATTTATCATAAACTGGTCAGTTTTTAGTCTAAAGAACAGCTGATGTTTTCAAATGTCACATTTTTTGTAGGTAAAATCCATTCTTACCTAAACGCTCCTCTCTTTCGTTCTCCTAAATATTGGACGTGACCCACTGACACTGTCCTGACACTGTCCTGACACTAGCTAGACCAGCAGGACAGGCAACACATCCGCTTATGAATGGGAACCCTGCCCACAGTGCCCGAGGAGGAAACGTCCGTCAGCGGGGGGGCTCAGCCGCCCCTTCCTGCGCTCCACAATACGAGGAAAGAGCGAATTTCCTTCCTAATTCAGCCCACTTCATACCAGCGCACCCTCGTTCACGAGGGAACCCTAACACACCCCGCTCTCAAACACAGCCTGGACAGAGACCTCGACCTGTCCAGACAAACCAGCCCATCACCATCAGGCACATCCCTTATTAACTCTGAGTCATAAAACACTGAGTCATTCATAGCAGTTACTGATTCATTAATAGCGGGTACTTAATAATCCATAGTTCATACTGAATCATTTGCAGTAGGTATTAGGGCTGCACAATATATCACTTCAGCATCGATATTGCAATGCACACATGTGCAGTACTCACATCACAGGACATGCAATGTTTTGCTTTTTTTTTTACTTTATTTTATAGTTATTTTTGCTGCTTAATACAGGAAAAAAGGAAATCACACTGATCTCATTTTACATAACAATCTACCAGATTAACAATTATATCGACCCAATATAATTTATTTTATTCCAATTATTGACACATTGGGTGATTTATTAACATCATGTCATGTTGGATCATTGACATCTGACGAAATTTGATGAAACTTCCTGTATTTTTTAATATTGCAATATGTACCGCAGAACAACTAAATATCGCAAAGTAATTTTTTTTCCAATACCAAGCATCCCTAATAGGTATGGAATATTTTATTGCAGTCCGTGAATAATTCATAGCAGATACTTAAACAATTAATAAGAGGCTAAGATGTGAGATATCGGATTGAGTTTAAGGTTCTATTGTGTCTATAAGACCTTACATGGTATAGCACCAAGCTATATATCAGATCTTCACTTCTCCTCTTGGTCTTTGCGGTCCTCAAATCAGCTGCTTTTAGCCGTTCCGCGCTCCCGGCTAAAGTTCAAGGGTGATAGGGCTTTCTCAGTCTCTGCGCCTAAACTCAGGAACAGCCTGCCATCTTTCATAAAATCTTCCCCTACACTAAAAACTTTTAAGACTAACTTGAAGACTCATCTTTACACCCAGGCATTTGAATCTTCCTAGGGAGTTCTTTCTATTGTTGTTTTCTCAAGTGAATTAATTTATTAATTTACTCAAGTAAATTATTCAAGTTTTTTTTTTATAGATTAGAAGTCATTTTTTAATAATATTTTATAGTTTTACCACTGATTTGCTTTCTTTTAAAATCACTTTGGCCGACACTTGATGTCTTTTAAATGTGCTTTATAAATAAATTGACTCGACTAAATAATTAATACAGAATACTCAAACTTCAGAGTGAATACTAAATTATTCATAGTGAATACTCAATAACAGTGAATAGATAATGAATAATACATAGTAATTACTGAATAATTCACAGTGAATAATTCATTATTCATAGTAGTTACTGAATAATTCATTGTGAATGCTCAATTATTTATAATAATTACTGAATGACTCATAGTGAATACATAATAATTTATAGTGGTTATTGAATCATTCACAGTAGATACTGAAAATGCATTTTAGTAATGAATAATATAATACTTCCTGAATAATTCATAGCAGTTACTTGGCCTGTCACAATAATAACATTATCGACTTTTGGACATAATAATATATGGACATGACAGCAATCATTCTGATGACCCCAATATTGCCCATTATGTTTTTTTTTATTAGCAGGAATGAGCCAATATATTGGATTGGTTTAAAATAATTTAATTTCTGTTTTAATTATTTAGGATATCTGAATTTTATTTATTATTAAAAGTTAACTGCTCTTTTGAACATGTGTAACTACATTATTGTGCTATTATTATCATAATGTATTATGTATCATATTATAAGTGTCAGAAAATTGCAATAATATAATTTATCAATTTATCTATTATGTCTCGGGACAATATATTGTCCAAAAAAAAAAAATATTGTGACATGCCTAGTAGTTATTAAGTAATTTATTGTGAATACTGAATAATATATAAGACAAACTAAATATTTTATATTACTAAATATACATATACAAAATAATTCATATTGGCCACTGAATAACTCACAGTGGATATTAAATAAGTTCTAATAGATACTGAATAATTTATAGCGAACTCTAAATACTGGTTTCAGAGAGACATTCTCTCTCTCTCTCTCTCTCTCTCTCTCTCTCTCAGTACAGTGACTTCATTAATCGTTTGTGTGAGTGTCAGTAAGTACAGTGAGAGCCAGGGTCCCACACAACAGCCTGACTTCTGTAAAACACAAGTGCACACTGAAACATGCTCTCTGTTCCCAGCAGCTGAGCTGAGAGCTGCTGAAGCTGAATGCTGTATTGTGTTTTCAGTTCAGTCTGGCTCTCTCATCATCCTGTGTGAAGACACCACTGCTGACAGCACTGTAATTAGCTGCATTTACAGCCATACAGACCTGACTGCTGCCTTTCAAAACTTTCCACACAGTGTATGTGTATGTGTGTGTGTGTCTGTGTCTGTGTGTGTGAGGGGGCATCCAAGTCATTTAGGCCCTGAAGAGCAGCTGTTCCACTCTCAGAGACCACCACTGACATAAACACACAAATGTGCTTTGTTTCAGTTATGAAAATTAAAACACACCCTTATAAAAAAGGAACATATGGTAATAATGTAGTAACTGGTACAAGATTCTTGTAAGACATTATTTGTTATGAAAGTAACAATTACAACAAACTAAAATATAGATTATAGTGTACTACAGGACTCTTTAAAGCCTTTTTAAATGATGGAATTTAGCTACTACAGTGTTACAGCCCCCAAATTGAAATATTTATTTAGTCTGCATGCTTCTTATTGTCACTGTCCAATGAAAAACACTTATCTGCAAAACGGCAACTTTACAGGAGAGAGAAAAACACTTATAAACTTTCAATGGAAGTCAATGTAAAAAGAGATTATTTCAGGTCATTTTGAAGTATTTCTATCGGTTCGTTCATCAAGAAATTTTGGCACAGAGTAAGGAACAGTTTGTCTGTTCAAATTATGTAGTAAACTAGAAATCGACAAAAATGGAGATAAGTGTTTTTCATAGGACAGCGACGTTATGCTTCGTAATTTTTGTGTTTATTTTGCTATGTGCAGTACCAAGACTTGCCACCAGCTTTCTATAAAAGAGATAAAAGAACCTTGTCCTAGAGAGACGTTTAGGGCTCCTCCCCTTTGATGACCTGGAAAAACTGCCTTCTCAGGCCAACCTGGTACCTCCATTTTTACACTCTGTGCTCCTGCAAGCTTTGTATTCTTTTTATTATTTAAAAGTTGGTGAAAAGTTGGTGGTCAGTGTGATTTTGTTTGGCTAGCTTTTTTTCCTGGTTTGTTAGTAGTGAGTAGTGAAGCACTCTTTCAAAATAGCGATCTACATGTTATGCAGTTGTTTACTGCATACTCCTCATTTCAAACGTATTAAAAAAGGTTTTCTTTTACATATAATAAAATGAATATTGAAAATTGATTTTATTTTTACATTTCTTGTACTTTTGAAAACAAAGTATGTGATACACCTATTAAAAGTCCCAGATAGAAATATGTCCAACCACCAGCACTGGGTTGTAAAGTAATGGTACTACATTCAGTGCTATCCACAGGGCTCCAGACTAACATGGTCCCACCGTCCCTGGGACGATAAAAATTGCACATGGGACAAGATTAAAGCTCTTTGGGACAGATAAGCTGTGTGCGATGCAACTGATTATGAAATGTTTTTGAGGAGAATGCCTGCTGGTTGAAAAAAAAAAACGTTCCTAATGCTTAGCACAGATTGTATTTACAGATAAAGTCCCACTTTTCAACGTAGCGCCAATCAGCTTGCTAGTAACACTGTATGAGGAGGTGGGGCATGAATTCAAGAAAGTCCAAACCACTGATGACTTTATAGCTGAAGAAAAATCCACAATTCAAAATACAACAGTAATGGTAAAAAAATAAAATATATATACAAAAAAATATGTATTTTGGGCCCAACATTTTTTTTGTTTGTGTCGGGCTGCCAGAAAGCTTTGGGACGGGTGTGAAAAAGTTAGTCTGGAGCCCAGATCCACTACTATAGGGATTAATTAGCATCATTTGTGAATGTCTAATAGCAGTACCTGAACTCATGAATGCTCTTCTTGCTGAACTCGATCCAATCTTCACAGCAATGTTCCAACATGTAGTGTACAGATCTCCAGAAGAGGGGAGGTTTTACTGCAATAAATGGGGAGAAATATGGTATTATTTACTGCCTTTTATTCAAAAAAAGGTAGAATGAGCAGAGGTGTCTGTACTAGGTTAAGAGAATTGGTGACATATAATATGATATGATGAAAAACATAAAAAAGCCAATGTTAAAATACCTGTTTTTATTTGTACATTTATAAATACTGGTTATCTAGCTTGGTGAGGGTGATCATGTTTGTAGACCAGCTAAACCATCAAAGTCATTTCAAAACACAACCTTTGCTACCAAAAATAAATGGATTTTTAAGTAGCATGGTCAGTGTTGGCCAACTGTAGTAGTGTGGTCAGTGCCGTTTGGTCCTTTTCCAGCATACAATAAATACATCAGCATATATCAGTTTGAAATATTGGCCAAATACAGATACCAATATCACTGTGCATACTTAAGTTTTATAATCACATTATAATGTATAAATAACCTTAATAATTTTAGAATCCACTGCTCTTTAGAAGTGTGTCTCTGCATCATTTTACTAATTAAAATCTTAAAATCACAATAATACAGCTCAACATAATAAAATAAATATATAAAAAATAAATGATAATATATTGTCGGAAAATACAAATTTACAAACAAAAATAGCTACAGCTTGACAATCTCACTGTATATATATAATCCACTGCTGACTATTTATGTCATTTTATTTTAATAATAATCGCACATGCATTTACTGTTAACGTGAAATAAACCAAATATGCTGCACTTTATTTTTATGGTAGATTGCTCTTACATTATTTATTTCTTCCAATATTTTAAAACAAAATCAGGGTCTTGATAAGTTACTATCTACTATTTAAATAAAAAACATATATAGATTATTTTTGTTTCTAATACATTTTTAAACCCTTATATTTATGCTTAACACAACTGTAATATTTGCTTTGCAGCAGTAATATATATATATATACTTTTAATTAATTAAAAAATGTCAATGTTTTGTTATATCCCCAAGAATATCATTATTTGTTTCTACTGAACTCATGAAACTCTTATATGTATTATTAATAAAATTATAATATTTGTTTTGCTGCAGTACTATATTTTTAAAATTCATATTAAAAAATGTATGTTTTGTCATATTGCCAAAAATATCATTATTTGTTTCTACTGAATTTATGAAACTCTTATATTTATGCTTAATACAACTATAATATTTGTTTTGCTGGAGTTATATAATCCTAGTTACTTTTTTTTTAAATGTCAATTGTCAGTTTTGTCATTATGCTATTAGAATATTGTTATCATAAAAATACTGAATATTGTGATATCATTTTAGGGTCAAATTGCCCAACCCTGGTTTCTCATAGTTCACTTCATTATTTAGAGCACTACAGTACCAGTCAAAAGTTTGGACACCTCTTCTTATTCAATGTTTTTGTTTATTTCTTTAATTTATTTTCTACATTGTAAATTAATATTAAGAACTTGAAAACTAAAGTATAAAACATATTCTGGTTTGTTTAACATTTTTTGTTTACAGAATAATTCCTCATGTGTTGTAACAACAATTATAAATCTAATATTTAAGCTTAATTTTAAGCTTAGCTTTAAAATAGTATTTTCTATTTGGAGTCATCCTTTCAGTGTACTTACTTCTATTTAACAGTCCTTATTAATAACTAATAACTTATTATTAATAACTGAAGGAGTTTATCGTGTATATAACTCGTTGTTTTAGTGTATTAAAGCCACATTAAACTTTTTTTCAGCTTAAGTTTTTTAGCAAGACTCTCTCCTAACAGACGCTTCTTATAACCGTAATTAATCAGATTTGTTTTAATAAATGAGCAATAATATCTTACCAGTGAAGTGTCTGGGGTCTTACCGGGAGAGAATATGTCGCCAGAACTCCCCCGCATCCCTCCAGCACCAGAAAACAGACTTTATTCAACAGGTTTCCTCCTAAACTCAGAGAAAAGCATCGCCGTGCCTTCCTCTCCCTCTCCTCTACTCCGCCATATAAACACACACTACAATAAAAGACTCTGAACTGAGGAGAATTCACACTTAAAAAAAAACAGTCCGCTGGGTTTGTTTTACCACCAGGGGGCGCTGCCTAAAGAGAGTGCAAAATAATTATGAATGTTTTATTAACCAAATAACTGGATAAAATACTGTTCACTGTTATACACGTGAAAAAAAAAAAACATACAATTAAATGTTTTAAAGTTTTTTTTAAGTGTTACGTTTAGAGAAAGGAAAACACTGCAATTCAGCATAAGAATCTCATTCTGTGAAACATGGTGGTGGTAGTATCGTGGTTTGGGCCTGTTTTGATGCATTAGGGCCAGGAAGGTCTGCCTTTAATGTTAATGGAACAATGAATTCTGAATTTTAAGCGATATTATTGTCATTTTAAGACCCTTAAATGACTTTTATTTTTATTTTTTATTTTTTCACCTTTATTTCACCAGGCTAGTCATTAAGAACAAGTTCTTATTTACAATAAGCCTGGCGCTGTTATAGTGATAAATAAATAGCGTAACAATACAATTATGCCCCTTTAAGGGTATACAACACAGTTTTGATTAATCATAGATTGGGAAATATCTAAATTTTCTTCACCTACTGCAGTCCACACTGTATGTATGGAGTCACAGTTATTGAAGTATTGGTCATTGCGTGACTGGCTAAAATATTACAAATAAACGTAATAGATAATGTCTCGATTATCATATACTACTGAGATCATGTCCATTTGTTGTACGATACATTTTCAATACAGAATACATATTATTTATGTATTCATAAGTATTTAAACTCCAGTTATACATTTTAAAAGTGCTCTTGCTGTATGTTCAGCATCAACTGGCTTACCAACCACCACTCAGCTCATAGTAGCAGTAATGCTAGCGTATTTACTGTTTTGTGTAGAAAACAAATAAACATACAGGTATATTTTCTTTGCCTTTTTAGCGACACACGCCATTATACTTTCCGAAATTAAATGAATATCTTAAAAAATTATATAATTAATATTTTTTATTTGACTTTTTAGCCGTTTACCTCCATTCACCCCATTCATTGAGGGCTCGCTCGCGGGCTCCCTCTAGCGGCTACCACTAATTTTCCTATTTCTAAAGTGAGCTATATGAAGTGCGCAGTCTCTCCATAAACCGGCTCTGCTTCAGTCTTCAGCTATATCGCAACCGCCGCCGCCGCTGCTATAAATAGAATGGACCGGTCTAGAGGAGGGGTGTTTTCCGCTAAATTAAGATCGGATTTCGAGCTCAAATCTAATCGTAAAGTTGTGATATAGCTCACACAAGTTATTATCAGGAGTTATACAAGTTTATGTTCAAGAAAGTTAATTTTCATCAGTGTGTATCACTGTTTATCCTCCCCTCTCTTCTGCAAGAATGAACTGATCCGCCTCTCCGCTCAGTTTAAGGTGGCAGCAGCTGCGCTAAAAACGCCTCACAGACAATAAAGGAAGATTAAAGTGATAAATATAGAAAGAAAGTGTCGGATTTTAATATAGAAAATGTGTTTGGTATTTGGGTCTGTTAGACTTTAGCATAGACATTTTAGCCGTTTGCTGTGCTGTTTTAAAGTTTGTGAACTAGAATTTTCTATATTTCTGCATAAATACGATCTAAAACATCATCAGATTTTCACATAAATCCTAAAAGTAGATAAAGGGAACCCAGTTAAACAAATGAGACAAGAAGATTATACTTGGTCATTTATTTGTCGAGGAAAATTATCTAAAATTACAAATTTGTGTGTGGTGTGTGATGTATATTGAGCATACACAAGCTGTGAACCTCTAGGATTAGCAGTTGGATTAAAAGGTAAAATCCAATATGACATGCACATTTTTAAAACACCAATTGTTTTTGCTCGAAATTGTCTGAAAACTCAAAAAGTGCCAAAATAGCACACAGGGGACACCGTCTTTATAACCTGTTTATTACCTGTAAACGACCAGGGTTAACCTTTTCATGGCAACATACAATAAATAAAAAATAATAATAATAATAAATATATATTTTAGAAGTTGTTTAAAAATGCATATGCAAGATGATGCAGATTTGACACAATATTTGCGGCAATTACCGAACCGGCCGCGCGGTGGGGCCATTTAACAACATTTCTCGATAAATGGACCAATATCTAATCTTTCAATATAAATCTTTTTATTGTAAATTTGCCGTTTTGTAGATACTTGTTTTTCATTGGACATCGACCTTAGCACCACCTCGAGTGTATTACTGCTTAAATCAGATTTTAGGAAAAGGATACCGGCCCTTAGGTATTATACATACAGTCTACCTCTTTGGAAAACATTGGTTTGGACACCCCTGCTTTAAACAGCTTTTTTGCTTTTCTCTCTAGGTAGGACGCAAGTGTTAGGGCGTAGGGTGTAGGGACGTTTAGTTCTGAGTGGAATGGGACGCCCCCTGCTCGCTGTGTGCAGTGGAAAGAGAGAGAAGGATTTGTTCTGATGCTGTTCATGTGGAAATGAACCCCTTTTACCGGTAGGTGGGAGTTTAAAACTTCATCATAATCAGTCTGGAGAGTAATTTAAAGGTGTTTGCTCGTTTTAAATGAAGTTTAGACGCTTGTTTTGTATGTTTGTGTGGCAACGACCTCTAACTGCAGCCTGTGTTATAACCCTAACCTAGCCCGGCTAGCTAAGTTAGCCTGATAGCTAGAAGGCTAGTAACAGCATTGGTCCTTAGCTAACTACATGCAACAAGCTAACAAGCCAAGCTAAGCTATTTAGTGATATATAGGAATTATTTAACTGTTTTGTTCAGAATGTTTAGTTGGAGAAAGACTGTAAGGCGTAATTTATGTTCTTACTAATAACTTCACTAACTAGTTAACATGTTAGCTAACCTAAGTTAGAATTCCTCTTAGTGTTTAATATATTGTAATATATTGTATTAATGTATTAATATATATTATTCACACCAGACATGTGCAAAAGTCTGTGCACCCCTGGTTACATCACCTGTAACTGTTCGCTACTATTGAATTTAGTGCAAATGCTAGATAGTTAAAGTAATGCCTCTACAGAGATTACAATATGCACATTCTATTATTTACTTAATTTGACACATTTAATTAAACAAAATATAATGTCTGACCTTTAGGTTTAAGGCAATTAGTGTTTATGTATAAAAAACTAGGACTGTCAATCAAAAAAAAAAAAAATTGCACAATTAAGATGGGATTAACTGTGCTTCTTATTTTCGTAATTTTCTTTTTAGTTCATTACTATTACCTTACATTCAGCCAGTTACTGACACACCAGTTTTTTTACATTTAATAAAATAGTGTAATGATATGATATATATATATATATAATATATATATATATATATATATATATATATATATATATATATATATATATAATATGTATATATATATATATATATATATATATATATAATATGTATAATATAATATATAATAATGCAGTTGCTCTATATCAATGCCTAGTTTTAGCACATGGCGTACTGTAGTGGCCAACATTCCCCATAGTGAACTAGAGGTTGACGATTGAAGATTCCTTGGGCAAGAGTTCTACAAGACCCACGGTTCACATGATGTAAAGGCTTTGGATAAGCATAAATATAAATGTTTTCTTTGTAGAATTTGTTAATTTAGAACATTAGCAACATTTGTTTAAAGAGATTATTAAAGTGGACAGGTGACCAGCATACACCAGAATTTGATTTCCTTAATCAAGTGTTATGTACTATTCTGCTACAAACAAAAAAGCCCAAAAAGTAAGAATCACAAAGTGTTGTTAAAAATTACTAAGTTTTGGAAGGAGGAACATGCGTGAAGCACCTGAAAATCTTTGCGTTAACTTTAAAGGGACTCATTTTGTTAATGTAATATTTGTTTATTATTTACAGAGTTTCCAGCAGCTAGAGAAGATGATGGCCTCTGGTTTCTTGAAGTTCTCTGCGCTGTTGCAGAAGTACCGGACCCCTCTTCTTCTCACCGGCTGCGGGGGCGTCTTTGCTGCCAACATATTTTACCATGTCTTTCCAGAAAATACTTACAGGAAACTGTACCAGGCCTGGAGCAAAGGAGAGCCGGCCACACTCTCAGAGAAACTGGAGAATGAGTTTCAGCTGGTACTGAAGGATTTAACCGTGGGCTCCCCTGATAAATACAGCGCTTTTGCTGCCTTCGGTTTCCATCCTGTTGGGGCGGGGGTCCCCTGGCTGCCCGCAGGTGCACAGATTGGCATCCCAGCCAACTTCAACAGCACAGTGGATGACCAGGCTGGAATCACTAACCGAACCATTCTCATCAATGGTAAAGAGCTGGAGTGGGACAGTGAGCTGGGAACGGCTCTGAAAAATGCACTGCTGTTGTCCCGGGATGCTCAGAAATTTGCGGTGGCACGAGAGGTAAGATGATAATTAGCATTTTTTTTTTACATTGTACTTTATAAACCTGCGGCTACTCTGTCACCTGTGAGCTAACAATTTAGGAAGTTTATGATGCCAATTTAACGTATTGAAAACTGAATGTCTCTGAAATATTTCTTGCTTTGTTTACTCGCATGGGCTTAAGAAGTCAGGGTAGTGTCTGATAGATGTCTGTAAAAATTAAACAAATATTTATGTTCACATATTCATACAGTGCCTCCAGATTATTTCTAAGTTAATTTATCTGGTGAGTTCTGGGTTACCCTGCATTTGTGGCTACAGTTATAATGTTTTGAGTTCATTTAATGAGGAGGTGCAGTGTAGCCGAAATTAGTTCACTTGAATATTTAACCCCTTTGCCATAAAAAAATTGATCTTTAACATTTGTGTCTCTTTTTCAAACCAAGAAATGATATTATTTGATGACAAATGATGTCATAACAAGAAACAAGCAGGAAAGTGTCCAAGAGGCATGATTACAATGAAAAAGTTCCATGGGTAATTTTTTTGGGTGACTCATTTGTACCAGAGAGGGTCTTTAAAGTTAGCCGGAAATATCCCAACCGTGTAGATTTGTTTTGTCTATGGATTGTCATAAAAACTCTCTTTGTAAATCAGTTGTATAGCAGTAAACTAATCTGCTAATCTCAGTCCAGATCAACTGAACTCGTTTAGTTTGTCTGTAGTTAAAAAAAAAAAAATTGGATGGTTCAGATTACCGAGGCTATCACCACCAGTCAAGTAATAAGAAAGGTGATTTCTGTATCTACTGTAACTGTAGATGAACCCTTGTTTTTCAACAGGGCTAATGAGTAATCCACTGGAAGGAAAAGTGCAATTGTACAAAATGGGTGCACTAGACATATATTGGCAGGAAGGCAGAAGGACGGCACCTCAAAAGGCAACTTGCTGAATTGACAAAATGCCAATTCCATGCCCCTCTGCAAACTGTTAAATGTCAAATATAGGTACACACAGCCCACATTGGATGATTATTAGGCATAATAAGACCCTTCATTAGAGTGGTGCTTTGTATCACAATATCAACCCATACTGATTATACCCTCCGCCATATGTTCCAACAGGTTTCTCGGCTGGAGAGCGGTGGACCACTTCTGCAGGCCGCCGTCGCCCCGATCTGTCTGGCTGGAGCCTGTCTCTACAGTGTGGCCCTCAAACAGATGTTCGGGCTTCTCTCTGGTTCTCTTATCTTCAGGGCTGGAGTTAACGTGGTTGCACTGAGTCTGGGAGCTGTGTCATATTTTTTAGCCTCTGATGCAGCCAGCCAGTGGCTGGAGTTTTACTCGGACAAGCGGGCTGCCAGCCTGTCACATGACTATGCTAAAGGTGGAGTGGAGTTTTATGATAAGATTCTGTCCAGAAACAAAACCCTGAGACATCTGATGGGGCAGAAAGGGCAGGAGATGTACGCGCCCAGTGGGAATCTGTTCCCTGCCAACGTGCTGAGTCTCAAACATGCACCGTATACATCACGACGAGATGGGATTCTGAGCCTTCTGAAAAAAGAGAAGATGTAAAGACGTGTTTAGTCGTGGACTTGGTTAATTTAACCTAGAAATGATGATAAATGGCAGTGGTAAAAGGTGTAATGGTAATGAGTATGCAGTGTTTTCTAGCATTTTTCAATCTCTAACTGTTGCACCTTCATCATGTATGTGGTTCATGTATAGCAGGCAGCTATCCCACTGAATAACAATGCTATCAGGCACTATGCATAGTTTTTTTTTTCTGTTTTCTGTTGTACTTTCTTATAATGATTCAGAAGCTCCAAAGATATTTGGGAGAAAACTTCTATTCTCATCATTTGGAAATTACAATTTCTGTCATAGATGATTCAGGTATGATTCTAACTACAGGATGACGACACGACATCAGTCAATAGTGCTGTAGTTTCCCAACCACAGGCTCAGTAAAGAAGGTGAATGTCGCAACACATGCTCTTAAGTATGCAGAAAAACTAAAGTGTGAGTGGTTAGAAATGTACAAACTCTGGAAAATGATCATGCATATACATTGAATAAATTGTTATATTCTTACTTGCGTCTTTAGGGTTCTCTTACTTTGGATGTTTTAATGAATTTGTAGGAGTGTAAAAACTGCATGTGATGTATGGTTGTGTGCAATACAATCCTCTCATTACAAAACACACCAATTAGTACACCCCATAAAAAATGTTTTTAAACATATTAACCATTAATAATATTAATTTGAAATGTCTTTAAATATAATTTGTAAAAAAAAGTATTGAATATAAATGCTATTTCTTGCAAGGAAAAAGTAAACCCCTATATTTATTACTATATAAAATGTCTTAATAAAAATGTCTCAACAATACTTTTACACTTTAAAGTAAAAGCTTGAGTTCATACTTTTGACTCCTTTGACAGGCATGTCAAAATAACAGTTTTATTTCTGGACAATATATTGTCCCAAAAATAATTGCGATAAATGATTTTGCAATTTTAAGACAATTTTATACCACTTATGTAATTCTACCCTATATAATTAGATATTATTATATAATTATACCTACTTAAATGCAATGAACTATTAATTATTAAGAAAATAGTTTTTTTTACGTTTAAATAATTCCATGTAAATGTCTAACCAGAAAAATAATCTGATGATTTATTTTCATTCGTATTTAAAATTAAACAGACTAACTCATAGGCCCTCATCTCTTAATCACATCTCTACTCCCTTGTGCTGAACGTGGGCCAGAAATAGAGCTGAGTAATTAAGACTGTAACCATGTTAGAGCCTAATAACTGTCAAGACACTCACTAAGTGTGTTAAGAAGTAATTCCTAAATGAGCTCATGTTAATTTTACCAGTGCCTTAACAGACTTCCATTACAGCCATAATGCCAAGCTTGTGTTGGTGTGTTAAAAACTGTATTTTAACACCATAGTATCAACTGCAAATTTTCCTCTTAATATTTTTTTACTTGAAATATATTTATAACATAATGTGGGTTTATGTTTAGTTTTACGATACTGTGTATCGCAAAATCCTAAGTATCGGCCCCACAATCTTGCTCTCAATGGTTTGGTGCTCTAACCACTGAGCCACCACTGCCTGTCCAGTAATTCACACTACATTAATTTATGCACACAACAAATGCAAATGCTGCAAGATCATGCTGTCAAACTAAATTTATACCAGTCTATTTCCACTGTTTATTAGCAAGGTTACTCTAGCATTTCCAGTTGCAGGCTAAAAAAAGAAGCAAATGTATTGATTGATTGACTGTGTCAGGTGAGTGTGATCAATAATATTCACTAGATTTTTTTCACTGAACTGTTCCTTTAAGTCAAAGTTTGCAGTCTTGCGATCTTTAGATATATTCAGTGCTGAGATCATAGCTTATTTAAGCTCTGAATGTAGCAGCAGTCCATGAATAAACAACCACATCTTTAAATTTTTACTGTCTTTAGCAACCAGGTCAGTAACTCATTAAAAAAACACAGGGGATAAAACCAGCTGATGTGGTTTAAAATGTGAATAAAATACTATTTGGCCTGAATACAGTAAGTCTCTCTGGTTCTCCTGTAATGGTTCATTCTTCATTCTTTTCAATGCGTACCAAAGCTAATTACACATTTTTTTTGTACATGAATGTCAAGGCAATAGTGAGATTCAGTTTTTTTTATCTGTGGGAGAATGTCTAATTGGGGAGTTAGAATGATGCACCATGTTTCATGTTGAGTGTTCGCCTTAATTTAATGTGATACTAATATTACACTCCTGCATTACAAGCCTACAACACATTTCAAAAGTTGGGATGGGGAACTTAAGCACAAGTAATAAGATAAACAGATGATCTGATACTGAGGTTTAAACAGGTGATGTCAACAGACAATTGTAATAATGATTTGGTACAAAAAAATAGTACGTATGAAAGATTGAAGCGAGGAGTAACAATTGGCACAGGATCTCCAGTTTGTCAACAAATGCATGGAGAAATTATTGATATGTTTAAAAACTCGCTCATCAGAGAAAGATTGGAAGGATTGGCATATTTCTTCCTCTATAGCCTATAATATCATTGAACAATTTAAGACATCAAGGGATTACTTTGGCAAAGCTTTGTCAAGCACTACAATGCAGACTAACAGGACATTAACAAATACTTAGTTCACAAAAACTTTACAGTGCAAAACAGAAGCTTTAAGTTAACCATGTCCGGGAGCTACGTCAGGTTCTTTGGGCTAAGAAGCATCTTGGATGGCCCATCACACAGTAAAAAATGCACCTTCAAACACATTCCCTTACCCACCTAACTCAGCCCTTCTTAGATACAACCACTGACTGGAACTTGCAGCTACCTCTGCCAACTTCTACAACTGCCCTCAGCACATGGCCGCTAAATCTGAATTAAGTTAGCATCTTGAGGCAGACTTTGCTACAAAACCCCTAGCACTTACCTCAACTTGTCTGCTTACCTCTCACTCTTACTTCCACAAAGTCTGCATACCCCTACTTTTACTTTCATACACTCCATCTACTTTAACGGAACAGTCAGCTCTATAAAATAAACTATTTGTTTGATTTCAGATTACAACACAACATCTGGCCTCAAGGTTGTAAGTGCAATGCACTCTGGGACCTGCAGTTTTCTGCCTTTATCTACTAACATCTTCTCTTCTCAACTCTTGTGTCTTCCCATTCACAGCCACTTATGTCAAACACTGTGCTGGTATCCTATTAAACTAGGCGTACACTGTGCGATTTAAGCCGACGTTAAGCCCGATCTTGTTGGTTGCGACTGAATTTCACGATCATGCTAAATTTTAGCTAGTGGTTAGCTGCTAATGCTATTGCTGGTGCAACCAGCCTTAGTAAAAATCTGGAAATTTAAGCTTACTGTAAATTAACAGAAGCACTTTACTCACCCAAACAAACAGTTTTCAGGAGAGCTCGTTTGACTTTAAAAGAAAATATTTTAATTTAATTATTCCCCACCACCACTAGCCAGCAATGAGACCTGCTGAATTAGAAGGAAAACATGGAGACAACCCTGTTCCTTACTAGTGCCACATGACATGCCTTAGAATCCGGTGTGCCTTATGTATGAAAATGGATCAGAAAATAGATGTTCATTGATAGTGTGCCTTATAATCTGGTGTGAAAAATACGATAACTAGCCTGTTGAAACAGGCATATCATTAATTTCTATCTGTAAAATGTTGAGTGCAGCTGGGCTGCAGGAACAGGATTGAGAAAACTTAGTCAGGCCAAAGGTTAAGACTGTCTAACAGTATAAGAGGTCAGAAACACAGAGAAAATTCATTTTGAACAATCAGTCCCTAGTCTGTCTACTGAAGCTTGAAGTATCTGTGCAGGCTCCTCGCTGGGTGGCGATGTTTCCCGCACTGAAACCGGACTTCTAGACTTCTAGCCCTCAAGCTAATTTAGAGCAGCTATTTCTTTCTTAGTTTTATTGATTTATTTATATTCTCACCACAGTGTGGACGTTCACATATCATATATTAAAACCACAAGGTTATTAAAGCTCTAGAATCAATATTCACTAACAAAAAGAAGCGAGAATGTGAGTGAGAAGCTGGCGAATGAGAAGCGACCTTCAGCTGGTCTGAGTCCTCCTCCCTCCTCCAGCTTAAAGGGGAGAAGACACTGGTGTAGAGCTAGCTTAGCTTAACTAACTACAGTAGCTACTAGCTAGTTACAATACCGCTGTGCTAAGGCGACAAAAAAGGGCATATTTATTATATTTTCTTAGTTTAGGCTTTCTTTTTGAACCCCCTCAACCTCCTCCTTCTTCACCAGCCAGCACTCACTCTCAGCGGGGCTGTGACTGCACCCCCGAGCGCTGGCGGCGCTACGGAGATCTGCTCCACATTTGCCCGCCTCGGAGAGCAGGGAGACCGGACACACGAAACAACAGGCAGCGGTGTACGAGCCGAGCACAAGCGCCGGGCTGCCAAATGCACGAATTTACCCTCCTACTTTTTCTTTTCATCGCTGTGGATTGTAAATTCTCACACTCAGCCGGAATGCTCACTGCTGGATTTTATTTTTGACCGGTTTTAAATGTTTTTCACCCTCCTTTTTCACCGCCAAGAGGCCCCGCGGATTGTAGCGACGTGTAGCCGCCTCGGGGCGACCGTATCGGGGATGAAGTCTCGCTGGGGCTCGCTGTGGGCGGTTTGAGTCAGGAACTCCCCCACCTCCACCACTCACACTAGCTAAATTTCCAGTCGTTTTGTATTCATTTCTCACATCGGAAAGAAAATATTTGCCACGTTTCTTCAAACCTGGACACCCCTGGAACAGTTTATGACGGTAAGATTTTATATAAAGTAGTTTTTAACCTAGTTATATTAAGAAAAAGTAGCTAAACTGGGCTTTCCAACCTAACTACTTATTTAGCCTGCTAGCTGTAACAGTTTTGGCCAATCCAGATTCAGAAAGTAATATTCCATTCCAGGATTTTGTTCCAACTGCCCTCGGCAAATCTGCAGAGCAAATGTACTGGGGCAGCTGGAGTAAAACCTTGGAGTGGAGTTTTACTTTCTGGACCTGGATGTTTAAGCTCTGTAGCTATAGGTTAATAAAGTTTTTATGGCATGGCTGACTCTGGAAAGCTGACTCTGGGCTATGGTTGAACGTTTATGCCTTCAGAAAAATACATTAAAAATAATGTTTGGTGTGAATAACAAGGCAGGGTTAACGTTAGATAACTAAGCAAGAGAAATATAGCTTAGCCAGTTAACTTATGACTGTTCTCCTTTCTAGACAGTTATTTTAAGCTAACTAATCCAGCTAGTACCCTGTATAAGTTTTGGGAGGGCTAGACGATACTGGTGGAATTCTGTATTGTGATGTTTAACGCTATCAAATATCACGGTTTCATATGACATTTAAACTAGCTTAGATAACTAAAAGGACAATTTTACCAGCTGTTACACACAGTGTGGACTGCAGTAGGTTAAGCAATAACATTTATTTTGTTGTCTTTAAAAGCATATAATTGCTTTGTTATGCTCTTCTATTATAATGTCAGTGGCATTTAAATGGTCTTAAATTTGCAATATTGTTTATTGCCGTTATTCTTGGGATGATATAAATATATATCTACTTGGCTGTGATTCTCAAATACTTCTAGCAACTTTATAGTCATAAAAGACCTTGGAAAAAAGGCTTTAAATATATTAACTTACTAAAAATGTTTGGAACTACCACTGCATTTAAGGTGGAACGGAAAAACACTATTATCGCATGCAAGATAAATTTAATAAAAAAAAAGAGATATGTCTTGATTAAACACTCTAGAAGGTTCTAGTGACATTTGAGTGAGAGAAAAAAAAATAGAACTTGATGTTAAGGTTAGCTTGATTTAAATCTATGCTGGTTTAGCTGTCACATTTAAGGTGGAAGGGAAAACTCTTAAGGCTACCTTGTTCGCTAAATATAAGTGAGAGATAAATTAACTAACACCGTAGGTTCTACTGCGACTTTCCAAAAGCACTGAAGAGACTGAGGAAACTCCAGCAAATTTAACATTTACTCATGTGTCTTTCTAATAATGATTGACAGGTTTCTCACAATATCCCACAATAACAAATGGGATGCATTCGAGAGACACTCCCGAGACAGTACCATCTCTCTTGGTTGTTAGCAAAAAGTGTGCAAAAAAGCCCAGCATACATTTGTCCCGATTTGTTTGTTTGTTTGTTGAAGATATTATATGTGATTAGCTGGTATGAGAAGCCCACTATCTGTATGTGGAAGAATCCAGCGAGTCTCAGGAGAGGTGGGATGTCTGCAGCAGCCACCTAGTCTTACTAATACTTAGAAAGCTTGTTTCATGGAGTAAACTAATTAAGGTTTGAAATCTATGATGTTTTACCTATAGTATTAATTAGGGGTGTGCCATATCGTATCGTACGCGATAATATCGCCAACATTTTTGAATATCGTGAACGATATTTTACCCTGAAATATCGTGCCATAACACTTACCCCTAATTATCAAATCAGGGTTCTACTTTTTAGCTGTTTTAAGCAAAAGACAAATTCACACATTTCTCATTTCCTATTATTTATCTACTAGAGACAGATTATCTGTCCATTATCATTTATTTAACTTTAATCCTGGATATATTGAGATATTTGGAGTTCTGTTACAAATCTACTAAAATTCTTGTATTTTTTTTTTATATCTTTATTTTTGTGTCATATCGGCAAGAGTATCGTTATCGCGATAATACCATGAAGTATCGTGATATTATTTTAGGGCCATATCACCCACCCCTAGTATTGATAACATTTTAATTGATTGTTTAGTTTGTAATCATGCTCATAACTACAGTAGAGTTTAATAGGCCCTGCCATAGAACGTTGTGGAACTACAGCAGATATGCTGAACTTATGTTTACCAAGTGCTTTACAGTACATCTGTATAAGTAATCTATGGTGTAAGAGGATGTCATATAGACACTATAGTTCCAAAGACTGCACTCATGTTGTTTTCCTCAGTCTTAAGCTTTCCGAGTTGTCTCAGTAGGCATACGTCACTAAGCAGAAATAAAAACATCCTGCCATGCTAGCTTGCAGGATGAAAATGTGGCCCATCTCCACACAATTGGTGAAGAACCATCTGCAAAAAAGAAGACATTGTCAGATGTGTGTAGGCTACATCTAACTTACTGTGTATAAGAGTATGTGTGTGTGTGGTACATATATTTCTGTGAAACTGAGTTGTAGGTGGTACTTGGAAGTTTTAGTTTGCTTGTGGGTGGAATGCTATATAAAATGCTTGAAACAAATCCCACAGTGAGAGTACATCAACTTAGATATATGTTGTGACATGCTATGAGCGTCATGTACATCTAGTTAGACAGTAAGTAGGTGGAGGATGTTATACTAAGTAAGTTTCAGTATGTGTTCATTTTTCTCCTGTCAAAACATGACTGTAATATTTTTTTAAACCATACTTAAATTGTTTTCAGATTAATAACCACATTTTAGTATCAGACAAAGAGAACCTGAGTAAATACAAAAAGCAGTTTTTAAATGATCATTTCATTTATTAAGGTAACAGAAATCATCCAAAACAATCTAACTCTGTGTATAAAGTATATTTCCTCTAAATTTATTAACTTGGTTGTGCCACCCTTGGCAGAAAAGTCTGCAATCAAGCGTTAGCACTAACTGGTGTATAAGAGTCTTTCACATCTCTGTGGAGGAATTTGATCCCACTCTTCTTTGCAGAATGGTTTTAATTCTGTCACATATAAGTATATTGTCTATCTAGGCTGCAACGATTAGTTGAGATAAGAGTCAGTTAATCACAGTAAACTAACTGCAACACACTACAGGACAGAAACTCAGTGGGAGAGGGGTAGTGCTGGACGATATGGCCAAAATTTATATCACGATATATTCCTTAAATTTGGTCGATACGATATAATTTCGATATTGATATACATACTTTGAAGGCCTCAGAAAACTGCTAAGAAGCCCTGCAATCCCTGCAGCACTGCGAATTTAAATTATTATATAACTGTGTATTTGCACTTTTTGTATTGCTGGCATCAGATACCCTCATTATATGCACATCTATCTATCTATCTATCTATCTATCTATCTATCTATCTATCTATCTATCTATCTATCTATCTGTCTGTCTGTCTGTCTGTCTGTCTGTCTGTCTGTCTGTCTGTCTGTCTGTCTGTCTGTCTGTCTGTCTGTCTGTCTGTCTGTCTGTCTGTCTGTCTGTCTGTCTGTCTGTCTGTCTGTCTGTCTGTCTGTCTGTCTGTCTGTCTGTCTGTCTGTCTGTCTGTCTGTCTGTCTGTCTGTCTGTCTGTCTGTCTGTCTGTCTGTCTGTCTGTCTGTCTGTCTGTCTGTCTGTCTGTCTGTACCTACTACTGTCTGAAAATTTAATTTAAGACTTTGAAACCTCCTTTCACAAAAACTTTAATACTTTAGAAATAAAAGTAGTCAAAATAAATGAATGCTCAATATTATTTGCATATAGCAAAATAATAACATGACATCCCTGTTAAACATAAGCCTATATAACTATTACCAATAAAAATAACTTTAAATTACAGCAGAGGCAGAGCTTCTTATTCTTTGTGAACAAATTTAACAGATTAAAACAAGTGTTTCAACTAGGATATAGAATACAAGAAGCCTTTATATACATAAAAGCAACAAGATTTTCCCGTCAAATAAACAAACCTACAGGCTCTATCAACTATGAATAACTTAGTTACAACATAAGCTATAAAAGTGCTTCAGTCAGTATAAGAAAAATATTGTATGTAGTGGAGTTGCTTGAAGTGGTGGAACAGATTAGATGTATTAACATTACCGCTGCTGGTCGGCTGCACTCTCCGGCACAATTTGCAGCAAAGCGGCAAGGGAGCGGACCCGCTCGTCCCGGCTCTGTTTGGCTCCACCGCGAGACATATGTGCTGAGTAGCGAAGCGGACCCGAGCCTAGCCATTTTAATGTAGCCTTGCCTAGCCTAGCCTATTTGGCTACGTGCCTGTGTGGTTACGTCATCACGCACTGACGTAGCCCAGCTACGGGGGCTGAATGTGTTGAGCTCTGGGGCGAGCTGACGTCAGTAAAAAACGCCTGTCCGTGATTCTAATACATATCGATATACCACAAAACTGATATCACCGTTATTGAAACATTTCTTATCGCGATAAATACCGATATCGAATTATTGTCCAGGCCTAGAGAGGGGTAATGGCTTTTCACTCACATACAGTAGCCTATGACTTTTGCAACTTAGCCTATGATTTCTGCAACCTAATGTTCTGCATCTTAATGCTAGGGCCAACGCTGAACTATAGGCTTCTGTGGTGCAGCTCAAGCTTTTATCCTTAAAAGCATTTTTTCCCTGTACATTACTCTTACTCTTATACTTTTAAAGTAGTTGTGAAACCAGTACTTTTACTTAGAGTAAAAACTTGTGGTGATACAGAAGTATTTTAAACACTAGTATCTATACTTCTACCTACCTAAGTAATAGGGGTGGGAATCGTTTACTATCTCACGATTCGATTCGATTCCGATTTTGGGGGCCACGATTCGATTCAAAATCGATTTTTGATTCAAAACGATTTGAATTATAAAAATTTCTGCTTCTGGCTTATGAATCTTATTGAAAAAAAACCCTCCATAATATACACTGGTCCTGGAGCAGGTAATGTGTTACAAAAACAATAAAATGTGCAGGAATGTGGGTCCTCAGTGACAGAGGAATCACTGGGATATCACAATGACGTTAATGAACAATAAATAAATAATAAATAACACTGCTTTATTACCAGGCTACTAGCGGTGGTGTGTAGGTGACGCTGCTGGGCTGATGTGATGATAGCAGTGGAGCGCTAAAGTTCAGGAGCAGCTGCTGATTAACTAGTTAATTTAAGGTCGTTGTATTTCTTCAGAAAGGGGGCAGGAGGTGGAGAAATTAATTCATATGGTCCATTCCTTAATTCCTCTGTGATGAGGAGCTGAAATTAGCTCTGATTAGCTTATTGTATTTTTCCGTTCCGCCTTAAATGCTGCAGCCCGCTGCCACCTGTAGCGTTATTTAAGGTGGAACTGGAAAGTTAGCTAGTTAGCTAGCTAACAGTTACTGAAACTAACTACTAGCGATCTTTTTTATGCTTGTTATGAAGCATTCTGCCATAAAACATTGAAACTACACGTTAATCTAATGTAATATAGTGCTTGTTCTGCCATCTTACCGGTGATTCTCAAACACCTACGCTCTGTGTGTGTCTGGAAGATCTCCGTTTGAAAGGACAAGCGCTATCCCCAGGGTTGCCAGGTCCAACAAAAATACCCAGCCCAAAATCAGTCTAAAACCCGCCCCTCAGAATCGATTTTGGGACATTTTAAATCGATTCTGAATCGTAGTAAATGAGAATCAAGATTCTTATGTGAATCGATTTTTTGGCACACCTCTACTAAGTAATGAATGTGAATATTTTTCACACCTTTGGCGTTTGGAGAGTGCATCAGGATCATTGCCTTGAATTACTGATCCCATGTTCCTGGACAGTCTGAAGGAGTTAATTTTATGCAGGGCCATTTGTTGGTGCTTCTGGGGAGTCAGCTGTTGGAAGATGATAGCCTGCGGTGAGGGCCCGGGTGGATGCAAACACGCACCTGAGCCGAAAATGCGCAGGACTGGGAGCCTGTGGGGGGCAACAGGGTAAATGAAGGCAGGTGCCTGGACAGTTGTGAGGGGAGCACCTGCTAACTACTCTTCATTTGGGCATAAGAAATACATTTTCAAATCATATAGTAGTTTGTCTTAAAATTACAGCTACATTACTGCTGCAATTCTTGTGCTTTTGGTTTCAAGTGGCAGTAAGGCAAGTGAATGACGTCAAGAGGTGACGCGCCTTCGGCTGCTTCCATCTAAACAAGCAATATTTTGGCTTTACCAAAAATTGTATTGTGCTACAAATCCCTGTACTGTGTCACAAACCCTAGATGACCCCACTTTAAGAATCTTGCCACATTATATGGCTATATACTACTGTGGTACAGAATAAAAGCAATAGTAAAGCTCTTTGGTGATTTTAAGTCTATGCCAGTCAGTGCTGATGCGCTTCTCCAGGTGGGCTGTCGTTTCCGGTTAAGAGTATGATTGGCCGTGGCTTCTGTCTGGTGTAATGGTTGCAGAGGTGTCAAGTAACAAGAAGTATAAATACTTCGTCACCTTATTTAAGAAGAAAATTAAGTTATCTATACTTTACTGAAGTAATTATTATTACTAAATATATTTAAAAATACTTTTTACTTCTAAGCCTTACATTTTCACACAATTATCTGAACTTTTTTAGTTGTTACATTTTAAAAATAGCCTTGTTACTTTATAATTACTATTTCATTTCATATTGTTTTCATTCTGGCTAGTCAGCGTTCCAAAAAAAAAAAAACAATTCAGATAAATCAATGTTAAAACGATGGCTATAAAATTGTGAAACTGTAAACTGTAAAATACTACACATTAACATATGAATATATAATATTGCTGTAGTTACAGTGGCATAACAAAAGTGGAGGACATTTTTGGTGCTATATAGAACCTTTTTTTACAAGGTTCTTTAACCATTTACTGGAGTTTTCCAAGTATTGCAAGATGCCTTAAACCTGGCAAAAATACCAGGTACTCCAGTAATTATTGGATTTGTTTTTATTTATTTAGTTATTTGACTATCACTTTTACTGAATAATTTTTGATGCACCCACAGGGAGTGCCACTATAAGGACAATGGCTATATAGTACTGAACAGTAAATTCTGCAAAGTATCTTTCAAATCATCAGACAATTCTTTGAGGTTTCATGGTTTGAAGAACCTTTAAAAACAGTATTAAAATAGTACTTTTTTTAAAATAAATATAATGTTTCTATACTCCTATACTATACTCTTTTATTCTAGACTATACTTCTATACTATTTTCCCTGTATTGTAAAATAATTTAACCAGGCAAATCAATTTAAAGATTTAAAGCGCTTCAGTAGTGGTCGAAAGAACCTTTTGAAGAACCACCGGGTGGTCCCACATTAAGAATCATGGCTATATTGTTCTGTAGAGTTCTGTGCAGTATGATATCACAAGTTATTTGAATGTGTTTGAAGTAATTTGATTGGACAGTTCTTGACAGTTCTTTTCCCATCACTGACTCATCATTTCCTCCAGGGTTCCAGAATTGTGATTGTTGAGTTGCAAAGTGAAGGGAGGAGACCTGCCTAAGAAGAGACCTGCCC
The DNA here is from genome assembly GCF_023375975.1 of Astyanax mexicanus. NCBI lineage: Eukaryota > Metazoa > Chordata > Actinopteri > Characiformes > Acestrorhamphidae > Astyanax > Astyanax mexicanus. Next base: position 11,929,449 of record NC_064418.1, on the reverse strand, counting down.
ATTACTGGGAATAGTAGTAATGTCGTCATTTAGTCCGGTTCTATCTGCCTTTCTACACAAACCTTCCCGAGGTGTTACAGAATGGATGATTAGCAGCCTTGTCATGTCCTGTCAGCACCTGTGAAGTGAGGCAATAATGCGTATTATATATTGTCTGGTGAAAAAGTGGCACAAGCTGTTTACAGTAATTACTGTTACCTTACAGAAAAAAAGTCAGTACTGTACTGTAGTTGTAATACTGTAAGTAGGCCTGTACTTTACAGTAAATGAAAAAAAATGCATGATGTCCTAGAATGAACTGCAATAAACAATAGTATTTTATATATGTTGTGTTATGTTTATATATATTATTTTATATATGTTATAAATATTATATATGGTATAATGTAACAACACAAAAAAGCAATTACACTATTAAGAGTGATTTCATATTTTATATTTTAGAATTAAGAATGTTAAGGTTTTAACGTAATGTAATATAATATATATATTTTTAAATTTGACAAAAATCAACATGCAATAAACCCACTTATTTAATAAAAGTGTACATTAGAGCTGAATAATATGATTTTTCAGCAATTGTCAATATTTCAATAACATTCCCGTGGACCGATTTGAGTCGTTCTCCAGGTGCTGGTGTTTTGAGCTAAAGAACAGAGCAACATATCACATCAAACAGCAGAATTTACAATATCTAACCTGCACATGAAAGACATTCTTTTATCAAACATCAGTTAATTATTTAATCTTAGAACACAGTTAATACAATAAATAAAAAGATTTACACTAAAAATAATCCAGAAAAGATTATATTTGTTTTATTTAAATCTAAATTATTTATTTTCGTCCAAATATGGTCAAATTCTAATAATATGTGCATTATTTTTTACAAGCATTTATAAATATATACATTCTTTGTCATTTTATGCAGATAAAGGTCCATCAAAGTATAAATTGTTGCAGCTTTTTTTGCCTGAAAATGACAAAGTATTTATAGAAAAGTATTTATAGAAGCATCTATATTAAAGAATAGCCCCAATGCTAACTGTATTCCTAGATGGATTTTCTGATATCAGAATGATATTAGTCCCTGTGCTGGTTAGATATGGTATGTACTGCAGTTGAATGCGATATGTGTATTTTCTGTTATGAAGCTCAGGAAAATTTGGCATTGCTTTATAGTGTCATTGACGCATAATATAATATTTGATAATCGTGATTACCATTTCTTCAGTAACTGTTTGGGATGCAGTATTAATGATTAATTTCATATTTGTTGTCTTTAAAAGAGTACAATTGCTTAATTATGCATTATATTATCCTTCTCTGTGTCATTTTAAATGGTCCTAAAATGGCATTAATCTTGTTTATCGCAGTTATTTCTGCGACAATATGTCATCCACCACAATGTGTTTATATGTGTATATATGTAAATAACAACTACACATGTATCTCAATAAACAAAATCACTTCTCGAGCATGTAAAGCAACATAAGCTTCTCTCACTCTCTCTATTTCTCTCTCTCTTTTTCTGTCTCCCTCTTTCTTTCTCTCTGTGTGTGCTGGGCAGCTTGTTTACTCTGCGGGTGTTGTGTCAGGGTTAGGGTTACAGCTCACACTCAGCCACAAAAAAAGAAACAGCATCTGTTTGAGAGCAGCAGCCTGCAGCCGCTGACCTTTCCTGACTCCACCTCAGGGTGACGGCGTGGGCCTGTAATCACAAAACCTCGCAGAAACTGAACACACTCCTGTATCTCACCAACAATAATCTACTGCAACCGTACTACAGCCTCAGGTCACTTCTACACACTATCATTATTATTAATAATGGATTAGTTCTGAATTGAGATACAGTGTACTGAATTCAGATACAGTCCACATGTTAAAGACATGTTTGGAGTCTGAAGTATGCTTTTGTAGTATAAAGTGGGAGATTCTGGACTAATCAGTATGTCAGTACGAAATCAGTACACACAAACTATACTGTATCTGGACGGGATTAGTTTCTCAAATCCCAGGCGGTCCTGGGGTAATTTTGTGATTTTATTACTGTCCGGAATGACCATGTATGTGTTCTCTCGTCAGTTTTTAATTCAGTTTTTACAGGCTGAATTACCTACTGTTTTTCGCTGAATTTTAGTCCCATCTGGACGCGAATCTCGTTTCATCACCTCACATTTAATAAAGTAGCTATTTGTCCACACTTTGGGCACACGTTTCCACAGAGATCCGCGTAAACACAACAGCAAGTGGAAATGGAGGAGCTACTGAACTCGATGTCATGTGAACCAGAAAGCCAAAAAACTCACTGGTCCTCCTGTTTTTTCAATTGCAGTCCAGATGCAAGAGTTTTATCACTGAGAAACTAATACCATCCAGATAGGGTTAAAGTATACACTAAGGGTGGGCAATATTATATCGTATACAATATATCGTGACACAGAAATATCATGATATTAAAAATCCATATTGTGATAATAGGGCTGTTCTGTCTTAAAAGTAGTCTATTATTTACCGTGAAGCTTTAGGTGTATTTATTGTATTATTGTTTTAGTTTGCAGTTTATATGCATGCACTAAATATTCTGCAATATTATTTGCTGCATTATATTATTTTATGCTATATTATTTATTTTGCCACGTTATGATTATTCTGTTATACTATTATACTATATTCCTGAAATGAATGAATTATTTTAGTTTTCCTATATCGCCAAATATATCTTTATCGCAAAAATACCCTGAAATATCGTGATATTATTTTAGAGCCGTATCGCCCACCCCTAGTACACACACAGTACATTTTTTTTTTGTATTAAAGACTAATACAAGCACATTATATGTACATATGGACACAATTATTGGGACACTTGTTCATCTCTTCTAAAATCAAGGGTATAAGTTTATCCTGCCTTTAGTAGAGTAATTGTCTCTACTGTCCGGTCCAATTCTTTCCACTAGATCTAGTAGCTTTGCTGTGGGGATTTGATTGCATCCTGTAATGAGAGTTACAGGGGTTGGACAATGAAACTGAAACACCTGTCATTTTAGTGTGGGAGGTTTCATGGCTAAATTGAACCAGCCTGGTGGCCAATCTTCATTAATTACACATTGCACCAGTAAGAGCAGATTAAAACTGTCTGAAAGGGATTGTATCCAAAAAACTTAAAACCGCATCTGCCCAAATCACGGCATAATTTAATGTGCACCTCAACTCTCCTGTTTCCACCAGAACTGCCCATCGGGACAATAAATTATTGTGGTCTAAAACCAGGTGTTTCAGTTTCATTGTCCAACCCCTGTAGTTCCAGAAAACACACCGTTCCTTTGCTGCACAGCTCAAATTCTAAGAGTCTTTATACCCTTCCAAGCAACACCTGGCATTAAGAGTCATAGTGCCAACATGTTCTTGTTCATCTGCTCATGAAAGTTCTATTCCATTGTCAGTACTTCTCTACAGGAACTACACAATTCATGTGTGTACATTTGCACATCTGTGTCAGCAATAGGAGCAACCTAAAGTAGCTGAATGCATTCATTCATTCATTAAAGGGGTGTCCACAAACATTTGGACAATACAGTGTATTTACTAAAAGGAGACTGTTTGCAGTCTAAAGCTTGACTGTTTGTTAGCAGCGTTAGCCAAACAGCTCTTCCAGAATCACAATTTTGCTTAGTCAAAGTGTATTTAGTCTCTCAGCCTGGACCGAGGCCAATCAGAGCAGAGGTTGTTTACATGGCTCGGTCTAAAAGGCACAGTAGCTCCAGAAGCTTTTTAAATGGATCATTTGAATGGGTCACTGGTTTTGTTGCATAAACATGCTCAGATGTCATAAGTGGATCTTAGTTTTTTGCTGACCTTATTATTACCCACTATGTTCTCCACAAGCAGAGCCCATTCATGTGAAGGTTTACTAATGCTGGACGATATAGACAAAGTTTAGGAGGATATATTTCTTAATTTCGCTTGATACGGTGTGATTTTGATATTTATATGAATAGTATAAAAGCTACCGTCTGTTGTCTACATCACAAACTGGCAGTGCCAGGCTACCTGATTGTATTGTACTTACGTCAATCAAGCATATTGTGTTTCTACACTCATTATCATTATTTTTTTTACAGCTCCTCTTACTATATAGTTGTGGTTTTCTATATTATATGGTATTTAATAAAATTGGCAAAGTTTTTGAATATCATTATCGCAAAAATACCCTGAAATTTTGTCATTATTTTAGGGCCATATGGGTCATCAGGGTACAACTTGTTTGCTATTGGTAGCAAAAAGAAAAAAATCACACTGTTTTCCCTTTTCCACAGATAATAAAATCTGTACAGTATCCTTTAATTTACTTCAGTTCTGGATATATACAGTGCAATCGTAGTATCATGACCTGTTGGATCATTTTACTTCTGTAAAATCAGTTCTGTTTTCTGTTAAAGCACTTATTTTTTATTTACAGTAAGCTTAGATTTCCAGGTTTTCACTAAGTCTGGGTGCAGCAGCATTAGCATTAGTGATCAGCACTAATAAAAAGCCGCCAGACAGCGGCGTGTCCAGTAAGCCAGGGCTTCAATCTGATATACTCACCTCTGAATGGCAAAAGAGCTATTGCTTAGCGTGGTTAGCGGCTAATGCTAATACTGCTCCAGCCTCGGTGCTGGAGAACCTGTTTTCAGCAGAGTGGCATTACTGCTCCTTATAACCTGACTGGTAAAATTCATATATAAGGGGCACCAGATTATAAGACGCACTAGCGAAGTTTGGGAAAATAAAATTATTTTAAGAATAGTGTATAGTATAGTGTGAAAAATAGGGTAGCATGCAATAATGTCACCAAATAAAATGTAAAATTCCTCTTGTTGCAGTTGTTTATTTTTAGTTTTTTTACATTTTTCAAATTCAATGTTTTGTCATCACTAAGAACATTGTTATTACGATAGCATCAAAATTACGATGATGCTATCTAATATAAGACACTTTGTAGTTCTATAATTATAGACTGGGTTTTTTTTTTTTTTTGCACTGCTGGACTGATAATTGTCCACAAACAGCATCCAGTATGCAGCATCCAGTGGGCTCTAATGAAGGTCTAGACGATGTGCAACTACAGATGGCGAAGCTAGTATGAGTTTCTAATAGAGTGGGCAGTGTTTAAAAACTCCAGCAGCACTGCTGTATCTGACCCTCTTTAAACAGCACAACACAGTTTGCAGAGAAACAGAAAGACTACAGTCTGTAATCATAGAATAGAAAAGTCTAATAAATTTGATGTTTTTTTATGCTTGGTCTGTACAGGTGTATAGGTCAGAAGAAAATAATGCAATTTCAATTTTTACCCTAGTATTGTGCAGCCCTTATAATACATGTACACCCATCATAACAATAACCGCAAATAAAAGGTGGAGGTGTTTGTTTTGCTCTGTATTCAGCTCTCTGTCTTTAATCCCAGGAGCGCCAGTATACAGCAACACAAACAGCAGCTCCTGAGGGCAGCACTCGCACAGACCTCTCGCACGCTGAACTGCTATACATGCCTCGGCAACCGTCTCTGATTACTAAATACGCGCTCAGCTTTCAGTGGAATTACAGTGACTCACGGGCGCAAATATTTCAGCACCAAATGCAGCTTCCTCTTTCCTCCCAGACATGAGAACTTTATTCATTAATGCTTCAGCCATCTCCCTGTCCCTCCGAGCCGTGTCACAAGTCCTGAATTAACAATGACACGCACAGGGAAAAGGAGGCGGGCTATTTACAGCTTTTCCGTCTGAAACGTGCCGAGACGTGTTGCCAAAGAAAGCAGCGGGAAGCAGAACAGCATGTCACTTCCACCTCCTGTAATTCTGACTACTCTTACACTGAATGTGTTTCCAAGCGAAGAACAGTGTTCCTCAGTCTGAGATCTTTTTTAAGAGTTTAAAGTATAATACACAAGCATTACTAGTGGTATAAAATCTGAAATCTGTGTCGATTAACATCCAGCGCTCGTTTAAGTTTGAAAGAAAATGTTTTTTTAAGAATTACACTGCCCCCAGCAGTGATCCCTGCTGAATTAAACGGAAAACATTGTGACACTCTTGAACCACAATGAAGATGATCGGATACTTCCATGTATCACAACATTGGCAGAAGGTAATCTTAAGCACATACAAAAGCAGTTCTGCAGAAAGGAATCAATGACTCATCCTGTGTTTTGGTTTATTTGGAATGTTTTCACACCTGCACGTTCAGTCTGTTTAAATCGTGTTCTGGTTTGCTTTCGCACTTTGTGCGATTTGTTTAAGCAGGTGTGAATACAGTTATTGCACTCGAATGCTGCCCAACACAACCACACCAAGCCCCTTAAGAGGAGGTGGTCTCAATCCTTAACCTGGTATATTGCCCTAAGAATTACTACAGCTGTGACTAGATTGCATCTCTGCTGCTGCTCCTCCTAGTTGAACTGCACGAATTCAAAAACCTGCTCTAATCCAAAACACAGGACCTTCTTTCTGTATTTACTTTCTTACTCCCGCCCTAGTCGGGTCTGACTGTTAAGCAGAGAACAGAGACCTTCTCAAAATACATTTGCTCTTGCACGTTTAACTGTGTGAAAACAAACCAGACCGAAGGGAAAATGCTCCAAGTTTATGAACTCGTTAACGTATTTGATTTTTTATCCTTTAAATGTATTTGGTCTGCATCGAGAATAGACCCAGTTGTTTAAGTGCACTAAGATCTGACAAAAACTCACACTAGTTCTGATGAACCAGAATAACATCTTGGTGAAACCAGGGTTTGCTTTGACACACCCCCCAAACCATGATTCTCTTAAAAAAAACAGACAAAAAAGGAGACTTGAACTTTATGCGATGAGAGTTTATAGATAATCATGGGAATCATTTTCTTTGCCAAAATGTTGCCTCTAGTAAAACCAAAAGGGGATATGTGAGATGATGTTATTCAGGAGCCATCTTTGATTTGTCTTTTCCAGGGATGTACACTCATGTCACTTAAAATACGATCCTGTTTTGAAAGGTTCCTAAAGTGTCCGAAAGATGTTCTACTAAAGCCTCCGGAGCAGTGTAGCCAATTTTGGGAGTACATGCTGTTGTCTATAGAGTCAAGACTCGTGATTTCCATCCTATCGCCAAGTTTTTGCCAATACACCGCTGTAATAGAATGAGAGAGCACGGTCCGGCTGCATCTCAGCCCTCTGCATGTTCAGATGAAGCGCTGTGCGCTCCACCACATCAGTCCGGGTCGGATTAAGAGATTAGGTTTGCTGAGCTGTCATAGTGGTTTCATGGATTCCAGATGAGTGTGCTGTGACTCTGAAGATGAAACAGGTAAGCTCATTAAGAGATTAGCATAAGCTTTGATGATTACTCATTGGGAATGCTGTGTGATGTCGGAGGTCGGCTGGGTCAACAGCTCGTGTTCACACCACTTCTTGAAAGGCAGTACGGCAGAAGTTGGAGGTGGCTGATTGACATCAGAAGAATTTGTAGAAAACTTGCGTTAAGAACTTAGCTTGCGGTTTCAATGCAAACCTTGGGGGAATAGAAAGGAGCTGCACGATATTGTGACAATTTTACATCGTGATATGTTTTGTTTTGGGATATTAAAAAAAAAAACAGGAATTTTGCAGAATTTTGGCCAGAAGTCATGTTTTCTTATAATGCAAGCTTTCTGTCAGTGATTGTAGTACAATAAATGATATAAGGTATATATTATCAGTTGGATTCCAAAATGTATTAACCTTATTTGTCTTAAAGCATTCTTTGGTAGAACAACTTGTGTGCTTAGGGTCATTGTCTTGTTGGAATACCCACCCTCTCTTGAGATTTCGTACACAAAATTTTCTTTACAATTCTCTGATATAATTCAGAATTCATTGATCCATCAATGAAGACACGCAGTGCTGGCTCAGATGCAGCAAAACAGCCCAAAGTATGATACTAACACCACCATGTTTCACAGATGGAATAAGGTTCTTAAGCAGGAATACAGTGTTTTCCTTTCTCCAAACATTCTTTCTTCCAATAGCTTTGTGGATTGTCCATGTGATTTTAGAAAACTGCAGACAAGCAACAATGTTCTTTTTGGAGAAAAATGGCCTTCTCCTTTCAACACTGCCATGCACACCACTGCTGTTCAGTGTGCTCCTGATGGTGGACTCATGAATATTAACATTAGCCAGCGTGAGAGAGGCCTTCAGTTGCTTAGAAGTTACCATGGTATCCTTTGTGACCTCACTGACTATTACATGCCTTGCTTTTGGAGTGATCTTTGTTGGTCGACCACTCTTGGGGAGGGTAACAATGGTTTTAAATTTTTAGGTCTTTAGATGAGCCTCAATATCTCTTTTTCTGATGTCCTCAGATATCTCCTTTGTACCATAATATACTTCCACAAACCTGTGTTGTGAAGAGCTGTCTGCCATATATGTATGGCTGCTATATATATATATATATATGTATATATATATATATATATATATGTGTATATATATATATATATATATATATATATATATATATATATATATATATATATATATATATATATATATATATACACGTATATATATATATATATATATATATATATATATATATATATATATATATATATATATATATATAGTCTAAAGGGTTCACAAACTTGTGAGTTAAAGCCACTCTATACTGGCGTTGCACACAAAATTGCATGCTCTGCATTGTGACTATTGTGTAATATCAATGCTAAAACAGTATATTGTGCAGTCCTAGTAAAAAGGACTTTCTGCAACAATTTCTCTGCTATCAGCATGGTTTTCTTTGACCCGCCCACCCTGAGTCCAGCCTGTTTTTCAAGCCTAGCAGTTGATGGTGGAGGTGGTGGAAGTAGTGGGTGGAGAAAGGGACTCGTTCCTATTTAACTTGTTTGTGTTTGCTCTGCCAAATGTAGCCAGAGGCTGCAGAAATATTGAGCCCTGTCAGAGACTGGCTAGAAGTGTGTGCGCCATTGAGATCTGGTTACAAGGTCCTGTGGACACAGTTAAAATGCGTCTGTGTGTGTGTATGTGTACTCACCTGAGTAAGAAGAACCACCCGCTTTCCCCTCCCCACCTGCCGAAAACACACACACTGCACATTGCACTATTTATGTCGGCCTGGCGCAGGGTAGCGTGGGCAGCATGCAGGAGAGGAACTGTCTCTGTTTACTCGACAGAAATAAGATTCGCTTCAAACAAACAACCTCTGAATCCACCCCACTGGGTTACAGGCTAGAACCCTTGATCTACCGAGACTACACCAGGGCACAGCCGAGCCAGAAATATAGATCAGAACCTGTCGGGAACCAGTTGTTAAATGATTGTATTTGGGGTCAAGGTTCCAGTGATCTGATCCTCCAATTTCACATTTTCTCAGGTTCGAAGTTGCCCTTCACCAGTCAGATTACACTGTTTTTCCCAGTTTTGACATGCATCTCATTCAGTCATGTGCACACTGTTCAATTTCCCAGTTTTGAAAATGCTCACCCAGTCACATACATAAACTTCTGTTTCCTAGTTTTGGAAATGCCCCTTATCTATGGGATATGCTTGCTCTTAGAATTCCCAGTTCACAAGTGTCCCTCGCCCAATCAGTTGCACAATCTTCTATTTCCCAGTTTTGAACTTGCTCTTCAGCCTCTGTGCTAACTGGCCAAACTGATACATGCCTACACGTGGCACCGACGAACACACCCACAATACACCAACTTGGGGCTACATGAGACTTGTAGCCTGCAAGTACGAATGCAAAATTAGGGTACAGATATACTTGCTTTTAAGTACACCATTGCGTATGCATTGGTGCATTGTATGTGCACATACTTCAGAAGTTAATGAAAAGCATACATTAGGACATGCAATACCGCTTGGGGCAGAGCTGCACATCAACAAATTTGCCTGTTTAAACAGCTGGCGAGAGCTCAACATCATTTTAAAAGTCGATAAGGAAACGTGTACATTGAAATGGAAACAAGTCAGAGACCAGTACATCCGTGAAAAATGGTGAAAAATGCTCAAGAAATGGAGAAAGGGATGGAGCAGACAGTAATTATTATTATTTCAAGTATTCATTATTTGTCTGAGCTGCCAATTACTGATCAGATTAATCCGCAGCCAAATATGATAATCGTCAGTTGCAGTCATGTAGCACATAGGCACGTATGTCAACTGTTACATTCATGGTGCAGCTGGTTGTGTACATAATTGCATGGTCAAATCCTTAAATGCATCTCTAGACATTTTCTGGAAAGAGCTTTTACTGAATATATTCAAACAGCTTCCCCTGTATGTTTTTGTACTTAGCTTAGCTTCATTAAATTTGTGTAAGTAGATCAACCAGGGTTCCAAGCTCACGTAACGATGCTGTTCAGCGATACGGGGTATTTTCTGTGATGTGCAGGGATAGTGTACTGCAACATGTGCTTTAAGCCCCCAGTCTTCAGGCCCGAGGCTCAGACTTCACAGACAGCCCAGGGTTTCTATTGATCTGGAAGATCAGCAGTAAACACTAAAGCTTTCTCTTTACTGCTCCTCGTTCTCTTCTCTTCCCAGAGAGTCGTTAGCTTACTTAGTCCCTAAGGACTCTTCCACTTGCTAATGAAACGAATGAGGATGTGCTTACACACTATTGATCACTGCGGTGCTTCTTCATTTACATGTGGAGCACTTTGGCTCTGGCAGTTTTGCATGAGGCGCTCTCACAAGTAGGAACAGCCTTGATAACACTTGCTTGTGTTTTAGTGAGCCTGTCACAATAAGCTTTTTTGTTTTTGGACAATATATTGTTCCAATGTTTATTGCAATAAATTATACTTTTATTAATGATTTAATTGTTTTGTTATTTTAAGAAAGAATTTCTCAAACACCTATGAATACTAAAGCCCAGTCACATTTCTCTTTTGTACCCCTACCCCTTATTTTTTTGCTTTGTAACTCCTCCCCCTAAGAGTTCATACGCTCGATACAGATATATAGCAGTGGATCTCCAAAGTTCTGCAACCTAGCTGCTGGATAACTAGTTAACTGTATGGCATCATATCTTAAGAAGTTTAGGTGGTCCAGCAATTGTTATTGCTGTCCATTCATTAATTCCGATCTGTGATCGGAAACTGAAATTAGCATTTATTAATTTTTTTTTCCACCTTAAATGCTGCAAATTTCTGCCATCTGTTGCACCATTTAGCTTCCTAGCTAGCTACTGAGATTAACTACTAGCAATTTTTAAAGCCTGTTAGGAAGTGAAATACATATTTGCCATAAAACACTGACACTATCATAACCTTTAACAAGCAAAATAGTCAAGTTTGTTGGTTGCTTTGGTTGATTGTGCCACCATCTTGCCAGTGATTCTCATAGCCCTCAGTTTTGAGTGGGCCTCTGAAAAATTTGGAGGGTCATGTAGCCCTAACACTTCCCCTACTCCTCCAGCCTACTAAGAATCAGGACACCCTACCCCTAGACATGCACACTCAAAAGGGCCAAGGGGTGAAATGGGATTGGGCCTAAATATTAGAACAGTTTTAATCATTTTGTTCACTACTGATGTCGTTACAAAGTGCACCTCAGTTTTTGCTGGTTGTGATTTAATTGCATCATCAGAAATGTCATTAGGTTTAAAGTGCTCAGTCTTTTCAAGTATTTGTCTGAACACCGAAAGTACTATTTTGCAGTTTTTGGCCAAATGATGTTGGTTTGCCAAATGTTTAATGCATTCCTAATCTAAGAACAATTTATGCCAGTGATAATACTGTAGCATGGTATTGCAGTTTTTAAGCTTAATGTTTTTAAGCTTAATTAAGAATATTCTGACAAAAATATAAAGCTGTGTTAATTGACCTTAATTGACCCAGTCTAGTTTAATTTACTTCAGTAAATATTTGACCAACAACATCTTGATCTGGTTGCAATGGCTCCTATAAAAGGGGTGGTTATGTTAGGCAGCAAATGAGCAGTCAGTTTTTGAAGTTGATGAGCTCAAGCAGACAAAATTGACATTTTGACTTTGACTTTTGATCAAACTGTGATGGCAAAATGACTGGGTCAGAACATTTCAGAAACATCGGGTAGATCTTGTGGGGTTCAGTTCCAAATACGCATTGGTCACTACTCATCAGAAATGCACCAAGAAAGGACAACTGGTGACACTGATGCTCGTGTAGGTCCCAGCTAATAACTTGCATGACTCTGGGTCTTCTATTAATGACTTGTTTTAGGATACTAAAGTGAAACCTTGTTCAGAGGTCTTTGTAAGTTCTGTTTTGTTGGCAAAAGAGTGATCTGATTGGCTGTAATCGCTTTACCTCAACTGCTGTTCAGTTAAATACCTTCAGTTAGCTTCAACACGAACAAAAAGCTCCAAGAGCTCTCACTATTGGTCAAGCTAAAGATTAAAAGAGTTTGCCCATGATGGATCTCCCCATCTCTTCTTTCCTGGCTCAGGTAACCTGGTGTTGTGAGATTTGTCATGCTCCAAATCAGGTTTACAAAGCAGAGCTGAAAATTCAAAGGGAGGTCATGTGGAAGCGTCTGTACCACTATGGCTGAGGGTGATACTCATCAGGCCATGCACATGCCGTGCAGGCTCCTGAGGGAAGGAGGTTACTGTGAAATGCCTGTGACCTTTTACGGTACCTCACGGGATTTTGGAGACTTTGTGTTTGCCAAAGCATCCTTTCCAGCTCTCTTTTAGGTTGGTACAAGGTCCTTTGTTGGCAACTATGCTTTGTGAGTAAGGGTGAATGAATACATGAATTGGGGTAAAAGTTGGTGGGGGGTATGGAGGAGCTTGATGACTTACCTTAATTACCTGAAAAGGGTACTGCATCAGATTGATAACAATTAAATTAGGTCAAAGAAGTATGGAAGGGAATGAAAACGTCTTTTAAGCTGTGTAAAATTTTAGAGAACCAATAATATTGGCTTATTTTAGCATATCAGTTCTTTTCTGACTGATACAGTCTTTCATTGTCACATCTGAGTAACTGAAGTTAGGCCCAAATCAGATTTTTGACATGTATATTGCATCCAGATTGATTTTTGATGGTTTGGATAGCTTGAAACCACATACAATCAGATATAAACAATATTTGGGGGTGGTTACAGTTGTATTTGTAGGGATTTGTAGGTCTCTGTCTGGATGCTCTGGCTGCTCTCAAATCAGATTTCAGCAGATCAGAGTGAAAGACGTGTTGGTGTCCAAGAAAAGCACATACTTTAATACCACAGAATCCAATGTAGGCTCATCAAAAAAAAAAAAAAAAAAACAGTGTGGACAGTCATCTCAACAGATCTAATATGAGAAACAAAATCAATTTTCCTGCAGTTTCAACCTAACCTTCATCACTACCCTAATTGTGGTTATTTGGCATTTAGCTTTTTTAGTTTTTGTTCTGCACAATAAGTTACATCATACTATCATCATGCTAGAGGTGAAGTGTGGGTGTGTTATTCTAACCATGATGGTAGTTTGTGTTTGTGATTCAGCTGTTCAGCATGCATTACTCTCATACTGTAACGTGATGTGGGCTCGCCCTGTTTCTGGAAAATGTGAGATTTAATCCTAGCGATGCAGCATTCAACAAATAAAGGCAGGTCATGGGTAAACATAGCGTGGGTCTTTAGCTTTGGTCTGTATTATTGTTTAAGTAACAACACATTTCACCTGCTGCCAAACAGCTCTGACTTATCGAGGCATGCGCTCCACAAGACAAGAGAAAATGAAAATAGATGAGTGTGGTTCAGAATGATTTATGGATTAGCTTTTGGGGATCTGCCCTGGTAGAGTATTGATGGAGTATCGTATTTTTGCACTATAAGGCACACTTAAAATCCTTTAATTTTCCCAGAAATCATCAATGAGCCTTATAATCCGATGGGCCTTATGTATTTGTTCACCGGGCAGGTTATACACGTTTCAGTTTAGTTCTCCAGCACCGACCCTGGAGCAGTATTAGCATTAGCAGCTAAGTGCTACCTCTTTTGCCATTCAGAGGTGAGTATATCATACTGTAGCACTGCTGGAGCAGCATTAGCATTAGCCGCCAAGAACTAGCTCTTTTGAGATTCAGAGGTGAGTATTTTGGACTGTAGCCTGCACACTTACCGTGTTAAAACAGGCTACATGGGATGAATCGCTAGCTAATATCGCCCTGCCTTACTGGAACACTCAGGGTTCCTTAATGTAATGCTCTCTCTGGTGGTATTTACTAGCGCTAACAGCAGCTAGCACTCGCGGTTAGCGAGTCTATAAAAATCTAAGCTTAGTCTGAATAAATGGCGGTGCTTTACTCACACAAATAAACAGTTTTCAGGAGAGAAATCTGTGTAGATTTACATCCAGTACTCGTTTGACTTTAGAAGAAAATGTTTTTTTTTTTTTAAGAATAAAAGTTTTATTTACTTAGCTTTGCTTAACTTACTTATAACAGTAAAGTAGATGCGGACACATTTTTCACCCTAGTTGTACTTAATATCAAAAAAATGCTAGCGAAGTTCGTACAAAAACAGTGCGCCTGATCAAAAAGCTGTATGCAAGCCCACGTCACACACTGAGACTGAACACTCTGGGAATGGTGATAAATGCTCAAGATAAGTTATGCAGCAAAAATCTAGCTTTTGCATTTGCTCACTTGCTGGTTTGTTATGTGTATATTGATTATATACAAATGTTTTCAAGTACGTATACGTCAGTATTTAGCTGTTTGGGGCTCATTCATAAATCCTCCCTCACTGTGCAGAGTAGCCTGTATGGCCCCGCTGTTCTGCTGTTGAGGCCTGCTGGCATGGCTGCATGTTTTGGAATGTTTAATGATCAATGATGGCAGTCTGTGGGTTCTGAAACAGAGCTAGCCCCCCTGCTCCCCTGACCTACTTAGAGCTTCAGCCGGGTCTAAGCTCAATCCTCTGAGAACCAGTCTGAAGAACATACACAATCCACTGACTCTTTATAATCCAGTGTTATTCATTTTGATTTATTGTAAGTTTAAATATACAGTGAGCATATTTCAATTAGACTTGCACAAAGTAGAACTGGGTATAGTTTAAATTTTTTTTAATACTGATATGATACTTTGAATTCGATACAAGTACCCAAACAATAATTTTTTGAGATCTTTTCCAAAAAATACAAAAATCAATAATTATTCTCACAAAATGATTTTATGTACACTAATAATAGTGTAGTGTGGTTTACTTCTGCTTTACTTCTGGCAGACAGGATTACAATATCTCAAGGTACATTGCAAGAGAGAGAGAGCGGGAGACAGTGCGTGTGAGAGAGTGATAGCGTGTGTGAGCAACAGACCGCAAAAGTGTGTGCGAGAGAGAGGAGGATACTGCCCGTGTGAGCGAGATAAAGTGAGTGTGAGCGAGAGAAAGTGTGAATGGGAGAAAGTGCATGTAATTAAGAGAAAGTGTGAGCGAGAGAGCGCATTTGAGCATTAGCACGTGCGAGAGAGACTGCGCAAGTGTGTGCAAGAGAAAGTACGTGAGAGCAAGAGACAGCGCAAGTATGCACAAGATAGCATGAGAGAGGGAGAAACAGCGGGAGAGGATGAGACAGTTATAATTTACTACACTGCAGTAAGATATTGTCATGTTTACCAGCAGAATCTAGTCAGAATTAATATCACAAATATGTCTTGGTTTTAGTATAAACATTTAAGCCATAAAAAAGCTGCCAAAAATGCATATAACAGATGTTTGCACTTTGATAACTTTGCCTATTCATTGTTAAGTATCATTCAGATATATTGTCCATTCTTGCTTTAACAGCTTCCTTTAAATAATCAAACTGATGAATAACAGTGCTCCTCTGCATCCACATTTAAAATTTAGTTATTTGTTTTAAAATAATGTTTAACGTTTAATTAAAGGGATTAAGTCTTTTGTTGTGGACTGGATTTTAATTTTAGTGGAAAATCTTGATTTAAAAATGCTGTGAAGTCCAAGACTAGGCTTAGTCCCTGAGCCCTGGTGATTAGATGACTGTGAGTATTTAATCTTATGTTATGGTGTGGTTTGGTATTGAGTATTAGGATACTGCAGCTTGGTACCAGTAATGAAATCCCAAACCATGTTGTTGGGACCACTAAATATGGTTTAATAAACAGTTCATAGAGAAATGGTCCTGAAGCATTTCTGTATGACTGCACAGCCATGCTGTATGTAATTCAGTGTGTGTTTTTCGAACCTGCAGGTTGTGTGTTATTTATTTACCCGCTTGTCCTCATTGTTTCAGACTCTGGCTGGACCGTAATGACCGCACGCTTCCGGTTGCCTGCTGGCAGATCCTACAATGTCCGGGCGTCGGAGCTGGCACGCGACAGGCAGCACACTGAAGTGGTCTGCAACATCGTTCTCTTGGACAACACAGTCCAGCCTTTTAAGGTTAACGTAAGTACGCTGAAATACTGTCTGTTTCTGCCTCTGGTTTATCTGGTAATCCTTTGTTTAAAATGTTGTGGTAGTTGGCTTGCTAGTTAAATGGTAAGAACGTCGAACTCAGATCTCTGTAAAGCTGCTTTGTGAAAATTTGTGTTATGTGAAGAACATCAATGACTTTGTTAGCAGGTGGATTCTTATTATTGTACTAATAAGGAAATGCTCTTATTTTGGTGCTGTTCTTGTGCAATTATGTAATATATAATATAGTACCAGTCAAAGGTTTATCATATATATTTTTCCCCTACAGTGTAAATTTAATAAATAATTGTCATCCAGACTAGGAAGGAACACCTAAGGAATCATGTAGTACCTTAAAACTGTTTAGCAATCCAAAATACTTTGAAGCATTTAAGTGATATATTGTGCAACAGTTTCTTTCCATATTCTTGCCATATTATAGATTAGAACATTCCTCAAATATGGTTATTCACTGTATACCAACTCTACCTTTACAAAACTTTGCAACTGATGTTTTCTAACACTTTAAGAGCACTCCAAGCACGAAATAAATCCATCCATCCATTTTTTGTAAATCATAAGCTTGTATGAGCCATTTGGATGGCTCCCTTATTGTGACGTCACAATAAGGAAAAGTGTATAGAACCATCCTGACATCACTAGTCACCCCCCACCCACCCCAGCCCCACCCTCTAAATCCGATAAAAAATCGCCATTTCAGTAAATTTGGTTGGGAATCTCGGATAATACAAAGCAGGATTAGAAAGCAGACTTCTTCTGAGGGAGGGATCTGTACCTACTGTATGTTGCAAGTCAGCAGATGAGGGAGATGTAAGTACTTTCAAATCTCAGTTAAACAAGCTAGATCATGTTGTGTTTTGCCAATTAGCACAAGCTGACATTAACGTGTGATAAATACTCAGCGTAAACATGGCATGGCCAGCAACAGTCTTGAAACGGTTTATTCTGAAATGTAATGAATCTATTAGGATTAGAACTAGTGAGATCTCTTTATGTGAGAGTGATTTTGAGCGAAGTACTTCATGAACACAGTTTGTATAGCACATAGATCTATTTTAAAGTGTTTTAAGTGTAAAAAGAGGTATAATATATCCCCTTTAAGATGCTTACTCTGATCTGACTTACTACACAGGAAGTGACATGGTAAACCTGAATTAAATTATAAACAGCAAGGTAAAATTCAGAACTTGTAATATGATGTGCTACAACATAGAGTTTCTATGTTCTAAATCTTATCTGAACCCATAATAGAAATATTCTCTTCCAGACAGAAGCACAGTGTGGTTTAGAAGACAGCACATTTAGCAGTTTGTTACTGTCAGATTTGAATGAGGATCAGTAAAACGGGGCATAAGAGAAGGTGCCGCAGGCGAGCTGCAGGGGATAAAGAGTCTTCCTCAGTCAGTCGGTAACTCCTGTCAGCGCTGTAGGTGTTTAAACACCTACACAGCGAAGTTTGAGACTGATCTTCTCTGATGTTCTGGATTACACTGCTGTCACATCTGCACACGCTATGCTACCTTCAGCTCAGAGTTGGGTTTCGTGTCTGAAATTCCTGGGGAGGGAGGAGCCTCCTTTGGGGTTCCTTCCAGTCAAGTATGTACTTGCACCTGCAGCGTTGCACCACTGGCGTGCACGCACCCGTACACGCGCCAGGCAGCGCACGGCTCTAATCTAGGGCACTAAATCACGGGGCATGACTATTGCAACATCGCCGTTGTTTGTTTCTGAGCTGTCTCAGTCATGAGAGTTGAAGAGTGTTGAGTAAAAGTCCTGGACTGGGTGGGCAAAAGAAAACAACACTCTAAAAGGGGACGGTCATAGACATTCCTTCAAACTCAAGGGCTCTGTGTAGGGATTTACCTTTTCAACTCCCTACTGGGCTTCCAGACGGTAATAAAGCAGTACAGCTAATCAAAATGTCTTCATAAAGTTAGCGATTCTTTATAGAAGTATGAGCCTCTCAATACATAAATGGTTTGAGATCAGTTTAGAAATTGTTTTATATACCCTAATCTGCCAAAATCGACACTCGTCTTCCTTTTTACACAAGGGTTTAATATGTTGTTGACTCGCTTTTGGTAGCTAAAAAAAAGGTTCAATTCGTCTAGGAAGGCTTTTCATAAGGTTTAGGAGTGTGTTTATGGGAAATTTTCACTGTTCTTCCAGAAGCACATTTGTGAGGTGGGATACAGATGTTGAAAGAGAAGGCGTTCTTTCAGATTGAGTTCTGGGCTCTGTGCAGGCCATTCAAGTTCTCCCAGACCAAACTCTGTCATCCATGTCTTTGTGCACTGGTGCACAGTCATGTTGGAACAAGAAGGGACCTCCACAAACTGTTCCTGCCAAGTTGGGAGCATGACATTGTCCAAAATCTCTGGATAAGCTGAAGCATTAAGAGTTCCTTTCACTGGAATTAAGCAGCCGGACTGAACTCCTGAAAAAGAACCCCACATTATAATCCCCCCTCCACCAAACTTTGTCAGTATGATTGCCAGACTGAAAGCCATGACAATCTACTTCAGAGAACATGTCTCTACTATTCTAGAGTCCAGTGGTGGTGTGCTTTACACCAATGTACCCAAGACTTTGTGTTGCATTTGTTGACGTAATACGGCTTGGATGCAGCTGCCCGTCCATGGCAACCCATTCCTTGAAGCTCTTCACTCTCTGCTGTTCTTGGGCTAATCTAAAGGCCTCAAGAAGTTTGGAGGTCAATTGATAGTAATTAACTCTGCAGAAAGTTGGCGACCCCTATGCACAGTTTCCCTCAACATCCATTGAGCCACTTAGTTAATGAGTTGCTGTTATTCCCAATTGCTTGAAATTAGTATAATACCACTGATAATTGACTGTAAATGATTTACTAGTGAGGAAATCTGTAGGACCTCTTTTCCTAGAGCAGAGGTCCTTAAATATGTAGCTTAACTTTCCAGTGGTTGAAGGCCTGTAAAGGGCAAACAAGTGATATAAGTCTGGTTCATCCCACGAAGTACAAAAGAAGCTGATGACCAAAGTATAGTTTAGTCATCAAGAAATCAAAAACACTGAATTGACAGGTATCAGGACACCTGTTCGTTTGTTGTTTCTTCTGAAATCATGGGTAATAATGTGTTTATCCTGCATTTGTTTAAGATGTTTTGGATAATTTGATGCTAGGATTTGATTGGGGGTTTTATACCCCTGAAGCCCATACCTGGCATTAGAGATTGTGCCAGAAGCGTTATGTTTATCTGCTACAGAGAGTTTTATTTATTTGTTTTATTAGCAGTATGGCTTAGACATGCTGTTTGTGTGCGCTATTAGGAAAAAGGCTTCTATATAGCATGGAAAAGGGGTTCTTGAACTTTGGAAACTCTTTGTTCTTATGTTTCTTCTCTTCATTCTCTAAGGTAGGGTTCTCTAACAGGATTATTTTGCTTTTAGGAACTTTTTTGTTTCTAAAAACTTAAAGTATAAAACCACTCACAAGAGTATATGGAGAACCGTTTAACCAGCAGCTCCACCAGTACTCTAGGGATCAACTCTCTGAATGGATCTCCAGCAGGATGTTGGGTTCGATGGGGTTAACTGGGAGTCTTCCAGTACAATTGCAGCAGTGTTCTTCTTATGAAACATACGCTAATCAGTTGAATGAATGAAGGCTGTTTCCTCCTCGCTGCTCTTTGATTTGTTCCAGGAAAGCCTGCGTTCTTCTGACCGTCCACTTGATCAGATTTACCCTCCTACACTCTGCTCTCGTACGCCTGGGTTGCCAAACCTCTACACGACCCAGATACCTCCAGAACACGGCCCTGAAGAGCAGTGTTCACACGAACAGAGACGGAAACAGAAAGGACTAATAGTTTAGATGAGAAATGCTGATGTACACAAACAGGAAGGCCGGTGTTGGTGTTGCGGGCGTTACTTCTGCAGATCTCGAGAACATTATTGGAGAGATTCTTGTAAATATTTTGAGTGTGTTATGTCTGGAATGACTGTGGAAAAAGCCAGAAAGTCCAAGCATACCTGTATATATTTGAAATTACCGTATTTTTCGGACTATAAGGCGCACCGTATTATAAGACGCACTATCAAAGAACGCCTATTTTCTGCTATTTTTCCATACATAGGGCGCATCGCATTATAAGGCGCGTTAAGTGACACTAGAAAGGGTGCCTATATCAAAGTGAACAGGGGTGGCGCCATGTTTCCCTTCCCCCACCGGGGGTGGTCGCTTGCCGGTGGAGCGTCTCAGTATTCAAATCTAGCTCTTTCAAAGTCAAACGAGTGCTGGATATTAATCTACACAGATTCCTCTCCTGAAAACTGTTTATTTGGGTGAGTAACGTGCTTCAGTTTATTTACAGTAAGCTTAGATTTCCAGATGTCCACTAAGGCTTGCTGCACCAGCGTTAGCATAGCTATCCGCTAGCACGCTAGCTAGTCACCTAAACTAGTAAAGTTAACCCAAACTTAAACGACAGCGTTACACTGAGTAATCCTGCGTGTTCTGGTAAGACAGTGAGATATTAGCTAGCGATTCGTCCCCCGTAGCTTGTTTTAACACGGTAAACAAGCAGATTACAGGCTGATAAAACTCACCTCTGAGAGAGTTAGCGCTTAGCATCTAGCTAATGCTAGCCAGGCAAAGCAGCACAGACTTACAGGCCGATAACTCACCTCTGAACGGTGAACGCTTAGCGATTAGCATCTAACTCTCATAATACTGCTCCAGCAGTATTAAAAGTACTAAATTTAGAAAATACTGATCTCTGAACAGTGAAAAAGCTAGCTAGCTAAGCGGTTAGCATCTAGCTAATGCTATTGCTGCTCCAGCCTCGGAGCGGCACGGCTCTGCACGGAGTGTGTTTATTGCTCCTTACACCTGACGGGTAAAATTTAGATAATACTGATCTCTGAACAGTGAATAAGCTAGCTAATGCTATTTGCTGCTCCAGCCTCGGAGCTGCACGGCTCTGGACTCTGTATAGCACTGAAACTCTGTATAACGCTGCACGGAGTGTGTGTTTACTGCTCCTTACAACCTGACGAGTAAAATTTAGATAATACTGATCTCAGTGAATAAGCTAGCTAGCTTAGCGGTTAGCATCTAGCTAATGCTATTGCTGCTCAGCCTCGGAGCTGCACGGCTCTGGACTCTGTATAGCACTGAAACTCTCTATAACGCTGCACGGAGTGTGTGTTTACTGCTCCTTACAACCTGACGAGTAAAATCCATACAAAAGGCGCACCGTATTATAAGACGCACTGTCAATTTTTGTGAAAATTAAACGTTTTTAAGTGCGCCTTATAGTCCGAAAAATACGGTAGTCACGATAACGTGTCTGTTGGCGAGTCCTCAACACCAAGCTTATCTAAGCATGGCTTTAGGTGAGGAAATGTAAACTACATGGTTGTCCCACCAGATACAGAGAGAGTCCACTTTATTGCATATGATTTATTGCATTGGATATCAAGTGTAATGTAAACGCAAGATAATCTTTTCATCCCCATGGGGTCTGAGTCTAAAGGTTGTTAAAGTTATAAAAGTTGTAGTGTGAACAGAAAGTGACCCAAGATCCCCACCCATGTTAAAGAGGATCATCAAGTGAACAATCTTTTTTAGAGATTAGTTACAGTGAGGGAGATGCTTTTCAGATTCATTTTGTATATGAACACTTACTAACTGAAGTCAATTCTGTTGAAGTGAACCTGAATGGGAACGGTACTTTTGGTGTTCACAATGTAAATGAAATTATTAGATCTTGGACCACTTTTTGTTCACACTGCAAATCTTTCATGTAGGTGTGAATAGTGTAGCTGAAGTTCTTCTTGGGACCAGAATAATAATAATAAAGATAGAAGTATAGATACTAGAGTTTAAAGTACTTTTTTTTTTAAAAGTTGAAGTATCAACTCAAGCTTTTTACTCAAGAAAATAGAAAGTACTGATTGCAGAACTTCTTCAGTAAAAATTGTGGTTATATATACTTTACTGGAGTATATACTTTTTACATTAAGTAACATAACTAAGTATTTGTACTTCTTTATGTGACACCTCTGATATTATTGTATTTTTCTCACTATAAGGCACTCTGAAAGTCCTTCTACCAGCGAGGTATTAAGGAGCAGTTAAGCCGCTCCGCTGAAGTGCTGTGTTATACAGGAGTTACAGTGAAGTTTCTCCATCATCGAGGCTGGAGCAGTGTTAGCATTAGCCACTAACCGCAGCGCTGGTATTTAGCATGTTAAATCAAGCTACATGGAACAAACCGCTAGCTGATTGCGCACTGGCTTATTGAAACACCTAGAGTTTCTCAGTGTAGCGCTGTCAGGTGGCTCAGAGACTGTAAAAAAGATGGCCGCCGTGTCGCCGTTCCCATTCGTTCAATGAAAATAAAGCCAAAACCAGAGGAGGGAGAAAGACTGTTGAGAGACAGCCTACTCATTTAAATAAACCCGCCCCTGAGGGCTGCCTCCACAGAGCTCACACAGTCTATGGTCCCACCCATACAGACATTGGTCCCACCCCGGCTAGGTGTAACCCAGCCCTTTTACAATAACCACACCTTTTTAACTAGAGATGAATAACGTTTTAAAAACAAATTCTGTGGGGATATAAAAATCTGACAATATAAGCAGAGGTACCACTAGCTGTTGCATTTAAATAATGGAGGTAGAATTGCAGTATGTTTTGCCATTGAAACCTATGGGGATGGGTGGGGTTACACAGCCTTCTGAAACCGAACAGCAGGGGGTGCCCGACCTGTGGTGGCTTCACTTTTGAGAGACGATGCTCTGTCCAGCTATACACAGTTTATGGGCGGCATTTACAAGCGCTAAGCTTACAGACGAGACCTGCTGAAGTAGAAGGGTAACATGGTGACACCCTTGTTCCTTACTACTGTCGCTTAAACTGTGCCTTTATAAATCCAGTACGCTTTATGTAGAAAAATAGACCAGGAACTAGATGTTCACTGAATGTGCACCTTTATAATCTGCTAAAATATGGTTAGTAGTGAGGTGGGTGCTGCTGCAGTACAGTGTAGGTGAGTGTTGTTTAGATCTGTGGTTGGTGGTGTAGGTCTCTCCGTTAGAAGTCTACACCGTGCTGAGATGATTCCTGGACAAGCTGCCTCCTGTCTGCTCACATTTCTGTCATTCCTCTGCCCGAGCTTTTCACCTCCACCGCTGTTCTCCCCTCCACTTGACACCCGTCTATCTCCCACATTACAGCATTACAGCCTCACAGCCTCACGCTGTTAACCCCCGCACAGTCGCAGCAGCACCGCTAATGCTTTCTCTCTCGGGGCTTTTATCCCCCGGACAGGAATGTTTTAGTAGCGCTGCTGCCGCTGCGATGCTGCTTAAATCCAGTGTCCTATTTCCCTGCCTGTTCAGAATACACACACACACACACACACACACACACACTTTTCTCTGCCTTTCTCAGCTTGTTTCATTATTTATCCCCTCTGTTCTGCTTAGCTGCTGAGTGTTTAGCTCTATAACCTGAGTTTGAATAGTGCTGCACTGACTCAGTCAGACTGATATGAATATTATGGTACAGATTTTCTATTATAGCTGAAAGTTTCATCTGACTTGTATAGTTTTCTTTTACTTAATGAACCAAAAATCTGCATTTGTATTGATTCGTTCTGTTTATTATACATATATATTATATATATATTATATATATTTCTTATTTCAATGTTTCTGCTGGATTTTTTTTCTTTCATTCCTGCTATCTCCTCCTACAGTTATCAGTTATATCACAGATATTGGCACCATTCCAACTTCAGATTGTTGGGTCTGATTTGGGATCCAATTTAAGCTTGATCAGACATACTGTGCAACATTCCATGTAGCAACATTTGTTGTTTTCAAATATTTTTCAAATATTTGGCAACATAGATTATTCAGCTAAAATATGGCCAAAAAGCCTTTTTGGTGTTTGACCAAGTAATGTATAGCGATTTATACTGATAGTTTGATTGATATGCTAGCACATCTCAAAAAATTTAACATCATTGAAAAGTTGCTGTATTTCAGTAATTCAGTTCAAAATGTAAAACTGATCTATTTTAAGTGTTTATTTCTTTTATTGTTGATTATGGCTTACAGCCAATGTAAACCCAAAAATCAGTGTGGGCAGTGTGCCAAGTCCTGCTGGAAAATGAAATCTGCATCTCCATAAAAGTTGTCAGCAGAGGGAAGTATAGAGTGCTGTAAAAGTTTCTGGGAGAACACTGCACTGACTTTAGACTTGATATAACACAGTGGACCAACACCAGCAGATGACATGTCTCTCCAAACCATCACTGACCATCAGTAAATTTTGCATTTCATTTGAAAATGAAGGAAACCGAGTCTGGAGGAAGTTTTATAATTGCTTTTTCTTTGAAAAGCAAGAAAAAATAGACTTATTCTCTTTAATGCAGTAGTGAAAACTGACAAAATTAATTAAAGCCTGCAAAAAAAAATACATTTGTGCTTTTCTATTTTTTCTTCCCGTTAGATTGAGTGCTGAAGTGCTTCATGATGATGTTATGATGATTATACAAATACACTGGTAACACCATTGTGCAGACAAACGCACCTTCTCATGCTCAAGTAACATTTAATGTATCGGCCCCAGGTCTGTAAGTAAAGCTAGGTTTAAGTTCTTCCTTTTGCTTTTTTTGCATGTTTAGCCAACAGTGTAGGAACATCAGAGGAGTGGGAATAGCCCTGTTTCTCCAGCCCAGCACGGCGCCGCCACTGTGCAGCAACTCCGACCTACGTCTGCCTTTACACACTCGTCACACACACTCATTACCAGCTCCACAGCGCATTCCTGCTTCCAGTCACTTCCTCAGGAATGGCTCTAGTCGACCACACACACACACACACGTTCTACAGTGGCAGGATGTCGGATCATACATCTGTTCTTGTTGGTTCTACTGTATATGTAAGCACATAACAAAAGTGGTGCATATGGTGTTTTTACAAGCAACACACAATCTGGCATGACATTAATTCCACTGCTAGTTATGTTATCTCTATACAACTGGGTTAATGCATCTCCAAAACATTAGAAAGCTCTTGTCGGGTGTTCTTGTTATGCATTGATCAGTGCCTACCAAAAGCTCTCCAAGGAAGGGCGACCAGTGAACTGACAAACTCATAGTCATAGCCCAAGGTGGGGATGACGTTGCTTTGGTATTTCAGGTGGTTTCCAAATGCTAATATAGTAAATTTATTTATTAGTTTGCACTCAGGGAGTGATTTGCAGGTTGGTTTGACATGGCGTGAAGTTCACATTTTGAGATTGTTTAAAGCAGCACTAGGTAGGATTTCCTTGATTTTTGAACTTATTAAAGAAGTAAAATCACAGCTTGAAACTTACTGCATCACTGCATTGAGGTGTAATACGACCAACCGAGGCGGCCACGACCAACGCTCGCGAGAACTGCGACCTGCTTTCCATCCTTTAGTTCGAACAGTTCTACAAGGACTACTGGTTCATTCTTTACAAACTAACATACAGACACTCTGGCAGAAGCTGGAAAGAGACCGAATATGTCTGTGAAAGCCAGAAAACGAGAAAGAGAAACTAATCCTCCTGAAACATTTATTACACTCTGCAACTGTAGGGGGAGCCCACAAGCACAAAATCTCAATCCTACCTAGTGGAGCTTTAATAGATTTGTTCTTTAGTCGTTTACTTCAATATTTTTTCCAAAAGTCTCTAAAGTGTCACTCAATGCCAGTTTCTATAAAAGTTCACTTACATTACATAAAGTTAGTTTTTGGTTATAATTTGTTGTTTATTATCTTTTAAACATGCTGAAAAGCTTCAAGATTAAGCTTCCAGTCACATACACATTATAGTACCACTCTCCGGAACCCCAAGAAACTATTACATGTCAAGACTCCCTTGATTGTCACAAACCCCAGTTTAAGGACCCCTGATTTAATCTGATTGTGTGGGTTTGACTTGTGTACACCGAAGTGGTGTACCACAGCAACCGGCCCTCTGAGAAAAGGCACCCTAACAACCACCTAAAATTCCACAGCAGCTGTCTTAACCACCTAAAAACCTTGACAACCTCCATGACCACTTGGTAAATTTGGCAACTATTTGAAATAAGACTGACTGCCATAAGTACCTGAAAAACATGGGCAGCCACCTCAAATACAATTATTTAGAAAACCTTGGCAACCACCTGAAATACCAAAGTAACCACCATAACCACTTGGAGAAACTTGCCAACCACTGGAAATACCAAAGCAACACCATACCCACCTTAAAAACCTTACTAACCACCGGGAAAACTATACCAACCGCCATAACCACTTGTGAAAACTTGCCCAACAACTGAAATACCAGATCAACCACTACATCCACATAAAAAAACGTTTGGCAACCACCTGAAATACCAAAGCAATCATCATAATCAGCTGGTAAACCTTGGAAGCCACCTTAAATGCAGTTACAACCATGGAACCATCTGAAATATCATACTAACTGCCATAATCACTTGGACAACCTTGGCAATCACCTGAAATACCAAAGCAACGACCATAACCATGTAAAAACTCTTAGCAACCACCTGGAATACCATAGCAACTGCTGTAACCACTTCAAAAACCTTGTCAACCACCAAAGCAACCAACAGACCTACTTGGTAAACAGTTTTGGTCAGTCAGGGTTAAAAACAAACGTGTAAGATTTGCTATTGGGGTTGTTTTAAATAGAAATATGGTTTTGTTGTGGAGTTGAGTGGGTCAGTGTTCAGGAGTTTAATCTGCAGTTTAATCTGTCTGGAATGGAGTGTTGATTTTGTCCTGTAAATGTATGAATACAAACCCCCGAACACACACCGTCTCAGGGTTGTGCAGTTATCCCTCACTTCCAGTTCAGACTTCCAGTGGTGTTAAAATGTGTGTGCTGCAGGAAGCAGCTGAAAGGGCTGTGGGCAGAGGAGGAAGTGCTGAGGCAGACTGCAGCTTCTAATCATCTTTCTGTCCCCAAAAAAGATCTAGCAGTGACTAATGCTCAGCAAATGCCTCGAGATTTAGGAGGAGTTGTGTCGGGATGGGCACTTTGATGATACGTTATTGTTCTCTTGTAAACGCACTTATCATCTAAGAAAGAGTTGATTCCAAAAGGAAGTGTTGGATTGCAGTGCAGTTAGGCCAAAATATTTTCCCACAAACACTGATTTTGTAAAAAGTAAACACTACAAAATGGCGGAAGATGTTAGACTTCTCAGCGTGGCGCTGTAGAGGTTCTTAATGGTGTCATTTTAATACATCCCATGCAGCTTGAATGTTGATGCCGTTTCTGTCGATTTTGCAGTTGGTAAAGAGAGGAGTTCAATAGCTTCTCACAATCTCTCAGTTTTCAGTCAGGGGTAGGTCTGGCGATAGCCTGACCATGGAATAGTTTGTGTCTCCATGAGAATGGCAGCAGTATGTGGATGAGCATTGTCCTGTTGTATTGAAAATCAAAGGTGATCCGGCACCATATAAAATTGTCTCCACCAAGAGACACCAAGTGGCAGGATGACCAGCTGTCATTAAGTCAGGCACGACTACCCAACAAGTATCATTCTTGTTGTTTATTGCTTCTGGGTGTAACTTTGTCGATGGGTGTGGTGGTCTGGAAGTGAGGTGTATTCAGGTAAATTACTGCCATGTTTCTATCTTGGCGGCAGGAAATACAGGTGCGCTACTGACTGATTAAAACCCTACAACAGTCAGTTGCGCAGTCCTATCTAAGCCACGCAGGAGCACGTATTTTTTGGTGTTCTCACAATACCAAAGACACATCGCCCTAAATCCAATTAACCGGTGCTATAGAGCACTAAAATAGGGCCAAGAGTGTTTATCATGTTTATCAGAGTATAGTCAATACTTATAAAAACAACTGCATAGCCATAGCAAGCAGTGCTAAATAACTGTAAAGTTTAAAAATAAATCAAATAAATTTGTGATTGCTCTTCTGACATCTTGTGTATTTGTCTGTGTGTGTGTTGGTTCTGCAGAAGCACGATCAGGGACAGGTCCTGCTGGACACAGTCTTTAAGCACCTGGAGCTGACCGAGAGAGATTATTTCGGGCTGCACCTGGCGGACGATTCCTCCGACTGTCCGGTGAGTTCAGAGGTCACTGGGGAAGTCAGGCCTGGGCTAAGCAGCTCTGTCCCCGAGCGCTCACACGCCTGATCCTTTAAGCCCTTACAGATGAGCCTAGCAGTAGAAATGGACAGCTCTGCTTTTAACAGGCCTACATTTCACAATGTAGGACAATCTTCACTTTAAACTCTCAGCTTTTAGAACACAGCCTGATCAGTAGTAGAGAATCTGCTGTATCTATATTTGACTGTGTCTAATTACAGACAGGTCACAAATAACAGTACTTGCTGTCAAAATCTTAGTTTTTAATTTTCCCAATAATTCCTGTAATGTAACTCTGGTTGTTCTTTGCATTACGTCAGAAATGTATAATGAAAGAACCAATAAAAATGCTCTAAAAGTAATGAGATGAATATATATATACAACTCTGGAAAAAAGAGACCACTTTAGTTTGTAAATCAGTTTCTCTGATTTTGCTATTTATAGGTATATATACATATATACATATACATATATACATAAATAAACATTGTGGTTTTATTCTATAAACTACAGACAACATTTCACCCGATTTCCAAATAAAAATATTGTCATTTAGGGCATTTATTTGCAGAAAATGAGAAATGGCTGAAACAACAAAAAAATATGCAGAGCTTTCAGACCTCAAATAAGGCAAATAAAACAAGTTCATATTCATAAAGTTTTATTAGTTCAGAAATCAATATTTGGTGGAATAACCCTGGTTTTGAATCACAGTCTTCATGCATCTTGGCATGTTCTCCTCCACCAGTCTTACACGCTGCTTTTGGATAACTTTATGCCACTCCTGGTGCAAAAATTAGTTCAGCTTGGTTTGATGGCTTGTGATCATCCATCTTCTATATTCTAGAGGTTTTCAATTTGGTAAAATCAAATAAACTCGTAATTCTTTAAGTGGTCTCTTATTTTTTTCCAGACCTCTATATATTATTTTCTTACTGTCTAACAGTATTATAGTACAATAAAATCAGAAATATGTCAGCATTTGACAGATGACCAGATGTGACCTATATTTCAAGCCAAGATGTGTGTTTGTTTGTTTATTTATTTATTTATTTATTTATTCATTGAACGCCAGGAGCAGGTTTTAGTTTCAGTGTCTTCATTTGTTTTGTCTACATTTGTAATATCAGGTAATTCAGCTGATTTTAGTAGCTGTACGTTTTCTTATAGAAATGTTTTGAAAAGCTGAGCTGAGCAGTGCAGGAATGGCCTGCAGCAGTCAGACTCGCTCGCAGTCTATCAGTGGGTCAGCGTGTGGTTGAATGTGATGTTCTGCTGCTGAGCTGGATCAGAGATAAAAGGTGTCTGAAAGTGTTTTGTGCTGTAATTACACTCCCGCCTCTCCTCCCCTCCCCTCAGAAGAGCATTGTGCTGAATTATTGAGTGGTATTGTGTTGGACTGTTGCCTTGTTATTGAGCCCCCCCTCCTTTCTCTTGTCGTCTCATCAATATTTCACAGAGGTGGCTGGATCCAAACAAACCCATCAGGAAGCAATTAAAAAGTAAGTGAATTTAAATGAGGCTCTAAACTGTGCTGGTGTTTAACCTGAGCTATTGATCTGATTGGTCTGTTGACACCTTCTCTTCTCCTTCTGCAGGAGGATCTCCTCACCATCTCAACTTCCGGGTGAAGTTTTTTGTGAGCGACCCCAGCAAGCTTCAGGAAGAATACACACGGTAAGTATGGAAACACACACAACAGACGAAGAGCTGGAGTATTGATAATCCAATTAATAAAATAGTTTAAAAAGGTAATTGCATCAGCTATAAAATTAATTATATAACTATATAATTATATAACATATGTTAGTATGAAGTTTCATGCTGAATCTATCCATCCATTCTTTTATAAGCTCACTCCCCTTTATTCACCCTTCTTTTATCCATCTGTCTCATTTTATCCATCTATTATTCAGATCACATGCTATCCATCCATCATCCATATCACATCCTATACATTATTTATCTATATCACACCCCATCCATCCATTATCCATATCACATTCCATCCATCCATCACATCCCATCTTTCCATTTTCCATATCACATCCCATCTATCCATCGTCCATCACATCCCATCCCTTCCATCCATCATCCAGATTACATCCCATCCATCCATCATCCATATCACATCACATCCATCCATCATCCGCATCACATCCCATCCATCCATCATCCGTATCACATCACATTCCATCCATCATCCATATCGCAGCCCTTCCATCCATCATCCATATCACAGCCGTCCATCCATCATCCATATCACATCCCATCCATCCATCATTCATATATCACATCCCATCCATCCAACCCTAATCTATATCACATCCCATCCATCATCCATATCCCATCCCATCCCATCTAGCAATCATCCATGTCACTATCACATCCCATCCATCCATCATCCATATCATATCCCATCCATCCATCATCCATATATCCTATCCATCCATCATTCATATCACACCTATCATCTATCTATGTATCTATCAATATCCAGTATCCTTCAATCTCATACATGCATCCAATATCCCATCTCTCCCAAGTAATATAATGTAAATTACAGTATATCTGAAAGAAGAAGAATCTTGAAAATTATATTATTTAAAATTGTACTGGTAACAAATTCCTCTCTAAAGAATGGGATAGAGTTAAACAAAAAACAGCAGTTTATTCAGCCTGTAATTTTCTCAGAGGATGTCTGAGAAAAACACACACATGGTCATTCCGAGCAGGAATAAAATCACAGAGGACCCCCATAAAAGAGAAAATTACCCCAGGACCCCCTGAGAAACTAATCACGTCCGGATATAGCTTAATGTATATTTAATACAATTTCTTCCTCAGCATTACAAAAAAAACTTAATCTCTCTCTCTCTTCCTCCTCTCCTAAAGGTACCAGTATTTTTTGCAGATCAAACAGGACATTCTTAGTGGGAGGTGAGGTTTCTGCTGGACACAGATTTTCACCTTTAACATGTGAACTGAACACTCATTCAGTGTGGTGATGATGTTATTTATGTGCTATCTTTTAGACTGCCCTGTCCGCACAACACTGCCGCCCTGCTGGCCTCCTACACTGTTCAATGTAAGTACGAGCTTCCTTATAGGTGCTTTTACACTTAAACATTTGTTCAACACATTTCACCGTGCTGCATATATTTGCTGCTCGTCTGTGTCGTATTTTGTCTCTGGAGCGAGTTTTATTTAGTGAGCTAGTGGGTTTAGTTTGTGTGGCATGTTTACACTGCAGTTTGAAAGCTTCCTCTATTTCTTGTGCACAGCATATCAATAAGAGCATGTAATTAGAAATGATTTTAGATTTTATGGAGAATCGCTAAAAGTCTTTAGAGTCACTTGAAGTGTGACTAGTCTATATGCAGACCTAAGTAAGTTGTAGTGAATATAGACTCTAGACTGTAGTCTGCACTATTGAATTAAATCCTGTGAAGAAGAAGAAGAAGAAGAAGAAATGGTGGAATGTCGATAGATTGAGCCCCGCCCCCTCACTGCACATAATATACGTTGATAGGCTGTTGCATGATGTCTGGTTGTGATCATGGTAGACCCTAGAACAGAGGGAAGAGCGCTTAGGTGATGCAATTTCCATACTGTGAGTCTAGACTGTCTTGTATTGTTAGGCTAAATGTGAGTGATAAATGTTATTGCCTATTATATTGTCAGTATAATTTTTTTTTTATATTGAGGATCTCATTTGAGCTGACCCACAGACCCAACTGTACCTGAGAGCAAAATTTATAGGTATCTCTGAGTAGGAGGTCCTGAATCAGGTCAAGGAACTAGGGTGTTTGAGGGGCTTACAGAGTTGGTGTTTTGATGGGGGGGGGGGGGGTCACAGTGCTGGGGATGGGGCTGTTTCAAAGGTCCTTCACTAACCCCAGACCCAGCCTTTGTCTCAGGTGGTGCTACTGAAAACCTTTATTAGAGCATCAATAGCAAAACTATCGAAATGTGACTTTGTCAGATATGTCTATTCTGCGTGATTATAATAACCGTGAAGTAATGGGGCGCCAAGTGTTTCAGCGGTCTAAATCACTGCCACTATGATCGAGAGATGTGGTTGTTGGTTCGAATCCCAATCATGCAGCTTGCCTTCAGCTGCCGAAGCCCTGAGAGAGCACAATTGGCCTTGCTCTCTCTGGGTGGGTAGATGGCACTCTTTCCCCTCATAACTCCTAGGGTGATGTCGATCAGCACAAGGCGTTTGTGAGCTGAAGTATCTGAACTGAGATTCTTTCTATATTTCTTATGAATGTCTTCTAATAAAATAAGGTAAATCTCTGCTGTATATTAGTACTATCACTCTTTTTTGGATGTACTGTGGAATGGGCTGGTCTAAAGGTGGATCAGGCAGACGTCAGCAGAATCCTGACCAATTCACAAGGCTAACAACATAGCTCCGCCCTCTCTGAGTCTGAGCAACTAGAGCTAGTAAACTGGTGAGCAGTTGCTTAGTAACCATCTAAGATAAAAAAAAAAAGCTATAAAGTGCAGTCGGAGACTGACGCAGCTTTTCTGTTACAAGGCTGCTGTGTAGGTTGCCTCGGTAATGTAAACAACTAATATAAGTATACCATGACCACGCCCACATAGATCTCAGATACTGAATGCCTCAACCCATGTTCTAAAAATCGAAAGATCAGTATATAAAATTGTGTTCCTGAAGGCTTTAAGGATCTGTCACTGTCGTCATATAATATTTTTAACATGTTGTCCAGCCCCACTGTTACTACTGGTGCTGTATGAGTGTGTTATGTTTGCACAGTCCACACATTCATTCAGCAAACACGCCACGCTGCCATGTGCTGTTCCAGAGCCTCCCCCCTGAAGCCCCCAGCGTAAGCCACCAGCGCAAAGCATGGCCAGGCCAGCACAGCACATTCCAGCCCCAACACACACACACGCACACACACAGCTTAACAAGCTGCAGCCTGTAAAACACATACATGCTCCGAGTACAGCTGCTAAAACAGCCCAGCCTTTACCAGCATGGACCAGTTCAGCTGCAGGTTAATCAATATTGTGATGTTCCAGTTTGACCCGCACTAATTTGAGCAGTTTACATTTTCTGGGTTGTGTGAACGCCTCGATCTTTCCAAACACCCACAGAAACACTCAGCAAGCAAGCAGGGTAAAGGTTGGGTAGGAGGTTTAAAGCACACAGTAGAATGCTGGGATTTGTTTTGGCAGATTGAGGCTTATTTGCATGTTGCAGCCTGCTGCTGTAGTACCACTATCACGAAGACCAATATCACCATTCAGTTCACTTTTAATATCACTATATTGATATATTTGCGAACTATTAGGTGCACTGTATTATAAGACGCACTATAAATGAATGTCTATTTTCAGGTCTATTTTCATACATAAGATTATGTATGAGGCTTATTAGGCGTATTTTAAGCGACAAAGTAAGGAACAAGGGTGTCTACATGATATGGGAGGGTGGATGGGAGGAATAGTTCAATAGATGTAATTTGTTTTTCCATTTATTTACAGTAAGCTAAGATTTCCAGTATTTTAGCACAGATAGCAGCAGCGCTAGCCATGGTTAGGAGCCGCTATAAAACTATAAACACTATAAAAAAGTAAAAAAGAAATGCTCATTTTAAATTAACATTTATTATATGTGAAAAAAATATTAATTCTAAGAGACCAAAAAACAAATGAACACATAAAAAGAATTAATAAAATATAAAATAAAGAAAAAGATAATAGTAAAAGTAAAGTAAAATGATAATAAAAATAAATGATGAAATGAATAGTAATTAACTAAGAACATAAGAATCAAAATATAAAACATTAGAATAAAAAAATAAAAAGTAATAAAGTGTTGGATATTAATCCTCACAGATTTCTCTCCTGAAAACTGTTTATTTGGGTGAGTAAAGCACTTCCATTTATTTACAGTAAGCTAAGATTTCCAGTATTTTAGCACAGTTAGCAGCAGCGCTAGCCATGGTTAGGAGCAGCGCTTAGCGCTAGTAAATTTCACTCGATAGACTGAGGTAGACTGAGAAACCCTGAGTGTTTTGGTAACACAAGGCGATATAAGATAGCAGTTCGTGCTCTGTATCTTGATTTAACACGATGAACACACAGACTTCAGTCTGATATATATTTACCTCTAAACAGTGAAAAAGCTAGCGCTTAGTGCTCAAGAAACTCCACTGAAACTCTTTTATAATGCAGTCACCCTCTGCATGGGATCCTGGCAGCTCAGAGGAGCAGGCGCAGTGATAGACTCCTCTCTCTCTGCTGTAGGACTGAGAGGTTCCGCAGGTCATTTGTTCCTGCTGGAATTAGACTACTTAACACCTGATGTGTGTACTTAATAAGCACCATTTAGCACTTTTTTTTTGTACCTGGGTGTGGACTCTGTCGTGTATGTTTTTTGTGTGTTTTTGTTTTTTGTTGTTGTTATTTGTGTGCTGTTGGACAAATGAATTTCCCCATTGGGGATTAATAAAGTATCTATCTATCTATCTATCTATCTATCTATCTATCTATCTATCTATCTACTTCAGCGGCGTGGCTTTACTACTCTACTTTACTACGATTTTTAGAAAATGTTAAAGTGCGCCTTATAGTGCGGAAAATATGATATATTGCTTCAAACCAAATTAAGGAATACTGTTTATTGTTATATACTTTTTTCATACTGTCAGGCACTAGCTATATCGTTGTTTGGTATCCATATATCAATGTTGAGCACAAAATTAAAATTTAAGTCATTTTGGGTTTTTTTTAACACTTTTGTTGGTTTGGCTGCACTCAAACTGTCTGTGGACCTCTACCTGTACCTCAATTTACTTTACTCAACCTCCAGCCTTGTTATGTCACGTGAGCACACACTGCAGTGTGCAGAGCTCCCTCTATTACTGCATTTGGGTAATACAGCTTGAGTTTGCTGTTATTAATTAGATTATTCCAGCTCTTTCAATGTATTTCGATGATTAATCAAGAGATAAATGAACGGAGGCAACAATAAAAAAAAAAAACATAAAATAAAAATAATATATAGAATAAAATAAGCAAAAATAATCTATTTTATACTATTTATACTATTTATAGTATTATTAATAATCTGAGGGTCTGATGGTGGTCTCCTGCGGGGTGCACTGTGCTGAACAGTCTCTGGAATATTCTGCTAATAAAAGGCTTCTCATATATTGTAGATCTGAGATCACACATGCGTGTGTCGGACCCCCCTGCAGGGTGTCTACACACTACCCCCATCACCAACCCCTCATCACCAGACTGACCTCAATAAGACTGACTCCTGACAGATTTGTGTGTGAGTGTGTTTGCCTTGGCCTTTGCTGAGCGCTTCAGAGTCTCTAAGGGGGGGCTTTGACCGCGCAGTTTAGCAGCTATGTAGGTCAGAGGGGATTTGAACCAGTGAGTTAGACTTCAGTACCCATCATCCTCTCCATCTCTCAGCTTTCTCTCTCTCAGACAGAGCCCACCACAGTGACAGATGTGACCGGGTCACAGATCTGTGATCTGACCCCCCCCACCCCCCATTATCACAACCTTTCACTTTTGCAGCTTCACAAACAAGCAGTAGCCAAGCCCCTCACAGCAAAGCCTGTCACAGAAGGATGCTTATCGAACCTATAGCTATATCTCAGGCAGAGCCAAGTGTATTAGAAGAGGATATTACATAGAATAGTGTTCTGTGAATTGTATTGTTTGGTACATTATGGGGAAAAAAATTGGATTAGATTTTTTATTTTTTTTTTTCCCAATGTGAAGTAATTTGGCCCAAAGTAATTTGGGATGATTTTGAGTATTTACCGATACCAAGTTCAACCAATCAACCTTTATTTTCACTCAGGAATACATTGAGGGTGACCCTCATTTACATTGTTGCCAAGCAATTACAGTAATAAGGAATAAAATAATAAATAAGGAATAAAAAAGTAAAAAAATTATAAAAAAGAAATGCGAATTTTAAATGAACATATAATATATATGAATAAAATATGTGTGAAAAAATTAGAAAATTCTAGAAGACCATAAAAAACAAATTAACACACAAAAAGTTAAGAATTAATAAAATGTAAAATATAGAAAAAGATAATAGTAAAAGTAAAGTAAAATTATAATAAAAGAAATTATGAAATGAATAGTGATTAACTAAGAACATAAGAATCAAAATATAAAACATTAGAATAAAAAATAAAAAGTAATACATGTATAAAAAATAAATGAAATTAATTAAAAAAATAATAATAAGAAAAAGATAAACTAATAAAAAAAAAACGAATTTAAAACAATCACAGGCTTTCTGATGGGGATTAGAAGCTAAAAGTTTAAAATGGATCTGATCCCATACTTTGGCGATGCAGTAAAAAAAAAAAAAAAAAAAGAACAGATCCAAGTTGTCCGTTAAGGTTTTTTTAATCACATGCCATTTATAATAATATATAATTGAACATCATTATTGCATTACCATGAACAAAATATAAGTAATTTTTTCTAAAATTAGCGCATTTTTTAAATTTAAATAAACATTTATTGTAAAACTGCTGCTGTTATTGTAAAACAATGTAGTTTAAAATGAGCTAAGCTAAAGTGCATCCTTTTCTACAGATTAGTCTCCTTTTTGTTCCTTATTGACTTCCATGTGAGCTCTTTAAGTTGGTTAAGGACCCTGTACTTGGTTTCATGTCAGTTAAAGAGTCAGAATTGATTGTTGGGGGTCTGCGCTTTAGTGTTTTTATGGACCGCTAAGTCTGTCCCACTGTTAACACTTCAGTTTACAGCTCTCAGGTTTCAGTGTTCAGTAACCCGGGTAAGAAAAAATAACCCACTGCACATTATACTGCAGGTACTCATGTTTCAGATGCCATGTTTCTTAAAGGGATATGTGTATGTGTGTGTCTGTGTGTCTGTGTGTCTGTGTGTGTGTGTGTGTGTGTGTGTGTGTGTGTGTGTGTGTGTGTGTGTGTAGGTTATTTACTGATCCATGCTGTGTGTATTTATGTTTGTGTTTTGCACTTTAGCTGAACTGGGGGACTACAGCGAGGCGGAGAACCCACCCGGCTACCTTTCAGGGTACTGCTTCATCCCCAACCAGCCACAGGGCTTTGAGAAAGAAGTGGCCAAACATCACCAGCAACACAGGTCAGTATTTGAGCTAAGGTTAGCACCATGGTAGGTGTTATTTTTGTAAAATCTGGACATCGAAACAACTGTAAAAATTACATTCTATGTTTACCGATATACCCTCAGTACTTTTGCTACCCCAGCATTAGAGTTGACCAACAACCCCACTTAATGGGTATGATGAGAGTGGCATGGCTGTGGACAAATAAACAAAGTAAAGGGTTAAAAGCTTTGGAAGAGTATTTTTCTGCACAGCAAGCCTCTTCCCAAGTGTCACCCACAGTGCTTGAATGATGGGAGTGCTGCAGAATCATTTCAGCTGTTACATATTCATCCAAATGACTTTTTAATACAGATATTTTAACGTTATCATGCATTCACACATGAACCGTTTTAGAACATCCCTTTTTTAGTTGTCCAGTAGCAGTGCTGTATGACCCAGACAAGCTGCTTTTTTATTTTCTCTTCTTATCATTGACTTTATTGATGCACTTCACCTGTCAGACCTCTAATTCTCCTTTTCACTGCAGACACTCAGGCTTAGTCCAGTGTTCAGCTAAGCTAAAGCTGTTGCCATGTGGGTCAGCCAAACCTGAAGAGCTTAAAGGCAATATATATACACAGCCCTGGAAAAAAAAATATGAAAAAGAAAGAGACCATTTCAGTTTCTGAATCAGTTTTTCTGATTTTGCTATTTATAGGTTTATGTTTGAGTAAAATGAACATTGTGGTTTTATCCTATAAACTACGGAAACAACATATTTCCCAAATTCCAAATAAGAAGCAATTAGAGCATTTATTTGCAAAAAATGAGAAATGGCTGAAATAGCAAAAAAGATGCAGAGCTTTCAGACCTCAAATAATACAAAGAAAAATAATGCAAAGTTAATGTTAAATAAGTTTTATGAGTCCAGAAATTAATATTTGGTGGAATAACCCTGTTTTTAATCACAGTTTTCATGCATCTTGGCATGCTCTCCTCCACCAGTCTTACACACTGCTTTTGGATAACTTCATGCCTGCACTTCTGGTGCGCAAATTTAAGCAGTTCAGCTTGGTTTGATGGCTTGTGATCATCCATCTTCCTCTTGATTGTATTCCAGAGGTTTTCAATTTGGTAAAGTCAAAGAAACTCATAATTTTTACGTGGTCTCTTATAATTGAAATAAAATTTGTGGCCTATCAAAAGTTTGGGACCCAGTTGAACCCACCCAGCACAGGAGAGATGAGAGACATGGGGCAGGACTGAGAAATAAAGCAGATCATAGTGTATTTAAAAAGTGTAATGCTGCCACAGAGGTCCAGAAAAAGCTGTAGTCACTCTAAATGGGAAGTTCTGAAAAAGCTCAGGGCATTTCTATCCTTGTTTAAAAAGTGTAAACTTAAAACATACAGGCAGGTTTGTAGTTTTATCAGGTTCTCGGTTAGCTGTTTTTTGTTTTGACACGTTCTCTTCACTTGTTCCTGTAGTGGCCTGAGTCCAGCTGAGTCAGAGTTCAACTACCTGAACACAGCGCGCACTCTGGAGCACTACGGAGTGGAGCTGCACTATGCAAGGGTGAGTAATTCTACAGCCTCCAGCTTTATCCATGCTTTTAATAATGTGTTTACCATACAGTATAATGGAACACAGTGTAGTATAGTACGTTGGCATGCTAAAAGCTAAAAATCAATGAATTGGAGTTATCATCTTCCACGACTGCTATGTCCTGGGGAAGCTAAAGATTTCTGCACTAACCTGAAGGATATGCACGTAGGGCCTTCTGCATTAAGTTGTTCAAGCTTAGTCAGTATTTTAAATAAAGATTTTTAATTGAAAGAAAATATAATCTCTCTTTTCCTGACTTACACAGTGGACCAACACCAGCAGATGACATGTCTCTCCAAACCATTACAGATCATCATTAAATTTTGCATTTCATTTGGAAATCAAGGGATCAGAGTCTGGAGGAAGAGTGGAGAGACACACAGTCCAAGCTGTTTGGGGGGTAGTGTGAAGTTTCCACCAATCAGTGATGGTTTGGAGACACATGTCATCTGCTGGTGTTGATCCACTGTGTTTTATTATCAAGTCTAAAGTCAGTGCAGTTTTGTTTTCCTGGAAAATCTTACAGCACTTCATGCTTCCCTCTGTTGACAACTTTTAAAGTAATGGAGATTTCATTTTCCAGCAGGACTTGGCTTACTGTCCACACTGCCAAAAGAACCAATTGGTCTTATATAATATTCTAATTTTCTGAGACACTGATTTTTTGGGGTTTTTATTGGCTGTAAGCCATAATAATCAACAATAAAAGAAATAAACGCTTAAAACACATCGCTCTGTGTGTAATACATCTATATATCTATATAAGTTTCAGAACTTTTGACTGGTAGTGTATGATTTTTCAGTTATAGATTATCTCCTATTATCAGCTTAGTAAGCAAATTTCAGGTACCGAAATAAATTGACTGCATTTGGGTAATTTTAATGGCTGCAGGAACAGCTCAGGTGTGTGTGTGTCTGTATGTGTGTCTGTGTGTGGCCTCTGCTCTGAACCAATTAGCATCCAGGGCTGCTCTTGACCTTCTAATGGTTTTAGCATCTCTCGTAATCCACCGCAGTGTTAAACCTGCCCTGCCTCGCACAAGAGGAGAACGTTTTCTCCGAAGTGGTGATCTTAGAAAGCCCAGCTTTCAGGCTTTTCCTAAAGCTGCAGACAGGATAGAGCACACCATACAGACACACATACCTTATTAATGTACAGTGTGTGTGCATGTGTGTGTGTGGGGGCCAGACAGAAGCCATCAAAAGCTTTCTAGATCCCGTAAGCTGGCCGGCACTCTCTCCAGTGCCCATTATCCCGGGATTCGTGCCGAGGCATTAGCTGCTCTGGGAGCTCTCGTATCTAAAGGCCGTTGTTTCAGGGGTGGAGAGGACTCTCCCTACTGTACAATTATCATATGCTGTTCTGTGGACCCAGGAGATTTCAGCTGCAGGGATACAGAGCTGTGGAAGGAGAGAATCAGGGACATTCGCATACATAATTTCTGTGAGCGGAAGGTTTAAGCAGCATTCTGTGAATTGAGCCCCGTTGATGTCAGGTCTGAGGCAGGTTTGCATGGAAAAGGCATCACTGTTATTTACCTCCATTATTATGCCCAGTCTCATTTATTATTTGTATTCCTACCTTTTTCCATTCTGAATACTATTTTAATTACACATTTCTATTGGATTAAGATCAGGATTTGGACTTGGCTCCATTTCAAAACATTTGACTTTTTTTTCTAAACTATGCTTTGGTGGAATAAGTGGTTTGTGTTTAAAATCATTGTCTTGCTGCGTGGCCCATATTCTCTTGAAACTATGACTTGAGCGAACATGCCAGTTTGTCCTGGCCAAGTTGCATTAAAAACAGACCCATGAAACCTTGATACTACCACCACCATGTTTCACAAATAGGATCAATTGTTTTTCATGCTGGAATGCAGTGATTTCTCATTTAAAACTTTAAGTTCTTAAACATTGATCCCATGCAACTCCAATTCTGGATGTGTTGCATAACAACATGCATGCCAGCATTAAGAAAGCCTAGAAGTATGTGGGCAATACGTGGGATGTATGGTTACATTATTTGAAACTGACATTCATTTTCATATTTAAAGAAAAATATATAGTCTAATCAAACACAGATTTGTATAAAATCTTGCATTCTTTCAAAAAAAAAAGCTGTCCACGAAGGTGCGCTCAAAGGATAATTTTTATTAACAGCGGTGGAGTAAAAGCAAAGTACACGGCACAGGAGCAAAAATGCATGTAGTAGAAAAAGAAAAAAAAGTTCAGAACGGAAGAAAATCATCTCTAAAACATCTCATACTCAAGGCACAATTCCTCAGCTGGAGTGTCCACATTATAAAGTAGCTTTCACTGTAGTTTACTGTAGCTTTAGACCACCCTTCTGGCTGGTGTCTGAATGCTCTGTTATGTTTCTTCTAATCAATGTCGCTCTTTTCTTTTTGCTTTTTTCTCTTCTTTTTCTCTTCCCTCATTACTGCAGGATCAAAGCAACACTGAGATTTTAATTGGAGTAATGTCAGCCGGAATCGTCATTTACAAGAACAGGGTACGAATCAACTGCTTTCCATGGTAAGTAACGACACAATCTCAACACTCAGTTGCTTACATTTCCAATATTTTGTCTAAGGGTGAGTTTTCAGTGAAGTTTCTTCAGCACTAAGGCTTGGTGCAGCAGCATAAGCATTAGCCGCTAAGCGCAGCGCCGGTGGGCCGTAAATGCCACCTGATTGCGCTACACCTGAGGAACCGTTAGTTCCGGTAGAACTTAGATCGGGCCCAAAAAAATCCAGCCAAAGAGCTGCATGATTATAATTTTTTTTTTTTTGTAATTATATGTTTATTGAATTTTACAAATATTACAGTTATATCAAAACAAATTTAAAATCTCTCACCGCATCAGGATCAAAAGGAGGTTAACATAGTATGTAAAATTAGATAGAAGATAAAGGGTAAAATAAATAAAAGTAACAAAATGGTAAATAAAAATAATATAAAAATTGGGAAAAATAAAGATAAAATAGAATGCAAGACAGACATGATATAAAAGGAAGAATCACAGATCGTCAACAGTTTTGATTTGTTACTTGAAATTATATTGAAATTATCATGCCACAGCTTTATATATATAATAAAAATATCATTAAAAAAAACAGTTGCCTACATCACAGACCATTTTCTTGAGCATGACCCGAGCTGGCCAGAGGAAAGTGGTCAGAAATCCTGGCCCTACCTGCCCTAAATTTAAATCTAAACTCTAGTGAATATGCATGAATAGTGTATAATACAATGAAATTATTAATCAGTACAATTTTTTTTTTTTTTTAACAATTTATAAAACGCTAGTTATCCAGCATGAGAACTGATTCCTTGCAGGCGAGCCTCCTGGGAAAACAACAGTTGTTGAGGAAAGTGAGCACATGGTTTGTGTAGTGACACAGTATTTAATGACCTCACTATAGCGAGCTTGGCAGGGGGACCACTCTCACCAGTCGCCACCCCGGCCACACCGTCTCTGCCGTCTCGGACATGTTGTTGATAGCACGTCCTTGGTAACATACTTTGTGTGGTACTTCAGTTCTTCAGTTCTATTTAAGCTGCTTTATCCTCGTAGCTGCAGAAATCTCTGACCTCC
Source organism: Astyanax mexicanus (assembly GCF_023375975.1). Lineage (NCBI taxonomy): Eukaryota > Metazoa > Chordata > Actinopteri > Characiformes > Acestrorhamphidae > Astyanax > Astyanax mexicanus. The sequence goes on along the minus strand of NC_064418.1, from coordinate 11,886,534 downwards.
TGCTGGGCTTCCTCTGCTCTTCAGCTTTCAGAATTGGAGGGATGACACCCAGACCCCTAACACACACACACACACAAACACGCACACACCCTATTTTCTGATGACACACTCTCCTTGTTCTCAGAAGCAGCTGCTCTGGAGTCGTTACCCCAAGAACAGCCTTCTTTTTTAGAAACAGACGCGCAGATGCTTTCCAGTCAGGCTAAATTTAGCGGCGCAGAGGGACGCACGCTAACTTCTCCTGCGAGCGCTCGAGCTGGTTCTGCTTATTGATTATCTTGTCACTCAGCCCCTGTAGTCGAGGGCAGTCAAGCAGGGGGCTGAGCAGAAGGGCCAGGGTTACAGGATTATATGTTTTTCTTATTTATTTATTTATTTATTTGTCTTTACTGTGCTGGCAGGGGAGCTTAGTTTAGCAGGCATGACTCCTTGGAATTGAGCTCTGGAGCTCTGGAGCTGTGAAGCAGTGAAATGATCAAGCTCCATTCATTGTTTTTGGGATGAGGTGGAGTGGTGATCATCCAACATCATCGCTGACCTCCTTAACACTCAGAACCTGGAAAAGTCATAGAAATTGAAAATAGCAAATTCCTGAATAAGTTTGGGAAAAATAAAATACCCAGAAAGTTTTGGAGAAGTCATGGAAATTTGGTCTACAAATCTTTGTGTTTCGGTTTATCGATGGAGAAAATCTATTTTACTCTAACAAATACGTCAGCTAAGAGTTAATTCAGTAATTTAGCCCTACACAATGGAGCTCTCAGGATCTGACACACATTTTATTATTAAAGATTGTGAGTCAACATTTTATCTGATTTATGTTAGACCTAATATAATATAATAATATAATAAAAACGTATGGTCATGAAAATTTGCCTTGAAGGCATGGAAAAGTCATGAAAAAAATCTTGACTTTATTGGGTAAAATGTGTATGAGCCCTGCAGAATCTTTACAACAATGCTCTAAATCCAGTCGAAAGTCTGATCTGGACAGTAGAACCAGTTACTCCAATAAAAGCTGAATAAACTCCTAATGCCCTCGATTTTAGAAGAAGCAGAGCAGATGTTCCAATACTTTTGCCTTTATAGTGTATACATTTTTGATGTTAACACTGCTTTGCAAGTGTGTGTGTGTGTGTGTGTGTGTGTGTGGCCTCATAATGTGGGATATATTTAGACTGACTGTGAGTCAGGTCTTAATAGGGGAAGTGCTTTTGTAGGGGAAAGGGAGAGGAGTAAATGGGTCAGGAGACAGCCGCAAATTATGAGCAGCTTTAATTGTATGTTTGTTGAGGTCATTCTGAGCATTTTCTGCCTCACCAGTACTCTTATAATTTATTCTCTCTCTTTTTTTCTCTTTCTCTTTCTTTCTCTTAGGCTGAAGATCGTGAAAATCTCGTTCAAGTGCAAACAGTTCTTCATTCAGCTAAGAAAAGACGCTGTGAGTTATCTGTCTCTTTCATTTCCACCTTGTAAGCAATAGATTTTATCAAATGTTGTGCACACAGTTACCCCCTGCTAATTGGTATACCTAAGCCCTGGAAACACCTGGCATTAAAATATTGCTTGGGTGATCTGGTTGTGAGTGGATGTTGTAAAGATGGGTTGCTGTCCAAATACGTAATGGAAATGTCAAGGGTTAAAGTGAGTGTAGCTGGTGAACAAGTGCAGGTATCCTAAAACTGTGTAAAATTCCAAGTCATACAATCAGGCTGAATAATATAGAGATTACACTGTGCTGATATTGAGATATTGAGAAGGCTGATGAAAGCCACCTGTGAGGAAAGACAGCAGCAACAAGGGAAGGTGTTAACAATAGAAGACTGCAATATGGTAAGACAACTAAAACAAAAGACTGCTATGACAGAAGTCAGGTCAGACGATGAAGAGAATGGAAGGTGGAGACGACAGAAGACTATGATGAAAGAAAATTATGACAGAAGACGATAAAGACTGAAGACAACAAAGACTAAAGACGGCTACGATGGAAGACGGCTATGACAGGAGACGACTACAATGGAAGACTACTATGATGGAAGAGGTCTGTAAGTGAAGACTGCCTACAAAAAATTTCATTTTTGGCGACAATAATGGAAGATGCCGGTCATGCAAGATGCAAGAGAACTACTATGATGGAAGACGACAACTATTGTAGAGGACTGTAAGGGAAGACTGCTATGAAGGACGACCTATACCAAAGAAGCCATTTTAAGGGAACATGGCAACAACGATGGAAGATGCCGGTTATCCAAGATGCTGAAGACGCAAGAAGACTGCGTGGGAAGATGATGACATAGAAGACAATAATGATGGAATAAGATAATGTCAGAAGGCGATAACATCAGAAGATTGCGAGGCCAGACCATGAATCGGATAATGTAATTCTGCTGTAGTGCAGTTGGCATAATAAATTGGAGCTGTTTGTGGTGCATAAAGCATGCACACTATTCAGCTGTGCATGTTTATACTTTTGCGTTTTTATGTTCGTGGCTTGACGGACCTACCATGTAGCGATGCGTAGGCAGGGGCGAATTTTACCACCACGCAAACCACGCAATTGCTTGGGACCCCAGGAACCAGGGGGCCCCCTGCTGGCCAAAAGGTTGGAAAAAAAGCAATAGCGTTATATATTTTTTGTTTGAAGAGACACCGTACACACAAGTTAAGCTAGGCGAGGTAGACTAAGTTATCTTCGGCATAACCATGAAACAGTCTTATCCCAGCAAGAAAGAAAGAAAATTAAGGAATGGAAGTCCAGCACAGAAAGCTTGACAAAGCTCACCAATTTTTTTCGCAGCAGCAATAAATGAAACGTCTGATGAGGATAAGGTACCGGAGCCAGCTAGGTTGTCAGAGTTAATATTGCATTTTGCTTTGCAAAAGAATCCATTTGATCAGGGCCCCCAGAAAAAAAAACATTGCTTGGTGCCCCATTACTTCCAAATCCGCCTCTGTGCGTAGGCTGAGCTGTAGGTTTGACGCTGAGATGTAAATTGACCCTACTTTAATGAGCATACCCTAGCCTCCTAGCTTATGAACCATCAATATCAAATGAAACTGAAAAAAGTGTTGTACATGATAGATAGATAGATAGATAGATAGATAGATAGATAGATAGATAGATAGATAGATAGATAGATAGATAGATAGATAGATACTTTATTTATCCCGAAGGAAATTTAGGCATCCAGCAGCAACAACACAATACAATAAGAAACATACTCAGACAAATCAAAACACAGAAGAATAGAAAATATATAAGGCTATAAAAAAAACTAACTATACAAGGTAAGGATCTATCTGTAAACGGAGCAGTGCAGTAGATGTTGCTAATGGTCATAAATAATTAAATAATTAACAGAGTAAAGTGCAATGACATCGATTACGAAAGTGACTGATGTGACATAGAAATATAATATAATATAAGTATGCATACGTTACAAGACAGTTCTAAAAAGAGAATGTGAAAATGTGAATACCCAATCATGAGTAAGGTATACTTTAATGTAAGCGAGGTTGGGGAAGTGTTAATATAAATAATTAAGTTGTTGAATAATGTCCAAGTGGTGTGCCTGGATTAAACTCAGTCGTCAGCAGCATCCCGTCCCCGATGGGAGGAGTTAAAGAGTCTGATGGCTCTTGGAATGAAGGATTTTCTGAGTCTGTCTGTTGTGCAGCTCTGTGACAGCAGTCTGCCACTGAACACACTCCTCTGCTTCATGATGGTGGTGTGAAGTGGGTGACCATCATTGTTCATGATAGAAAGCAGTTTATCCAAAGTCCTTCTCTCAGCTATTGTAACCAGAGAGTCCAGCTCCATTCCAACCACTGCCCCGGCCCTCCTGACCAGCTTGTCCAGCCGTGATGCATCTCTCCTCTTCATGTTGCCTCCCCAGCACACCACAGCGTAGAAGAGAATGCTGGCCACGATTGATTGGTAGAACATCTGCAGAAGCTTCTTACAGATGTTAAAGGACCGCAGTCTCCTCAAGAAATAGAGCCGGCTCTGTCCCTTCCTGTACAGGGTGTCTGTATTTGTTGACCAATCCAGTTTGTTGTCCAGCTGCAGACCAAGGTACTTGTAGGTCTTTACTGTCTCCACATCAACCCCCTCGATGGAGACTGGCTGCAAGGGTGGTCCAGACCTACGGAAGTCCACCACCATCTCCTTGGTCTTGGATATGTTCAACTGCAGTTGGTTCAGTCGGCACCAAGCAACAAAGTCATCCACCTGTCTCTTGTACTCCTCCTCCTGACCACCCTTCACACACCCAACGATGGCAGTGTCATCCGAGAATTTCTGCAGGTGGCACATCTCAGAGTTGTACTGGAAGTCTGATGTGTAGAGAGTGAAGAGGAAGGGGGAGAGCACAGTCCCCTGTGGTGCTCCAGTGCTACTGACCACAGTCTCCGATGTGCCGTCAGTGAGCCTCACGTACTGTGGTCTGCAGGTGAGGTAGTCTGTGATCCAGGACACCAGGTGAGGATCCACATTCATCTTCACCAGCTTGTCTCTGAGAAGTGGAGGCTGGATGGTGTTAAAAGCACTGGAGAAATCAAAAAACATGATTCTCACAGCACTACTCCCCTTGTCAAGATGAGAGTAGGTTCGGTGGAGGAGGTAGATGACTGCATCCTCAACACCAATCTTCTCCCGATATGCAAACTGGAGAGGGTCCAGTGCATGCTGTACCTGGGGTCTGAGGAGTGGGAGAAGCAGTCGTTCCATGGTCTTCATAATGTGCGAGGTCAAAGCTACCGGCCTGAAGTCGTTGAGCTCACTGGGGCGAGGTTTCTTGGGAACAGGGACTAGGCATGAAGTTTTCCACAGCGTAGGAACCCTCCCCAACTGCGGTTGCTGAGATAGCAGGACAGACAGAAGCAGGTGAGGATGAAACAATCAAACCGGTTATAGAAGAGATTGAGTTCGTTCGCTCTCTCCACACCACCAGCTGTTGCACTATCACTCTTTGGCTTGCACCCTGTGATTGTCCTCATACCGTCCCAAACTTCCTTCATGTTGTTGTCGTCAAATCCTTGCAAAGAATTCAACGGTCTCTTTCTCATTAATTATGAAGATTAGATAATGTACTTTCACATGGTGATCTATGGGACTCACATGCCAACCCCACATCTCCACGGCAACCTACACTCTCCTCCCCTCTCCCCCATCCACTCCCATAACCCACCCCAGAGAACTGAAAGCACCCGGGCGGTGTGAATAATGCACGGGGGCCCTTTCGGAGGCAGTTGTTCTAAAAGCACGGATTCAATAGTGTCATGATCCATAATTCATGGCCAGATGGCTCGACGTGGCTGAGTAGGTCCAATTTATTTCTATATTTATTTATTTTTCACATCCTCTGCTCCCCCTCAGAGCCGGTAAGTGTGTGGACCTGGGTGGCAGCCTTGTGATTTACAGAAGTGAAGAAATACAGTGGAGAAATGGGTTTTCTGCCCTGTGGTTCTTTCCAGCACCCAGTGGAGCCTCAATGAGTGCAGCTTTGTAGTTAATAGGTCTTGCAAAAGTGGAAGCTTTTGTTTTAAACTGATTCGCTTGTTGACTGTGCAACCAGGCTGCTGTCAGAGGGGGATTTCCTTATTAGTTAGTCAATTTCCCAGCATTTCCAGATCTAACGAGGCAAAGGAGCTTACGGTATTAGGATGAGTTGAGTGGTTGTGTTATGCAGACCAGGTTTCACTTGTAGTTGGGTTAAAAGTTCAGGATACTGTGCTCCAAGTGGTCCTGTGAACCATGGCACTACCACTATAAGGACCGGTTCAAATCCCAGGTCATGCTGCTTGTCTTCAGCAGTCGGAGTCTGAGAGAGTGATTACAATTGACCATGCTCTCTCTGTGTGGGTAGCCAGTGCAACAGTTTGCAATGTCCTAAAGAAGAGGAACGTCGTCACTTGTGTGCTAAATAACAGATGTTGAACATTTGATGAGCAGCTGATGACAAACAATTAAAGATTCTAAAACAACTGTTTGTGACATCACCAACATCCTACAGAGGGCAGGAGTGAAGGTATCACAATCTACTGTTCACAGAAGATGTCAAAAGCAAAGGTACAGAGACTTCACCAGAAGATGCAAACAATTAATTATCCTAAAATATCCAGGAATAGGCAAAAAAGCACTTTTGGTATTTAGACAAAGTAGTGAAAAGACAGAATAGATGTTCCATTGTTGTTTGGTGTTCTGATGGTGGATTCATGAACATTAACATTAGCCAACGTAAGAGATGCATTCAGTTGCTTAGAAGTTACCCTGGGGTCCTTCTTGACCTCACCGACTATTCTTGGCACGATTGCCTTACTCTTGGCAAGGGTAAGAATGGCGTTGAATTTCCTCTGTGTGTACACAATTTGTCTGACTGTGGATTGGTGGAGTCCAAACTCTTTAAAAATGGTGTTATATATATTTCCAGCCTGATAAACATCAGCAACTCTTTTTCAGAAGTTCACATACTTTTGGCACTCACAAATATGTAATATTGGATAATTTAAAATAAATAAATGACCAAGTATTATATTTTTTTGCTCATCTGTTTAACTGGGTTCTCTTTATCTACGTTTAGGGCTTGTGTGAAAATCTGATTATGTTTTATATATATATTTATGCAGAAATATAGAAAACTCTAAAGGCATCACAAACTTTCAAGCACCACTGTAAATCTAAGAAAACACTACCATGGTTAATCCATGGTTAAAATTGCACTGCTTGGGTACTTTTATGCTATTTAAGTTATTCAGTTGTGTCCGGTATTCAATACCAGGCCACCTACCAATTGTTTGTTTTATTTTCATTTCTATGCATCTCCTATACTCACCTCACCTATTAATAACCAGTCCTTTTTTCTACTTCTCATTTTCTCCAGAACGAGACTCGAGAGACGTTACTGGGCTTCAACATGGTGAACTACAGAGCCTGCAAGAACCTGTGGAAGACGTGTGTGGAGCACCACACCTTCTTCCGGCTGGACCAGCCCGTGCCCCCTCAGAAGAACTTCTTTGCACACTACTTCAGCTTAGGGTCCAAGTTCCGCTACTGGTGAGAAACTGACAGCTGCCAGATTGTGGCTAAGTGCAGTAACTAGAGAAAGAAAGGTTCTTACTGTTATTTTCTTCTTAATGTAGGAAGTTCTAGAATAGACTGGGCATGCGACTCCCAGATGAATCATATTTTCTCCTGTTTGTGTTCCATCTATCCCTGAAAAGCTTGACCTCAGTCAGACTCTAGCCACTTGCCACTAGCCACCACTTGCTTAAATTCAGCAGCTGAAATATTGATGATGCTTTTAGGGACACTTTAGCTTGTTTGGTGGAATGTTTGGGGAGAAGTTGTCCACTTTTTGCTCTACTTTTTAAATCTGTGAGCATCTTAAACAATAGCAGTGCTGACAGGTTTCAAATCACTTACTCTCACTTGATTAGATTTGAATGATTGAGTTTGCTACAGAGATTAGATACTCCGTTACACTGAGGACATGGCTGAACATCTGTTTGTCTGTCTCTGTGTCTGTTTACAGCGGAAGGACAGAAGCACAGTCTGTGCAGTATGGCAAGGAGAAGGGAATCAAGGACAGAGTGTTTGCAAGGTAATGTTTAATGACTGCCTTAACTTGTAGGACAGTGGCTGTGTCCAGCCGCAGAGCATTTTGCAGCATGAATAAATAAACAGAGAGAACAGAGAGGTGTGTGTAAATTTGTACTCCAGCTAGTGAATAAGTGAGTGTCGGTGCGAGAAATTAAACATTAACACAATGTTTACAAAGCTTATGTAATTCTTCTGACCTAAACGAAAAAAAAAAAAAAAAAACGGATGTAAAACCTGCAACTTCTTAATGGTCCATCCTGTACCACTAAGCTGTATCAATGTCTTAAGCTGTGTTTTCCATCAGTGACTCCACCCCCTGCTTCGATCTTCACCCCTTCCCAACCCCAGCACCTCGATCTTGGCCTCTGTACCAAGCCCCTGCACTTCTGAAATCTTCCCCCCATCCAAAACTCATGTCTCTAAATTTTTTTTAAAACCTCTGCACCTCGATCTTCACTCCATCCCAAACCCCTGCGCCTTGAACTTTGACCCATCCCAATGTCCTGCACCTCTCTTTGTCCAGTCCTAAATCCCTGCTCCTCGAACTTTGACCCATCCCAAAGTCCTGCACCTCTCTTTGTCCAGTCCTAAACCCCTGCTCCTCTAACTTTGACCCATCCCAAAGTCCTGCACCTCTCTTTGTCCAGTCCTAAATCCCTGCTCCTCTAACTTTGACCCATCCCAAAGTCCTGCGCCTCGAACTTTGACCCATCCCAAAGTCCTGCACCTCTCTTTGGCCAGTCCTAAATCCCTGCTCCTCGATATTTGACCCATCCCAAAGTCCTGCGCCTCGAACTTTGACCCATCCCAAAGTCCTGAACCTCTCTTTGGCCAGTCCTAAATCCCTGCTCCTCAATATTTGACCCATCCCAAAGTCCTGCGCCTCTCTTTGTCCACTCCTAAACCCCTGCTCCTCGATATTTGACCCACCCAAAGTCCTGCATCTCTCTTTCTCCAGTCCTAAACCCCTGCTCCTTGATAATTGAACCATCCCAAAGTCCTGCTCCTCGATATTTGACCCATCCTAAAGTCCTGCACCTCTCTTTGTCCAGTCCTAAACCCCTGCTCCTCGATATTTGACCCATCCCAAAGTCCTGCACCTCTATCCTTGCCCCTGTCCTGAACCCCTGTGCCCTTAAAATTTGTCTGTACCTCTGCAACCTGATCTTTAACTCATCCCAAACCCCTTGGCCTCAATCTTCACCTCATCCCACATCCCTGCTCCTCGATCTTAACCCCATCCTGAAATCTTAACCCCACCCTTACCATTTCTGCAGTGCAAGCGTCTATTTGATATCTATTCCCATAAGAAAACTGTACAGGTTCCTAGAAAAAAAAAAAAAATTCTTTAAACATGTGAATTACAGTAAAATTCTCCTGTGCTACCGCTGTGACTTTCAGTGCATTTCTCCAGCTCAGAAACACAACATCAATGAACCTGCAATAATCCAAACCCCCATTCTGACATTGACTTTTCGTTCCATTGACAGCATCCAAAATCATCCTGTCTGTAGTCAATTGGATTATCTGGTCAGTTCTATGTGTAGCCCTCACACAGAGTCACTGATCTCTGCTGGCCTTGATCGAGTGAAGTGAGGGAGGTCAGTGGTGGGTCATGGAAGGGAGGTACTTTTAATTCATCCTGATGTGCGTAGGCTGCCGCAGTCATAAGCCCCGCTGAAGAAAGAGCAGATGAATGCAGTCACGGCCGCTCAGCCGAGGGCCACCGGAGTCCGCCTCTGCCATTTCCGTTCCGCTCAGGATCGCTGCACATCGCACACGGCTCTTATGTGATTTCATTAACTGCTGCTAATGTGCTGTTAAATGTGTTGGCAGTGTAGTCAGATGACCCTCTGATGTCACAGAGCATAACATAAGACGAGTAGTTTGTCGTCTGTTTAGTTGAAAGGGCGGTCAAAACTGCAAATGTTTTTCAAACCTTTACAAGTTTCTTAGATAGATAGAACCTTTGTCATTAAGTACAATTAAATAAATTCGAAATTGTAATGGTGTTCACACTTAACATCGAGCAATAATAATAAAAAAAAATAACAAGGCGAGGGTTCAAATATAAAATATGGAAAATATGGAAGTAGAATATGTATAGAGGCTGGCTGAAATGTAAATGCATGAGGTACCATACTGAGCAGTACACATATCCTGAAAATACTAAAGGCAGTATTTGTACAAATGGACAATAGATAAGTACAGAACCTCTCAAAATATTGGGAACACTTTAATTGCAGTGTTTTTTTATTTTTTATTTTATTTTATTTTTTATGTTCAGAACAGGTATTATATTTTAGATTCTTCAAAGTAGTACCTCGGAGGCATGTGCTGGTCATCACCCTCCTGGTGTTCACTAGTGATCACTAGTGATAGGGGGAGTCCTAATGAGTGGGTTGGGTAATCGGTTGTGTAAATTGGGTAGAATAAAATAAAGTTATAAAATAATTTTGTAGTTATCGTGTTCTACTTGTTCTGACCTTTAAAAAAAATAATAATAGTTTTAAAAACCGAGAAGAAACATAGTAGAAAGATGTCTTTTATGTTTTAGTTGTAAAACCTCTTAAGTTTTTGTATCTGAGAACAAGTCATGACTCCGAAGCCTCCGGTTGGTAAGTCTGGGAGTGCAGCATTTTACTTTTGCATTGTGCATTCTACATTGTGCGCTTCCAGAAGATTTGTAGAAGAGGTTTGTGTGAAACCTGTGAGATTTTGAGACGTTTGTATGTTCATTTTAGTTGAACAACTTTGGTGGCAAAAGAAGAAACAAGCCACACCATCAAGCTTCAACTTTATGAGAGTAAAGTGTGATTTTGCTGTTATGAAGGCTCAGAGTAGTGAGATGCTTTTGGCGTCGTCACTTGGTCTGTCAGCTCATTCAGTATTCACAAGTTGTCATTCAGTGTATTAGTGACCTTTTTGCTCATGTGTGATCATGATTATGTTGACACATAACAAAAACTTGTCATGTTTCCACAGATCTCCCAGCAAACCCCTGGCCAGGAAACTGATGGGCATGACGGACTGGGAGGCAGTGAGCAGGAACTCGCTGTCTGAGGAGAGGCTGGAGACCCAGAGCCTGCCCACTCGCTCCCCTCCAGGAACACCCAACCAGTAAGTGACTCTCAGCAGATAAAAGTGTCTGACCTCAACTGTAGCCCAAAAAACTCCATCTGAACCAAGTGTAGCTCAACATAATTGTACCACCAGCAGATAACATGGCTCTTCAAACCAGCCCCCACCCCCTGGAGCTCTGCCAACAAATATCTAAGCAATACTGTATTGTGTATTGTAGGGTTTGACAGTCCGCGTATACAGCTCTGGAAAAAAATGAGAGCTCCCTTAAAAATGATGGATTTCTGTGGAATATAATCAAGAGAAAGATGGATGATTACAAACCATCAAACCAAGCTGAACTGCTTGAATTGCACCAGGAGTAAAGGCATAAAGTTATCCAAAAGCAGTGTGTAAGACTGGTGGAGAAAAACTTGCCAAGATGTATGGAAACTTTGATTAAAAACCAGGGTTATTCCACCAAATATTGATTTCTGAACTCTTAAAACTTTATGAATATGAACTTGTTTTCTTTGCATTATTTGAGGTCTGAAAGTTCTGCATCTTTTTTGTTATTTCAGCCATTTCTCATTTTTTGCAAATAAATGCTCTTAATGACAATATTTTTATTTGGAATTTGGGAGAAATGTTGTCTGTAGTTTATAGAATAAAACAACAATGTTCGTTTTACTCAAACATAAACCTATAAATAGCAAAATCAGAGAAACGGATTCAGAAACTAAAGCGGTCTCTTTATTTTTTTCCAGAGCTGTATTTAGTTTGTTGGTAATTTATTATGAAGGAAGATTAAAGCTGATCTTTTGTTTTGTGCACTGGCAGCAGGAATTCCTTGTTTGTTCAAGAGGGGCCCCGGCCGCGGCCGTCTTCCATGGGTCATTTGGTGGAGCACGTTATTCACGCCTCGCCCAGCCTGCCCGCCTTCACCAACCACAAATCAGCCTCGTCCACACAGGCCAACAGCATCAGCCTGGAGTCCACACCGTAAGTCCAGCCAGAGTGTGCGTGAGTCTTGTTATTGGAGTCAGAATTTTCAGTTTCAGTGATTGTGTACACAGGTCCACAGTACGGATTACTCACCACCTCCCTTTTTTTAAGGAACAATACCCATTACAGACCATGAAAATGATTTTCAGTCTCTACAACCTATAGAACCCCCAAAAAAAACTCCTTGATGCTAGCTATGGCTGTGGTTTTGAGTTATGAGGTCAGAAGGGGGTGTTGGTGGGGGGTAAAAGCCCATACGCCAGCATCTTCTTCACACATGGTCAAAAGCAGAGCTTAATTTGTGTGTCGTGGCGTTCTGCTACCACTTTTTACAATCGTGAAGAACCTCTATTTTGTTGTGTCTGTGGCTTGCAATTACAGTTCACGCCCTCCGTCACTGTCATTAAAGCGTCTCAAATGGAAGCGAAATGCACTCGGAGCTGCTGTAAAACGTGTTTACTGCTCTCACAGCGCCGGCAGATTGCTTTGGGTTCTGAAAAACATGCCTTGTGCTCCATTGTGCTCTTTTAGAAAGGCCTGCCATCTACTTAAGCCCAATGACCCCGGCAGATCTTTTCTCATGGAATATGGTTTGTTTTTGATTTTAAACAGAGAAATAGATGAATAAATCCCTCACCTCCTCACCTCTTTCACTTGTGTCCGTTTCTCCTAAACTGTCACAGGAAAACATTTAAACCAAGTGAAGCTAAAAGTATTTTAAAATGAGCTCAAAATATACTGTAAGTATAATTTAGCAGTAATACACTTGAGGTTCGTGCTGTAATGTGTAATATTGGCACTGTTGGACACGTTATAGCACGAACCTTAAGTGTATTATTGCGATTATACCACAGTTTCATTATCGCTGTTTATTGAAAAATTTAGATGGATTTAAAGAGGATGAGAAAATCTGATCTGTTTTAAAATAGTTCAATTTCTGCTCTGTTTGTAGCTGCGCTGTTTGGCTTGTAAGCGCTGCATCGTTGCTAGGTTACCTGTATGTGGCGGGGAGAGCTTCGGTTACAGTACATTACCGGCTGAAAATTGTACTCACAGAACAGCTCTCAGCCAATCACATTGCAGGGTCGGAACTAATGGTACACATTACATTAATAAAGCCATTATGCTAGTAATGATAGGATGCACTTTCGTTTGTGTAGAAATGTTGACCATTGTGTTTGCACCATTTCAGCCATTTACATCCCTCTTTTAAAACTTCTACATGTAAATGAGCACTGTTCTGATTGGCTGCCCCCACTATTAGAATCTAACCCTGGATTCATTAAGACGCTTTCTCACTCTTTCTGAGTACTTAGGGTTAATGCTACAGCGTGGGCTGCCTACACACACACACACACACACACACACACACCAGAAAGAGTGTGTTACATAATTCAGTACACCACCATGTTGTTACTCACCAGCGTGAAACTGTAAAGTGAAAGACGCTGAACCAGTTTGACCCTCCAGTCTTTTTCAGATAAGATGAAAGAGAAAAGGAGGGACTCAGTAGGCGGGGCCTGATCCAATCTGAAGGAAAGATCAAGGCAGATCTTAAAAGATCATTATCGTTAAATGAAAGATAGCCATGGGGTTTAACAGGTCACACATCCTACATATTTTTTTATATAAATTTGTTTGCCATTGCTTCACCCACAGTGTCACATGCGTACCAGGAATATGTAATAACAGGCATTAGCACCAACAGCCCTGAGTGGTTAGACAGTCCTACATATAGCTGCTCCAAGCTTGTAGATAAAGTAAGCTCAGAGAGAGAAGCTCTGAATCTGTTGCTGCACAGCTTGTGTTGGTCACTAGTCTTCATCAGTGCTCACAGAATACTGTTGTTTGGTTCAGCACTGCTGTAACTGATCTACTCATCATACCAGCACAACACACACTTATATATAACACCTCATATACTGAATGAATGACCTTCCACTCAAATAACAGCTGCTTTATGGTGGTCCAGTGTAGTCCTGACCATTGAAAAACAAGGCGAAAGGATAAAAAAAAAAGATAAATATATTAAACTATAAAGTGCTCCTACATTCTTGGTAAAGCTAAAAATGGGTAATGGGTTTAGAATAACAGAGGTGGTCATAATGTTATGCTTGATTCTGTATGATATCTCTATCCTTGAGTAAACAGTACAGTTGGAAATGAGATGAAAAAGGAGGATTTTTCTTTTTTTTTCCCTTTAAAGTCCCTTTAAAGTAGCATTATGGAGAATTTGTATTTCTTGCTCCTAGGCTCCCCCTAGTGTGAGGAAGGGCAAGCCGCCTCTAAAGAACACACTCTGCACAGCGTTTGTGACAGAAACAAGACCATCACTAAAAGTAAAATAAGCTTGTGGACTGGTGTGGAAGACTAATTTAACAAGATTTTACACAAATATGGCAAATATGATGAGTTATGCATTGGTATGCAGTTCTTGTGAGCATTGTCTTGCCCACTTTGCCATCACCGTAGAAGGGATGTGGGAAGAGAGCGCTATCCATCCATCCATCAATCCAGAGAGAGCAAGACCAGTTGTGCTCTCTCATGGCTCCAGCAGCTGATGGCAAGCTGCATGACCGGGATTAGAACCAGCGATCTCCTGATCATAGTGGCAGTGCTTAGCCTGCTGGACTACTCTGCGCCCTGAAACTGTTATTTTAAATAGAATTGCTAGATAATCTTGCTTTAACCTAATTGGCTGCCTATTATATTTGATCTAAACTGGATTTCCTTCACTTTATTTTAATGTATTTAAATCATCCACTGACATTAGGTATAATAAAACATGACCCAGTTACACTTTAGTCTTTGCAGTCCAGACTATTTTTAATTTATGTATTATTTAAAGTATAAACTGTTTTATTTGTGTCTTGCAGATCTCCAGAGGGTGTGGACGGGCCACCGCCGGCTTTGCCCCCAAAGCAGTCCCGGAAGAACTTGAGCCAGCTCATTCTCTCCCACTCCCAACAGGATCTGGACAACCACATCAACGAGATGTACGATATCCCTGTGGCGACAGAAAAGGCCACGGTATGCCACACACATGCACACACACTCAAATACACACACAAATACAGAGCTCCTCTGGCCCTCAGTGAAGTCTAATGGAGGAGTTCCTGTTATTGAAGCAGACTGCTCTTAATAGCTCCACAGCTCCTCCCTGCCAGCATGCAGCAGTGATGTGGTTTCATTCACACAGGCTAATAAAACAGCTGCAGGGTTTATATGTTTAATTAAGTTTCACTGTCTGATTGAAGTAGCATATTAAAACGGTTTATCTGTGAAATTAAAAGCTGGAAAAACTGAATCAGTAATTAAAATAAAAAAATAAAAAAATAATAGCACTTCTGAGGTAAATGTATGATTTGAATAGCTCTATTGAGGTAAAGGCATAAGTAGTTTGCTGTTGAGGTCAGTTTTTGATAAAAAAAAAACTCAGATGAGGCAAGGGTATGACCAGACTAGCACCCCAGATATAAATGTAATAATCTGATTAAATCTAAACTGCCGAGGTAAATGTATGACTTAATTAGTACTACAGAGTTAAATTGCATTTGAAAAGAGCACCATCTACCCACCCAGAGAGCAATGCCAATTGCTGCTGTAGCTGATGGCAAACTGCATGACCAGGAATCGAAACAGCAATCTCCCGATCTTAGTGGCAGCACCTTAGTCCGCTGGACTCATTCACTTGTACTCCTGTCTTTGCTGTTCTAACAAAAATGAATTTAAGTTTGTTTTTATGATGCTGATAAATCAGTGAAATTTTGATTGGCTTTTTTTTTGTACTTCGAAATATTTTGTAAAACTTCTGTTGGTCTTCCCTCAGCTCAATGGGGTGGTCCCTCATGACAATCTTGTTCTAATCAAGATGAAGCCGGATGAAAATGGAAGATTTGGATTCAATGTAACGGTAAGAACTCAATAGAACTGATTATCATTGTCATTACAAAGCAATAATTTAAATACTCTAATTTGTTTTTTTTTCCCTGTGTGTAACATTTTGTTTGGGGTTTTTATTAAAGGGTGGTTCTGACCAGAAGATGCCTGTAATTGTGTCTCGAGTGGCTCCAGGAACATCGGTGAGTATTAATCTCAGCTTGTTATAAGCTCATTCTGTTAATAATAGATTTATTGAACTAAGAGAAAGGTAAAGCCTAGTCTTGGACTAGCGACTCTCTGTCTATGAATCTGATCCTATGTGCCTTAAGTATTAAGCTTTACATTTTGATGACTTTAGGTGGCTGTAGGAACTGTATAGGGTTCTTCATCTTGGCTAATCACAACCTTTCTATGTATTTTCCTCCTCAGGCTGATTTGTGTGTGCCCCGCCTGAACGAGGGCGACCAGGTCGTCCTGATAAACGGCCGCGATATTTCTGAGCACACTCACGACCAGGTGGTCATGTTCATCAAAGCCAGCTGTGAAAGCCACTCAGGGGAGCTCATCCTGCTGGTCAGGCCCAACGGTAAGAACCGAGCCTGTTGTTTTTTATTACTGGAGCAGATATTGTTTGTAGAACTTGCTCACTGTCATTGTCATTGTTTTGCAGTCAATATTGGGCCTGATATATTTATTTTTTTAAGAATTTTGTCCACACCTAGCATTGACCAACCCAGCAGTGAAGCATGGGGGTGGTAGCATCATGCTGTGGGCAACTTATTCAGATAATGCATTGCCATAACATGGTCATCCCAAACTCCAAATCATAGTGCTACATGCATGTAACCCCATTTCCTCCATCACTTAAATGGAACTGCTATTGATTGGAAGGTTTTTCTTCATTTAAATAATTTCTATTAGGAGATAAATATTTTTGTTTCAGCACCAACTGTATGTTTGGATTTTGTTTTGTTTTTCTTCATATTAACTGTAATATTTCAATATCTGTAACAAAAATATTTTCAGAGACCAACCACTGGTTGAATTATGACTGGGAGTTCTCGTAACTTTCAACCCCAGCTTCCATTTAAGGGTAAAGTCCCGCCCTTCAACAAAAAGAGCCAGTCAGCTTGGTGCTTGCACTGCGAGAGGAGAAGAGTCAGTGACAGCATGCCTGTGTGTAATCCTCCCCTCACTAAGGAGTTATGTGCAAGCGCAGTAGCCATAACAAGCTGAATAATCATGTATTTTGTGCAATTTAGAACCAAACACTACAGACTAATCTTGAGGGTTTTTTTTTTATATTTTGTTTAAATTATCATATACTTGTGAGTGGTTACAAATGCCTGGTGGCATTGCAAAGATGGTTGTGCTGAGTGATCTGACTTGGCTATAAATCCCCTTACTGTAATATTCTCTTCTAGCTATCTATGACGTGGTGGAGGAAAAGTTGGAGATGGAGCCAGATTTCCAGTACATCCCTGCAAAGTCCCCCACGGACCCCTCCCAGCTGGACCAGGACGCCTGGAGGGAATCCATGCAGCAGCTGAAAGACGGTCTCAGCAGTGGTGCTGTACTGGCCCAGTTTGATGTGAGTGTATAAGAGAAAAGCTTGATATTAAAATAAATGTTAATTGTTTAGATTTATTAGAGAAGTGAGCAGTATGACACATTTTAGACATTTTGCTGGATTTTGGAGCATTGCTGTGAGCTAGCTAGATAGTGCATTATTAAAGTCAGGATGGTCATCACCCCACCTCATATATGCCATATCATCTGCCCTTAATTATTCATCCACCTCCTCTTTTCTAACTGCTGTTGATGCTGATGTTGCATTGTCGAGTAACCAGGGTGCTTGGCGTGCGCAATGAGTCAAGTCAAGTCAAGAGGCTTTTATTGTCATTACATCTGAGTACAGGTACACAGTGTGATGAAATTACGTTCAGGGAAGAGAGACTCCGATGATTTTCTCAGCTGTCCGCACTATCCGCTGTAGGGTCTTGCAGTCTGAGGTGTTGCAATTCCCAAACCGGACGGTAATGCAGGTGCTCAGGATGCTTTCTACAGTCCCTCTGTAGAACATGGTGAGGATGGGGGGTGGGAGATGTGCTTTCCTCAGTCTCCGCAGGAAGTAGAGGCGCTGCTGGGCTTTCTTGGTTATGGAGCTGGTGTTGAGGGACCAGGTGAGGTTCTCTGCAATGTGAACACCGAGGAACTTGGTGTTATCCACAATTTCCACAGCAGAGCCGTTGATGTTCAGCGGGTGGTGGACACCTGGAGCTCTCCTGAAGTCAACAACCATCTCCTTGGTTTTATCCACGTTAAGAGATAGGTTGTTGGTTCTGCACCAGTCCGTCAGCCACTGCACCTCCTCTCTGTATGCTGACTCGTCGTTCTTGCTGATGAGGCCAACTACAGTTGTGTCATCAGCGAACTTGATGATGTGGTTTGAGCTGTACTTTGCAGTACAGTCATGAGTCAGCAGAGTGAACAGCAGTGGGCTGAGCACACAGCCCTGGGGGGCGCCAGTGCTCAGTATGGTGGTGCTGGAGGTGTTGTTTCCAATCCTGACTGATTGTGGTCTCTCAGTCAAGAAGTCTAAAACCCAGTTGCAGAGGGAGGAGTTCAGGCCCAGCAAGCTCAGTTTTCCGATCAGATGCTGAGGGATGATGGTGTTGAATGCTGAACTGAAGTCGATGAACAGCATTCGAACATAGCAGTCTTTGTTGTCCAGGTGGGTGAGAGCCAGGTGGAGCGCAGTAGAGATGGCATCGTCTGTTGATCTGTTTGGACGATACGCAAACTGCAGAGGGTCCAGTGAGGACGGGAGCTGGTTTTTGATGTGCCTCATGACCAGCTTCTCAAAGCACTTCATGATGATGGGAGTAAGTGCAATGGGACGGTAGTCATTAAGGCAGGACACTTGAGACTTCTTCGGCACAGGGACGATGGTGGTCGTCTTGAAGCACGTCGGCACGATTGCAGTACTCAGAGAGATGTTGAAAATGTCCGTGAGAACATCCGTGAGTTGTTCTGCACATCCTCTGAGCACTCTGCCAGGTATGCTGTCTGGTCCTGGGGCTTTCCGTGGGTTGACTCTGAGTAGAGTTTTCCGCACATCAGCTGAGGACAGGCACAGTACCTGATCGTTTGGAGGAGGTGTAGTCTTCCATGCTGTCGTGTAGTTCTGTGCTTCGAACCTTGCGTAGAAGGAGTTCAGTGCATCTGGAAGGGAGGCATCACTGTTGCAAGCAGGGGGGGGTGACTTGTAGTTGGTGATGGTCTGGATGCCCTGCCACATGCGCCAAGTGTCAGTAGTGTCCTGGAAGTGGGCGTGGATTTTATTTGCGTAGGTGCGCTTTGCCTCTCTGATCCCCCGGGAGAGCTTGGCTCTAGCTGTTCGGAGGCCAGTCCTGTCCCCTGACTTAAAGGCCTTGTCTCGGGATCTCAGCAGCACACGCACCTCTGCAGTCATCCACGGCTTCTGGTTGGGGGCGGGTTGTGATGGTTTTGGAGACAGTAACATCCTCAATGCACTTGCTGATGTAGCCAGTCACTGAGTCTGTGTACTCCTCCAGGTTGATGGAGTCATCAGAAGTAGCAGCTTCTCTGAACATGTCCCAGTCAGTGTGCTCAAAACAGTCCTGAAGAGCAGAGATGGCTCCTGGAGGCCAGGTTGTAACTTGCTTCTTCTCTGATTTGGCACGTCTGATGAGCTGTCTGTATGCTGGGATGAGCATGACAGTGATATGATCAGAGTAGCCGTAGTGGGGGCGGGGCTCTGCTCTGTACGAACCGGGAATGTTAGTATACACACAATCGAGCAGGTTAGCTCCACGGGTTGGAAAATCCACATGTTGGTGAAAGCTGGGCAGCAGAGCCTTCAGATTACTGTGATTGAAATCACCAGCAACAATAAACAGTCCGTCGGGGTGTGAGTTCTGGAGTTTGGAGATAACAGTGTACAGTTCTTGACTCGTTTCCTATACATTAGCTCACAGATGCCTTGTGCTGATCGACATCACCCTTGGAGTAATAAAGGGAAAGAGCGACATCTACCCACCCAGAGAGAGAGCAAGGACAATTGTGCTCTCTCAGGGCTCTGGCGGCTAATGGCAAGCTGCATGACCGGGACTCTAACAAGCAATCTCCCAATGATAGTGGCAGCGCTTTAGACCGCTGGACCACTCGGCGCACCTTCGAGTAGATCAAAATTAATTTTATATATATATATATATATATATTTGTTGTAGATGTAAAAGTTTGAATAGCTGTTGAATGTTCTAAATTGTATTTGGGTCTCAAAAGCACTGAAGATTTCTTTGTGGAATTGTGTGGGTTTCCATTGCGATACTTATGCTTAATTACCATTAATTACTGAACCTTTTCTATTGCTCAAAAGTGAATAAGAGAGCTGCTATTGCAGAGCATTGGTTTGAAAGAGCCAATTCAAATCTGTTACATTGAACTTCAGTCCTGTTGAGGGTTATGTAAACAGACTCTTTGTTCAGCAGCAATCAAGGCGTTTACCAGGATGTGGTCATATCTGTGATAACTTCCTATTACTTCCTGTCTTTTATCAAACAGACTGTAATAGCTGTGTGTGCGTGTGTGTGCTTGCATGCTTGTTTTTTACCTTTGTGAGGACCATATGTCCACACAACCATAATTAAGAGTAATCAATTGTCGGTTTCTGATGGTCCTTTCGATTTTGAAGGCTTTTAGTTAGAAAATATAAAAGTGAGAGATTATTTATTTTGATCACTGTAGTTAGGTGTAGGTGTAGTAAGCATTAAATACAGTCAGTTGTTATTATTATGTGGAGGGAAGGTCCTCACAAGAATAGCAAAAACAACATTGTGTGTGTGTCCACATGTAGGAGAATCTTTTCTTCCTATTTTGTTCTTGGAAATCCAGTCCATCAGTTATTATATTCAAAATCCTGCACTGCTCTCTAAAATGATACCTCTTCGTATGAATATGTTCTAATTCTAGTTCTATATGAGAAGATAACAGTGTTTTCAGATGCACTACACCTCTTTACACAGAAATGCAGCTTTGTGGTATTGTAATGTGCAGATTAGGGAAAGCCCCTTGAATGGCTGGCTCAGCAGATAAAGAAGGCTTATCTGGAATAACCGAGCTTACGTCAGCCTTCCTAAGACACGTTTCAGGGCTTTCTCTCCCGGGGCGGCTGTAAGCAAGGATTTTGTTTCTTACAGATGTTTTGCATATTAAATCTCTCTCTATTTCTTGCTCTGATATCTTATGTAATCGAACGGTTAAAGGATGAATAAGGACATTCAAGGACTATCCATTACATCCTGAGGGAATATCGGTCTGTCTTTAGTGGATATCATCACTTAAAGTGTCACTGATTCATGTTTTTAATTATTTATTATTTTTTTCTTTACAGCAACTCTACCGCAAAAGGCCTGGAATGACAATGTCGTGTGCCAAATTACCTCAGAACATTTCCAAAAATCGCTACAGAGACATCTCACCCTGTGAGTATCATCCCCAACTGATGCTTTCTGAATGCACTATGCATTCAGGTTATGATGCTGGTACTTAACAATATATTCTTTGACTTTTTGTTCTTCAGATGATGCAACACGGGTCATCTTGAAAGGCACAGATGACTACATCAATGCAAATTACATAAATGTGAGTATTGTTTTCTTTTCTTTTTCTTTTTCCCCCTTTTTTGACTTTTTTATTTTATTTGTTATTTGTTACAGTTGTAAAAAGGTTTGGGCATTCTTTTTCAGTAAAAAAAAGTAAGCAAATCCTCTTCAGAACATTACAAATAAACACAACTGGAGAAAGGCCTTATTCAGTTTGAACAAAGCTCATTTTTGAAGTTCCTCAGGGCTCAATACTTGGTTCAATTTCATTTCTTTTGACAAAGCATGTTTTTACATTTACTTATTTTTTACAGCATTTAAAAGGAATTTTAGACTTTGACTATTTAAAACAATGTACAAATTGTCAAACAGGTGCAAATAAAATAAAGAGGATTTTTTAGAAAGAAGCTATTCAAAAGCATGGACAACAACAAATACAGAGACAAATACATAAGGCAGCAAAAATATACCAAAAGGGATGGAATAGTCCAGATCCACGACAAGACAGTATAAGAGGAAAAGGCAAACTCAAAATATAGATATCAAAATGGTCAAACAAAAACAGTCAAAAAAAAAAAAAGAACGATAGAACCAGAACAAATACTCGGCAAAAGGTGTGTGTGGAAAAAGAGGTGTGTGTACAGTGGCTGTAACAGGTGAAGTCAATATTCATGTGATTGTGGTCTGGTGGGTGTCATGTGAGGAAGTGAATGACTGATTTCAGTGTGTGATGTATTCTGAGTAGTGGAGTTCAGGTGTGATGCAATGTGCAGAAGTGTGTTTCTGTGACAAATTGAACATATTATTTTCAGTTAACAAACATGTAATTTGATCAGGGTTGTCCAAATCTTTGTATACAAACTACATCGCTGATTATTGATTTTATATTTTCTCTGTTATCTAAGTTCTTCTAAGTTATTTGGTGAATTTTGTTCCAGATGGAAATTCCCGCTTCCAGCATCATCAATCGCTATATCGCCTGCCAGGGTCCCCTGCCGAACACTTGCTCTGACTTTTGGCAGATGACCTGGGAGCAGGGTTCCTCCATGGTGGTCATGCTTACCACTCAGGTGGAGAGAGGCCGGGTAAATGCCACCTATTGTTTCTGCTTCATTCTGGACAAAACTCTGTTGTGAGGTTCCTCCAGGCTCTGTTCTGGGCCCACTTTAATTGCTGTAGTTAATGCAATGTAAAAATGGACTTTTCCCCTGTATTGTAAGATCAGGTCAGTGTGTAACCTGTGGTCTCTCGTTACAGGTCAAGTGTCATCAGTACTGGCCCAATCCCTCAGGGACTGCCACGTATGATGGCTTCCAGGTTTCCTGCCAGACCGAGGAGGGAAACTCTGCATTTTTGGTTCGAGAAATGACCCTCACTCACATTGAGGTGCGTCTGCTTTAAAAGAGCTTTTATAAATTACTGTTATTGTAGATTATAGTAGTACATAATTTTCAAAATACCTTAAATAATCTCTTATTCAATGCAAGTTAAGCCATAAAAATAATATATTGTGATTTAATTGTTTTAATTAGAATAGAACTAATAAATAGGTTCACTGCTTTTATAATGCATATAAGTATTAGTAAGTAATTTGACTATTGCATGTGTGGTGTTTGCTGCTTAAGACTGAGGAGAGCAGGGAGCTGACCCAGATTCAGTACCTGGCCTGGCCTGACCACGGAGTGCCCGACGACTCCACTGACTTTCTGGACTTTGTGGCTCTGGTACGGAGTAAACGAGCAGGAAAGGACGAGCCGGTAGTGGTGCACTGCAGGTAAAAAAAAATATTTATTAGACATATCCCCTTACCTATAAAAGACATACACTCACTGTATACAACATTAAAAAGCCCATACCTTGTGACTCCACTCAATGGCCACTTTATTGGAAACCCATACCTTGCAATTCTACTGATAGGCCACTTTATAAGAAACACTTACCATCTTGTTCTCCCACTCACCAGCCACTTTACTACAAAATCACACCTTATGCTCCATCTCTTAACTGGCCACTTCATTAGGAACACTTATCCTGTGCTTCCATTTACTGTACACTTTATTAGAAACCCCTACCACCCTGTGCTCCCACTCACTGGCCACTTTATTAGAAACACCTAGCACCTTGTTCTCCCATTCACCTGCCACTTTATTAGAAACACCTAGCACCCTGTTCTCCCACTCACTGGCCACTTTATTAGAAACACCTACCACTCTGTTCTCCCACTCACTGGCCACTTTATTAGAAACACCTACCACTCTGTTCTCCCACTCACCGGCCACTTTATTAGAAACACCTACTGCCTTGTTCTTCCACTCTCTGGCCACTTTATTAGAAACACCCTCTGCCCTGTTCTCCCAATAATTGGCCACTTTATTAGAAACACCTACCACCTTGTTCTCCCACTCACTGGCCACTTTATTAGAAACACCTACTGCCCTGTTCTCCCAATAATTGGCCACTTTATTAGAAACACTTACCTTGTTCTCCCACTCACCAGCCACTTTACTACAAAATCACACCTTATGCTCCATCTCTTAACTGGCCACTTCATTAGGAACACCTGTCCTGTGCTTCCATTTA
This sequence comes from Astyanax mexicanus, assembly GCF_023375975.1. NCBI lineage: Eukaryota > Metazoa > Chordata > Actinopteri > Characiformes > Acestrorhamphidae > Astyanax > Astyanax mexicanus. The sequence continues at coordinate 11,862,780 of NC_064418.1, read as the reverse complement.
CTGTACACTTTATTAGAAACCCCTACCACCCTGTGCTCCCACTCACTGGCCACTTTATTAGAAACACCTAGCACCTTGTTCTCCCATTCACCTGCCACTTTATTAGAAACACCTACCACCCTGTTCTCCCACTCACTGGCCACTTTATTAGAAACACCTACCACTCTGTTCTCCCACTCACCGGCCGCTTTATTAGAAACACCTACTGCCTTGTTCTTCCACTCTCTGGCCACTTTATTAGAAACACCCTCTGCCCTGTTCTCCCAATAATTGGCCACTTTATTAGAAACACCTACCACCTTGTTCTCCCACTCACTGGCCGCTTTATTAGAAACACCTACTGCCTTGTTCTTCCACTCTCTGGCCACTTTATTAGAAACACCTACTGCCCTGTTCTCCCAATAATTGGCCACTTTATTAGAAACACCTAGCACCTTGTGCTTCCAACTTTCTGGCCACTTTATTAGAAACACACTCTACCCTGTTCTCCCAATAATTGGCCATGTTATTAGAAACACTTACCTCCTTGTTCTCCCACTCACTGGCCACTTTATTAGAAACACCTACCACCTTGTTCTCCCATTCACCGGCCACTTTATTAGAAACACCCTCTGCCCTGTTCTCCCAATAATTGGCCACTTTATTAGAAACACCTACCACCTTGTGCTCCCACTCACTGGCCACTTTAATGTAAACCCATACATTGTGCCCCCCCCTCACTGGCCATTTTATTAGAAATACCTACTTCCTTGTTCTCCCACTCCCTGGCCACTTTATTGGAAACGTTTCTTGTAACCTTCTGTATTGAGTTTTTACTCACTGGTCACTTTAATAGAAACATTTAAATTTACATGCTTGCCATTTTATACCATATTCAACTCACTACTGGCCACTTTATTGGAAACCCACTTCTAGTTTGAGGTGCTTACCGTGTTTTTTTTAAGACAATATTAACCAGCAGAGCTGCATCTCGCTCTCTTTGTCTCTCTCTCTCTTCTAATATCTCTTCATTATCAGCTGTTTATATGTTTAACATTCACTCCACATCTCCTTGATATCAGTGGGTTTTTTAATCAGTAGTCAAGATTGTGCCCCTATGGGCATCACTAATCACACACTCTCTCTCTCTCTCCCTCTCTTTCTTGGCCCAGTGCTGGGATTGGCCGGACGGGAGTGCTCATCACCATGGAGACTGCGATGTGTTTAATGGAGTGCAGTCAGCCTGTCTATCCGTTGGATATCGTGCGGACCATGAGAGACCAGCGAGCCATGATGATCCAGACCCCTGTGAGTGCTCTTCTTCTGTAATCCCTCTTCTCTTTTCTCCTCATTCTGAACCACAGAGGAATTACAACAAGAAAAAAATAATTTATTGAGTATTTAATTTGTTGTTTGATATATATACACAGTAAGTGTGTGACTTTATTTGGGCTAAAAAGTTAAGACATTGTTTAACATCATTAAACTATTCTGTAGTTCCACTTTCCTCTCGCTGTGTCCTCTCAGGGTGATGTTTTGTTAGCAAGTTGTTGAGATTGTAGTAGGTTAGCCTTTAGCCCTGCACCCACTCACTCAAACAAGCAGGTTTTTTTTTTCTGATTTGTGTTTAGCTCCACTTTGGTTCAGCTGAGGTACTCCAGTTTGTCTTTTTTTAAAGAACTGGAAAGCTAGCATCTGCTTCTATTAGTTCCTGAACTGAGAGCGCTTGGGAGTACCAATCTTTGGGGTTTGCTTTAAGCACCTCGAGTGTGGGAGCTATCTGCTCCCTGTGCCACATGTGGGGTCAGGTGATGTGTTCAATTTGCAACATAATGCTTTACCTTGTCTCTTTGCAAGAGTATATCCTATTAAAGCCAGTGTGATAGGACTGGAGTAACAGTACTGTAATAAGATCAGCTTTGTGGAAATATTGTCTGTAATGTCAGCATGGAAAAGCATTTTCTCTTACAAGTTTGGCTGATTTGTTTGGAGAAGCTTCTGCACAGGGAACTGCCATGCATCCCAAAATCTCTGTTTCTCAAAACTAAAAATAATCAAATGTTTAAAACATTTGCAATTTTACGTACAGAAAAGAAATGCATGGAATTGCACAGTCTATCCACAGTATTACTGGAGAAGGAAGTGAGCAATAATAAGCTCCTCCTCCAAATGAGCCTAGCTTGTATTTTTGGAGTGTGAAAACGCCCTTAAAAGAGCTGAACTCACTAATAAGATGGGGGTTCCACAAACGTATTCATGAGTGGTGCCTGTTGGCATGTGTTTGTGGGGGGAAAAGGCTTTGAAAATAGCAGAAGTGCTTAAATTACTGAAACTGCACTAAAAATAGTTGGTCATCAATTCCAAACCAGATGGGGATAATATTTACCACTTAACTGGTGTATAATGAAACAATATATCTCTAAAAAAAATAAATCTCTAAAAATTCCATTGCAATTCCATTGCAGTTCACCTTCTTGCTGATTTTACACTTTTGGTTCATTTAGCAGAAATCTGGGCTATTATCTTAGCCACTTCTGAGTGGATATGGATCCAGAGAGGATTCTAGGGGGGTTACTGAAGGGGATTTAGGCCAGCACAGGGCAGCAGGGGTGGGTTGATGATGCTGCAGCAGCTGCTAATTTGGTGAAGCAATGTGCCTCACAACGAAGGCTTAATGAAGGCTGCCTGCCCGGGGCTTAGAGCAGGGGAGCTTACTAATTACACAGGGGACGAGGAAAAGAGCTGATGTTCAGACCTTCCAACAGACCAAACACACCAACACACTAGGGCTGGGCAGTGTAGCCAAAATGTGTGTGTCAGTATTTGTTTTTTCAAGATTCTGACAGTTTTACAGAATATCACAGTGTTTTTATTCATTTTTTGATTCATGTATTTGTGTTTGTTTATATGTATTGGTTATTTTGTTTCAGTGCCTAATTTTAAATGTCAGGGCCCTTGGCATTCTATCAATAAAGTGTGGAGTTACTTTGAGCTTGTTAATGATGCAAAAATAGTGTTTTCTTTGCATGGGAAATGCTCTATGCCCTATCGCTAGCATTGTGAGGCTGTTGGGAGCGTTGGCTAAAAGTGCTGCATTTTGAAATGCTAAGGGTGAACAGAGGTGGGATGTTTGACAAAAGTTTGTATTCATTATTTCTCCTTTAAATCTAGTTTAAAAGTGATATTTCTCATTAAAAAGTTTCTTTATTTCATTAATTCAGTTCAAAATGTGAAACTCACAGTGTGCCAGGTCCTGCTGGAAAATGAAATCCGCATCTCCATAAAAGTTGTCAGCAGAGGGAAGCAGGAAGTGTTGTAAGATTTTGTGGGAAAACACTGCACTGACTTTAGACTTGATGTTACACAGTGGATCAACACCAGCAGATGACATGACTCTTCCTACCATCACTGATTGTAGAAACTTCACACTAGATCTCAAGCAGCTTGGACTGTGTGTCTCTCCACTTTTGCTCCAGACTCTGGTCCCTTGATTTCCAAATGAAATGCCAAATTTACTGATGATCAGTGATGGTTTGGAGAGACATGTCATCTGCTGGTGTTGATCCACTATGTTTTATTATCAAGCCCAAAGTCAGTGCAGAGTTTTCTTTCTCAGCACTTCATGCTTCCCCCTGCTGACAACTTTTATGGATATGCAGATTTTATTTTCCAGCAGGACTTTGCAGTGTAGGGCAATTGCGAAAAAGTGTACCAAATAAACTGGCATACCACCCAGTACATGTGCACATTATACACATTTTCACACCTGGAAATTACATAATAATAATAATAATAATAATAATAATAATAATAATAATAATAATAATAATAATAGATTTAAATCAATGAAGACATGAATTTATTTAATACACACTTCCCGTTCAAACAGGGTGCTCACACTTTTTCACTACTGTGTGTGTGTGCGTGTGTGTGTAATAATGATTTAATTGTTACAAAATACTCTCCCACACTCTTATTCCCAGCTTTTCCCTCATATGACCCTCCACCCACTCTCACACTCTTTTCCATTCAGTTCTCTTTAATCTGTAGCAGCTCATTCATTTCTCTCTCTCTCTGTATCTTTCAGAGTCAGTTCAAGTTTGTCTGCGAGGCGATTCTGAGGGTGTACGAGGAGGGCCTGGTGAAGCCGCTCAAGTCCATGCCGTTTAAGTCTGAGTAACAAAAGCAGCATTTCACCTTCACCAACAGCCACCAACCATCACTGCAGCATTGTCAGAGGATCCTGCTTCACGCACGGACGATTGGCACCTCGAAAAAAGTGCTCAGCCCCCAAAGCACATTATCTTTTTTCACATTTTATTATATAAATTTAAAATGCAATATTTATTTCTCTGTGGTGGAGCACCATGTCAGAGTAAGATTTTTATTATTATTTATTATAATTTTTTTTTTTGTCGTTGTTGTTAAACCTCACAATTCATTGGTTTGACACCGGGTGTTTTTGTAATGTTATATAAATAATTAAATGTTTTTAAGTTAATTCAAATTGCATCAAATCAAAATTCAGAATTCCTGAGAGATTTGTCTTTTTTGTGTTCATTTAGATTTTTTTTTATTGTTGTATAGTTTATTCCTAAATTTAATTAAAACCTCAAATTATAATTTTAGGTGTGTCCTAGATATATTTAAACCCACAATTCATTGGTTTCAAAAAGAGTGTAAAATTTATTTTTTAATAAATTGTAATTATTGTTTTTTTACTTCAATTAAATCAGAAGATATATTTTTGTTTGGGTTTTGTTCCTTTTTCTGCTTTTTTTTTTTTTTTTTTTTTAATTAGAATTATCTGAAATTCTTCTACTTTTACTCTCACATGGTGCTTCTTTAATCATGGAAGATAATACAATATAATTTAAGTAATATAATGTAGGAAAATGTTTGCTTGGGACTGTGTACTTTTTTGAGGCACACCAAAATCAACAAAAAAAAAACAACAACTCTTGAGCCAGGAAAAAATATGTTGGACATAAAATAAGCACTATTGCACTTTACGCTGGCAAAGGGACAATTCGCCAGGCTTTGAGGAGAGATGATAGAAAAAAAAACTAAAATAAAACAAAGATGAATTTCGTACTTGTAGGGACTTTGAGTGTTCAGGGTTTAAAAAAAATATATCTATAAATATATATATATGTTGATAATAAGAATAGAGGAGATTGCTGTGGTGCCATATGTAAGTAGAAGGGCAGGCCCAGGAGTAAATGAATTTTCTGTCTTTTGTTCTATCTTTTTTTTTTGTGCTCGCCTTGCTGGAAAAAAAGACTACAATCCACACAGCGGACATGAGTACTTCTCAATTCCTGTGCTGCAGATTAACAGAGCTCTTTTTATTAAGAGTATTTATTTTGTGTTATTTTTAGTGTAGAACCCTGCCCAATGAACAAATTTCTCTCTTCTTTTTTTTTTTTTTGTTCAGTTTTTTTTTTTTTTTTGGTTCTTATCACAGTAATAGTTCATTCGCTGGATATGTTTTGGTTTTGTCCCATTTCCGTTTGTTTCCAAGTAGTTTTTATTTATTATTCTTCTTGCTTTTATCAAAAATCATGCAGTTGCCAGGAAACCTAGAGCACTTTGTGTTTTTTATTTGAAAGGTCTGTAACCCGGACTGACTGACTGACTGTGTTTGCAGATCACAGCTTTTGTTGAAAACTGACTTGTGGAACGGGGGTAACGTTTTACATGTTTATCAGACATCATTAAGCAACTTTTATGAGACTTTTTGCGTTAATTTAAACTAATTGAGTACAACAGTAGAACTGGAAAGTGTGTGTATGTATGTGTGTGTGTGTGGACATGGGCGTACATTACTGTTTCCATTTGTGCCTCTTGGAGTTGCAGGTAATTCACATTCAGCCTAATCGCCACAGCTTCTTTATAGCTATTAATTGCTGATCTCAGAACAGCCCAGGAGACTTGACTGTTCTCAGATCAGTAAAACTGAACGAATGAAATGAGGCCTGATTGTCGTCTCAGCAGCACATTCAGGAGTTACTATCTGCTACGTCTGCACTAAACTCATTACCAGCATAAATACAGACAAACCATCCATTAGCGTACAGCTTTACCCAATTTCGGCTCTTAACTGTGGCCTGGATCTGATATTGAGTCCTCTAAATCTATCCTGATCTTAAATCAGCTGTTTAATAGTGCCGCCAAATTATTGTAAGACTGCCAGTGATGCCACAGTTGTAAGTAGTGGGGGTTCCACACTGTCCATGCTGTCGTAGCATGTACAGAATTAGAAGTTAGTGCTCTCCTCCAAGCGTGTTGAGCCCCAGTGGTGTTTATAATTAGCAGCAGATTAAAAAGGTGTGGAGATTTGAGTGTGATCCATCTTGGAGGAATACCGTGACATTTAAGCTAGAACTGAATTCTCCGTTAGACATTGGAACAAAATGAAAAGTAATGACAATTAAACATTAAGCTATAAACATTACACATTACAGTACTCTTCAAAAGCTTGTAGTTTTACATTAGTATATACATACTAAATTATACTTTCTAAAATTTTAATACCGTAAAATGGACATAAGGCCCTTTTCTACTTAAATTTCAATATTTTGCCTATTACAAAGTGATGTTTCATTATAACAGGTAGTGTATAAATTGCCCTTCAAAACTATAGGCTCTTGTTTTCAGTTATTACATTTGGCAAGATTTAAATGTTTTGAGGAAGATGAAATTATAATATCAGATAGTATCAGTAATATAAGTTATTGCTAGTAATACTAGGAAATAATTCTGAAGGCAACTCATTGTATTAGATGTCGAAATTCATTGAGTTTTATTCTTCCATGTCATTGTATCAACTAAAACCTGCCCTTTGTACTGAGGTAGACAATTTGATGAATATGAGTGCTATAGATAATTCTACCCAAATACATATTTGTTTTTAATACGGTAAATATACATTGAAAATGATTACAGTCCAGAAGGCATTGAGGCATCAGCACGGCTCCATGGGGGTCGATCTTTGCTCTCATGTAGCTGTGTGTGTGTGTGTGTGTGTGTGTGTGAGTGTGAAAGAGAGAGAGAGAGAAAAAAAAAAGAGAGAGGTGTTGTCTGTGCTTGATAGCACTGTATGTTTCTAGTCTGTGTTTGTGACAAGGCTGCGTTTAGTATTTAATGTGTGTGTGTGTGTGTATGTATAAGTGTGTGTGAGAGGCTCTGAGCCTGGCCTTAGAAGTTTGTGTTTTAAAGGAGTAGTCTGTTGAGTGTTCACATGATCAGGTTTTCTTTTTACACTAATCGCAAAAAGTGTCAGACGTTTGTTTTTGTTGTTACTCACAGATGTAACCAGAGCAAACAAGCTAAATAGATTTTTGATTATTGATAGACTTCCTCAGCTGTTCTAACAAAGTTAAAATATCTAGTAACCAATCAATACATCCCATTAGATGAGCTAATAGATATCCCCCAATCAGATAAGCTAATGGAGCTAAATAATACATCCCTTCGAATGGGCTAACATCTAATTGATATCCCTCTTCATATAGTCACTGTCCAATGAAAAACAAGTATCTCCATTCTTGTCGATTTTTAGGTTACTACATAGTTTAAACAGGCAGACTGTCCCTTACAGTGTGTCAACATTTCTTGGTGAATGGACCAATAGAAATATTTACAAATTACCTAAATTTTACATTGACTTCCATTGAAAGATTACAAGGTTTTTTTTTTTCTCTCTCCTGTAAAGTTGCTGTTATGGTGATGCTTGTTTTTCATTGGACAGCGACGGAATGAGCAAACAGAGCTAATCTATACACCACTTTAGATTAGCTAAATGAAACATTCTTTCACAAGAGTTAACAAAGCTAACCAATTTGTCTGTTCAAATGAGCTAACAAACTAAACAAGCTAATACATACATCCGTTCAGATGAGCTAAACCTTTTTTAAAGTTTATCTTCCGATGAGTTAATGAGCCAACAGAGCTCATAGATGCATCATTTCAGATTAGCCAACAATGCTAATAGCAACACCTCTTCAGATTTGCTAACGTAGCTGTATTATTAACCCTTTCACATTTAAGAGCTAATCAATTTATCCCTTCAGATGAGCAAACATTGCTTACAGATAAACCCCTTCAGTTGAGTTAACAGAACTGACCAATTTGTCCCTTCAGATGAGCTAATTTAGCTATCCTTTACAACGTTTCAAATGAGTTAACAGAGCTAACCAATGTGTCCCTTCAGATGAGCTAACATTGCTAATAGATACACCCCTTCAGTTGAGTTAACAGAACTGACCAATTTGTCCCTTCAGATGAGCTAATGTAGCTATCTTATAAACACTTTCAAATGAGTTAACAGAGCTAATAGATACACCCCTTCAGAAGAGCTAATATAACTAAAAGATGAGCTAACAGAGCTAAAAGATGCTTCTCCTCAGATGAGCTAACAAATCTTACCAGTATATCCTTTCAGATTAGCTCAAAAAAAGCTAAAAGATACATCCCTTTAGTTGACCTAACAGGGCTCAAACACTATTTAGGGCAAGCTAACAATTTTGAGCTAACAGGGTTAATAGGGCTTATAGAAAAACCCTTTCAGATGAGCAAACAATGCTAATTAATGGATCCCTTCACTTCAGGTGAGCAGGTGGAGCTAATAAACACGCTCCTTCAGATGAGCTAACAAAGCTAATAAATAACCTACAGTCCTTTGGATTAGCAAACAAAGCTCAAAGGTATAGCTACCCTTAAGAAAATGCTCAAAAAGCTAATAGACACCGCCCTTTCAGATAAGCTAACAGAGATAACCAATATGCCTCACAAGCTCAGCTGAAGTAGCTAAAATAAACACATCCAGCTAAACAATATATTTCCCTGCATGAGCTAATAAGCTAACAGTGCTACCCAAAGGCTGCAACGTCTATTTCCAAACTAACATCAGGTAGAGCAGTTAGCGGAAAAAAAAAAACACCAGAACTGCCAGCACTACCAGAACACTGCTCTTTTTGGGGGCTAGCTAACATTTATATTTACACCTAAATATTATTCTTAAAATGTGGATTTGTCAACAAACTACTCCTTTAATAATTGTAGTGTGTTTGGGAGATTCAAGAGAGAAAGTTGGCCTTTTTTGGTCGACAGTTTCTCGTGTTTACTTAGCGTAGCAAGCCTGAATCAGACAAAGTATGCTAAAGTTTTTTTTTTCCAGCCGTTTTCTGAGCTTTATCTATAGCAGAAGCCTCTGAGCCCATGTCCCATCTCACCAGCTGTCTCTCACGCCCTGTTTACGAATGCTGCTTCTCAAACTGGTTGCGATTTACCAATAAATCTACTGGACATTAAGAGTCCCGTGGACATGGAGTCTGTGGAGGATTCTTCCAGTGGTACAGAGCACTGGTCCAGGCTTGAAACTCTACTACTAGGTACCAAGTGACATTTAATCTGAAGATTATAGGACAATATTGGGTGATTAGGTTTTAGGACCAATCAATATCTCTGCTCTTGAATGTCCATTTAAACTTCTCCAGCATATGATTCAGGTTTGGGTGTGTTGAGTTAATAAATATAGAGCGTTTTTTCAAATGAAATGTTTTCTGCCTTGTGGAAAAGGACAGCACTTTTCGAGAGAGGATCATGAAAGCTACTCAAACATGCATAATGAAACATTTATAAAGTCTTGTTGACATTATATTTATCTTTTTTTTCTTACGTACACCTGCAAGAGAAAGAAAAAGTCAATTGTGCCACTTGTTAATTTTGTAAATATTCTAGTGTGAATACAATGTTGTATATTAAAAAAAAACCTTTAAAAATAAAAGAGAAAATGTGATGTGTGTGATGGTATTATTTTCTGATAAATGACAAATTTGCAACTCAGTATAGCAGAAAAAATTATCTGTATTACATACCCTTTGTTTTGCTTCAACTCTCAATACTTTGAGTGATAAGTCATTACTTTTTCTGTGCCTCTCACTGGCCACTTTATCGGAAACACCATCATTTGTGTTTCCACTCACTAGATACTTTATTAGAAATACCAATCTTGTGCTTCCACTTACTGGACACTTTTAGAAATGCCTACCTTGTGGTTACACTCACTGGCTTCTTTATTAGAAACACAGACCTTGTGCAGTCACTTACTGGCCACTTTATTAGGAACACCTTTGAAATTTCAGTCTCTGGCCACTTTATTAGAAATCCCCACCTTAAGATTTCAGGCTCTGGCCACTTTATTAGAAACCCCCACCTTGAGATTTCAGTCTCTGGCCACTTTACTAAAAACCCCCACCTTGAGATTTCAGTCTCTGGACACTTTATTAGAAACACATACTTTGTGCAGTCACTCAGTGAAATATTATTAGAAAGCTCCACCTTGAGATTTCAGTTTCTGGCCTATTTATTTAAAAAAAACTACCTTGTATTACATAGGCCACTTAATTAGAAACACCTACCCTAAACTTCAACTCAATGGCCAATTTATTAGAAACTTGTGCTCCACTTGCTGGCCACTTTATTAGGAACACCTAACTTGTAAACACGTTCAAGTCTTGTGAGGTCCATGCCTCAATAGTGCCACAAAATCTTAGACAGGGGGTCTTAATGTTATGGCTGACCCATATATGCCACAACTACAATGCTTTTCATTAAAATATGATCTGTGTCTAGGTTTCAGTAAACATGGGAATGGATCTGCTAATAAAGCACTCTTGATCCAAAGATCTAAGATCCAAACAGCAGATGAGTTTATGAGTTTTATGAGCTTATATTAATTAAATCTGTGGTGGTTCATGACAAGTTTGGAATTCATGCATCAGAGATTTTAACACAGGTAATAAAACCCTGTGAACAACCAGGGGGTGGTGCTGTGGTACCTGCAGGCCTGTGAAGGAAAATCATGAAAATCATCAGGGGTTCCCAAACTTTCATAAACTTGTCAAACGTTCATGATTGCACTGGGTTTTATGTAGGGGTTTCAGAGGAAGTAGTGCTTTTTCACATCACATTTTTTTTAATAAAAATTTTTAAAACCACGTATTATTTTTGTTCCACTTCACAAATTATGTGCTATTTTGTGTTGGTCTATCACTTCAATCTCAATAAAATAAATGTAATTTTGTGATTGTAAGAAGACAAAATGTACAAAAATTTCAAAGGATATGAAACTGAATCAAGTTCTTTGATTGTGCTACTTATAGGTATATATTTTAGTAAAATGAACATTGTTGTTTTATTCTATAAACTACAGACAAATTTCTCCCAAATTCCAAATAAAAATATTGTCATTTAGAGCATTTATTTACAGAAAATGAGAAATGGCTAAAATAAAAAGAGTTTTCAGATCTCAAATAATGAAAAGAAAACAAGTTCATATTCATATTTTTTTTCAGAAATCAATATTTGGTGGAATAACCCTGGTTTTAAATAAACGTTTTCATGCATCTTGGCATGTACCCCTCCACCAGTCTTACACACTGCTTTTTGGATCACTTTATGCCACTCAAAACATCATCCATCCATCCATCTATCATTTATCTTTCTCTTGATTATATTCCAAAGTTTTTTGAATTTGGCAAAATCGAAGAAACTCACCATTTTAAGTGGTCTCTTGTTTTTTTTTCAGAGCTGTATGTAAAAGTTGTATCATATGATATCCGACGGTGATGAGACTCTGTGAAGCTAATTGCTAAGATTAGCCCCCGGCTGTCCTTCAGCGCTGCTCCTTTAAATCTCAATCCTCTTTTAGGGATTTCAGGAACGTCATTTCCTGAAGGAGGGAGCAGATCCTCCTCCTGTAGCTCTGGGGGAGAGACAGAGCGAGTATAGTGGAGAGAGAGAGCGGGGCAGCGGGCTGGCTGGCGGGGTGTTGTGGTGGAGCTGAGCGGTGGATATGAGCTCCTCGGAGCGCGGAGCTGCTTTGTGATCGATGCGCGGGTGGAGGAGCTGTGTTTACCCGGACTGAGAGTGAGTAAACTCGGCCTGCGGGCTTCAGACTTTCCGCCTGTTTTGGATCAACAAGTGGCGTAGCGGTCAGCGGCTCAGCTACCCTTACTAACACCAACTAACACTGCTCACACACACATACTGACCCACAGCGTCCTCAAGCCCGGTCCAGTCCGCGCTCAGGTTATTAAATATCACATTATAAAACCCTCTATATGTTTATTTGTTGATTTAGATAGCTATCAGACTGATGCGCGCGCGGGATAAAGGGACAGAGGGAGAGAAGTGGAGAACAGCAACAGGTTGGATCCGAATCATCAGTATCTAATGTTTCATTTGGGAAAGAGTCGGTTCTTTGAGTCGACTCGGTGTTCAGGTCCCCGCTGGGATGCGATTCACGTTAAAGAGCCGAGTTTTAGACTTGTGTAGGGATGGGAACGATCCAGTAACAGGTTTTTTTTTTATCGATGGCGGTCTATCGGGAAATTCATGCTAGGTGTAGTATAAATGGAGAATAAAAAGAACGAATCGGATCCGATTCTGCAGTGAATCGATCACCGTGTGCTGATTTGTTGGAGTTTTAGACTAGTAAAGTTAGAGCTGTGGGTTAAAGGAGAGCTCCGGTGTAAAATTGACTTTTGGTGTAGTAAAACATGATTTAAAAAGTACTTAACTTCGATGAATAGCACATCTCCATTCTCCCACAGTGTTCCAAGATCCAGAAATTTTAACTGTTTGTCCAAACACCCTTCAGACTGGGTGACACGGGACATAATTTGCTCCAATAAATCGCTTTTTCCACCGTTATCCAGCTCAAAGTAGCTCCACACCTCCTTGCTAGAACCCGGAGAGCCCTGACATTTAAAACGAGGCATTAATAACTTCAAAAGTGCACATGAAACACTGTTTACATCCTATAACCTGAGCTTCTGCTCCGTACACCGCCATCACTGTGTACTGATAATAACTGATAATAATATATACATACACTTCGGATAGCATAGGCTATGTTGAATCTAAGGCTAAGTTGTGGTTTACCCCAGGAACAGATGCTAACTGTAAAATTTAGCTATGTATACAAGATCAAGGACAAACATGGTTATATAAGTATATAAAGAAAAATTTGATTCTACTCATTATTAGTCTTACAATATGAGTAACAGGGTTGCGTTCACTGAGTGACACACACAGATTGGACAAACATATTTGGGAAAAAAAAAACTTGAAAATTGTTAGAGCACTTACTCTTGCAGAAAATGTCCTTGTGATGTAACTTCCTTTGTGCCAGTAGACAAATATTTTCAACTCTTTCTCTACCAGGTAAAATTCCTTATGGTAACAGGGTTGTGCGCATGTTGTGGGACACAAATTTATAGCATAAAAACTGTAACATGCAATACAGTGTAGACCAAAGAAGTTGTTTTCATAAGTAAAGGAGATGCATATCAACAATAAACAAGAAGAAGTCATTTATTTAGAGCTTTTTTTAATTGTTAAATTTGAGTTGGTCACCCAATGTGTGGGACAAGAGAAAACGGCCATTTTTTGAGGTGGTCCAAAGGTATTCTGTCTTTTGAATAATATCTTAGGAGCTTATTTTTCCACCATATTTTACAGTTTGTCTTATCACAAGTACATTGTTCACAAAAAACAGTCATTTAGATATTTTGGATATGTACATTTAAAATGTAAGTGGTGGGACAGGAAATGTACCAAAATCCTGGAATGTCCCATATATGTCTGTCATTATAAGTACACAGTGATATAACGATAATATTAAACACTAGAACACTAGAACGAGAAAAAGACTTGTAATCCTAACCACTTTACACTGAACGATTGAGATGACCCATTCATTACTATGGGGCAAATTTGTACAACAATTGTACAAAACCCATACATCTTATCATTTCATACAGCATATTTTCAGTTATTAAAACATATTACTAGTTTTGTTTTGTTTAGCGATATTTAGCAACAACATTTACTGTTAAGTTCAGAAGATAGATTGCCTTTTATATTTGCTGAGGTTTATGCTCTCTCTCTGTCTCTCTCTCTCTCTCTTATTCTCTCTTTTTTTCTCTTCTCGTCTCTCTCTTTCTCTCTCTCTCCCACACATTTGTGTGCTCATGCATGCACAAACCCAAACACACAGCTAATGGCACATTTCCTCTTCCCAAGCTGATGAGTGTGGAATATGGAGCTACACTAGCATGTTTTTTCTCCTTTAAAATTCTCAGTTAAACTCAGTAACTCAGCACATTACAATATTCTAGTTTAAAAAGCATCAGAAATGGCGTGAGATATTATTATACAGTAAAAAAATAAAAGGATCTGGTCTGTCAGGTGTAAACCACTTTACACTATTATTATTATCGTCTCTCTCCCAAAAATACAGTTAAATACCAATATTATGTCCATTAATTATCCATAGTTATGATATAGTTGTGATTTAATATTTTTATGGGCTTAGTTTCAAAAATACATATCTGTTTCTAAAGCTTATTCTTCTTATATGTACAGGATGTCCGAGTAATAAAAATATACTTATCTAGGACTGTTATGAATAAAGTTAGTCTCCTTAGTCCCCCTTTTTTCTTTAATCCTGTACATCTGTTTGGCAGTTCTAGCAGATTCATGAGAGAGTTGACTCCTTGTTCAGTGGCTGATCAGAACGGCATGTTGACTTCTTCTTCTGTCTTTTCTTCTCAGGTATAATCCGCAGGTCCTCAGCCATGCTGAGTTTTCTCCGGCGCACTCTGGGCCGGCGCTCGGCCCGCAAGGCCGCAGAGAGAGCGCGGCTGAGGGAGGCTCAGAGAGCCAGCACGCACATCCCAGCGGCTGGAGACACCAAAAACATCATCACCTGCAGAGTGTCCCTGCTGGACGGGACGGATGTTAGCGTGGACTTACCGGTGAGTAGCTTATCATGATCACCCTGGAAGATCCACAGCCTTTTTTCGAGCTGCTGCTGATGCGGCATTGCCGAGTAGCATCACAGCGCGCTCAGAGAAAAGCGCAGCGACTCGGTTCTGATACACTTTGGAGCGCCATCTACCCACCCAGAGAGAGCAAGGCCAACTGTGCTCTCTTAGGGCTTCGGCAGCTGATGGCGAGGTGCATGAACGGGATTCGAACCAGCGATCTCTCGATCATAGTGGCAGTGCCTTAGTCTGCGGGACCACTGTTTTTATTTTTTTAAACCTTATTTAAAAATACCAAAAGGTGTTTATTTTTTGTCATGAAAAATGGCTTCAAAATTTGTTTACATTGACTTTTATTGCGAGTTCAGAATGTTTTGTTTGTGTTTCCTTCTGCTGGAAAGTTGCTGCGAGTACCACCTTGTTAATCTTTGTGGGAAAAGTTCTTGCAGTGCTAGTTGGGCTGCTTTGAGTGTTTTAACATTGTAATTGTGTAACAGCTGTGCATAACCAGGCATATCTGGCTTGTGTACTTTCTCTTGTCGCACACCTATTATTGACATTTTGAATCTGTGCTTTGCCCCAGATACCACACAGAAACTCACAAATGGATTATTGACCAGTTTGCTTGTCAAGTTAAAGTTTTTGCTGCAGTTGGCTTTGAGTTTTCTAGTAGTTTATGGAGAGATCTTAGGGGCATTTTGATACCTGTACTTGGTTTCTATGGTCCGGATCAGTTGTTGAGATTCTTTACTTGGAGCGTTTTCTCCCTCTGTTTGGTTTGGTTTCACACAGGCTTAAACCTAAATGCCCCAAAATGCGCATCAATAAACCACGCAAGCACATTGTCTCCAGCTGTCTGGTGCAGGAGCAAAAAAGTATTTATCGAGAAGATTCTGTGTTCCAGCACGTATATTTTCGGAATTTTTAAGCTGGTATAACACAGAATGCTGAAATGCTGCGCTTTCAAACACAGTGTTTTTTAATAGGATGTGTAGCAGTGAACGCAGCACAGGCCGCATGTGTAAGTAGCATAAAGCAGCAGAGAAAGTGTTTTTTCATAGCTGGGGTAATTAGCGTTATTAGGCTAATATATCAGATTTAACTGCACCTTATCAGCAGTTTAGCTCAACTAAAATAACTATATTTGATAGCTGGGTCAGATCGAGACCGGATTACATTCTCGCCAGAAGCAAACTGCACCAGAGTTTGTTTTGAGACCGGATTGAGAACACCTCCTCCTCCAGGTGTTTTAACTCCTGCTCAATCAAACCGCACTAAAAGGTACAAACGAACCAATTGCCGTTTTAACCGGAAAACGCCATTAAACTCCTGTAGCAGATGGAGCTGCTTTATATTGTATGACTTGATATGACTTTGTTGGATGGATGGGACATTTTAATTTCTGAAGTTGTGTGTGGGCATTTGACATTCCTCGATCCACAAATTATAGAGCCTTAACACTTTAACCATATTTTAAACAATATCTATATTCATATCACTCAGGCCATACAGCAATTGATACCAGCAAGATTGTTCTGATTCTAGTAAAAAGCTTTAGGCCTCTGTTGGCTGTTCTGTGGTTGTAATAAAATGGAGCTTGCTCCCTTTTAAACATCATTTGATTTTTTTTTAATAATGTAAAAATGCACTAGTGGGCATGACTCAATAAAATCACAAATAATATCATCATGTTTCATTTCTCCTTCCAGTATGCCATCAGTCATGTAGAGAAAACACTCAGCTAGCTTAGAGGCCCTCCCTAATATTCCAATACTTCTAGTTGAAGTTCACTAGTGCTGCAATACCCAGCATGCACCCTTAAAACACAGCATATCCAAGGGTATATTAGACTTTACGTTTGGAAGTGTCAATCTAGAGACCACAGCGGCATGGATGTAGAAGATGAGCAGACACTTTTACAGCAGACTTTTTGGAGCTTGTTATTGATACGTTTTGCATTGTGCCTATTTTATTTTTTGTATTTGTGACGCATTTTTGCTGGGCCATCCAGTGGGCCTGGCTAGAATAGATAATTTTATACAGTCTTAATAAATGAATCTGTCACACTCAGCTGTTTTAGCAGAGGAGAGGCTTTAGAAGAGGCTTTGACGGCTCTTTTCTTGCCGACAGATTTAAGCTGCTCTACCTAAATGACCCTGCAGGAAAGCATTTGGGGTTCCAGCCTCGCCCAACACCACCTTTACTACTACTGGTCAATTTACACTTCTAAGTCCAGTCAAAGAAGTGTCTACCGTGTAGCCTTGGCAAGTGGCTGTTGTAAGCGTTTATACTTCTGTGTTGGTGTGTCGGCATCACTCTGCAGTTCACTGCGCAGGCAGTAGTTACATTGTCGTGGAGGTATGTGGCTACACGTAAGCTATGGTGTAAATCTGAGGGCAAAACCATTAGTACCAGGATGCTGGCCTCACCCAGCATAAATATCGCACAGTTAGCATCGCCACCGCATATTTTTCTTTGCGCCTTTGGTACCTCCACCATTCCTTTTGTACCTCCACCATTCCTTTGGCATTTCCACCCTTCTTTTGGTATCTTTACCATTCTTTTGGCATTACCGCTGCTCCTTTGCCATCTCCACTATTCCTTTGGCATTACCACTGCTCCTTTGCCATCTCCACCCTTTCTTTGGCATTTTCACTGCTCCTTTGCCATCTCCACCCTTCCTTTGGCATTTACACCCTTCTTTTGGTATCTCTACCATTCTTTGGCATTACTTTTTTGGCTATTCCACCTCTCCACCATCCTTTTGGCATTTCCACTACTCTTTTTTTTTTTTAACTCTACCATTCCTTTGGCATTACCACTGCTCCTTTGCCATCTCTACCATTCCGTTGGCATCTCCACCGCCTTTTTGGCATCTCCATCATTCCTTTTGCATCTCCACAGCTCCTTTGCCATCTCTACCATTACTTTGGCATTTCACTGCTCTTTTGGAATTTCCACTGCTCCCTTGGAATTTCCACTGCTCCCTTGCCATCTCCACCATTCCTTTGGCTTTTCCATCGCTCTTTTGGCATCTCCACCATTGCTTTGGCACTTCCACTGCTCCTTTGTCATTTTCACCTTGCATTGAGTGTCTCCCCTTGGCCTTAAGCGTCGACCCCTGGGCCTTGAGCACCAAGCCCTGGGCCTTGAGCACCAAGCCCTGGGCCTTGAGCACCAAGCCCTGGGCCTTGAGCACCAAGCCCTGGGCCTTGAGCACCAAGCCCTGGGCCTTGAGCGTCTCCCCTGGGCCTTGAGCGTCTCCCCTGGGCCTTGAGCGTCTCCCCTGGGCCTTGAGCGTCTCCCCTGGGCCTCGCACAGTCACACTCACCCAGCATCACTACTCCTGTGTTAGTTACAAGCTATGTTCTTCAGGGCCCTTTACATCTAAACACTACTAAATATACGGTTTACATCTTAACGCTCTGTGATCAAGGCTTAAATCTCGATCAGGCAGGGTCACATGATTTGCTACATAAAATATAATCAAATTCATATTTTATATCCCAGCACCTTTTGCAAAATAAAGAGCAACCCTGTTGAAATGCCAATGATGATTCTGTGTAGTCTTCAGAGATGACTTAATGGTAATGATTAATCAACCTTACGTGACTTTACCATTCTCTTGGTTCTCAGTGCTGCTGGAATTTCTTCTTGTTTGCCTGAGGCAGAGGCTGGAAGGTGGTAGAATAGAGAGTAGAAGGGCAGGCAGTTAATGAATGCCCAGGCTGGACTGCTCTAGCTGTGGTCACTGAGCTGTGGCTTGGACAGTTGCGTGTCACACTGTGTACTGATCAGGTGTAATACCAAGATCCCCTTAAAAGGTCCAGCTGTCACGTGAGCCAATAGCTGACTCCCTTCGGCCTCTTTAGAGCCTCAGTGTTTACTCTGCAGCCGCTCCCTCAGACCTGCGTTCTGCACTCTGTTTGAAGAACTAGCCTTAACTTCTTTACACCATGACTTAACTGATATGTGGAAATGTCAAGATGATTCTAATATTATGAAATTGTAAATATTATGAAAGATAAAAAAAGTAATTTTAATAGTTTACTAGACCTTCCTCTGAAAAAAGTATTTAAGAATGTATAATTGTGTGGGACTGTGTGCCTTGACTGCGTGCAAGGCTTCAAGTTACCAAAGGATTTTGGGTTGCAATATAGGGTTCAGTGTCAGAAAGCTGGGTTTAGGTCCTAGGTTATGGGTCTTCCGGCAGGACAATGAATGACCCCAAATATACTTTAAAAAAGCTCCCAAAGATGAATAGTAACAAAGTGCTGGAGAGTTCTGAAGTGGCCAGCAATGATTCCAGATCTTAATCCCATTGAACACCTGTGGAGAGATCTTAAAATTGCTGTTGAAAAAAGGAAACCTTCCAATATGAGAGACCTGGAGCAGTTTGCAAGAAAAAGAATAGTCCGGAAATCCAGTTGAGAGGTTTAAGTAGCTTGTTGATGGTAATAGAACGCGATTGAGTTCAATTATTTTTCCAAAGGGCAATAATTTTGTCCGGTCCATTTTTTTTTTCTTCAGTTTTTTTTTGTGTTCTTCCAACTTGTCTTTGCACGTGAGCTAAATATAACAGTGGGAATAATGTTGACCAACAAATGAATGTTCCCTGAGGCTGCAACAGTTCAGAGGAGTAAACAATAGCTTGCATAATATCATATGATTCATACAGTCCTGTCTCACAGTCAGCCTGTTTGCTTTACATGTGGCAGTGCTAATATGAAGATCTCGAAGGGATTAACATCAAAAATCCAGCATGAATCTGGATCAGGTCAATTCAGTAGTGCCACTACTAAAAATACAAATTTTGAGAACAAAAAAATTATATGCTGTGGGCATGTTGAGAAAAATGTGAATGTTTACGCAATAAAGTTGTAATGTTTTCAGAAAAAAGTTGATATTTTGATCATTTTGAAAATAACATCTCTATTCTTTGTCATGACTTAAATCTCAAAATATTATGACATAATTCTTAACATATTATGACTTTATTGTTAAAGAAATATGGTTTAAAGATGACATATATTATGCTCCCCCGCGACCCTTCACGGATAAAGCGGTTGACAATGAGATGAGATGAGATGAGATATATTATGCATAGTTCACTTTTTGTGTGTTTTTGAATTTCCGCTTGTGTCTCAACTGCCCCTATAAACATGCAGTTTTTGTGAATAAGTTGAAATCAGGAATCATATGTTTCTATAAGCCGTTTCGATGATTTGATTCAATGACGTCACAATAAATAAAAGTGCATAGAACTACCCTGGCACAACCCCTTACCGTTAAACCCCCACCAGAGCCCCACCAACTAGATAAATCAGTTCTGCCAAGATCTCCCATTTCTTGGTCTGCTGATTGAGAACCTCAGACAGAACACACTGCAGCATTAGCCAGCAGACTTCGCCTGAGTGATGGATCTGTACCTGCTGTCTGTAGCAAGGCAGCATATATGAGGGAG